>NW_024884697.1:36250391-36550345 GCF_019232065.1 Centrocercus urophasianus | reverse complement strand
TAGTTGCATACACTCAAGTGGAGTTCCAGGTTGGAGCAGAGCACACCACAGTCCTTGCAGGGGTTTACTTGAGTACCTCTGAACATGCAAGAGCTCTCAATTCACAAATGTACAGCATACAAGTGCATTTCTTATCAGCAATAACAAAGCAAAGAAGCATTCCCACCTCTGACAAGGGAGGCTTGCTCACCTGAAGTGAAAACCAGGCAATCCCAGCTGCCCATTTTCAAGAGGGAGACCACAGACTGTGAATTAAGAAACCAGGGCTTACCATCTCCTGCCCCCACTGGGGGGCACAGGCTTTTCAAAAGTAATGTCCATTCCCTACTGCAGTAGCAGACAAACACACCACAGGCTCCAAAGTGACCTGGCTGCTAGGCACATCTTTTCTTCATGCTAGCTGACCAACACAGGCATACTGAATCATAACAGTAATTGAGAACATAAAGTACCACAAACTCACAGTCCTTCAGTTCCCTCCAGCTGACTAAAGAGCAATAAGCCGGCCCCAGCCAAAGAACAATTAACTTATTCCTACACATGACACTAAAACAGGACATTCGTGTGTTCAAATGCTATGCTAGGGTTAAGCTAGGGAACGGAAGGAAGAAATTGGAGCCAGCACACATTCTGCAACCTTGATGGGAAGGACAGATGGGGTTCAATTAGAAGAGAAGCCTGCAGTCTCATTACTAGCACCAGTTGTTACTTAAGGTACTGGTACAGACAGCCTACAACACAAGAGGCAAAGACAAAAGAAATTATGGATAAATGGAAATAGGAAACTTTATTAAAATACTTTTCATAGTAGAATATATTGTTCCATCATGTTTTCTCCTTCATGAAGACATACAACGTTTGCTCTGAAAGTAATGCCTCCTGTTTTATTATGTTAGCCCACAACGTCAGAGGAGGATGGTGGTGGTATGGCAGTAGAAGTTGAACCTTCCCACCACTATTCCATTATATTTGGTTGCCATGTGACAGATGGCAGCAGAGAGGCAGTGCGACAGACTGGCGTCTGACATGGAAGTGTGTATGAAGCACAGTTGTGCCACTGAATTCCTGAATGAGGAAAAAAATGGCACACACTGACATTCACTGACACTTACTGAACATTTACAGAGACCAAACAGTGGATGTGAGCACTGTGGGGGGTGGCAACAGCAACATGAAAGACAAGCCACGTTGTGGATGACCATGCATGGCGTCACACCATGAAGTGAAGAGTGTCTCTTACCAGCTCACCCATGCAAATTCCATTACAGCCAGGGAATAACATATGGAGCTGATTATCAGCTTCAATGCTTTGGAAATTATGGTGGCAACATTGGAATATCACAGAATTTGTACCAGGTAGTTCTCATGTATGCTCACAAAGGAACAGAAAGAATATTGTACACAAGTTTGTCAGAACCTACTGAACTAATACAAGGCTGACAGTGGCCATTTCCTGGATTGCATTATTATTGGTGATGACGTGGTGTTACCATCACAATGGGGAAACAAAACAGCAGTCCGTGGAGTGGCAACATGAACTCCGCATCAAAGAAAAAGTTCAAGTTGCAGCCCTCAGTGGGTAATGTGATCTGCACTGTCTTGGGATTGGAAATGGGTGAGCCTTCTGGTTTTCCTGCTCAACCCCTTATCTGGCATCACTACATCACAACACTGACCCAGGCTCAAACTTACAGATTTGTGCAGATTTGGCACCTTCTGAATTCCATTTTTCTGGCCTGATGAAAGATGGGCTGTGTGGGCAACGTTTTCCTAGTAATGATGCTGGCATAGCAGCTGTGAAATGGTGGATCACCTCCACTGGTGCAGATTTGTATAAGTGTGGCACATAGACTCTTGTTTATCGCTGGCAAAAATGCATAGCTAATGGTGGTGGTTAGGGTGGAAAAAAATCATGTTTTGTAGCCAAGAATTTGCTCTATCAAATAGTGTTACTGTACTTTTTAAAAATCTGTTGTAGTTTCCATGGAAATAAACAGGAGACATTACTTTTGCAGCAACTGATGTAGAAATGCAGACATTAGTGTTCTGAAAGAACTCCTGTGAAGGAGAAAAGCCAGAAACAGGCATTTTTTCTTCCCTTCCTCCTTTCCCCCTGGAACCATACACACACACAACGGAACAGGAAATTTTTTATAACCAGATACTGAACTACAGTTGTTGGTATTAAATTTTCAGTAGTTAATACAAATTGCCAGCTTCTTCATACAGATGTTAACAGGTCAAGGAAGATCTCACTACCTAAGCACCCTTGCCTTCTCTTAGTAAAGCAATAAATTAACACATCTGGTTAAGATGCAGGACTGTGACTCTAAGTGTCTGATTTCCTCTTTGTTCTTCTCCATGTAACTCAACATCTCCACAAGGAGTGAGAAGTTTTCAATAAAAATCATGCATTTTGACTCACTTTTGTTGCAGAAAGCTCTCAAATTTCATTTCACTGAGATTAAATTTAAATTTTAATAAGGAGAAGAAAACTTTTCTGTCCTTACCTAAACTGCCAAGAGCCTTAGAACATGGATCATCTTTATTGTGCATTCAACTGATGTATGGAGGCCCATCTTCATGGCCAAAAATCATAACAGTACTATTGATACTTAAAGGTTGAAAGAGCCAAAATAAGCAACCTATAGTTCTTAAAAAAATATTTGATGGCACCAAGAGAGAATTTTTTTTCAAGAAGTCCAGAAGTCAGGGAAACAGATGCCAATAAAAGTCTGAGGGAGCCTCAACCTCCTAGACAACTGAAATTCCCAGCTGCAAAAGTGAGAGTAAAGTAGGGTATGAAGACTGACACTTGGTTGTTCAGTACACAAGCAGATTGTCAATAAGAGGCTATCACTTTACCTCTCCACATCACTTGACAAGAAAGTCCCTCCTCCCACTTTCACCAGGTGTAGCAATGAGCAGGCTATAAGAGGAGACATGCAGATCCAAAGAAGAACTATTTCAGTTGGATGGATTTCCACATGCTTGGCCCATGATCTCTGGCTATGGAGAAAGAGGACTATCCTTCAGTGGCAGCCTGCAATTACAGTGGATTAAGCATAGACTGAAGTTCTCAACAAACACCATCACTGCAGCTGCCAAAAGCAGAAGTCCTCCTTTCTTCATTCCCATTAATTTCAATCTCAACTTGTTCTTTCAGTGTGTAGCAACTTACACAGGCATACAACGAAACAGGTCAGAGAAATACGTTTTCTTTTACTTGCCTGGATTAGTCCCTTGATTTTGTTCATGGAATTGCAACACAAGCAATGTGTGCCAGTGAAAGAAGGCAGTGACAGCAAATTATCAGGTGTGTTCAAACTACATCTTAGGTTTACACTGTTTCAGCGTCAAATTAAAAAAAAAAAAAAAAATAAATCAAGGAACTGTTGATACCAGGTTACAATGCTTAAGTCTTCAAAAAGTGCATAAGTCCTACTAACTTCTGCAGGAAATACATACTTTAACATAACCTCAAATTTGAGAATGGCGTTTCAACAGCTTATTAGCAAGAGAAAACAGAATGGTCTTCTGAGACAGGGGAGGTTTAGGTTGGATATTAGGAGGAAGTGTTTTTACATAGAGGGTGGTGACGCACTGAACAGGTTGTCCAAGGAGGCTGTGGATGCCCCATCCCTGGAGGCATTCAAGGCCAGGCTGGATGTGGCTCTGGGCAGCCTGGTCTGCTGGTTGGTGACCTTGCACATAGCAGGGGGTTGGAACTGGATGATCACTGTGGTCCTTTTCAACACAGGCCATACCATGATTCTATTATATATTTTACAATTAAATATGATAAAAAGGATATAAAACACCTCCTGATTAGCTCTCAAGGGGATCCATTCATAACATCCTTTAGAGAGACAAAAATGCCTGCTTAAGTTCACATATTGCTACTTGGTCACGTCTTGAGCATTTGTGTGGGGGCTCCTAACTGCAAATCTGTCCCAGGTAAATTAGCATTTTCCGCCATGCACACATTTCTGTGTTCTAGTTTTTCTTACACTTTAGATTTCAAGAGCCAGGTGTTGCCCTTAACAGAAAAAAAGAAAAAAAAAAAAAAAAAAGAAAAAAAAAGAAAAAACATTGATAAGAGGAAAACTTCTCTGCATAAACACACAATTACAGAGCCTCTGTCACATCCCACGTTTGCACGTGCCCTTCAGTACTGTTTCAGCAGTGGAGCTCTTAAGAATACTTTTGTTTTCCCAGTAGGCAACATCCAATCAGTTGAAAGTCACTGCACCTGAGACGGACTTATTCAAGACATGAGATGCACAAAGGACACATTCAAGAGAAGTTTATATGGCCTTTGACTTGTATTACATCTTCAACTCCTCTATGCCTCTAAGCTGAACATTAAGAAATGCAGCAAAACGGTCCCTGAGAAAGCCTGCTGGAACTGCAACATGGGCTGAGCATCATACTGCAACCACAAAATTAATACACTGTGCACTAGGCATAAGCAGAAAAGACACTGAAACCATCTCCTTACTTGTCAGTTCAGCATTTTCCAGCAGACACATAAACTAAAGCAGAGGACTGGGGGAAGCCCAATTACACTGAAGTTCAAACTGGAAGCGCATTTCGTTTCAGACTGTTGCTAAAGTAATCGTCATGTGCACTTCTATTAATGAGTGAAAGCATTCTTTTTTTTAATTCTTTTGTTCTTTACTGTAACAACAGGTATTTGCTTTGATATTTAACACAGAAGACAATTCAATTTGGTAGGGACAGTTATTTCTTGCCTACTAATCATAGCTTACTTGTCTGTAAGAATTAAATAGTGCCATAAACACCCAATATTTTTGAACTAAAATAAAAAGAATTTGACTGCAGATGTAGACAGTAAATAATTTGCTTAACACTTGAGTGATAATGAAAACCTGGATAAAAGAACACTTGAATTATTCCTGCTAAATTTATAATTAAATACAATTGAAACCACCTCCTGTGCCTTTATCTCTTTTTCCAGTGGCATAAGTTTGATTTAAATCATTGTCATTGTTTTTATTATGCGATTCTTACTATATAAAAATTAAAAACCTAAAAATCCCAAACTGTGGGGACAGAATGGAGATCGAGCTCTTTTGATCCACAAGTTGATACCTCCTCATCTGTATGCAAAAATAAAGTTGTTCCTCAATGTGAACTTGACAAATCACACACACTGTGTTTTATTTCCACAAAGACTTTCTTAAAATCTGGAAAATTCATATTGAGAAATTCACTGAAAAACACTACAAGAACAAAATCTAAAGAAAATAAACAGCAAGGGAGAAATGCTGAGGATACAGTAAGAATCTGCTCAACCTCCATATTTTCAACTCCTGTCATGTAAGATAGGACCACAACCACACCAAGCCTAGCAGGGGATCCTCTTTTTCTATGACTGTTTCAAAATAGAAATCCTCTTCCATTACTTACTGTGTATGAAACACTAAACCTGTTGGTAACTATCCAAATTCTCTTATCTGCTACAGTCTTCCATCCTTCGCACCTTTATAATATCAAAATCTTGCAGAACACCCTGTCCCAGTACCAAATCGACTTGTTGTAATAAGCCAGTTCCCACTGTGTCCAGCCACCTTACAGAGTCAACTTCCTGGGCATCACGCTCACCTTTTGGAAAACCTGCCTGAGTTTCTGGTATACTGTAACGAAACAGGAATGCCTCACTCTACAAAGTGATTCATAACTGGTTGAACAGTCTTGTAAAAAGGAGGAAAACTTTCCCACCTGGAAGCGTCTGCAGTCAGCAGTTAGTTTTCATAAATCAGATGGAGGGTATAAGGGGACAGGAAACAAAGCCAAAATGTTCAACTTCCAAGTTTCTCTAAAAGTAGAGAGAGTGTGAGCAGCAAGAATCATTTTTAATTAGTCCCAGCGAGTCATTTAATTGTTGCACTTTTAGCAGGCTGCAAGATGGATAATAGAGTTTCTGCATTACAATCTGGTATAAAAATAGGAAAGTAAACTTATTCAAACACACACAAGCCCAGACATATTGATAGTAAAATTTTTATTGGTTTTATGCAATATATTCCAAGTGCATCTCAAATATTCCTTAAAAAAAAAAAAAAAAAAAAAAATAAGAATACAGAAAAAAAACATTTTTCCAATTAAGTGAAATCTCTTTAAAAGTTTAGACTGTATTCATTAAAATTGGATTACATTCTGACATAAACTAAAAGCGCCGTTGTGAAGGTTCCGCATACATCTTTTCCAGTAATTTACATATAAAATGCAGCTATTTGCAAATCAAAGTACACTTTTCATGCTGCCAGCACGGAAAATCCAACATTGACTCTCCATACAACTTTATCTCCTTTAATGATGGTGAAAGTCCTCCATGCCCTCAGTGATGCTTCACAAGATGGATAGCTGCCCGGCCACCCTTTTGCCATCCCCCTGCAGGGCTGCCCCTGACCAGACCCACCTTCATCCTCATGGTGAGACATAAGCAGCCCCAAGGTCTTCCTCAAATGCACAACACAGAGTTAATAGTTACATCTGATGTCTTTCAGAGAAGAAAATGGGTGGAGGGAAGCATCAGGAAGAGATCCAACTTGTCACTGTGCAAGACACATAGGAAACTCTGGGGCCTCCTGCCATTTCTGAGGTTCACATGGCCTCCTGGGGGCATCAAACAGCAGCAGCATTGCAGGAGAAGAGGTGCATGAGATAACCATGAGAAGGGAACAAGGCTCAGACTGCACATGGTAAGACAGCAGAGCGATAGCTCATGTTCAGCTGATCCCAAGAGTGCTCAGAGACCACTATAGTGAACTAAAAGTTCATCAGAGCAGAAGATGTAAGGTAGCTAAATAGAAAAAGTCATGAAAATCACATTCTTCTGGTTGTAGGACCAGGACTAAGCCTGTGTGAAAAGAGCACTGGAATGCTAATACAAAAACTTCTCTACAGCATGTAAGGAAGGATACACAGCACAGATATTTGAATCCTGCTGCTTCTTCACTGTGCCAGCACATAGGGCAATGGTGGGTGTATCTTCTTTTTTCCCACAGACACGAGCAAATCTATCTCAGTACCCTGGGGGTTAACAGGCAAGGCAAGGCGACACTATTCTCTCAGAACTATTTTTTTAAATCCATAATCATACCCTAATCCAGTTCATCTTCATCAACTATGATGGGGTGAAAAATGAAGTGCATTTGTCTCCACTGCCCTGTGAAATGGGTATTGCTGGAATCCACACAACATGCATCTACACTACCTGTTACTTGCATCAATTTTAATTCATTTTTTAACAGCTATTTCTTGCACAAATTGCACGAATGACAGGAGAGAAACGAATGACTGCACACTATCTTGTAAGGGCAGGTGGTTTTGTCAGCTCAGTCCATTGGTGTGATTAACAAACAATCAATCAAAGTTCACCAATTTCATCTCAGTATTGCGCCTGAAGATACTGTGAATGAGGTACTATATCTACCTTGAACTTGCTGTAATTTTAAACTGCTTCACTTTATCACACCTCTTCATCTGAATGACTGGTGCCAGGAACTTGCCACTGTAGAATTAATAACATATTGACACCTTCAGCCCCTCAGTCTATCTTTGAAGTCTGAAAGCAATAAGAAGGAACAGAGTACTTTACTTGGAAGCGATGACAATTCAACTAAGACCACTATTCTCCAAATGCAAACAAAACTGAAAGTACACATTTTTGCAATAATAAATAGATTCAATTTGCTTGGGTAAGTATCAAGGGACAGACAATATTTCCAGCCACTCCACAAGGGCTCTAGGGTACAGAGGAGGAAAATTAATGGGTCTCTTCTTTTCACTGTTAAAATCTTAGAGCTAGACTGATCACTACTGAGAGGCAGGTGATAGGTGGTTGGGGCCACCTGTCCAGCACCTTCTTGGAGAACATCAGCTGTGATCCAGGCTGCAGTGTGAAGTTGCTACCTCTTACTGGGGTAGTTCCTTTCTCCCTCCTTGAGCCTGCATGGATGGAATCCTCCAAACTGCCAGAAGGGTCAGCGCCACTTGTAGAAAGAAAAGCCCCAGAGAAAGACCACAATGAAATCCAAGCAAGATTTAGAGGTAGCAACTGTGAACTTCACTGCATAGCTGTGTAATGTGATAAAAAAACACAGGAATGACAGCAGAGTAGCAAAGTTCTAGTCTGCAGCAAGTGAGGATATGCTCAAATGCAACAGCCATGTGCACAGAAATAAAGGAAGGAAGCTACTTACCTTCAAAAGACCTCAGGTACAAAGTGATCTCCTGCAAAATAGCTTTGCCTCCACTGCCAACTGTACCTGAGTCCCCCTGGGTTGGCCCTGCCTTTCTACCAGATGCTCCATCACTGGTTCAGGCTATGACTTAGCATTTCCACTACAACCTGCTGCTACTCAAAGCAAAATGCACACTATGTGTGCTATTCCTTCCTTCCACTGCCTTCAGTAGGGCTGCTTCTCCTTGCTAAATGCCTATCTTGACAGTTCCTATCACAAAAATGAATGCGGTTTACTCCCACATTTAAGCCAAGACACCTAACCACCCACAAACAGCCTACTGAGCAGGGGTCCGTGGTGCTGTATGTCTAGGATGGGCTGCATTGCTGAGATTCCAATCAGCTGCTCAGACTACCTTGTCTTGACTGAAGCTGCTGAGCAGAGCCACCTGATTGCACTTAACTTTCCAGTGCCCCTCCCCTAGTTTTCTCCAGAGTACAAAAAGGCTCTTTCTACGTATGACAGAAAAGATATCATGGTAGACTTCAGCCCATAAAGGCATTAGGCATATCACTAATCTGCTTGTCAATGAGCCCAGCTGCTTCCAGGGCCAGAAACATGACTGAGTCTTCACAGTCAACACCTCTGCAAACAGTGTAAGCTGACAGATGCACTAACCTTGGGATGCTGGTACCTCTGCTGGAGCACATATGAACAGAAACATTTTACTACTGAAATAAATCTTTGTCCACCTCATATGCCACCCTTTCACTTTCATCCCCAAATCCACTAATCTCTTCTCCAAATTACTTATCTCTGTATCAATAATTTTAGTGAGTGCTTCACACAGGGCTGTATCTTTTCCAATAGCTTTGCACTAACAAGAACAAAGCAGTAACAGTGGAGAGCATGAAGAGTCAGAAGGACAGTACCACTGTCTGAAGACAGTGCCCTACAAGAGTTGAAAACCACTGCTAATACAGCCTGAGCATGCCCATGAAGGCATCATCCAATAAGGCTGATTATTCTTGGACAGCAATGTACTGTTTCCCCTGTAATTTATTCACTGCAAACTCTAATCCTGACGCCAATAAGTCAATATCCAATCAGCAGGAAAATATAATCATGTTTGAGGACAAGAGTAAGAAAGCATGTCCAAGCCATTTCCTGCTTTGTCACAAATGATTCCAACACCATTTTATTTTTCCCTGGAAGCAGAATGCCAGTGTCTAACATTTCAGACAGGGAAATGTATTAAACACAGTCTTTTCTCTATCAATAGTATTAGTCAAGGATTAATTTAATAGTTAAAGAATATGGAGAAACTGTGTTAAAAATAAAAGATGGAAAGAAAACTGTTTTGCGGGGTGATGATAGAAAAGGGATGTACATTTTTATTACAACTGTCTTGGCCATAACTGAAGCCTCTACTAACCTAAACCAAAATTAGATCAGAACTACATTGAATGATGATGAACACATTGCTTTTGCACATGAAGGACTATTCTGAAAGACTTCTCTGCATTTCAATATATACGTAGGTCACTCTGAAAGTAGTTCCTACTTACTTCCACGGAAGCTATAACAGATGCAAAGAGAACAATAACACTACTTGATAGAGAATGTTCTCAGCTACGAAACACTATTTTTCAATGCAGTCACTTTCCAATAGCTGTGCATTTTTGCCACCAATGAACAAGAGCCTGCATGCCATGCTCATAAAAATATGCACCAGCAGAGGTGACCACTGTCACTGTTGCCACTCATGAAATGCACTACCCATTGCCTCACTGTGCTCACATTCACTGTTTGGTCTCCATAAACATTCAGTAAATATCAATGCAAGTCAACGGGTCCATTTTTTCTTCATTCAGGAATTCAGTGCCACCCCTTTGCTTCATATGCACTTCCATGCTGATGCCACTCTGTCACTCTGCCTATCTGCTGCCATCTGTCACATGGCAACCAAATATAATGCAATATTGGTGGGAAGGTTCAACCTCTACTGCCATACCATCACCATCCTCCTCTGATGTGGGCCAACATAATAAAACAGGAGGCATTACTTTCGGATCAGCCTTCATCTGCTCTCTGAGATGTACATTGGAAGAAACCATCCACATACAAGCTTTTAAAATGCTGCTATTATTCAGTGACTATTATTTTCAGCCCCAAAGCTGTACTGATAATGTGTGTGTGTGGAGGGAGAGAAATGGTCCCAGTAAAGCAGCCAATGCTTGGTTAGAAGATGTCATTTTTTGAATATTAGTCTCAGACACATATGTCCCATTGCACAGAATTCACAAGGAAAATGTCATTTCATCTGTCCAGCACTGTGGCTACTAAAAGCTTGCTGCAGTGATCACTGTTCTTTTCAAAAGAAATGCTTGGTTTTGGTGATTTGTGTAAATATCTGGAATTCTTTACAAGCAGTTGCCGAAGTATAATGAAAAAATAGCACAAGGCAGCTTTCTCACTGTTTTGATCCAGGAAGTTTCGAGGAATCGTTCAAATACTGCAGCTGAGTGAACTTTTAGATTACAGATCAGTCTTCGGCCCTTTGATCTAGCGTGCAGCAGTTAATTACCAAACTCAAGCAGCTGCTATTTCCCAGAGGAAAAGGCAGTTTTATGACAACCAGAAAGGGAGGAAGAAACAAATAGAACAAGGAGATCAGTAAAGAGAAGGAAATAGTACTGGGCAAAACAGCGAAACAGACATCATTAAGTAGAGAGAGCATACAACATCAGGAAACAGTGGGCAAGACATCAGAAAGGCCTTCGCAGGTCAGGCAGAGGATGTTTCACTGACATCATACAAATCAAGCAAAACCAGGTTGAACAAAGGTACAGAATAAGCATTGCATGCATCTAAAGTTTATTTTATCATCCTGAATCAACTGAGGCACGAAAAAGAGAGCAAAAATTAAACCAAAAACAACCCAAAGGATTCTGAACTGTCTTGAGGGCTTGAAAGCAAAACAGTATGCATAGAGATATTTAGCAAATAGCATCTTCACAAAACAAGTAATGCTGCCATAGGAAATCATCTAAAGTATCTCACAGATAAGAAGTCATTTTCGTTATGATCCATTTTCTTGGTTGCTTGGTCAGCATTTTGGCATCATCTGACATTGTCCAGAACTACTTCCAAATACAGACATATACTCTGCATAGGTGTGAAATTATATTTTTATACCATAGTATCAATTAAATATAACCAATTTTCTGACTAAAATTTTCTTACGTAAATGCTTCAGGATAAATAGGGGATTTTCCAGAGTTCAGACCCTAAGCAACATTCATTGTATATCTTTTCTCATTCCGTACACGTTTAAGGCAAACAGAATGATTCCAGTGAAACATGACAAACATAGTCTCTTTTTTTTTTTTTAAGAAAAACATTGTATGTTATTATTCTTATTAGAAATAAGACTTTTTCTAATTAAGAACTCAGATCTGTTCTTCATTACTTTCATGTAAATTTGGAGTTGTTTCTCATTTTAACAAACAATCTTTGAATTGATCAGGTCCTTAAAATTTTACCAAATACAAAATCTTAAATTTCTAGTAACTATGATTTTGCCATAACTTCTTTTGTCCATGCTTTCAGCAACTTTATTTAAAAAAATGTCCTTTTAGAGAGGTGTTCATGGAGTTGTTTGACACAGATACTACTAAATAGCTATGAACTTTAATTGTTCACCTGACTGCATTTGAAAACTTCAGAAACATATTAGTATGGAATTGCAACCCATTAAGGTTAAGAGAAAGGGAAGAACATTGCTGTCTTACCAAGGAGAAGAGTACGTTCATGAAAATGAATAGGAAGACTTTTTAAAGAGAGAAACTTGCCATCTCAGGAACAAGAGATTTAATGTATACAGCCGCATTATTCAAATGCAGTCAACAATCTTCAAAATCACAGTTCAGTTTCTAAGGTCTACAGCATATTTTCCAAACCCAGGAATTAAACACTTGTTTTTATCACAGCGAATACTTGTAGCAAATATCCTGGTGCACGTATAAGAGCTTCTGATCGGAACAACTATAATTATCACTGCTCATTAAAATTACAAGGAACCAAGAACAAACAGCAATCCTGATATTTCTTTGACTAATCCACACAACACGTTCTGGGTGAGATCATCTCTCTAACCTGCAAGTGCTTTTCAGAACGATATAAATGAGCAAGTGGATAACTGTTGGATTAAGGGTACACAAGAAATACTGAGAAGAAAAAAATCTTGAAGCTGAGAAACAGAAACAAAGTCTGCAAGGACTGGGAATAGCAGATAGAAGCATGTGCGTAAACAACTAAGTCCTTGTCAAGGACCAAGGCCCCATTGGGCTTGACTGTCTTCAATACAAGTCAAAATCAATGGGCCTGTCTTAGAGAGCTTACAAGTGAGAAGAGGTGAGGGAGATAGAAGAGAAAGGAAATGAAACAGTAAGAAAGGAAAGGGCATAACAGATGGACAGCTAGCCATATCAGTGCACCAGCTAGCCATTGGTTTTATAGGATTTACAGGGTTTAGAAGGGATCTGAAGGACAACAAAACAAAGAAGAAATTAACTTTGCAGATACTAGTAGAGCATTATTGCCAAATAAGGGCTGGAAAAAAACATCACAGTGCTAGCCTGAAAGTTTACAGCTAGCAGAATAAAGCTGGTAACCCATACATCCAAATAATTATTACTTAGAGAGGCTATGAAGGGCATTGGGAGCAAAGTGAAGCATCTTAAAAACATCACCAGCTGGCATGGTGACCTGAAGGTTGGACCTGAAGGCAGAAGGCTGGTGTGCCACAACAAAGTTTGCCACTCCATCAGCTGGCTGAATGGCTCACTAGGCACTCACAAATTGCTCAACTCAGCATAACATGAGCCGTGCAAAAGATGAGGTAGAGGAAGGCCCCCCAACCACACTGTGTGCAAAGCCAAGCTGCACAGTGAGATATTCATGGGGGCTCAGGAGGCAGCAAGTCAGCCTTCACAACTATTTAATACCTGAGCTTTGTGCTGAAGAAAATACCATTCTCCTACTGCAGCCATGACTAAGAGTTTTGCAGTCTAAGAGTTTTGCAGTCTAACAGCTGTTAGAAAGCAAAGACTTCCAATCAATATGAAGCTCCTGGAATCTCAATCCAAACGTGAAGTAAGTATATTTTTCAACACATAGAATTTGGCAGACGGCGTCTAGGAAATTCCACTTTAGGGGAACACTCTAGCACAGTGAAGCACGTTAGTTGACAAGGTCAGCATATTTATCTCAGCGTAAGCTAGAAACCTACTCTTTTTTCAAAGGTAAGAAATTTTCACCAGCTATGTGTCTGAATGGAGAGGAGTTGCCTGCAGCAATCACAGGGCACTGCCACACCACTCAGCCAAGCACAGAGTGAAGCCCCTCTGAAAGTATTGCTCTGCACAGAGCAAACGTCAAAGAAAACTCAAGGGAAATCACTGAACTGCTGAAAGTGTTTGAGAACTCTACTCATCAGAGCTGCAGAATAAGAGGAACGCTAAAATGAGAGAACAAAACCAGAAAAAAATGGATGTGTATTAGAACAAACATGCTTCAAGCACACAAAAAAAGCCCTAAGTGGCAAAACTGAATGAGATCACTAGCAAACCAAGAACATTTGTTCAGGCCAGAGATAAAGCTTCATAGCTCATGTTACTTGGGAAATTAGTGCCTTAATAATTTTCATTTTATGAACATCTGAGACATGTATACTGTTAACGGAATTTTATTAATAGACACCAAAGGTGGTTTCAATCAGTCACAAGGTTAATTATCTCTGATAAAAGGAATGAAGTATATGAGATAGCATAAAATCCAGTTATCAAGCAGTAGAGATATTTTTATGAGTTAGCAGTGTTAAATTCATATGCACGTACTTATAAAACCAGATAAATCACTGTTCAAGATTTTCTCTTGTACTATATCCAGTCTGAGATATACTAGTCATTCAGAGTGCCATTAATCCAGAAGAATCCCTCTTTGATTCAGGTACAAATCAAACAGTTTGATATTCATTCCACTAAAATACATCAATATGGAGAAATACATAGATGAGTAACAGGTCATTAAAATGCCTCCGAAAAAAATTAACTCAGATACCAATTTAGAATTTATTTGCAGCACTGTGTACTGTGAACACTAGCACTGCATTAACGTAGAGGAAATCTGTGTAAGTGAATGATAAAGATCCCCAAAGGAAAAAGGTTCAGAAAACCATTGTGTGCATAAGGATACAATTAAATATGTTCCAATTCTCTGACCTTCTTCTTGGGTGTAAAGGGTCTGTTTCTGCCACTTGCCAACCATCCATCCCAGATGGAAAGTAGCTGCCAACAGATAAAATGTTACAGCTGACAGCATGCACGTTTTTGGTTGTTGGTTTTTTTTTTCATTTATTCCCCAGGGAAAGTTATCACACAAGCATTTGCCTCTGGCAACCTATTCCAGTGCACACTGTGATAATGTCTCATTTTGATACAGGCTGGCAAAAATTATGCATGGTTTACATAGCCACAATCTAATTTCTTTCAAGATCTGATCCTGGACATGGTTAATTGAAAACATGGGTTTCTTTATTCCTCATGCTTTGGTTGTTACTCACCATCATATATTTCTCTACTGCACGCCCTGCCTCCACCTTCTCTAAACCTCATTACTATACGTTCGCTGAAGGGAAAGAGCCATGGAACAACGACCTGCCTGCTCGTACTTGATTTATGCTGCTGTCCACCTTTTCTTAAAACAATGTATTTCACTCTGGAGCTTAGGCTTGCATGACACAGAAAGTCAATGACATGATTTGCAAATGAAGTAAATTATAAAGGGACTTCAAATTAGCATACGCAACACAGTAGTCTTCTTCCTGCACTAGAGGGAGGTTTTGTTTTCCTCTGAGGGTGCCTGTGTGCTGTTTTCTGAAATCTGTTAAGGATGACAGCAGGAGCATGCTGGATCTTAGCTGTCACCAGATTTCTCTTTGCATTTCTCCCAGCCATTCCATTATACAGACAATCTCTGTACTTCAAACATGAAGAATCTACCGTGATGTGTCTCTATAATCACCTCCCCAAAGCGACTCCTCCAGTCTTGTCAGTCCTTCCCAAGGAACCAATGCCAGCAGATGTGTTCACATGCCACACACCCACACTGTGAAACTTTTCACCATCACACATGCACTGCCTATCAAAAGCATCCTTCACCACACAGCACTGAGTCCTATCTACAGCAGGAATGTTTCTCCCATCCACCAGCTCATGTTTGCATGTCCTGTGAAACACTTGTCACATTTCTCCTTCCTTCAGACTTTCTTCTCAAAAACCTCAGCCTATCTGTTAGTATCCAAAGTTATTTAAGCCTCTGATGTCTAACTGGCTCCATTTTTGACCTTTTCCTAGGCTCTGCACTTTTGAGGCAGAGCTGTCATTGATTTGCTCTGTGAAGGATGGTATTCCTCAACTTCATCATTGGGAAACAGCGTTCTCTCGAATTGAAAATAAATATGTTTAAACAAATGAAAATCTCTTTCAGCATTTCAGTACATTTGGATTTTATTAGAGCATTTTTAGGCTGTATTTTATTTTAAAAATGAAGTACTGAGATATTATTGACTACTTAGTGGCACATGTACAAATAGCCTAGCGAATCCATCACAGATCCCTGTAACTGCAAAAACATGGATTGACAATATTTAGTATATGCACTAATGGACAGTCTTCATAGAGCATACTGAAAACTCCTACAGAGTCCCTGGCTTCCCTTTAATGCATTATTGTTGGAATTTGATGGAGTAGAGCCAATAATATCTGGATACAAAAAATCTTCTCTGCAGCAACACATAGAGATGTAGGGAAAGAAAAAAAAAACCACAGAAGCCATTCAAATGACAGCACGAAAAGCATGACAGAAGCGCAAGAAGAAAAGGACAACTCATGCAATAAAGAGGAAGGAAAGTCCCCCTGCCTTTTACAGTTTCCTTCTTCCCACTTCCGATTTAGTGCACTAAGATTTCTGGATTAGGTAACCTCTTCAGCAGTTGCACTTTTTGTAATGAATAAAATATTACAATAAATGATGGAATCAATATAACTATTAATGATGACAGTACAGGCTAGCAAAGAAGCTTCATCTGCTAAAAAGGATGGCACTGAAGAAGCTGAGCAAGCCTTAAAACTATTAAAGCACTAAGTTTCAGAGTACATGTTGCCAAGACCATGGAGGAAGAGACGCTTTCCTTCACACTTTTAAAGTTTTTATTTGCAATAACAAGAGTGAGGGATTAATTTCTCTTTAAATAAAAGCTCAAAATTCCAGAACCAAATTCTGTGGCAAAAAAATGAATTTGAAGATGTACAATTCTAGAAGACTTTTAATAAATTGTCAACAATGTTCATGGTAGGAAGTCAGCATTTCTTTCTGCCTTAGTACCTTTCTAGGAGAGATAATTTGAACGTAGCTTTTACTGTAAGATGATACCAGGCTTTATTAGGCACGTTTCTAATCTGTAATATGCATAAACTACCCAAAGAAAATTATAAGCAGCTTTCCAATGAGAACTGAATCCATCTGTGTTTGTCCAGAAAGACACATACATCTACTCAAATCTCAGTCCAGATAGAGCTTCAGGACTGTGAAAATATGGATGCTTATTAAGTTTCTGCTTAACAGTATAGCCAAGAACTAATATTTCAAACAAAGCTCTAGCTATGATCTGCCAAAACAAGTGAACTTGACTGCCTTCAAGCAACTGTGGTCTGGAAAGCAACACTAACCAACATCTATCACCATCAAGCACTTAAACAAAAACAGATTTTTTTTCCCTCTGACTTTCCTTCATTCTATCCCTTGTAATATGCAGTGCTCCCCTTTTTTCCTGTCCTTTCTCCATAAAGCCCATGGCCCTGCATGACAATGTGCTATGATACTCCAAATGTAGACTAAGTTATTGCATGAAACGGAGTGATCATTCTAATGAAGTCAGGAAAGACATCATATTTTGGAAGAAGCCAGAGAAACATATTTCTTTGTAATTTCTCTAGATGTTAACGCCATCATACTGCCAACATAAAGCAAGAAGCTAATAGCTTCTTCTGCCCACTGTCTCACTTATATCTCAGTCATTTACCTTGCACAACAGTCTTCATTTCTGTGCTGGTCACTACCAACTTTGAGCAGAAATAGCTCTGCTTTCAATGGAAGCAGAGCTGAAATCAGATGAGTGATTTCCACACACGCAGTCTTTAACAAACAGTAAGTGAAGTGGAAGTAGTTCTTGGCAAAGTCTTGTACAGTACAAAACAGCATGTTTTGGAGAGCAATCTTAAATATCAGATGTATCAGTCTGCACCCACCACTCAGTAAAAAAAACACACATTAGTTTTTTTCTTCCAAAAGACTCTCAATTGCATTACAGATGCTTGCGCCTTGAAAAAAAAAGGCGTTGTATGGGATCTATGTGGCAAAGTTTTGCCAGTGGTGGGGGCTGTAGGAATGGCCTCTGTGAGAAGAAACCAGGAGCGGCCCTCATGTTCAAACAGACCCACCCAAAAAGGAGCCCAGCACAGGACAATGTCAATCCTACCAGTGGTGCTGGCAGTGCCTCTGTGACAATATATTTAAGAAAGGGTAAAAAAACCACTGCAAAACAGCTAGGAGACAGGAGTGAGAAAATGTGAGAGAGACAGCGCTGAAGCCACCAAGGTAAGTGCTGGAGGGCAAGAGGTGCTCCAGGAATGGAGCAGAAGCTCCCTGCACCCCAGGAGTGGCCCATGGTGCACAGACTGTCCCTCTGCAGCCCACAGGCGCCACATGGAGCAGCCATGGAGGAGCCCATGGTGCAGCAGTGGATGAGGCATGGACGAGGCACAGCCCCTAGAGAGCCCCTACAGCAGCTGGCCCTGGGCAACTCGATAGTACAGTGCCCATTACTCCAATGCAGTGGTCAAGGCTGGCCTATAGCACCATTTTCCATGAAATCTCCTTTAATCTGCCTGTAATAACACCGGAAGAAAACAACTTGATACAGCAGTGAGCAGACTACAGGAGCGAACAAGTGCGCCAAGCCACAGCCTGTTTTATGCGGCCCCACTCCCACCCCTGCCTTCTCCCTTGGAAGAAAATCCAGATTACACTGTGGGAAGGTAGAAGGTACAGCAAATTTTCAGTTTGGGAGCTTTCCACGTTTTCACATTTTCTAGCAGAGTATCCACATTTTCATATACTAGTAGTATATGTTATCTTCCTGCAGTTTTCACAGTAACAAACTGGTTGTCACCAACCAATAAATAACTTCTATGTCTCAAAGATTAGCAACAAGTTCTACAGGTAACAAAACACAAATGTTTTTCAGCAGGTAGAATGCTTTATAACTGCAGATGTATCCAGATATACTGTTGTAAATTCCTTGTACCATCAGCAATGCTTTGCCTATTCTTTTTTTAACTGTGGCATATGTAGTGCTTTCAGGGGAATATTTTGGACTGTTCTTGGCAAAAGAAGTCAGGAACATCTGAAGATCCTTCAAGACGCAGATTTTTAAGCCTTCTTGCGTTGGAAGATGGGATGGACACCACCACTATCAGACACCAAATGTTTGGGTTGAGGAAACTGTCTCAAAGTAAGTAGCACTTTTTCTGATCAAGAAGCTCCCCTTTATAAGGTGACAGACAAATGGCACTCTAGTTGTTCAATGCAGAGATTTTTTCCTTTTGATGATGCAGTAGCTCCTCGGCACTTTGAGACAGGACGTACTCCCTCCTCTATCTGCTACCTTTAGCAACAACCAGACACCTTCCATCACCTTTGACAGAAAGGAATTCAGTGTTTTTGAAGGAAGAGCAGAGAAGTTAAATTTGATCAACACTCCCACGGAGGGAAAAAGGCAAGGCTGGATAAGGCCCTGGGCAACCTGATCTAGCTGTGGTGCCCCTGCTCACTGCAGGGGAGTTGGACTAGATGGCCCTCACAGGTCCCTTCCAACTCTAAGGATTCTACGATTCCGTGAAAAACTTAATGCTGAGTTTGGCTATCAATACACAAAGAATGTACTCCTAACAGAGATGTTACAGCTAATTGCCATTACGTACCACTGAGGCAATCAGATTTCACGCCTAACTGGATTCCAGAGGATCCAGCCACACTCCAGGTACCACACACATACACAGGAATCTTCCAGTAAATCAGGCTTCAAAAGTCACACTGTTTCTGAACATCCTTGGATTTTAAAAGTTAATATGGATTTCTTCCCTTTCTTCAACATCAAAAAACTTCTTAAGCTTACACAGTGTTCATCCTTGGATCGACCCCAGAAAGCTGACACACATCTGCAACAAAACACAGCGATGTCAGCCAGCAATCCCTGGATTATTTGGCCCACCTGATTCAGCTTCCGCCTGCCTAGGGCAGAAAGTAAGAGGGTGTGTAAATGCAAAACGTAACATTTCAAGTAATCTGTTTGAGGCGTAACAGCATTTGCCGCAGTCATTGAGAAACACAGATCATTTCCATGGGGAATACTCCAGGACCAAAAAGACAAATCACCACAGAGCATGCCAGAATTGTCTCTGTCTCTTCAGCAAATAATGGGGGAAGGTTGCAAGCACAGAGATGCACACACCAGGTCGACCCACACATATATCCTGGTAGAAATGCTTAAGCAAGTACAGGATTTCCATCTCAATGCCAAATTCATATTTCTCACTGCCTTTGTGAAAAGGGTCCCATTTTCCATACCAAGTTGCAGTGGCTTAAAAAAAGGATTCTAAATGCAATAATTTATGCCATTTTATGCATTTGCTGACAAGAATACAATTCTACAATTTTAAATGACTTCCTGAGGTCAGTGCAGCATAAAGCCTTGTAAAAGGGGGTGTTGGTATTAGTCCCCAGAGGTGCAAAAGGGCATTAACACTACTATATCAAATGTGCGGTGTCAACAAGTAAATCACCAGGAAGAGCTGATGAGCTGAAAATTGAATCTACTTTTCAGTATGGCTGGAAGCTCGAGAGGCTTGATGGTTACCATAGTAATCATGTGACAGTTTGGGATTTATTGCCTTGTACTGCACGGTTATAAAGGTTCTTCAGCTACCTTCTGCACTGCTTCCAGAGTCAAGAGGAATGCTATGATAAATGTCCATTATCCAAAAGATATATTCAAGGGGATGTAATGCAGGAAAGCAGTGCTTTAAATGCAAATTACATGCTTTTTGCCCTTTTTAGAACATTAAAGTGTGATTTCAAAGGAATGAAAACAAAGAACTCTGACCTCTGACACCATGATTCTTCGCTGCATAGATCACAATTTTCTGTGGGGCCAGCTACTGCATATTTAAGTAGCATGAAACTGAAAATGAGGTAATAAATTCCACTGAAGATAGTCTGAGTAATGCATTGATTATGAAAATAAGCATACAACTGAGCAATTACTGAAATATGCAGTCATGGGGTCTTGTTCAGTATATTTAGATCATTCTGTAATCATTAGAAATTAAATTATTTCATTATGAGTGATTTACATCCGTTTACATTTTCAGTAACTCAGATGAATATTGTTATATGCAATAAATATGATGAACCATTAGTATTCCAATATTCACATACTATGCCATAAAGAAAACGCATTAATGTTACAGATTGCATTAGATTTTAGTTTACCTCTGTGATGGTCTTTAAAGGAAAACACGGATAATTTGCCTTTTATTACTATACTAAATATTGCTTGCTGCTCTGTTCAGCCACATCTTTGAAAGAGCAACTTCTACTCTTGTTAGTAAACATCACATTTCATGAAATATTCCATTATATTTTACTGGGTTGTTTGCGTCCATAATTCTCTTTGATTGCACAGCAATAAAGGACTGAGAGAATACAGGCTTTCTTTCTTACCAAGCACAGAAGCACCATGCACTAATTTGTGTATTAGCAATCCCCATGTGGATACTACATGATTGATTCTGCCATCTAAATTCCACTGTTTGACAGGAAGGATATTGCGTGTAGGATTAATAAAATGATTTCCTCGAGCAGTATTTTTTAAAGCATTGGTTATATACTTTTACTTCAGAAAAGCTTCTCACAAACATGCTTTACAACACAGAAGAAAAAGGATTCTGTGGAACAACAGACTAAATACAAAGGATTACGTAGCATACACCAACAATTCAATAGTATGCCTGCCTCTTAAAATATGAAGACAACATTGCTGTTGAATCTCAGAGGAAAGTATACCTGATAGATGGTTAGTTCATGAAAAAAGACTACACAAATATCATCTGATTAATCAAATGCATTCTTTGTTCATACTGTAAGGTACAATATCCCAAAGACAAATACTAAAAGCTTCACAGTCTGTTTTTACGAAAAGCACTAAGTCCAAATCTCATGAGCTTTGTACTGCAGAAGCACAGCCCTCCTTCAAGTATTTGTTTGCTTTTAAAGACAAATTTAAAGGGAAATTTCAGAAGAATCATCTCAAGCTATACAAGAGAAATAAAGAGGGGATTTGGGCTGTTTTTTTGTACCACTGAAACACCAAGACCCCCTTTCATAGGGTTCCCCCAAAAATGTGGTTACACACAAGCAAATGTCATTTATTTTAATTAAATCTGAGCTACCCATTCAGGCTTCCGGGCCTCCATGGAAACTTCTACAGAAATGACCACATCAGGAGAATCTTCCAGTTTTAAACCAAGAATCTCTTGAAATAAATATGAACTGAAACAGGTCATGGTACCTGTCTTTTCCTAACAACAGATTTGTAATGACTGCACAGAGGCCAACTGGATCAAGCAGATATCCCATGACTGGAAATCTTTTTCTTGCCACCATGGGCAGCATACCCCACCTCCTCTTCAACCGGAGCCAGGAGATGTGCTGGATCTCATCCCATGGCTCCTTCATTTCCCCTCCACATTCTTGAGTTTCCACCTCGCAGCACAGAGGGAGCAGAACAGGATGGCATCCTTGCCCTTTCCCTATATGTGGGACACACATACTGACCAGAGATCTGATTCTTGTTGTTTACAAACAGACCCAGAGGCATTACATCTAACAAGTATAATGCATATCAAAACTGCTGATTGGTTTTGTCCTGTCCTTAACTGCTATGCAATGAGAAGGGTCCCTGCACCTCACTACCTGCCACAACAAACACTCATGTAGAAACACTGAATGTTGCCTTCAACTCTAACGACTTTCTGACTCCAGATTTCAGTGTACTGAAGTATAAACCTACAGAGTCCACAGAATATGTTTTTGTTGCCTGCTATTACCCTTGCTTAATGCATGTTCTTTGAAAGGATCTGAAAGAGTTCCCTCAACACCAAAGCAGGTTCCACAGGAACAACTGGCTCAGTCCTACATCCTTTCTTCCTTAGAATTCAGCCCCAGAAAATTCATTTCTTAGTAGCTGACTGACAATCAGACCTTATTATAACTGAAAGTTGGCATTAATAAAACATAAAGAGTAGAAACAGATCAAATATTCAACAGTTGGTAGTCAACGAATTCATGTTGCTAGTCAGACACTATTACATGCTGTTCAAACCACCAGGACCAGGAAACATTTCACTGTACTTTAAGAACAAAAAATATTTATTTCTGTTGTCTGTATAAATCAATAACAAACATAAACACAGCTATTTGTTTCTTTTTCTCCCTTTACTTTTCATGGCCAACAGCATCTCTTTTCTGCAAAGAACAAGAAAGGACCAAGGATCAGTTCACCAGATGGATTGTACACAACAGCCCAAGTTGGGTGCAGTGACAGCAATGTGACATTTCCAGGCAGCAATGCTTGCTGACATCATGACTTGGTTTAATGTCATTTTCTGCACCTCGTTTATCAACAGCCACTTAAATAATGAGGCTGTGAAGGAAAACAGAACTCAACAGATGCCAGCCTTTGCCCATAACTTTGCCCACCCTTCATAGACTTGGGAAAGCCCTTGATTCAAATCTCAATAATCTCACTGAAACATATTTACTGTGCTGCAGGTAATAAAAGACAATAATTTTTTTTGCAATTCACATAAAATGACAACATGCAATACGAATTGAAATGAACTGACAGTGGAATGCAGCCTCTGTACTGAAACAGAAGCAGTACTGCAAACATTGGCCTTTTCATCTACAGGGAGAATGCTGAGATAAGTGAAAAGTGCCAGTTTGTGGGCATCATGCTGCTGACTAGTCAAGTATTTTGGTCAGCTTGATACATGTCAGTACTGACATCAGATATAGACAGTGAGAAACAGCAATAAAAGAACTGGCCAGCAAAACATCAGCTGCTGAGGAAAGTGCCCAAGAAGTAAAGGGAAAGGCAGAGCAGCCTCTTCACACTCACAGGTTTACCAAGAAGGATCTCACAATCTCTTCTCTCTGGTCTGTTCCAGCAAAAAGATTTGCAGGATGGAAAATGGCCATGAGACAGAGACCATCCCTACCATTCCTTCCTTCTAAGCAAGTGAACTCTGTGGACCTGATGTAAAAACGGAGCTAGAAGGGTGTTTTTAGTCATACTTAGAAGACTAACGTTTAATACAAGGTGTTTTCCAGTTAACTGAAATGGGATATCTAAGAAGTTAAAAACATGCCTGTGGTTCACAAGCAGTTGCTATAAGACAAGGAAGCCAGGCAGCTCTTCCCAGATGAGTGAGTGGTAATGCAGATGCATTCAACCCCAAACACTTCGTGTAATACATTTAGATAGAGGTGATAGTTTAGATCAGGGAGATTAGCTTGTAGGATTTGATAAGTAATCGGCATATGAGCAGAGCAAACAAAATCATTCAGCATTAGCTGGTCTCTTGGATTATTCATCATGCAACAACTAATATACCAGGGAAGTAACAGTGCAAAATTTGCATTTTGCTTTGTTTCTGCTCCTGGTTTAGGTGCCATTGATAGCTATGACAGAGATGTAACATTTGCAACAGAAGAGCAGAAAAAGCAAGATGCCTTCATTTCCACCGGGCTGCAGCTGGTGTGGGATCTTTGATCAGACTTCAAAAGCCTTAACCTGTGCTGCTACAAGCTGAATCAGTATGCGCAGGATAAGGGGTGAGGAAATGAATGGGATACAAGTAGCTGAAAACCTGCTCAGCTGTCTGATTCTGAAAAGATTTCCTAGTAGCTGGAGAGTTCACTCATTCACATTCAAGCCCTGAAAGAGTCTATTTTTCACAGCTTCTTTGCTGTAGTGGGAGAGCAGCCTGGAGGAGTGTTACCACTCTTTGTTCCCAAGGCTGTAACTTGGCTAAAATTTCTCCTGCAAACACACTGATGAGTCATTTTTTCCTTCTCGCTGGACACCTTTATTTGCTTTTACCAATAAAGGCATTCAATAACGTAGTGAATTGCCCTGAAACATCAAACAATTATGTAAACATGAAAAGATATATACACGGCATTTTCAAGTGCAAAGCCTTTCTCTGTTGCTTAGCATAAAACAAAGCTGCAATAGAAGGAACCACTCAAACCAAGAGGAAGGGCCTCCCAAGAAGCAGTACAGGTGCACCAGTGACCTGACCTGTACTGGCTTTGGTGTCCAACAACTCCATGTCACACATGAGTGGCCATCACCACAAAAGAATTCAGCGAACAACTTATGAACATTTTATGGACATTTCACAGAGGTGTCCCATAGAGTAAGGGAATGATGTGGATACTGTCAGTTTTCACTGGGATGATATTAATTTTTTGCGGAGGCTTGTATGAGGCTGTGCTTTGGATTTTTGTTGAAAATAGAGGCAATGGTGCACCAGTGTTTTAGTTGCTGAGCAGTGCTCACAGAGCCAAGAACATTTCAGCTTCTTGTCCTGCCCTGCCAGCTGGGGGGGAAAAAGGGAGGGAGGGCACAGCTGGAAGGGAACAGAACCAGGACAGCTAGCCCCAGCAGGCCAAAGGGATATCCCATACCATATGGCATCATGCTTAGCAGTAAAAGTAGGAATAAAGTAGGAGGAAGGAGGGATGATTAGAGAGATGGCATTATCTTCCTAATAAACCAAACTGTAGGACGAGCCCTGCTTTCCTGGAAGTGGCTGAACGCCTGCCTGCCAGTGGGAAGCAAAAAATGAATTTTGCACAGCTTCTGCTTCACCTAGAAAGCTGTCTTATCTCAACCCACGAGTTCTTGAACGTTCACCATTCTAATTCTCTTCCACTCAGTGAACAGTTGTGCTGCACTGAACTGCCTGCAGGAGTTAAACCACAACTTGGTACTTACATTTCACTGAGTGTTCAAAACACTCAAGTGCCTCACAATAACACATTTTCAATTTCATAAAATATATTCCCATGCAACTAATTATTATGTTCACTGAAAGAAAGATGAGAGTCAGCATTTTGGAACTTGGATAAATGAGTAGCTGATTTCTGGGCTATTTATGGCAGCAGAATTACTTTATAAGTCTTCAAAATCCAAATATTTTATTGTCTGTTGATTTTAGCAGACTGCAATTTGGTCATATAGGAGAAAGAGAGGATTTCCTATAATGGAAAATATATACTTTTTCGGTTATGGCTTCAAATACTATACAGTGCAATTTCCCCTGCTAATAATAGAGGCAGTGTTGACAAGTAAAATATGATGTAGAGAGCATCCTTTGCTACTCTACCAAGAATATAAACACTAAAACTACTGTCTCAGAAAGTCACAAAATATTGAATATCTGAAGTGTATTACAATATACAGTGCATGCAGTTCCTCAAAGTGGGTCATTCATAAAATCCCCTCAAATATATCTGCAGGACATTGTTATGTGTTAGGATAATTTGAACCAGTGCAAACTTACTAGCAGTGGATGAAGAAGCTGACTGGAGGGAGTACTAATTGAGCTGAATGGTAAACCAGTACACTGACCATCTGCACTCAGGGGACAGCAGTGAAATTTCAGACACCAATGCTCGAGTTAAGAATCGCAAGTGGGTGAAATCTGTATAGACTATACCCAGACAGGGAGATGGCATTTTGCAGCTTCTGGCCTAATAGTCTGATAGAGCAGGCAACACTTACAGAGATTTAATGTTATGAAGCAGACTTATACCACTGAGTTATGACTTTCATTAAGATTTGCAAAGATTGCTATTGCAATTCTAGCTTCTCATGGCACCTAAGCCCATTCCTGAATAAGAACTGTCCTTACTCATTTAGAAGTGTCAACTGGAAAATATTTTACCTGCCCTTTGGAGGAAAGTGTAGCAAAATACTGTGGTATTGTGTTTGTCCCATTCTGCTTAAAATAAATCTTTTATTAGCATTTCTTTATGACCATCAGACCACTTCAGGACAAGGTATAAAGTCATGACTGGAGTCACTTTAAAAGGTCTTTTTAAGAACTAGGGTGACAATCAGGCCCCTAAAAAATTGTCTTAAGTGACTACCAAATATCGAGGAAATAAACAAAAATAAAGATGATAGGTTTGGATTTCATGGTAAAGATTGAAAGTTCTCCTGAATGGTAGGCAATGAGTCAAGCAGTGGGAATGACAACTTTCCTTTTGCACCCTCTGTGGCTTAAACCCTTCCGTGTCCACTGAACAGGAGAGCAGAGGAAACACGAAGGAAAAGAGGACTGTGTTTCTTTTTTTTAATATATGCCTGACTGTGACTCTTGAATATGCAACTGTTTGCTTGCTTTACGTTTATATAGAAGAACGGTCTACACTGATGGTCTTTTTCACAGTGGTGAAAGAGCAATCCCCTCATATGATGGGAACACCATGCTATTAAAATCCCAGTAATTCATTCCATAGCTAACGACGAATAACACCCCAAATAAAAGTCACTGTGACACTGAACTTTCAGATATGTCAAACTGTTTCTTGCAAGTATTTTCTATTTATGTATATGCACATAGATGTATGCTAAGCACTTATTTTCCAGACTTCAAAATAAGAATAGTCAGTGGTGCCATCCGGACATCCCCTTCCCTTGTAGCCATGAATTTTAGGACAAGCTGGCAAAAATGCATCACAAAGCACAGTGGCTGTGAGCTGCTGTTCCTCCTCCATCCAAAACAATAGATGTTACAAGAACAAAATAAAAGCCGATTTCAGCTTGTTAGAGCAACTGCCGCATGTCGCACACCAGGCGTGGAGTGCCCAGACTACAAAGGATGTGCCCAGTCGTTATGGAAACCAAATTACAACTTTGTTGCACACAGTCATCTCCGTCACCTTGGGTACAGCAATCCAGCTCAGCGGGGATCCGCGCCCCCACCTGCCTGGCCGCATCCTGCCGTGTGCCATCCAGCCGCCACTGCCCCACAGCACAGCAGGGCTTACCCAGGCTCCCCGGGGTTCTCCTGCTCCCCCAGGGCCCCAGAGCTGGCAGGAAGGCGCGCTGCAGCTGGCAGTGATTAACGGTCTGCTGGAAAGGACGTGACCGTGATGTCTACAAGTCACCATCCGAAGAGACAGTCATGGCTCCCATGGCCATTTTGGCTGGAGGGCTAGCTTGAACCCCTCATTTAAAGCAGAAATAAGGAGGCGTAGCACTTCTCTTATGCAACAGACACCATCCACTCCATCAAGTCTTTTGCCTGATGTGACAAAGAGTGGATCCCTTTCCTCCTGGCGCCTTTTTCCTCCTGGCTTCCAACTTAAGCTTCCTTCCCTGCCCCACATCACCTGCTCAATCTACTCACTGCTTTTCCAGTGCCTCTGCTAGTGTGTGAACAGGGTGTTCCCCAGGACACAGCATTGCTGCATTGAAAGAAGCCAGTGTGACCTCTCTTCAGGTACTATCATGGCTGACAGCTTCCAGCATTCAATGATTCAGTTCAGTATGCCTAAGGGAAGAGTACTTTTCTCAGGCTTCTACACTGCTCTGCCCCCTTCTTCTGCCACTGTCACACAAAGAACTGCTGCAAATGGCAAACCAAGCATTGTCTGACCTCAGCCACAAGCACTTGCACATGCTTCCTGGCAGGTTTCTTGGAAGACTGCATTTGGATGCTGTTACATCACCCATCATCAGCACATACTACTGCAACAGAAATAACAGTCTCCCTCAATAGCACCAGTTTGGCACCACAGAGCTGCAGCTAGCAGATGATCCCCAGAGGCCGCTTCCAACCCAAGTGATTCCATGACCAGAGGGGAAGCAGAGGGCAAAGCTGCAGCACGTATCCTCATGGTGTGAGATGTGCTCAGTACAGATGATGGTGATGGTCACAAAGGACGGAGCAGGATGGGGATGAAAGACATCATGTGAACTTTCAGACACATCTGTAGCATGATGTACTGGCATTGCCTCTATTGGTGTGAACAGAGAAAGAAATTCTTTGAAGTAAATGGGTGAGAGTCTGGTATTAGATATGGAGGTCGGTGGCCCTGCAGGCTGTAGGGGGGGTTGGAGTTTTATGATCTCTGAGGTCCCTTCCAACCCAAGCCATTCTATGGTTCTAAGATTTCAAAGATGGTGAGCTTGTCCTCTCAATATTATTTTTAGAAAAGCCAAGAACACTGCAGCTTTTTTACCATTAAAATGTTGTAGATGCACTGTACCCCTGCGTAGCAGGAGCACACACTGCACAACAGTAAAACCTGGGCTTCTCAGACCATTAAAATCCAATCTATTATAAAATGGGATGGATATTACAGAAAGAAAAACTAGAAGTGTTGCACTGTAAGCATTCTTCTTTAAGTACAATAGTAGGTAGTACTTCAGAAGACCAAAGCAACTTCAAGATAATGTCCCATTGACCTGGCACTGGAAGGAGGAAGTTTTCCCCATCATCTTTTGCTGAACTACCTGAGGCTAAACCAGCAAAGAGACAGAAAGTAAGGACTTGTTTCTATGGACTTGTACCCCTAATGTGGGTTTACCTAACTTTATCTTTTTTGAACTATGCCTAAGTATATAGTAGACACACAGTCTGAAGTGTTACGGTAACAAGTTCTAGCTGTGTTACGGTAAATTAAAACTTACATACATCCAATTTTGACTGAGTTGACCTGCTTACCAGTTTCTGCCCATAGGATATACTGATCTCTGTATTTTCCCTTTCAGTCTTCCCATGGTAGCAGCAATGTCACTCAGTCTTCACAGCATGCTGTGAGCTGGTCCAGGCTCACTCCGACCTTTGCTGCTTGCTCAGCCCATGCCTGCAGCACTTCGTGCCCCCGACTCCCTGCTTCACACATAGCTGTAACAAGTGCAGCACCTTTGTTAAACCTGTGCATCCTGACTGCAAATGGAAAGGTGGCCTCAAAGACAGGCCTCAGTCCATTAAGAACAGTAGGATCAGGACCTTGAATTGTATTCAGATTGAAAGGGGAACCACTGGAGTGTACAGAGCTTTCTTGTGGTGCTCCTACTGGCACTCTTTCCACCCCAAAAGACACTGCTACAGAGCATCTGCACGGAAGGTTCAGTAGTGGCTTTCACCTCCTGTGCAGCTCGTAGCACTGACACAATGACCTAAATCTAACACTGTATAAAACTGGAGAGATTACTAGATGTTGTTTCATCACCTACGCCGCTTTTAATTGCTTTGAAGAACTCATTTGTCTTCACTCCAGCAACCTCTGGCAGCAATCAGTGGTTCAGACACCAGCACTCCCACACACACACACACAGCAGCTCTTTTTGCAGCCACACACCGCTTACCAAAAGCTCCATAACAACCAAAAACACACTCATTCTGTTCACTATTCTGATATACCTATTTAGATTCCGCCTCTGACAAAATCAAAAGATTGCGTGCTTCTGAAAAAGCAAGAAAATGCTTCATCATCACCAGGAATGGGCATTAAATTCCTGTCTGTGTTTTACAAACTGCATAATCAAATTTCAATGGAGAATGTGCAAAGATTGCAAATCTATAACAGACATAGGAATTTACATAAATAACAGATATGAATGTCTGATGTTTACACAAATAAAACTGCATGCTATGCAAAGTAAAGTCTGCAAAATTAAATGTTTTATTATGCTCATTTTCCAGACCAAGGCTCTTGGTATGTGAATATGCACAATATGTACAAGGTGTTTCAGTCCTGTAACGCAGAGAAAAACATCTCTAGAAAAGACAGTCAGCATACTGCTGTGCTATGCTGCCTACAGAAATTTAGACTCAGAATTGGAGGCAAACAGAGATCGTTTCCCCTTAAGACCTTTAGGGTTAGAATTTCCCAGCTACGAAAGGGCTCTTAACAATTCAGTGGGAGCTAGGTACCCAAAGACGTTAAGCAGCCAGAAAAGAATCTGATATATAATATCATCTCACACTGAAAAGGAAAGTTTGAGTTTTTAATGGTTCTTAAGGAAGGGTGCAAAATATTAACACCACATAAACTGTGTTGATCAATCTCAAGCTGCTTTGTAGATGCAAGGGAATCACACACAAAATGGACCATTTGCTAGTCTGTACTCAGCCCACTTCATTCACCCTAGAGCTAGCCCATTCAATGCATGAGCAGAGGTCTGTAAATGAAATTTCTTGCAAGCACACGAATGGCTCCCAGTGGGAATCGAGAGAGCCAAATATTTGCAGCAGAAGCATAATAATGCCAACTACTCACATCAGTAGCACTCATTCAAAAAGAAATAGGGATGGGAATCTGGATAAGTTAATATACAAACTTTAGAATTATTAACTAAAATAAAAAACACACCTTCCCTAAAATCAAGGAGAGGCAGTACTGCATGGAGCCAAACACACTGTGTTGGTCAAGGTCACCCTCCTAATTTAGAGTTAATCCTCAAGATGAATGTGGCCTGTGTTGCACTCCAACTGAAACTGCATAGGCTCCAAATAAAAGGTCATCAACTACTGCTATAAATGCAATCAAATGGCTGTGAGACTAATGCCATTCGATTTTCCTCTTTCCAATAAGCAAGCAAAACAAAGAGGAGTGTTTCTCTGAAGGTGTGCATTGTTTAAAAGGCCAAAAGGTGTCTCTTCTCCTAAATTTTAAAACTATTAATCAAGCATGAAATAAACAACATGTGCAAGTCAAAGGTTAATACCCTAGGGTCTTTATTGTACGACCACCACCCATTTCTTTTCCATTAACACCACTACCTCCTCCCTGCCTTTTAACCCATAAACTATTCTTGCTCCGAGTCCCACTGATTCACACAACCGAAAAGTAGTAATTATTTAGCACTTAATCTTCAGAAAACAGCACCACAGAAAACAAGCTTTGTCTTCTGTTCAAAACTCTGAAGGGAATGGCCACTAGAGAGAAGTAATTGTCTCATTCCTCTTTAAAGAGTTTGCCTAGGATTTGTTTGGGTTTTGTTTCATTTTGTTTTTAAGAAAACTAGCTTCACTAGTACATTGAAGACAAACATTCCACGTTAAAAATATTGTAAGGAAGAGGATAACCAAGCACTATAGAGCAGATCTTGATTTTAGAGAAAATGGCATTAGTCCAACATAGATTTAAATGATTTAAATAGTGCGACTGTAGACATTTGCCAGTGCTTTTAAGCACAGAGCATGTCTCTAATTGCATCTGAACAATTAATCTTTACAATGGTGATGTTTAGCATGTTCCTCTGAGTGAGTATATTCTCAATAATTGGGAAATTAATTAAAATGACTATCTATAGAGGTGTCAGAAGCCTTCAGATTAAAAAAAAAAAAAAAAAAAAAAAAAGGGTTAGTATCAAAAAGAGCATGAAAGAGCCCCTCTCAAATGTATGTTCTATTATATTTTCTTGGGGATGCCCCTGGAGGTGTTCAAGCCCAGGCTGGATGGGGCCCTGGGCAATCTGGTCTGGTATTAAATGTGGAGGTTGGTTGCCCTGCATGCGGCAGGGGGTTGGAGATTCAGATCCTTGACATCCCTTTAAACCTAGGCCATTCTGTGATTCTATGGCATACCTGCTCCTCAAACACAGCAACTTATACCAAGTTTCTTTCATTTTAGCAGGTAGATAACAATGCATAAAACTTTCTGGCTGTTTCCATCCAAGGAAACACTCTTAGATGACAAGCAACAGTATGCAAGTTTAGAACGTGTTTCCTTAGTGCTTCTGGACTAACCCACCAAACAAGTAGCAGCCATTAACCTTACTGCTAGAGTTCCCTTTTTTGTGGAGTTGTTCTGGTTGGTAAGGCCTACAGCAAAGGCACTGCACATGCATTTCATGCAGCAGGATGAGTATTTGGTGAGTACTCAAGAAATCTTTAATGTCAGCATGGGAGGAAACCTGCGGTGTTCTGGTGCTCTGCACAGATTGGTGCTGCCTGAATTCCAATGCCTTTGAATCTGCTCCTTGCTCTCCTGCACACCTCCGGCAATGGGCTGTAGGGCACAGACATGAGCTGCACTTGCCAAAGGCAAGGGGAATCTATTTCAGCCCTCAAAGTGGAAAGCAGAGGTATGGGTCAGAGAACACTATCAGCCATTTAATCTCCCAGGGTCTGTGAATGAGAAGGATGGGAAGGCTGGGTAGAAGAACAAAGATTCCCTGGTCTATTCCCCAGGGCAGCAGAGGCACACCAAGGAGCTATTACACACATATTCAGCTAGGCATGAGAACTCAGATTTCTAAAACAAACACCAGGTCTTTCAGCAATTTGTGGAATAGAGTTAAAAATGCATATAAATTAGTCCTGGTCCCTTTTTACCTTGTCATTACTCACTCACTACTTCAAGCATAGAAGAAACTGCCAGCTAGTTCAAATGCTGCAGGAGAAAGGAATCAAGCTAGGAGATGATGCTCAGGCCATCAGTACATCAGTCTAGGAGCATCCCTGTCTGTAAGAGTGTGTTAGACCATCATCTGCCTCCTGAGAAGGTCCAACTCATGCCATTCACTCTGTGCTCTGCAAGGAAGGGGACACCAGTCCTGTGGCTCTCACTGTGTGAAGAACAGCGTGCAAGCTGGCATATCAGAAAAGTTGTCTGCTTCTGGCATAATGTATTGCTTGCAGTCCAAATACTCGAGAATCTTTGCCACCTAATGGCTGGAATAAATCAGGCCATGGCCTGCACGCATTGACTGATCATCATAAAAAGAAGATTGTTGGAATTCAGTGCCTCAAAGCTTCTCCGTGAGAAAGTAACGTGATATTACTAGCGAGAGCAGCAGTTTGAAAACGGGTGTAACATGGAATCATTCTGCAGGTAAACCTCAGATATATTCAGGTCACGAACTCAACTCCCCCGTTACTTCTGAGCCTGGAATGTATTTAATAGAAAGAAATAAAATGTGAGAGGGAAAGGAATGAATTATCCTATTTTAACATCATTGAATTATGTGCCGTGAAGTTACTGCACTAAAGTTTTCATCAGCAATAGGAGAGGGTGGGTAATTTGAGGAGCAGATCTGTCAACAACGGACTACAGCTACATCACAAGTAACATTTGAAGAAGTGTGTATAAGTTTGTACGCTTTGGAATTTTGAGAGCCCAAACCTGGCCTAAATCTGGTCACTGATGTTTGCAAATTCTTTTAGTGATCCTTAACCAGCAGGGAAACTTACCTCACTTTACTGTTTTTCCTGCTTCTCATTAAATGACACACAGGAAAATAAAAAGTTTCAGAGCATGGTATATGAGGCCAAATATAAATATACATCTTGTCACATATTTCCTTATTGGCTTAAACGTTACAAGATACAACACAGTTCAAACAATGTAGGAAAATACGGTACTAACTCTGTTGATACTTCACAGATAACACAACTGAAATATAGTGACAGAACTGTAGGGGTTGGAAAGGAGACCACTGGATCATCATCTCATCCGACCTCCTGCTAGAATAGTTTCCTACATAAGGTTACGTAGGAAGGCATCCAGGTGGGTACTGAATATCTCCACAGAAGGAGATTTCACAGCCTCTCTGTGCAGCTTGTTTCACTGCTGTGTCACCCCTCACAGTAAATAAGATTTTCCCCATGTTCAAATGGAACTTCTTACGGTTCAGTTTGTTCCCACTGCCCCTTGTTCTGTTGCTGAACAGGGCAGAGCCTGGCCCTACACACTTGACTCCCATCCTTTAAATGTTTGTAAGTGTTGATAAAGTCCACTCTCAGTCTTCTCTTCTGCAGGATGAACAGCCCCAGGTCTCTCAGCCTTTCCTCATAAGGGAGATGCTCTAGGCCCCTCATCATCTTTACTCATCCGCTGAACTCTCTCCAGCTGTTCTCTGTCTTTCTTGAACAAAGAAGCTCAGGACTGCACATGGTACTCCAGATGTGGCCTCACCAGGGCAGAGTAGGAGAGGATCACCACTCTCCACCTGCTGGCTATGCTGTTTTTAATGCACCTCAGGATACCACTGGCTTTCTTGGCCACTAAGGCACACTACTGCCTCACAGCCAGCCTGTTGTCCACAAGCATAACCAGCTCCTCTGCAGAGCTCCTGTCCAGCAAATCAGCCCCTAATCTGTACTCGTGTACAATTCTCAATCCACCTCACTGCCCATGCAATCATCCCACTTTTCCTTAGCTTACCTACGAGGATGTAACAGGAGACAGTGCCAAAAGCCTTGCTGAAATCAAGGTAGACAGCATCTCTCTCCCCTCAACTACCCAGCTGGTCATGAGATCACAGAAGGCTACCAGATTGGTCAAGCATGACTTCCTTTTGCTGAATCCATGTTGATTACTCCCGATAAACTTCTCTTCCACTTGCCTGGAGACGACATCCAGAATATGTTGTTCCATCACCTTCCCAAGGGATGGAGGTGAAGTTGACTGGCCTGTAGCTTCCCTAGTCCTCCTTCTTGTCCTTTCTGAACACTGGAGTGACACCATACACCTCTCCTACTCTACATGGCCTTTCATACATGATAGAGAATGGTTTGGCACTCACTTCTGCCAGCTCCCTCAGCACTCATGACTCCTGTCTCAGCCAATGGATGTGTGAGCATCGAGTTTGCCTAGATGAACTCTGACCAAATCCTCCTTGACCAAAAACAATTTAACGTCAGAAGGAATCCAGGAATAAAGATATCAAGTACTACGTAAAACATTTAGTAGCAGAGCTGTCAAATTTTATTTCCAGTCAACAAACCCCTTCAATACCTGATTTCAGGAGAAGAATCAAGTTAAATGATAACAACAACAAAAATACACAGTAGGAGTAAAGCAAAGTCATTCTGACTCCAAATGCCAGCTTGTATCGAGCCAGCTTATCCTATTCTCCACCCTAGGATGATCATTCTAAGGCTTATGTTTTGACATAGCAGGTGCCTGTAGCATAAAATAGGGAAAACAGCTTAAGAAACATAGGCTTACATTTGCCCAGTAGAGCTGTCTTGCAGTCTAGGCAAGGGGAATCCAAAGGTTTTTCTTATTTTAGACTACTTGTGACCACAAACAACCTTTAAAAGGAATGCCTGGATAAACTCATTCTCTCTGGAGACTACTAGTAGTAAGCTCACAGGTGACTAATATTAACACTTGAAACTACTATGTAATATAATATATTTAACTGAATCCAAGTCCTCATGATTAGTAATTTTTATTATATCCAAAGACTTCTTTAGATTTCTTTCTCATATTAAAAAACCATGCATGAGACATTCCAAAGTAATAAACTCAGTGGAAACAACCAGATTAGAAAGTATGGCTGGCAGAATCACCAGGAATTAATCCCTGGTTCTGAAAGTAACCATTCAAACCTGCATCGGCCAAGTGATTTCTTCCTCAGTGTGGCAACAGATAACAGAATCATGAGACAAATTTGGCTCTTTCCCTTACTTCAGTGGGGCACTGACTCTGAAAGAAGAATGAATTCAAAGCTGTTAACTAGTTCTTTCTAGTCAACATTTAGGCCTTCCATTAGCCAATGGTTCACCCACTCTGAAACAGGCTATGTGCAACAAAGACAAAATGAAAAAACAAACCAAAGAAATGTCCAGTATCACAAGAATCTGACAGTGTCTTCCAGGATTTCCCAGGTAGTGTGTCAGAGTTAATCACCTATCACTATTAGTCGCCTGACGCCAACAAGATCGCTTATGGAACCTCCATTTCTATGCATGATAACGTGAACTATTTGCAAGAGAAAAATATGCAATGGTACATATCTATAAAGATCTCTTTTTTTAAAAAAAGGAGGTATTTGTAAGCTTTTTACCCACTCCCTGAAAAAAAATGAATGCATAAATCTAATGTATTCAGTCTTAATCATCTAACGAAGTACACTAAGTGGATAGGAAGAGAACAGGTTAGTAAGTGGGAAGAGTTCTGAATGGATTCAGTTATGGATGAGGTCAGAGAAAATGATACTGCAGCCAAGCTACTGTAAATAAAAGGAATTTGGTTTGGTTTCTAATGCAGTAAACCTTTTAAAAAGCAAATTACAGAGCTTTAGTCAAAACTGACTCAGTGTTAAAGTCAGTGTTTAATAACTTATTCTTGCTGAAAATGGGCAGTTACAGAGACATAACAAAATGACCACAAGGACACGAGCATAATTTAAACTACACTGCAGAAAATGTGGATTTAAATGTCATCAGTACACAGACATCTAAGCTAACTGTGCATCCGTGTTAAGCTCAAACTACCACTTGCATCTTTTTTAGCACCATTATCTCATTCGACACTTCCATAAAACTCTACCATTCACCAGCAAAATCTAGCCCAAGAGTGACAATGATGCAGATTGTCATTTTGCCTTAATCTAGTCATTAATAAAATGTGATAGAAAACTATATAAATCAAAGAACATACGCATTTCTTGTACTCTACTTATAGCAGTCAAATTATGTAAGTCCTTCCATTCAAATCTTTTATCTAGTTATTAAAAAGCAACTAAAGAGCTCATCCAAACAGATGCCTTTTCAGTTTAGAATGTGCCAAAAAGGAACACTTAGCAATCTGCATGTTACAGCATGGCTTTTCTGGGTCTCTTTACTAGAGAAATGGGAAGGCTAGGCTGGAGATAGCTCATGTAACAGATGAAATTTGGTCAGTAGCACTGTGAATTATTCATATTAGCAGGAGGGTTGTGAGGACAGTGAGTTTACTCGGGTGGAAGCAAAGTCCATAAAATTACATATGTCAGTGGGATGTGTTTCTGTCCTTAACTCTTTGACAAGGAAATCAAAAGCCTGGCTTGAACAACAAAATTAAAATTTTATCCAGAGTCTATCTTGACTTCTTATCAACAAATCAACAAACAAAAAATAACCCTAATGAAAACATCTTTGCTTTCCTGTGTTCCAGTCATCTTGAGGGTATAATTTTCTCAGCACTGGTGCGATGTAAAGAACTTCTCAAAAGTTCAAAGGGACATTTTAAAGTTCAGAATCAGTGGAGCTCTATTGAATAAGCATAGCTTCTACTATTTGTCTGCAATCGCATCTGTTGACAAGGTCTCAGTTTCTGCCTTCTGTTTGTCCTTTTCTCATTTTTAGGAAAGACAGAAAAATTATCATGGAATCATAGAAACATTAAGGTCAGAAAAGGCTTCTAACACCATCTTGTCCAGCCATCAGCTCATCATCACCATGCCTACTAAACCAAAATATAACAGAATCCCTAAGGCTGGAAAAGACCTCTCAGATCACTCTCAGACCATCTAGTTCAGCTGCCCAGCTACCATCAATACTGACCACTAAACCCTTAGTACCCTATCTGCATGTTTCCTGAACACTTTCAGGGACAGTGACTCCACCACTTCCCTGTTCCAATGCATCATCACTCTTTCTGAGAAGAAATTTTTCCTAATATCCAACCTAAACCTCCCCTGGCACAACTTGAGCCCATTCCTTCTCATCCTATCACTGATAATCAGGAGAAGAGGCTGATCACCACCTCACCATAAACTCCACAAATTCCTTTCAAGCAGCAGTAGAGGGCAATAAGGTCTCCCCTGAAGGTCCTCTTCTCCAGACAAAACAATCTCTGGCTGGCTCACATTCAGCCAAGCACTGCCCAACACCCCCAGGTCGTTTTCTTCTGCACAGCTTTCCAGTCACTTTTCCCCAAATCTGTAGCATTGCATAGGGTTGTTGTGACCGAAGTACAGAACGTGGCACTGTGGTCTTGTTGAACCTCTCACAGTTGGCCTCAGCCCAGTAATCCAACCTGTCCAGATCCCTCTGAAGGACTTCCCTAACCTCAAGCAGATGAACTCTTCACCCTCAACTTAAGTGCCATTTGCAAACTTACTGCAGGTGCACTCAATGCCCTTATTCAGGTCAACAACATAGATACTAGGCAGGACAGGTCTCAGTACCCACCACTCACGTCCAGTTGCCAGCTGCATTTAACTCCATTCACCACCACTCTCTGGGCCCGGACCTCCAGACAGCATTTCATGTTCTCTGCAGCCCATTCACCATAAAATAAGAAGAAAAACAGGAAGAACCCACACCAAATGCAGGCAGTAAATGGGAATTTTGGACATATCAGAGAATAATTAAAGCATGACCCTTTGGGGCATCAAAGTATGACCCCATAGGGCCTGGGTGCACAATGATGGTGATGAAAGAGGACTGAACTGGAGTTACTACTAAAACTTACTAAATGCTTTACTTCATTGTTGAGCAGAGGAAAGAAGGAAAGAGTACAAAAGTTATTGTTCTCCTTTAGAAATCATTCATGGTCTTTATCCCGATGATAAAAATCTCAGCAGGGTGGTTTTAAACTGATATCTGACCACTTGGTACTGTTTATTTCTATCCACTGCTCAGCTCGAAACCTTCTTATTGATGCAGAGCTTCTAAGCCTCACTGCTGAATTTATCTCCAGTGTACTGCCAAAATAATGACAACGCTGTGACACTCTATGAAGGTTCACCTTCTTTACCTCTGCATCACAGTGACACGGAACCACAGGGCTGCTTTGATATTCAAGAGAGAGGACAACAGGTTACATAAACGAACCATTTGCTAGCAACAGAAGAGAAGTAATTCCTCCCAGACTCTCCAAAATAATGGCCCAGTTAACTTATTACTTCCATAAAATGAATAGCTATTACTTTTTAGTTGTTGTTCTTACAAGCAGTTCCCCTCTCTCTCTCCCTCTGCAACCTGTATCTCAAAACAAGCACTTTAAAAAAGCACCACGCATCATGGGGCAGCGTTCTTCCACTTTACCCACTCTTACTGAGGCAACTCCTACCTGCAAAGTTAACCTTCTGATCTTCTTTTTTAATCTTTATCTTCCTCGGATGTACCTTCAAGAAATCATGCCACAAAACATATAATCACAGTAATTTGTATCTGTGATGCACAGATAAATCTTCAAAATACTGATTTTACGGGAGTCTTATATTGCCTCATAATTTGTGGTGTAACTCAATGCCTACTGATACGCTTTTAAAACCAAGTACGTAGCCTGCATTCTAAAGTAAGATATATTGACTCTTCTTTTAACTGTTTTGGCTGTTTGGATGACTAATCAGCTTTGTCTGTGGCAAGTTAAGACTTTCACTACGGATATGTGGATTTACTGCTTCCAGAAAAGTGATGAATTTGCAGTGCCCTTAAATAGATTATAGGAATCCTTATCTTCTTATTTTGCTTTTTTTTCTGAAAATTCCTCAGTTGTTCCGTCATCACTTTTTAGTCACCACTTTTCAACTGCCTGTTAGTCAAAGTTATTGTAAACATTGCCAATTTTATTTACTTCCTCTCGCTTCACTGATTTTTAAGACTTAATAACTGTGTATTAAGATATACATCCAAAGACCAAAGATGAAAGTTTTATAGTCCAGCTGGAGTTAGACTGTAAAGCCTGCTTATCTGTAGTACACAGAATTGATCATAATGAGCTACTAGACAATTTTAGTTTCAGTGTCCTATTCCAAACTGTCATGTCATCTAGCAGTTTTCTTATCAACTATGCTATTATTCTATATAAAGCTGAAGAAGACAAGGGACCTGTATTTAAAAGCCAGATGGAATTAAGCCCACTGGATTAAAATATCTAGATGCTACATTTACATTTGAGAAAAGGTAACATCTCACTGTACAAAGTAATTGACATCACTGTGAAATATAGACAAACATGAGCAAATCAGAAGCTTTCAACACAGCAGCTACTCTTGAAGAAGGTAATTACACCATAAATTCAGATTTCTAACAGTGAACTTGATTAATGCTTAATTTACGGATCAACCTATCTCCCTTGCTGAAGATATTTCTTCTCAAATCCAAAAGAAGTGATTCTCCTAGTCGTCAGCAAACCATTTTGTTTCAAGCAGCATCCATCATCTTGCCAATGAAAATGTCAATAGCACAGAGAGAAGCAGCACATTTATCTAATTTTTCCACATTGAAGGAGGTATATATGTAATAAATCTATTATGAAAAATATCTCATGTTGTTTTTACGACACGTAAACACATTTGATCTATTTTCCCTCAAAATCAAATTGTGTAGAACACTGCAGGATCTCCCACTTAAAAGGCAACTACTATTAACTTTTATCTCTCTACGAGCGTGGTTCTGAATAATCAGAAAACCTCAAGTTTTCTGTCACTGACAGAGCACTCATTAAAATCTGGTAAGACAACAACTGCTTCTATTTCTGTAAGCTCTCAGTCAAGTATTCTTTTTTATGGTCTTTAATAGCCCTTAGGCTTTTTTTAACTCTACGCAAATGTTTGTCTGGTTCAGCACAAACCTTCACTTTCTTTACTAACACTGCTATTCCACCAGCTCTCAGTTACTACCCAGTTGTTTGCAACGAGACAACTTCCAAAACCAGCTGGGACTGCCTGTTCCAGAGCCCAAATAACTACCCAGCACTGCAGCATGATGCGTACAAGTAGAACTGGCAATGATGATACTGCCATATAACAGAAAACAATGACGGTTTTTAAATGAAGTGTAAAGGTTGGCAGACATAATGGCATGACCTTATTTTTTTTACTCGCATTCCTTGTCTGTCTGCTGGTTTGTCACTTGCAATTTGTTGAATTAGTCTGAAGGAACATTGCTGTCTCATTTGAGGCAGGTGGAATACATTTGCTGCAAGGAGCTGTGAGCCTGGCTGAGCTCTCTAGACTCCACTTACAATCAAACACTGTGAAGCAGGCCGTGAAGTAAGCAATGCTCATTGGTCTATTCCTGATAGACCAGGACATCATCACCTGCCACTGAAGTCAACAACATTCATTGGGTCTTACTGTTAGCTGGCCTTATTCCCTACAATTTCCCACAAGAAGCCACTTTAGCATGCTTTCTACTGACTTGCACGTCTATGGCTATATGAGGGAGCACTGATGTTCGTAGCACAAACATGCAGCTCCTCATAGGACACCTGATGTGCCTGCAGACTGCTGCACAAATTAGAGCTGTGAGCAGCTAGTGAGAACTAAGAAGTTCTGCCAGAAGAGGCAATGGCCTTTCAAATGGATGCATCAAAGTAGTACTTTAAATTTAGATGTGAAAGTGGGGAAATCAACTGAGTAAAGGGGTGCTAGTGTGCATGCAGTCATTTTCAGGAGTAGAAAAGAACATAAAAATTAAAATATACTGCAATTCACTGTTACTTATTTCTGCAGAATGGTTCAGCAGGGAAATTTTACCACAGCATTTCCTACAACAACTATCACGGAAATGCTGAGCATCTGGACAAGTCTCTGGTTTTACACTGACTAAATCCTAAGTATTTTAATGGCAGGCACAGCATTGGGTCTTGCCAAACATATATTATACTGATGAGCATGAAACTCAGTGCTGAACATAATCAAAGGCACAGCAGTGTTCTTGCCCCTCAGTAACTTGTTTCTCTGACATTACACATGAAAGTTTCTCTTGCAGAGGTGGGACAGATTTCACAAGCCAGCATCCCTCTGCGCTAACAACTTTCCACGCACACTTATCCTCTCAGAAATAACTGATCTGCATATAAACAAACCGGTTCAGTTCATGCAAATGCTAGCAGCTCTCAGGCAGATTGCTCCATGAGCACGTGCAGGCAGTCCTTCTGGCAGCTAGTACAAAAACAAGCATAGCACAAGTGCAGGCCAGAATTCCTCCTAAAAATAAGTGGGTCCCAAGCACAAACCACTGATTCACTGCAATGTGAAGGCTAAGTGTAATATTTAGCATTAAGTAGATAACACTTCTCTAAGAAAAAGAGAAAATCTGTATTGTTGCATCTCAGCACAACCAAACATAACGAATTTTTGATCCTCTGTAGAATAAACCATATTAATGCCATCTGAAGGAAACACTTGTAGACTCAGAAAAAAGCAACAGGGGGTTCAGTGATCGAAAATATCACCAAGATCAGCACTCTGCCCAGCACAGCACCATTTACATCTGCATTTCCAAGTCCATACCAGTGAAATCAGGGTGAAAGGACAGCTTAATGAAGGACTCTGTCAACTCCTCACCAGTATTGCAGCTGGCTGCTCAAGCGACGTATAACCCAAATTATCCTTCACAGCGATCTTCAGGCTGAAATTTCAACCGATTCCACTTATTTTCCTGTGGCATTTTTAATTGGATCAATAGCATTCAGCCATTTTGGAAGCTGTGGTGGCACACACGGACTGACACACACGAACGCGAGCGCTCCCTGTACCGCAGGCTAATAAAGGCCGGGCTGTAAGTCACGTCCAGCCAAGCGCTCACTACTGAAGGCCGGGGGGCTGCGTTCCCTGTGCCGTGCTCCCTGCGAGGCACCGGCCACACGCCTCCTAAGCCTCGGCCCACGCTGGGACAGACGCCGACCCCTGCTCACAATGCACGGACACTGCTGAAAAATTTCTCTGATGAAAATGCCCGAGAGCCGCCCCGGGTTCGGCCCCCTGAAGTCACATCGCCACCGGGGCTTTTGATTTTAACGGCGGGAACCTACGCGCCATACAGGAGACTAAGTTAGGGAAGCGAGTGCATTAAAGGGTTCCTCGGCTCTCAGATCTGATTTTTGTTCGTATTTAAAACCCACAGCAGGGGAAAGAGGAGATTTTGCTTTTCCTCGCAGCACTTCAGAGTCAATGCACTTACCGAGATAGGATCTGAATTCCATTCTGCAAAGCAGAATGGTTAGCTAATTGGCAGGCACACACAATTTCAGAACCAGATCTCGTAGATTAAGCTCATTACCCCGAGCTTTTCATGTCAGACTCCGAGTCCCGGCGTAACCCCTTCCCCTGCCGGCTCCCTTCCCGGCTCCCTTGGCGCCGCTCACCTGCCCGCTCCGCCCGCCGGCCGGCCGCCCTTTCCCGCAGCGCCTCATCCCGGCGGGTCCCGGCCGCGCTCCCCGCGCCTCGCACCTCTCCGCGCCGGGGCTGCCCGCCTCAGCTCGGCTCCCTCAGCTGCCGCTGTTGGGCGCAGCGGATCGCTGGCTGCTCGTCGCTCCCCTCCAGCTGACGGCCTTTTTTAGCGTGCACGCTCTTCAGGCCACAGCCTACGCCTTTCTTTTGTGTCTGGAAGCCGGTAGCAGTTGCTGGGCACTAAGAACGAGCCAACCTTTGTGTTGGCAAAGACAAAAACTATTTTCACCTCAGAGCATCACAATCCCTGTACGGCTTGGCCGTCTTTGAACGAGAAGGTTTTAAAGGGTATGAGGATGATTCAGGATGAGACACCTTCTGTCAAACAGCAATGGTTTCCCGTCTCAACCCAACGCTGATTATTTACATTGGGAATAAAGCTCATCAGAAGCCCGAAGTTGCTGTTAGTTTGAAAGGAATACGTCATCTTCAAATATGCAAAGCAGGCAGAACGCTGACAGCTCCGAGTTTCTGACCTTGTCTCTCTGCTGTTTGCAGCGTGCACTTTGGCTTTTCTGTAATAAGATCACCTTGCCACCAGATGATTATTGATCACTGGTGACAGAAACAAAAAGCCCTGACCAGAGCCATCTATTCCTCGTGCTCGGTAAAACCCAGTACAAGAAATGACAAATACCCTTTCAACTGACTCACAGTCCAAAAGCCCATCTCTGGCTGGCACCTGGAGGGGCAGGGTGGGTACTGAGCCATGGGAAGTTACAGCATCACCCCACGCGGTGTATGGCTCCCACCTGGCAATGGCAAGGGGCCCAGTGGGACAGAAATGGGCAGAATCTCCACCACCGAACCCAAACCTGCAAGGCCTACCCTACACAGCCCAGCGCTGCACAGGGAGCAGGAGGCAGGTGGGGCTCAGCAGTGGGGGCTGGCACCAGCGGGCATCTCAACACCCTTAGGGCCACCTGCGCCACCACCAACCCATTGCCACGCAACAGTGAGGTGACACATCCCTCGTCCCCAACTTCTCCGGACCGACCCAGCAGGCGGGTGAGGTGCGGGCTATGGGGGGAGAAGCTTCTAGACCACCCTGCCCACAGGTTTCCACACGCTCATCCCCTGAACCCGACACCCAACGGCTTCGGGCTAAACCCTCCTCGGGTGCTGCGGGCTGACCCCAGCCCACCCGAGGCGCTGCGGGAACCCCCCGGAGCCGGGGCACGGCCGGGGAGAGAAGAGCGGGGATGCGGTGGTGCCGGGAGCGGGCGGCCGTGCGGCTGCGTCCTCGCTCGCCGCTGATTTTAAGGTAAAGTGCGTGCGATCTCTCACCCTCACAAAAGGGAGAAGGAAGGAAAGATGATACAAGGAAACAAACCAGGCAGAGGAGAGATGGGGGGGTGTGCGGGGGGGGGGAGGGGGGGGGGTGGGGGGGAGGAAGAAAAGGAGGGAGAAACAAAGGGAAGAATAAAACCCTCTCTGGGAACAAGCAAACAAAGAGGGGAAGAGGAGCTCGGCGCTCTCCCCGGGGGTAACCCCCCGCCGGGCTCCCCGGCTCCGCCCGACGTGCAGTCCCGGCCCGCAGCCCCCGGCCGCGCACGCCGGAGCACCGCGCAGGACCCCGCGCCCCGCCGCTGCCGCCCGGGGAAGTTAGCGGCGCGGAAATACCCCGCGGGGCAGGGGCACCTTACCTGCCAGCTGTCACTCCTCGGGAGCCGACGAGGTGGGAGGGAAGAAGCGGAGGAAAAAAAAAAAAACGGAAAAAAATAATAAAAATAATAATAATAAAGCCACCCCAGTTTCCGAAATTGCACCGCTCGATCAGGTTACTATGGAAATCATCTCGAGGAGGCAAAAAAAGCAGCCAGAAGCCACCCTCATCCTTTCCGCCACCGCGAGGGACCGCGGCGCTGGAGCCGCTACCTCCCCCGGGCGCAGGTTGCGCGCTCCCCACCGCCGCGCACCGGCAGCCGGCCCCGGCCCCAGCCCCGCGCCGCGCCGCCAGCGGTGCTGCCCCCCGCCGCACAACTGGAATTTAAAGGGGCCGTGCGCTCCCCGCGCCGCTGCTCCCGCCGCCGGGGCCGGCTGGGTGTGCCGCGAGAGGAAAAGTTTCCCGCGGGGGCCCGGAGCGGAGGGGCTGAAATAGGGGCACGCGGCGGGGGGGACGGGAGCGAAGTATCTGCTGTGCGCAGCCCGAGGCGCTGTGAGCGAGTGTATGCGTAGCAGCAGCGTGCAAAGGCCTCAGCAGGGCTCGGCTGCAGTGAGTGCGGTGCACGAGGCAGCTCCTGCCTCAGAGCGGTAACGTGAGCGGTGGGAGCATGCAAAGGGAAGGAAGGGTATAAAATCTGGGGGGAGTGTGAATGCTTCCAATCCCCTCTGTCCCAGCCCCTATAATTTTTTAACTGTAATTAACAGACCAGAAAAGAAACAAAATCAACAGTGGTGAAAGGTGCCATCCTGCCTCATTTCCTTCCCCACAACCTGAACCTTCACCAACCCCACCTGTCCCAACAAGTGCACTTCGCCCAACAGAGTTGTCTAGGCTGGAAGCCAGTGCCCATCTGACACTGTGCTTCCGGCAGAGCAGAGCCAAAAGCTGCTCGCAGGTGCGACTTTGGCGAGAGCAGATGAACAGAGAGCAGCAAGAACTGTTGTAGTCTCCGTACTCTCTCCTCACACCCTGGTCGGCTCCATTCCCCTGCTGTGCCGCCCGCCCATCCCCCACACGCCTCTCTCCTCATGCAGTTTGGCCCACTGCAGGCTCTGGTTTGGCTCCCAAGGGGCAGCTTTTCCCAATCCAAAATATCTCCACAAGTTTTTGCTGATGGGGAATGGAGCTTCTGAGTTTTTCTGCTCTGAGAAACAGCCTGCAAAGCACAGAGAAATGAGCTCTGCTCTGCTGCTGCAGACAACAGCTCCAGCTCCCAAGAAGGGGAGAAATGGAGAAGACAATCCTGATGAGAGGAGACCTGCAAAGAATCATCCCTGTGCTACTGCAGGAGGAAGGCAGGTTGGGTGGGAGGGACAGAAGAGAAAGACATGCAAGTTACATCCAAGTCCAAAAATGTCTTCAAGCTCACGCTGTTGGATGCCTCATTTCTTTTCTCCTATTTTCCTGTAAGAGCGAGGAGGAAATACACACTGCACTCGGTCAGTTTAGGGAGAATGTTTTGCAGTTAGTGGCCACGTGACACCTGTGGGTCTTTGAGAATCATTCCTTGCACAGATTGCAGCTGGTTGGGCCTCAATGCTCTGTATTTTGCAGAGATAACAGCACTGCTGCTTGGCGTGGCTTCAGCCAAAGCTGCTTAATGGCGGATCCTAAATTGTGAGCAGGGTTGGAGATGGGGAACTGGCCAATGGGGCCGTGTTTGGATACAGGAGAAGAAAACAAAAGAAAGAAACAAAAACTCTCCCACTGAGCTGTGTGGTATTTCCCCATTCCAAATAATTCCTGGCATTTCAGAGGGCCATTTCTAGTTAAGAAAACTAGGGGTGTAAAAAACTAGCTGCCAGCAGTCTACTAACAGCTCAGCCTTAAGAAATAACAAAGGCTTTTAAAAAAAGGGCTGAAAAAAAAAAGGCAGGAATCCACTGTGACGCTGTCCAGGTGTCCAGCTTTCCAAATGCTGCCATAGCTTGCACTAGTCCTCCCAGAATAAAACACAACACGTTTTTATCATAGTTTGCAAAACACAGTGGTCCAGAAGGGGACAATTGGAGCTGGTCCTGCTTGAAGGTGCAAGGCAAGAGGGAGGCTGACTGTCTCACTTCACTGCAGCTCCGTGAGCAGAACATTTTTTATCTGGGTGTGGAGTAATGTCACTGCATTGCTCCAGTGCCCAGACCCAGTGGTTCAGTCCTTCTGCTCAGTGCAGCCAAGGCTGTGCTGTATCTGTACAGCAGGACAGGCAGTGGGGCACAGAACTCCCCACCTGTCTTGCCCATGACTAATCTATGACTGCTGGCTTTTCCAAAAAGCTCTGCAAATGCATATTTCCCCTGGACAGCAAGTTTTACTGTTTCTTAGGCTCGATCACTCCCTATTAAGCCTGAAGAAGTTTAAGGAGTCTGTGCTTAGGGACATGGCAGTGCTACAGTGGTCGGTCCTCCAGAAAGCCATGATCTAGATCAGAGAAAGTGCCTTGGGGCAGTACCTTATATATTCACAAGAAATTCTGCAATGATTTCCACAGTTTTGCCAAAAAAATATGAACCAGTCCTTTATTTTTCCTTTCATTGAGAAACATGACTAACATATAGTGAAAAGAATAAAAGGGTGGTACTCAGCTTTCATACATAAAACTTCACGGTTTCCTATCTAGTAAAGTATATGGGAAGTTTTACTTTATGTTTCCTCAAGGTTTCTGTGAATTAATTTGCAAAATTTTGGGGAAAAAAAAGTCAGTTATGTTTTAGTTTTCCTCTAGATGAGATATAAACAAGTTTGTTGGTGTCATTTACATGAGATTAAATGTAAATTTATTTCAGTGATATTTAAGATAACTGCAGCGATAAGCTAATTTGAAATTGCAGTATCTTGGCTTGTGTATTTAAATGAGATCAATTATCTTAGCTAACATATGCTTATGTAAGTGGAACGATAAAATAATGAAAAGGTCACCAAGGCAAATGTGTATTCTCCTCATGGACTGGGTACTTTCAGTCCTTTGAAATTACAACACTACATGGCACATGACCTTGTCACAAAGGCTGAAGGAGTCTCCTACCAACCGCAGAGATTTACACATCTCAAGTCAGACACTTAGCTTCTTTTGTATGCTAAATCCCCATCTCAGGCAAAAGAACTGCTCATAAATAGGCTCTGGAGTCCAGTGGAAGTGAAAGAGTGTGTTTCTTCATCCAAGCAGTAAGCTGCATTGGAAGCAAAAGTTTATTGTTACAGCAGTTTTGGAAAGTTTGAAAATTCCCATCATAAATAATTCTCTTGAAATGTGAACTCAGCCATGCTGAGACTCGGTGTTTTTTGTAGTGTCAAATAAAATGCAAAAGCCTTTTTTCACTTAGTATGGAAGATTCTGCACCCTGATGTCACACAGATAGCATGTTTGTATGTCTAAATTGAAACCTTCAATATCAGAACAAGAATTGAATTGAGATAATTAATTAACGCTTAAGAGTTTCACATCCAGATATTGAAACTTGAGGCAGGGCCTGCAGAGTGGCAGGCACCTGAATGGGACAGTACAAGTGCAAGCTCTAGATTGCATCCCATGGGATCTGTGCATGGCAGGAGGAGGAAGCCTGAGCTGAAGCTCCACCATGGGCATCAGAACAGCCTGAACACAATGTCCTCAAGAGACATGATGTTCTGACTGTGCATCGGGGACAAGACCAATCTCCTAAAAACAAAAGCTGACGCCTTTCTTGAGAAGAAGTTCCTGTCTCCATCAGGAGAATGAAAACTAGGAGTTACACTCATGGCTTGATAAGGCATTTTGGATCATCTGTTTGTTGTTTGGATCAAAATCATAGAATCACCAAAGTTGATCATCTAGTCTTAACTGTTCACCTACCAGCAACATTTCCCCACTAAGCCATGTCCCTCAGGACAACATCTAAATGTTTCTTGAACTCCTGCAGGGACAGTAACTCAACCACCTCCCTGAGTAGCCCATTCTGTCACCTGGAATTGCCTTCCTCCTATTCTATGTTGGTACAGCTGTCTGGTAAGCACTGTCCATTTTCTTACAACATGTCTTATCACGATCTCTTCTCCAAGACATCTGTGAGACCCATAAGGCTCAAGGAAAGATCACTGAAAGGTCATAAACTTCACTGAAAGCAATTCATGAAGAATTATGTATATTCATGTATATTGATTGTATATGTATATTGTAATGTATATATTCCCTCCTTGCATGCAATTCCATACATACACACATACACATATGTAATTACACTAAAAGAACAATCCAAAGTCTTTAAGTCTAGTATTAGAAAATGGCACGAAGTTTCCTGCTCACCTCACTTTGTTCTCTTATACTGAGGCATCCTCTTAATGAGCTCGTCGGAGTTGGTGAGTTTGTTGGATGACACTCAGTTAATGAATGCTTTCTCAATAAAATGTTTTATCATAATAACTCATGGTACAATCTTACACAGTACCTATCATGCTTGAACCATAGAATCATAAGATCATAGAAACATAAAGGCTGGAAAAGACCTCTGAGTTCATCTAGTCCAACCACCAGCCCCTCCCCACCAAGCCCACTAACCATGTCCTTCAGTGCCACATCTACAGTGTTCTTGCGCACCTCCAGGGACAGTTACTCCAGGGTCTGCCTTTGTAGAAAGAAGTCTTCATTTCTACATCCATATTACCACAGGCAGAAATACTTAACAAACCAAGTATCAGGTAGGCTGTTCCTGAGAGCACAGGAGAGTAAGGCTGCCTACTTGATTTCTAGCCTTGACACCACCTTGGAATGAAGCCGCTGTTGCAGTGAAAGGCTGACCTTGCACTGAGATGGAAAGATCACTTTGATGCCAATTTTCAAACACCTGCTCCAAAACTGAGGTTACTAAAATGAAAGAGCACAACAAATTTTAATGCTGCATCTTTTTTGCATTTACAGAATGAGACACAGAATCACAGTCTCACTTTCACATTAAAAAAAATTAAAAAATTTAAAAAAAATTGGTTTTGTTATACCATGGCTATAAAACAACTTCAATGGTCAGAAATGAGAAATCTAAAAATGCCTAAAAATGATATTTTCATGGGGAAAAGAGGGTGAAACATCAAATCATCTTATATCAGCAACTGCAGTCTGATTCTTGAAAAGGGGAAAGCTCAGCAGTCCCTTGAGCCAAATGTACAGCTTTTTCAACAGTGTGCTCAACTCCTTTTATAGTTTTAGTGTTTTTCAGAAAATTCACTTTCTTGATTGCTGTTTCCGTTAGCCCCACACCCTGCATGTTTTGTACCACTTCCATTCATCCAAAGGGATGCCCAACTGGGGACACAAATTGGCTTCTGAATAGCCCTCTCTGACTCCATGCTGTTATTTTCAACCTCAGATGGAACAGAAAATGCTCTTTACTGTCCTTGTTTCCATATAGAAAACATCAACAACAAAAACATCACCACCAAAAAAATCCACACACATAAAAAAAGCATCAAACATAAAAACAAACAGAAAAGTCTTCCAAGCACAAAAGAGAAGGAAAACCAAATTATTTATGTTTAAATATTACTTCAAAACCATTACATCCCAAATAAAGCAATCAGAAGGCATTATAAAATATGTGCTTCTTGTAACAAAAAGCAAAAATACCCTGAAGAGCGATTCTGTAATACTTAAATAAGAGCTTATATGCATTAGAGATGAGCTTCTATAGCTTTCTTACTGACAAAACAGCTTTCATAGGCAGTTTTTTCTTATAACAGGATCTGCCCAGCAGACGTAAATACGTTTCTGTCAGATTCACCAGTCTGCCATGGATATAAGAAAATATCTTGAGGAGACATGGATGTGGTTTTACGTACTTCTTTAATCCTTCAGCTCTTTGGTTCTCAGATGACTGAGATCTCTTTTCATATTCTGTGTTTCTAATATTCCAGCAAAACCTTCTGAGCACCTTATAGTCTACTGCTTCTGCCTAGGAGCAGTATCCTACATAGGATAGATCATCTTTTTACATAATAACATTTCTCTGCAAGATGTTCTTTACCTTATTCCAGAAGTCCGGTCCTAGATGGAGGCAAAGCTACTTGCTCTCAGTGTTGGTAATTCACAAGTAAGCATGAATCATGCATACATGAAGCATGTGTGACCAAGATAAGATAGGCTTTGGTCCAGAACCTGAGCGTTCAGCGTGAGATTTCTGCAACCCAAACCACAGCAAGGGAATGGAAGGAGCTGTAGGAGTCAGAGAAGCTGAGGAGTACTCATTTGGCAGGTAATGAGGAGCTGGACACTGGTGAAAAACAAAATGGTTTCCAAGAATCCCTTCTAGTAGACTACCTGTGGAGGAAGTGCATTTGGTATGGATGGCCATATCTTCAATCATTAAAATGGCTTCTGCATTAAATTTGGGAAGGCGGATAACTTGTTAGTAGTATTACTGCATTGTTTTAAGCCTGGCCTGATTATGCCTGCCTACTGGGGATCAAACCCTACTTCTCACTTCATCTGCCTCTTGCAACTGAGTTTATCTGTTGTTACAGATTACAGGAAATTACAGGGCTGTAATTTCAATGTTAGTTTGGGACAGAGCTCTTTTATTTGTGAAACTGAAAACAAATTCTAGTCATCACTAACCTTGGTTTTGTTGCAGCTATGTCGGTTTTCTCTCTCAAAAATAGCAAGCTAATTGCTTTGCCTTCAAAATGGTTGAGTTCTGATGCATATAGAGGATTGTGATCTAAGGCAAACATTCAGAGAGATGTACAGACAAGAGTATCTTGTGTTCCCTGTGTTCCTGCTGCATCTCAGCTGCAACAGTTGGTCCAGATTCGGGTACTGATTTAAAAAAAGGTATCCAAATAACTTAGGAGTCACTTAGGGATAGAGCAATGACAAGAGGCTTTAATCATAGACTGTGAGGAACAGCTTTTTCTCAAAAGTTTGTGAAGGATGTAGGAGCATGCAGAGCAGAAAACTTGGTCCTACTCAATGTTCTGGGAGCCTGTGTAACGAAGTGAAGAAGAATTGCTCCAGCAGAGCAAGTGAAATGTAAGGAATAAACTATAGAAAGAAAATAAGATGTGAAGAGATCTGAAGAGAGGGACAGGAAGAAAGAAATGAAGGAAGGAAGTTTTCTATCCAAGACTGTTATCAGGTGTAGTGGAGAATCACACAAGACAGTCTGTCTCAGGCTGCCACTGAAACAGATATATTTACTTAATTGCCATCAGGGTGGGAGTCTGCACTTCTGTATTTGTGCCACTGCAGTTATTTTCCTAGGAGTGAAGCATCTGAATTTTAATATCCCATATATTCAGTGCAACTCAGCATATTACAATATCTTGACCTTTTCAATGTTCCATAAATTGATTGACTGGTTGTTCCTGTTCTCCCTTGTTATAGCTCTGGAAACCTTAGAAGAAGAGGTAATATGGGCATCTCTGAGTCATACCTCCAGTGTTTATCAGCCCTTTCTGAATTGCACTGCTGCTCTCTTGAAGGCTTGACAGAAGCTACATACTGTGCGCCCGAGGTGCAGTAGCATACAAAATCGTGCCAGAGAAGGCAGGAATAAGAGCTACAGGCTGGCTCATAAGGTCCACCACAGGTGGTCCTGTTGTAGGTCACATTGGTTGAACAGTGTTGTTACCAAATTCTGATATTTCCAGTGAGTTATTCTGACAGCCAGATAAACCTTCAGCTAAATAAATAACAGGCATAGCCTTGAACCAACCAAATGCAACTGTTTAATTAATGTGCTTATTCTAAGTAAATTAAAAGGCAAGGGATTGGGAGGGGAGTCTTCTGATCTTTTAAGGATGAATAAAGCAGAAAACGCAAAACCAGATCTAAACATGAAAGCGAGTGAATCCTCTTAAAGCTGAGGATGCAACAGTAATTCAAAGCAGGAAAACAGCTTTTCATTTTCAGCCATAGAGTCAATCTGGTGGACTAATAGTAAGAAGATACAATTGTAATAAATTGTGGTTTTCGAAGGAAAGCTTGAACATCAAACCAAAACAAGAACAATTTCCACTTTCCCACTGCCTGTCTTACAGCAAAGAAGGGAATCTAGACCAGTAACCACACAGAACAAAATCTGGCTATCAGGAACATTTTTCACTTTTTGTGAGATAACTAGAAAGCCTTCTCTCTGATGCTTTTTAAGGGTTAACGTATGGGTGCCTCTCTGTCTAGAGTATAGTACAGACATAGCATTGACTCTTTTCCTGCCTGCTGAGGAGGGAAATACCCACTTTGTAGTGGGTTAGAAGTATTAGATGCACACACAAATCAAAAGCCATTAAAAAAAACTAGAAATGCCACATCCATCTGAACTCCTTCTTCTGAGAATAGATGTAGAAGGTTTTCCTGGGAAAACTCTTCCACCTCCAGAGCCCTGGCACGCATGTTCCTTAGAGGCACACACATCTATGCAATGAGTGTGTAAGATAAGAAGAGACTAGAATGACTGTAGTAAGCTTCGTGCAGGCATGAAGGCACCTTCAAAACCTCCAATCTGCCCCTTCAAACAGTGGCGCCAGCAGCAGAAAGTCCTGTTTTTTTATCAGAGTATTGAGCAGAACAAGAGGAGCATGCTGCTACCTGTACTACCAAAGGTAGTGGAGCAGGCAGGCAGGACCCACAACTTGGCTCTTTTAGACTGACCGCTACACGAAAACTGCTGGCACCAATGTTACTTCTGCTTCTCTACCTCAGTTACTCATAAAGTTTTCTAGATTTTTGTGCGCAGCACCTTTTTAAATCCCACATCTGATGTGGAGTGTGAGGGGTGCTGCGAGACTGAGACAAAACATGTGAGAGAACCTAAAGCCTGTAGTTGTAGCCTTCAGTCCCCATCTTCTCTGTACCCCATGAGGAGTAGTGCTGCCTTCCCAGCCTCCTGCTGGAATAGCAAGATGAAAAATAATCACATTACGGTGAATCCAGACAAAACAGAGCAGCCAGTTCTGGGAAGAGGAAAGAATGTTTAAGAATTTCTCTCTTCTTTCAAAGGCATAAATCTTAAGATTGTTAAAATAAGTCTCCGTCTCAAGTTTTTAGACAACTTGTTAGTTTTGGATGTCCATTTACCTATCATAGCAACATTCATACATTTCTGTCTTCAATTAACAAGAACATTTTGAACAAGTCAAACAGAACTAAGCCTGATCACATCTGTGCTGATATGACTTCCTACGCTGTTGAAACTTGAACTTCTTCAACACCAACCATCGAAATATGCAGCAATACCCAGCAATAAAGATCAGTGTAAGCTGATCACTAGCACAGCATTCTGCATGTTATCCTCTTTCTTTATGCAATAAAGAGTATAAATCATGGACATTGTTCTGATACACAGAAGCTTCTCTACTACTGGATTATATTGCTTAATGCTTTATCTATGGATATGTTACCAGTCACAATTTGTGCCTTAAGAGAGTCTGTACATTTTCTTACCAACTTGATGGAAGAAGCATCAATGTCAAGAAGCAAAGAGTATCTATTATCCATATCATCCATGGATTTAAAAAAAAAAACAGGATATATGTGGTGGTTGACTGACAACCAAGAAGTCTGCAGTAGCATAATGCTGTGACTGACTGTGAGAACGGCACAAGAGGAAGGGCGGATGCCTTATAGAGCAGCAGATATAAACAGTGTAGGCAAGAAAGAATGGAAACCTATAGAAAGAAAGTAGCTGTTTGTAATGGGGGAGGTAATTTGTACACGTCTCACTCTTTATTTTCAAATTAACAGTAAAAATCTAATAACTACAGGCCATACAGTGAGGTTGTTTGGAATGGGATAAAACAACTATCAAGTGTGTTATTGTGATGTGTTATTTAGGTTGTATCAACTGAACTCCAACTAATGGAGGGCTCTGAAGTGGACACGTTCTAAGAGGAACTGCCTTGCAAAGTTTTCTCTCCAGGTGGGCTATATTGGAGTCAAAGAGAGGCAAAAAGTGAAGAGCCTTACCATATTCACATGACAGACCTGTGCCAGAGCCAGAAAAAGGGCAATAACTTCACAGTACTTGCATCTTATACTTGGCAGGAAAGCTACGCAATTTATGGTACTTGAAAAGGAATATAATGAAATATTTCCTCTGCTGTCCAAACATTCTAACACATGAAAACCAAGTTAGTACAATTGCAGAAAAAAAATAAAAGGAAAAATAAAACCTTGTGTATCTGAAAAATTATTCAAGGACTATCAATTGTTCTTAGACTATGTCTTATTTTCTTTGCCTTGTCAAGGTTTTTCACTGATTTATGAGCAATTTGGCCAAACATGGAGAGGATGATGGCTTTGAATTTGTGCAGCACTTCGTTGCTTAGGGTGCATTGGCAACACAAGACGCATTTGAAGATCTTTCAAATAGTCTCTGCTGAACACAGAGTGAAAAGTGTTTTACTCATAAGACTTAGTTAAAGGGAGGCATACAGTTTTCTTTCAAGAAAATAAGAATGAGTCATCCACGCATGCATTTGATTTCCAGATCCAAGAGTTTGCTGTCTAGACTTAAGGTTTTCATTTTTCTAAACACTTAATCAGTCTCTCTGTAGGCTGTTACATCCTGATGTCAAATCGAAGTTCATGAGAATATGAAAAGCAAAGCAAGATGTACAGAGCTTTTCTCATGGTGAGAAGATGAAATAGTTCTCCAGTGAGAAGAAAAAACTAAGATAAAAAAAATCAAAGGTATCTAAATTGAGGGACATCTTAGTTCCCTCCACACGTGATCCATGGAGAAGTATTTTCCTATTGCACTGAAATCTGCAAAAATTCATTTGTGGCTCCTCAAGATAAGCAGGTCTGTAAAACTCTAGTGTACTGTGAGTAGCAACTGCAGTTTTGCTCTGAGCTCTGCAAGACCACTAGAGGATTGGCAGAAGAGTTGCATAAGAGAGCACGTGTTGACAGGTGGAATGAGAGCAATGATAAATGACACAGTGTCACATGCAGGAACCTTGGATGAATGCTTTCTCTTCCTTGAGTCTATATGCACAAGGTGGAAATGTGAAGCAGAGCTGTGTCCGTGCTTTCTCTTTCCATTCCAATTACAGTGGAATAAATAATCCATTGGAAAACTGGGGATCAGGAAAGAGATTCATAGATGAGTGTGCTCTATAACCCTAAAGCTGCAAGTGGAATTTTTGTAATTAAGTGGAGGAGACCTTAACTGGCAGGAATGAGGCTTGGGCTTTTGAGTTCCTCCAGAGAGAACTGGTCACCGCAGAAATGAACATCCTTTACCTCAGCTCCTGAGGAGTGCAACTGATTAGAAGGAGAAATTTTGGCTTCTAAAGGCTACTCGTGGGTGCTGCATTAGTTACAAGATTTTGGCACTGCCTAGGTATGCCCTAATCCTCCAGAACATTTGGTGTGGCAAGTCTGAGAAAAATAGTGTCTCCTAGAAAGCAATCCACCTTCCATCTGTAGCCAAACAAAAGCTGTCAATACATCTGCCGTCAAAGCAGTCACTTACTTGCATGGGGCTGCAGGTGCAAAACATTGCTTGTCTGCCCAGTTCTCCCACGTTTGTTGCTGTGATATTAAAATAAGTCGTCAGAAGATATATATAAGCCTTCATCAAATCAGCTGATATTTAGCTTCAAGCAGCATATTGATTTTTTCTTAGTAAGGAACAAAGAGAAAGAAAAAAAGAAGAGAAATAGCAAGGGAAAATAAATGCATGTGCTGGAAAAAGAAGATGGCTCACGAAGCTGTCTCTCCAGGACATGAAGACCCGCTCCAGGAAAAGGCAGCAGGCAGCCCAGCTCAGATGCCCAAGGCACAACCTGCTGTCACCAAGAGAAACTGCTCAAGACTCCCTCTCTTTCCTTCCCAGACAGAAGGCAGCAATAACTATTTAAAAAAGCAGGCTTCTCATCTCCCCAATATGAGTTATTCATTGTCCTGAAGGAAGAGGCTGCATTTAATCCCCAGTGAACATGCAGACTTCACCTTCAGCATGCCGCTTGCAATGGAGCAAGGTGTACTCGACACAAACACACTGGCAACTTCCAAAAATGATGTGAGGTTTCATTGCCAGAGTGGGCTGTCAATCTCCCCTTTGTGCTCTGGAAAACAAGGCCAGTGGGCGGCTATTTAATCCTTTGAGTTTCCCCTGATAAGGAACACTCGTATTTGCTCTCCTTTTATTTCTCAAGGACTCTCAAGGCAGACACAGAGAGCTGGAGTTCGGTTCCCCATATCCACCCACAGCAGGCTTTAGGGACACGGGCCGTGCTTCATACAGTAACACAGAAAGGCTCTTTTCTGCCCTTCCAGTGCTCATCAGAATATTCAAAAACAAGCAGAAAACTTGCAGCTTTGAAGGCATCCATGATTTGAACCATTTTTTCCACGCATATAGTATTAACACCACTTCCTGCTTCAATAGTGGTTTTCCCTGTAAGCTTTTTAGCTCAGAATTTGGTTGATATTGTTATTGTTTATTACTTCAGTACGATGATATTACAAGGTATGTATTCAAAAAAGGTGGGGATTGTAGGGAAATGCCATCTCCTTTACTAGCACAGCTGAAACACTTAGGAAAAAATGAAGAGACTCTCATGCTCAGTCTCTGCAGGTCTAGCAATATTTATTATGATTAGTATATCAAAGAGAGAGAATGATATGTGCTTAGGGAAAAAATACCTGAAGCATAGTTGTCACCACCTTTAAAGAGCCATTTAGAGTCATTAGAATTCAACTTAAGCTCTTAAAAATGCAGGTTTACAAATTTTAATAGTTATTGGCAAAGAAAGTTAGCACTCATGACCTTTAAGTAAAGCTGCACTCTGACCCAAGCTTATAGAATCAATTTTCACGTTCCTGATAATGTTTTTCTGGGGTACTCAAAGTAAAAATTACACCTCATATAGACATGGTGTGAAGTACAATCTGACATAGAAGTGACCTAAGGTACAGTGGTTCCTTGGAAATAAAATAAAAGGTAGGGAGGGAGGGATGAAAGAAGGGAGTGGGAGATATCTACTTCTGTTGTTAGCCTCTCTCCTGTGAGCTTGGTCCTCACCATTTGAGACAGGAGAGAATGGAGCCCTCCTAGTGACACCATGCTGTGCCCAACATCTTCCCCTGCCCAGGGTTGAGGATAGCCAGGGCTGGAAAAAGCTCCGTTCTGTCTTTTTTAGAAATTAAACAGAGAAGCTGCATTGTTTTTAGGAGTAGGTGGCAGCTGAAAGTGTGTCTTGTGAAATTTCTCTATGACGAATGTATAGCATCCCTGGAGGAAAAAAGGAGTTTGCCAAGTTAAGACATTTTCTGTTCTTACATAACTAAAGCTGCTTTGATCTAAATTTGACAAGTGATGTGTGTATTATGCTACCGCAACCACTTTAGTCTTTCTAGCTCAAAAAAAGAAAAAAAAGAAAAAAAAAACACCAAAAAACAAATAGCCCAGGGACCAAAATCTGCTCACAGACATCCTTGTTGTGGAGCTCCCACTGCTTTCAAATTACTGAGAATGAAAGGCAGGTATGGCAGAGGAGCAGGCAGGAAATGCTGTTCCCAAGTTGCTAGGAGTGTTTGTGCAGTTCAGATCCTGGGACACTGGTGACTCACCTTGGAAGCTCTGGGTCGGTGTCCTACTTGGATCCTTTCCAGGAACCATCGGTAGTGCTGGGGCTTGCATGAGAAGCTAAACCAGCACTGAACATTTACAGAATCACAGAACCACAGGGGTCAGAAGGGACCTCTGGAGGTCATCTAGTCCAACCTCCCTGTGAAAGCAGATACCCTACAATAGTTTGCACAGCTAGGTGTCCAGATGGGTCTTGAATGTCTCCAAAGAAGGAGACTCCAGAACCTCTTTGGGCAACCTGTTCCAGTGCTCCATCACCCTCGCTGTTAAGAAGTTCTTCTGCATATTTATGTGGAACTTCCTATGTTCCATTTTTCGGCCATTGCTCCTTGCCCTATCACTACACACCCCTGAAAAGAGTCTGGCCTCATCCAGGTGCCTCCCGCACTTTAGATACTGCACTGACACTGTCTCATTTTTTGCTTTCTATTTTTTAATTATTTTTTTTTTTTTTAAATTTCAGAGGGAACTGTATTTCACCTCATCTATGGAAATTAGTGACACATAATGTCGATCTTCTTTAAAGATAGCCCCTAAGGTCTAAAAAGGAAGATCGATAAACTCTTCGTCTGCTTAATCGTCTCTTTCTCAATAAAATCTGATTGAAATATGGTTAACTTTGGCTCATTAACACCAAAGTGACTTCAGTACTCCCTCTACCTGGTATGTATAATGTAATGCCGTGTTTTAATTCAGTAATATAAGAAGGGCCATGAGGGAATGCTGCTGTGTATTGTGACACCACGGTTGTCCTCTGCACAGAGCACCCTATTCTTTGTGCCTTTTCTAAATACTTACTATACTTCAAAGACAGCAATTATAGATCAATTAATATACATTTTAAAATACATATTTGTTTGCTACATTGTGTCAGAGACTACAATGTCCTCTGATGGAAGCTCTCCTGCTTCTGCTTGTTAACATTTTTACTTTACAGCTTCCACTAATTTTCCTATAACTTTTAGCTTTAATTTACTAATCCTCCCTTCCCCACACTTAATCACAGCTCTGTAGCAACTATGTGAACCAGGAACAGTTGCCTTCCAGCTGGGAAATTAAGAGAGAGTTAGTGCTGAAAATACTCGGGCAAACACGTGAGGACTACTACCACATCTAGGGTTAAAATGGTATTTGTTCCACTACAGCTTTCTTTCAGAAAAACCAAATCATTGCATTACTTGCTTCTCTCTCTCTCTCTCTCTTTTTATTGTCAGGGTGATTTTCCAGGAAGAGATTTTAAAAAATTACAGCCAAGCAAACTGCACGCTGCAAGAGAGGTAGGAGAGAAGCCACACAGCCTTGTGAAAGCTGCACTTTTTGTAGATTTAATCTGTGTTTAGTAAGCAAGGAGAGGAACAACGTTTGTTTAATAGTTTGAGAAATCATGCAGTGAATGGCCAAAGAAATGCTGTTTGTTGAGGCCAGAGCACACTCCGGCACAGCCTCCCACACAGAGAGCTGTATGCCAAGCCTGGCTGATGCACACTTTTGTATGATATAATTGTCAGGGGGGGCATGACTTTTTAGCGAATTATTTTTGCTGTTACAGAACATAACATGGATGGTTTTACATCATAATAATATTTCTTTTGTTCTCTAATTATGAACATATTTAATATAACAAAGAACCAGTAGGAATTGGAAATCGTTCAGGTCATCCACTGCATTCCTCTGCCTGTGACAGATTATTTCTTACATTGTGTTCAATAAAGATTTTTCCAACATACAAAAAAACACTGAAAAGTCATGTTAAGTGACCGGGGGGAAATAGCACAGAACCAGTAAATAGGATTACAGGAACATCTGCTGGAAACTTTTTTGTTATGAAGTACGACATTTATACCTTGGCAATGAGCAATATTCACATTAACTGCAGATTATTTGTACAATCGACCATTTGACAGCACTACCCAGCCTGTTTCCATGGCAGTCGGAAGACTTTGTCCCATGCTGTTGAAGGAAAAATCCTGCAACAATTCAACTACTGGAGTCTTTGTAATATCAGTTCTCAAGCGGGACACAGCCAGGCCGGCTTCCTCTAAGTTATATCTGCATGTACTGTGACTGTCTTTGAGACAGCTTGTGGGTTTTTTTCTGTAAGAATGTGAAGAAAATCATTTAAGAGAAATAATAATGGCCAAAAGAAATGAAGTCAGAAGGGCCATGTCACTGCCTTGATCTTAGATACATTTAAATCAGAAAACTGTGTTTTAGAGACAGCTATTGTTGGAAGGCATCTATCTTTATATACACAAATACTTTTCTGTTGTTTTTTTCATAAATTAAAATGCAGCTGCGATGACTGTGCTGTGGGAGGGGGCAAGAATATGTAAATATAAATTACTCTGGGGAATTAACAGGCCTAATGGAAGTGACCCTGAATGCATACAAAGCAGCATTTTAAACAAATGTTTGACTTCTCTTGGACATAGAGAGCTCTAGGAGACACAATCACTGTCTCTGAATTTCAGATGGTCTTTCCACTCGCTGCCATTAATGTGTGTCTGTGTGTCCCTGCCATGGGATGCTGCAGGGTCCCCGTGGGCCAAGTCCAGAACCCATCTGGATAGAATACAGTTTATCAGAGACCACAACAATCATCCATCTCACTCACATCCATGTCTCACTCCAGAAGTGTGTTTCTGCTGAGATGGGAAGGGCTTCCTGAGACAGTGATTGAGTAGATGTGATGGAGCAGCCAGGATGGGGCATCTGACCAGACTCAGTGCTGAAGCTGCAAAGATGACTGCTTCTTCAACCAGTGTCAGAGAGTCAAACATATAGTAACAGTGAGCCTTTGTTCATTCTCTTTTGACCAGTTCCAGATTTTTCACACTACCAAGCAGAATCTTTGCTTTTCCTTTCATGTCCCAGACAGGGGAATCAGAGCGAGTTCCTTTCCTAATTTTCAAAGAGGAGCAGAAATCTTGCCCTCAAATTAGCCCTTGCTTTGTGAGTGACTTCAGCTCCTTAACTGAAGTCTTAGCCCACCTTGTGCAGATAACTTACAGTCTAGAGCCCTTGCATGCATTGTTTTCTCTTTTCTCGTTCATGCTCTGATCGATAAGGGTTAATACATGGCTGAGGCTCTCCTCACATGCCAGGCAGCTCAGGTAGTCATTTCACTGGTTTAATGGAATCTCTGGCACCAGCCTGTTGGGCATATTGAATTACACCATTCAAAATGTTTCCCTAGACATCCAATGAATAATGAAAAGAGTTTAAAAGGTACTTCAACTGATATGCCTTTACATCCTTTGGGGTGTGGGGTTATCTTTTGGAAGGGCTAAATCTGTGCTAGCTCAAAGTGTTTTCCTTAAATTGTGCATCCTTTGATGTGAGAGATGGCTATAGAGCTAGAGAAAACAAACACTTTGGTATTGATATTACTCATCTACGTTATGCCTATTTGATCCAGTTTCATTCCACCTTTTGTCATATATGTGCTCTTTGAATAAATACCCTAAGTAAGGGGGCTGAGATGGTACATAGCCATCGTATCCTGTTGTAGACAACAATGTTCCTGATAGGGAACATTTACAACAGGTCAGGAGGGGCTGCCATATGGCCACAGCCAAAGCTAAAATGGATGCAATGACTCAGCCTGTTCCATTAGTTAATCCATGCACTGAATTTTTTTAAAGCCTTAAAATTAATGATAAAGGTTTGCTAACTTCACAAAACCTTGCAGAAGTCAGGCAGTAGGCATGTATACTGGTGTGTAGCTGGGCAGCTTAGATTACTGGCTGACAGTGTTTTTTCTCTTTCAATCCATGGTCCCTGCTGGGGGAGTATCTTGTCATACCAGAGGTGAATATCTAATTCACACTCTTCATACTGTGCCAGCAACCCATTAGTGAAGCCTCCTGGTTACAGGCCTGCTTCTCTCTTGCTGACTTAGCACCTTACCTGTATGAGCACAGCGCAGGCAATGTCAAGACTCGCCTTGGTTTCCCTTGTGTGTAATGCCCAGAATCAGAGGTTACATAATAATGCATTTTGAAGATCAAGCTTAGACAGAAATGAGTTCATTGAGTTGCAACCCCCAGCCATGGGCAGGCTTACCAACCACTAGATCAGGCTGCTCAAATTATCTTTGGATCATAACCTTTCTAATGCATAGGCTGACTCTATGTTTTTGTCATAACGAGGATGCACGTGCTAGTTAACATTTCATCACTTCTAGAAACCCCCATTTAAAAAAAAAAAAGAATCAAAGAACTGGTGAAAATTGATGCCTTTTGAGTAAACCATATTAGGCTTAAAAACAATATTCAAGCTTGGTGGCAGTAAAGAAACTGAAACGTGCCTGGTAAATTAAGGTACGAGCAACCCACACAAATGCTTTTGAATTAGGTGAAGAAAGATGTTAACAAGAAACCAAAATTCATTATGAGTAACACCTGGGTATTTGGGAGGGGAGTGGGAAGGGGATGGAGTGGGGAAAGAATCACAGGGAAAAAATTATAGATCCAGATTTGTTATTCAGTCTTTTAGATAATTTTTAAATATTGGTCTTCTGTTCAGTATACTTTTTCAAAGTTAATAAGCAAGAGAAGTTTATGTTCCATCATAACAGTTGTTTAACCAGTCGGGTTTTTAACTGCACTCGTTCTTCCTATCAAGTGGTGGCAAGAGCAGCCTCTCACAGCAAAACAAATCTGCTTTTACTCTCATTCAGCAAACACTTTTGGAAATGATAGCAAATGTTTAATATGTTTTTGCAAATATGACCCTTTCCTTGTGTTCTGTTTCAAGGTCTGCTTCACACGTTCATGTCAAAGATCCGGTTTCACAGATCGCTGCTGATGAAGTTTTCCAATATGCACCATAATTATAGGTACAATTTGTTCCACAGAAATAAGTCTTCACTTGTTATTCTCAGATCCTCACACAAAAATGAGCTTACTCCATTCACACAAGTTTTTCACCTTACTGCACGAAAGAGAAATTGAGCAGAAAACCAAGCTTGGGCCACGAGAAAATCAAGCTTCATGCAAGTGTCAACCAGAAAAAAAAGGGCAGGATCTGCAGGTACTGAAAATTGCCATTTTACAATTCTTTGTGAGCACATTCAATAAGAATGTGGGCAGTTATTTAACCTGTTTAAGTAAAGATAGTGTCAATGAAGGCAAACTGTTTACAATGAAGATGAAGAAACTCCATTGTGTCTTGCTCTTAAAAAAATCAGATTATGCAGATTTTAATTATTGTAATCCATCTCATTTATATTACACATTTCTCTTTATATTTTACCTCACTGAGAATACAACTGAAAGAGATAGAGTGAAATGATCAAACGTTGCACTGAAACACAATGTCTCTGCCTTCACTCAGCCTACTGCACATACCTCAGCCTGAGAATTTGTTCAGTTTTCTCTCTTTTCTTCAGGCAACTGATAATGGACATGTCAACACCTTCTCCCTTTCCATCCTTAAGTAAATGACAGTGACTAAAAGCTTAATTTCTGTTCTATTACTTGGTTATTTCTGATATGGAATCCACTACTGTTCCTAGGGACAGAATGCCAAGGGGGGACATGCAGTGCAATAGATGGCTGGGACTAAAGTGCGATGGACTTAAAATATTTCTTTTTAAAAGCCTTTTCGTATGGAGCTTAATTAGTATAAAAAGTTTAAGGAGGAGAAAAATAAATTCATGAAAACGTCATCCATTCATGGCTACCAAGCATGAGCACCAGATTATATAGCCTGTAGCTCTGGGATTCCCCTGATGTTTTGGAGGTACGTGGAGACAGATCAACCTCCTTTACTTTTGTACCTCCTCCCCTCTATGCATGCATGAACGCACGCACAAAAGCACACTCCTTTGTTTTTATATTCGTGACTGAACATCCCCTAATGATGTGTATGGGAGAGAGAAAGCAGGACCAGATGAGCCTCTGCAGTGACATAATGTGAATGCTCTGTGTTATGTTATACTGCGACGCTGTAGCAGGGCAGGCTACTCCCATGCTTCTGAGGCTCACTTCAGCCAGCCCTACAAGCTGGCTATCTGATGCAAAGCCCAATGGATTCAATGGATTCTTTTTTCAGATCTTCAGAACAGACTCTGAGCTGCTAGTCTGGTTAATGCTGCAGCAGAGAACATCTGATTATTACATGGGGCTGGTCAGGAATAGTAATCAAATTGCCTAAAGGAAAGCATTTAGGATACATTATTTAAACTGCATTAGATATCCATGTAGTCATTCCCAGGCAGAATGAATATTTCCTCAATTTTATCCAATTTTATTCAACTTAATTTACACCTTTTGTTAGTTGGGATGAATATTGCTCTGTAACATGTCTGAAGGAAGCAGGCTCTGCAGGAAATGGTGTGAGCTACTGACGTCATTGCTGTCAAGGGAGCCTAGTATTAGAAAACGTTGCAATGGTACAGAGTTTTCTCTTGGATAAGACATAAAACCAAAGCTGCTCCTCTGCAATTATGTGGTAAATATAATCGTGTCCTGAACATGGAAGTACATATGTCAGCAGAAGGCTGGAATGGCTTCTCTAATGTCCAGACATGCAATGTTTCCCTTACTACACGGAAATGAAGTTTGCCAGCAAGGTCCTTGCCATGCTGTGTGTCCTGCCCCATTCTCACAGGCTTTTGCACTCCATTCCAACTGGCCGCATTCCACCTGAACTGCAGCGTAGGTGCATTTGAGTCATCTCAGTCTTGGAGAACAACTTTGCTCTCAACAACTGCTTGATCCCACAGGCCCTGAAATCAAGAAATGCCTCTGATTTTGAGCAATTTTCTAAGAAGCGTCTTTAGAATTTTCCAACAAGAGAAAGAACTTCTCCCCCTCTCCAGACATTGCTACAATCACGGAGTTATTGTATGAGAGACAGAGCGTGCTTTCCTGCCGCTCCCTGTGCCGGGCTCCCTGCCTCTTGCAAACCAATCACAGCATCTCAGAAATGTCCCTCATCCATCAGTTCAGCAATGATTTATCAGGAACTGGGAGTCGCAGTTTTCTCCGACTGCAATTACAGGGTCTGAAGTCACCCAAATGGTGAGAGGCGAATGGTCTGTGAGTTTGAGTTTCAAGGAAAATTTGCTTGTTGTCAGCTACAATTATTAGTCAGTGTTGGTACTTAAGAAAGATGTGCTTCCTGTAAAGATTGAGTTGTGTCATTATCACCGATATGCTGGGCTTTCATAAATATTGACATTCTGTAATTAGACAGCTGCTGTAAACTGGAGGAGACAGTCATTAAAATAGCCATTAACAGAGCTCAGAGCAGAAAAGAAGGCTGTTTCTTATTCATTTGTGACAACGAAGCTGAGAACAAAAAAGGAAATTTTTCTATATTCTACATTAGTAATCTCTATTATATCCCTGTTCTTCTCATATTCCTTCAGCCAAACAACTCATCCTGGATCTTCATTTCCCATTCACCCAGATGAAAGCATGACCATGCTTCTGTGTGTACAGTCCAGAATGCTCCAGCAAGAAGGACATGTAGAAAAGTACTCGCAAGGTCTTTGTATGGACTTTATAGCCTGCTTGCAAATATCAGGTAGTACCAGAAGGGCTGTGTAAAGTGACTGATCTATGACAGGTTTTCACAGGCTAAATACCACTGTTGTTAACTGAACATTTTGCCTTCTGCCACAAGAAAAATACCCACAATTCTCTGGCAATAGATACTGGACAATTTTCTAGCTTTGGCTTTCTGTTAGAATGACTGAAGCATGGTGTTGTCAGAAAATCTGTCCTTTTGCTTCTCATATAAAAATACAGTGTCACCACCTATAGAATTTTAGCCTGATTACTCTCTCAAGTTCTATACGCTGTTCACTCATTTATTTATTTTTATTTATTGAAATTATATAATCCAAGGTTGGACTTCATCTTTTGAGTGATAAAATGACTTTTGTTGTAGTCTTTTGGGGAAAGACAAGGAATTTTTGGAGCTTGGAAACAGCAGGCTGAGCAATGGAGCTTCTCAGCATGCAGCCTTGGGTCACTGCTGGTCCCAGGCCATTAAGAGGTGTAACAACTGGAAAAATCCTGCCCTTCCAAACATCCAAATCCACATATTCCAACACATACTGGCAAACAAACAAGCAGAACAGGAGGATGTGAAAATGATTTAAAAAAAATAATTCTGCTTTTATGTTCATTATAATGATGAGGGTTGCTGTGCTGCAGAAGGCAAGTTCACGGGTTTTTATCTCTCCAAATAATCCAGATGGTGGTACTGAAATTTATCTCGTAAAATCTTACCGTTGCCATGAACTGATACTGAGATTCCTCCATAATGATGATACATATGCAAGCAGCTTTAAAATTCACTGACTGGAGTCCCACAACAGGCAGGTAGAAACCCAAGGCAGCCACCCAATGAGCAGGCTGTCATAGCCATTAACAGCAATTCTCCACCCATCTCTTTGATGAGAGCCAATGCCAGTAAGCATTACAAGTGGATTATTGTTTTACACTCAGCATGAAAATGCTCTTATTAAGAAGAAGAAATAAGATTAATCTGACTAAAATCACTTTAAGGGAATGACTGCAAATTGAAGTGATTAGCAATGGTAAGTCCAAAAAAGTGTATGCTGTAGATATGCAGCCAGGGAGGTCTTAGAACATGGGGAACTGCTGATATGCATCTCTTGAGTTTGCAGAGTTTTAGATATAATCATTTCACTTACGTATTTTGTTTATTGTAGATTGCACCATAGCTGAATGTCTGTATGGATTTGTGCATGTGTACATCTACAGGGAGAGGAGAAATGGATGGATTTTTCTAATCTAAGAAAGAGTTACATTTATTCATATGTGATCCTGACTGGAATATATTCTTTTGGTGTTTTTATGAGTTAGCACATGTATCCGTGCAGCATCAGAATCATGTAGCTGAAAGGCAGTCAATTTGTTCTTACCACAGCATCCAACTATTCACCTCTTGATCCTGCCCTTTGCACAAGTTTCTCAATGAGTGATTACAACTAGGAAAGCTGAAAGCTGAGAAACATCTCTTCTGTTAACAAATGATCCAAAAAGGCTTCAGAGCCACATGGGTGTATCTGCATGACGCGGATGAGACTGTGGAGGAGTCTGCCCATACCCACCATGGGCTGGATGAGATCATGAGCTTGCATAAATCACCACCATAGTGATCTCACTTCTGAGCTACAGGCTAACACCAGCCCCTAGTGCCTCTGCTTTTCTCTTCCTTTCAAAGCTCTTCAGGACAGAGACTTTCACCTTGGCACATTGGGAAGATGATCCTTAGATCATCTTAGAGGGGAAGGTGTCTCCTGATCTGCCCTGTTTCTTCAGGCTATCTCAGTAGGTGAAGCCTGACCTTTTCTCTGTAGAGAAATAAGTGCAGGACATGCCACAGTTTGCAGGAAAGACCCCCACATGCTCCATCCCAGCAGGGATCCAGCACAGAGTTAATCCCTCAGAATGCTCCAAGGGATGCTCTGGTCCTACAAAAAAAAAACAAAACAACAAAAAAAAAAAGGCAGGGAATGCTGAGGCCAGAGACTACGAGACACTGTTCTGTTCCAGCTGCAACAATTACCTGAGCTGTCAGAAAAACAGCAGGTCCTAAATTTTGAACAGAAGGGACTAAATGCATCCCTGGAGCAAATCCAGCAGTTTCTGCAGGTTATGGGAAAGATTTTGGTCCTCCATCTGTTTTTTGCAGGGAGCTAAATATTTTCTGTAACACTGAATCAAAGGACTGAAACAATCTTTCAGAATGAGAACTTCGGCATCAAAGTCAGCTGATAAAAATACCTTACTGCCACTGGAACTGGTTCCTCTGTATTTCTTGTGCACGCTAAGCAAAACAGCATCTTTCAGACAGACAGCTCTTACTGATAGGCATTTCAGAATTTCAATTCCAAGTGCACTAGAGGGTTCCTCAATGAATGGGAACTCATCTTCTTACCGTATCATTTTTCAAAGGGTTGTGGTGAGACCAATGAAGAGGCTTCCTTTAAAAACCCTCCAGCATTCTGAGCTAATTCTGTGGTGAAACACACCCCATGCCAGCTACTGCCTTCACTCTATGGGTAGCTGAGTGCTTATGGGGAGTTGTCGACGGTTTGTAGAAGTTGCCTTTGATTTTGATGGTATACTTTTACAGATGACAGTATTTAGTAGGACTGAAAATATCCTAACAGCTAAAGTATGCAGTAGAGATACGCATATCTTGTGGCACACAGCTTGGTGTGGTTCTCAGCATTTCTTACAGGATGGTAATTCAGATTGCTCTTGTTTCTGATGGACACTGCATGGGCTTTGATTCCCAAAGGTGAGAACAGGCAGGAGACTGGACACCATGCACCTGGATGTGGTGAGAAGGCAAGGGCAGCAGATCCCACAGCTGATGCTACAGTCCCATTCCTGTCTCAGCACGGTGTTCCCAGGGTGGCTGCTGCAAACACATTGAGGCTGAAAGAGGCTGAGGATGCTTGTCTGAGCAGGAGGCTGCTGTGCTTTGTTTCCAGGGAGGCCACTTCTGTTCAGCTTCTTTAAGTCTCATTTTACCCATCTGTTATGCGATGCTCATTTGCTCAGAGTGGTGTCATGAGACTTCACTGATGTATATGAAGTTCTTTGATGCATGACAGCTCTACATGAAAAATAAAACAATCAGAGCTTGTTTCCATCTACATCATATTTTTACTTGGACATCAGCAGCTATTTGGTGTTACTGAATGACATCGTTAAAAAAAAAAATCATTTTATTTATTCAACGGCCCATTCATGGGACAGTCTCAGTTCAGGACTGGTTTCCTTGTTCTGTGCTTTTTTTGTGTGCGGGGGGGGCCCCCCCCGGTGGCGGGAGTTTGGCTAATATACTATAAAATCTACTCTTATTTGTTTTTCTCATGATGCTGGTTATGACCTCCTTTTCCCACTTTAAACAGTAAACAAATCCCCCAATCCTCTCACATAACTACCTTTCCCTGGAGTAGAGTGATCTGCATTGTTTGCAAATTACATTTGGAAAAGCAAACAGGGGGGAAAAAAAACATCCTTATCAGAGGTAGAGTGGCACAGACAGTTTAAAAAAGCTAATAATTGATCGCTAAACCACCACTGATAGTAAAGCAGGATGACCATCAGTGGTACAGCCCATAGTCAGCTGGTGAAGTCAGCTGTGGCAGAGGGGCAGATGTACAGCAAGAGACGAGTGCTTGGGTAGAAGCTTCTCACTGAAGGCCTGAACTGCTCCCATTCCTTCTGTATCACTCTGCAGATGCTCGGAGGCCGAAGCTAGATGACTGCAGAAGCCAAAACACTCTTCTCATCTGTCGGATCGACTCAGCAACTGGTCTGAGAGTAACAGATGCCGGATGCAAAGCCGCAAGTTGATAGACATTGCCATTAATGTGTTTTAATTAAGTAGCGGAAAAGAGTAGTGAGGGGACTCAAGGAGTGACAGTGAGAGTGAACACCAGAGAGCCTAGATTTTTTATCTTGTATCTGTTCCTTTCATCAGCAAGCAGGGGATCGGTGCTGCTGCCCAGCTACTGCGTATTGCTGGGAAATGTGAGAGTCTTGCTGTTTCTAGGCTGAGTATAAACATTTGAGTCTGCTTATTATGGAACATACTCATATCGACCTTATATTCCTCATACACATTTGGCTTACTTTGCCCATATGTGATAGATAACTTACATTTTTCAGGTCCACTTATCTATCATTCCCCACACATCCAGAGCATTCTTGGTTCACCATCTGCAGAATAACATTAGCAACCACCAGAGCCTTCAGCACTGTTATGGAGATGCCATGTAATGCTTTTGGCTTTCTCATGTCCCTGCTGGTCTGATTATGAGCAGATTCCCCACAAGTGCCCGTGTGCTGCAGACACATCCCAGCGGCTGCCTGAGGTGGCTCTTTGCTAAGGAACCCCCAGGGACTGCCTTGGGCTGTGGCTCCCACATCATAGCCAGGGGTGTCTGTGTGTCTGTCTGTGTGTGGCTTCTTTGTTTCCAGCAGACACAAAGCAAATGCAGAATGAATACGTAGGCAGAGTATGAAAATGCACCTTAGGTAGAAAATCAGACTGTACAGAAATATACAGTGAAGGTTTATTTTCCCCAGTTAGAGTGAGTCTAAAAAATCTGCATTTCCATGGATCTCAGACACCGTAGATCTGTTTTGTCACAGCTTACGCAGATTTGAATTTCATGTTTGGGGATTTTCCAATGTAAGGCCTTTCGAAATTTCTCAAGTACTTCCTGAAACTGAAAGGAGAAGAGAGTCATGCTACATTTCTGTGTCTTTATCACGATTGATATCAGAAAAATGTATGCTCATTCCTACTCCTTTTCTTTGCTTGTAGAAGTGCTCTTTTTTCTGTGTCAAGTTCCAACCTCTCTGTAAATCACAGTCTTTAGTTTAAAATGCATACAGTGTAGTCACTGTCAGTGTAATTTATAAACAACTGTGAGATTTCCTAAAGGTATTATGAATTATAAGTAAAACCTAACTAGAAGCGTATGTAGATACGCGCTTTGGTTGTGAAGCATTGCTCTGTCCAGTAAGTGTGCATTAGTATTTGTTCCATCGTGTGCAGCTTCAGACACTGCTTCACCCCTTCTAAAAATCCAGCTAAGTTGCAGATGGATGCAGAGATTCAGCTTGTACAGGAATTATGACAGGAAGAAGCCTCTGCACCAGCAAGGTGTGATTTGTCTTTTCTAAAGTTAGCTGCCTAAAAATGGCAAATCTCAGCTGTGTTTGCTATACAATCAATGGAAAAAGAAGGCAACCTGCAGGCTGACTGACTCACTAGAAAGGCTGTGAATTATAAAGGACCCTAAGTGGCTGAACCCTGGGCATCAAATTCAAGCTAGACAAGCACAGTTAATCAAAATCAATCCAGCCCCAAATGACTTTGGTCCTTATGGGATTTATAAAAGCTGTAGTGCAGACCTTCAGAAGTGGCAGCAACTGCCCCATTAAATTCGATGTCATAATCCCTGCATCCGCCATCCCATGGGATTTCATCCTTCACAAAAGCCCTATTTTTTCTAGGGAGTTGGAAAGAGGAGTTGGATATGAAGCAGAGGGAGTTTTAAAGACCACCATTGATTTAACACTTTGCTGTGCTGGTCTTTTGGAGGTTTAAAAGCTGCGGGGTTATTTCATAAGGGATTAATGCAAAAAGTAAAATGCAAAAAAGCAATTTAATGGTAATACATTCACATCACACACTATGCACTGTAACTAAATTTGGCTCGAATGCTCACTGAAGTCCATGTACTTCTGTATGGCCACAGATAAGGGCAATACATTTGAGAATTTAGGATTAAGACAGGGAAGAGATCGAATCTCTTCTTCTAGGAGAAATATCCAGAAGAAAGAAGAGGCAGAGATGAGAGAGAGAGTCAGAGAGAGACAGAGAAAGGGCTTCAACTACCCAGTGGGAGCACAGAAAGAAGGAGCAGCTAAACACTTCTTGGCTGTACCTTAGGAAAGAACAAAAGACAACGTGCACAACTTGTAACAAAGGAAATGCTTCATTCAAGACAAAAGGAAAAGAAGTGGTCACAATATCCAAACACTACAAAAACAACATGCGATGTGAAATTTTTACTTCCTTGGACTTTCGAAAGTCAGATGGAGCTGTTATAATTCACCTGCAACCTACTCTGAGTGGGGGATGAATGCGTGACTTAATTGTAATGAGTTTGTAGACAGATAGACTGACAGATAGATAAATAATCAAACACAGTGACGTTCTGAAACTCCTTGTCCTAGTGGCCTTGCAAGACATCACAGTGTTTACATTTTTGTTACATTTTGAGGTCAGCAGGGGACACAAGAGGCCATGCTCATATTGACATATCTTCCCCCATTTGGGATAAATTGGTGCAAGTTGACAGGTTCCAGGGGGAAGTTGTTCCTAGAAAATAATCTCCAAATAAATGTCTACATAAAAATCAACCTCTCAGCAATGAAAACATGCTTTCGTTTATTCACCAAGCCTGTCAAATTTGAATGTGAATGTCTGACAAATTTCTTTGGCATGTGGCATTCATAGTGGGACACAGTCTGACTGTATAGACATCAAGGATTCAATAATTAGAGCAAAACTCTTGTTGCAATCAACAGATATCTTAATCTGAAGAAGAAGCTGTGTAACTACTATACTATAACTACTCAAAGTGCAGAAAACTGAGTGTCATCTGTTCAAGCAAGCTTACCCAAAACCAGAGGCACCACTGGTTGGAGGTTTGGCTTCCATGTATGAATGCAATGGAAGGAACTGGTTTCCATATAATCCTGAAGAAATTTCCACTGATTTGGTCAAGAAGCAGGAATACCAGGTAATACCATTTCACCCCCTTTCAACAACCAGTTCCCCTGGTTATTGGGATGACTGAGATCTCCAGGAGCATGGTTTGAAGTGTTGGTTTTACCGCTGGGAGCTGACAGTTGTCATCAAATATACAAAGGAGAAACAGAGCACCTAGTTGTCAGGTTAGTGACATGAAGGCTCAGTCTTAAATTTCATCTTGAAGCAGGGCTAATTTCTACTAGGTGTTCTCGTGGTGCTATCCCGCCTAGAGCAAGGAACAGTAGGAAAATGTAGATCACGTGCCAACAAAAAAAGCCTGGTAACAGTGATTACGAAACATTATCAATTTGACTTTATGCAGAGAATGAGGCACAAGGATGGTTCATGTGGAAAATTGCTCGGTGCAGATGTTGTGGTCCTATCAGTACAGATGAAACAACACATGAATCATTCTCTCTAGGAATTCACAGAGCTAAGAAGGGAGGTAGGCTCTGTGTCAGACAAAAATTTCTTGGGAAATGCACCTTCACAGAGCATTTTAAGACTGACCTGTAAGTAAAAAGAAAAGTTGTGATGCATAACTGGAAAAAGTATTTCTGAATTAAAGCACACTGTTCCTAACGAATGTTTTGTCACTGTGGCTGGAAGTTAAAGTAAATTTAGTACCTGTGACAGAGCTGGACTTAAATCAATGCCCAAAATGTGGAGCTTTTGTCCCTGGCACTCTCTGTCTTCCTGCTAGTCGTGAGGCAGAGATAGCTTACAGGCCAAACAATGCCCATAACTTTTATCAGATGATCTAAGGCCATGCCATTTTTCTCTTGTTATAACTGAACACCATTAAGCCATGTTTTACTGTCTGGCCCGTCAAGGCTTTCAGAGCACCTTTTTGGCTCTCATCTAGAAAGCAGCCCTATTTCACGCTTCCTCAGTCCTCTTATGAGAATTATCCTCACTTTAAAACAGAATAAAAAGAACCAAGAGCTAGTCATTAAATAGAAGAAAAGACTGATTTCAGGCTGGATTTTGTTGTTCATTCATGTAAATGAAAATGCTCCTTTAAAAAGAAGATGACATCCCACCAACCAACCAACCACCATTCCTACTTTATTAAAATATCATGTAATGCTCTAAGTGGTGATATAGTCAGGCTGAGCAGTACCCGTGGTCTGGGAGCCAGGTGATTAGTTTGTGTTTAACTACCAGAATGAAGCCATAAGCCCTAGAAGATCTCTCCTCTGGAAATCTCCTGAAGGCATCAATATGGTACAGCAGAAGTCTGTCTGGTTTTGCTGGATCTTGTTCTTGCATATGGAAAAGGGCATAAGAAAATGACTGCAGCCAGTGTGCTTCTGTATGCCAGCAAGCCAGCCTCTACCAGAGCCTTTTCTAGTCATAGGCAGGGGATTTCAATTAAGGTTTTCCAAAAAGTGAGGAAAATCATATGATGAATGTCTATCCAAAGGCAGAAAGCAGTCTGTAAAATACAGACTAGGTATGTTAAAATACTGGGCTTGGTTTCACCTGCGGCACAGCTCCATAGCATTATTTTGGCAGGTGCCCTGGGGCACCTGGTGGCACCTCCGGTGACACCTAAGGGCTCAATGTCCAGGCTGTCATGGTATCTGCTGATAACAGCAGACAAAAATAACACCTAGGAACTAGAAACAGTGCAGCCTACTGAAAACTCCATCCTGTGGGAGCTTCCTTGTGCAGTGCACGTACGCATCTCCGAGCAGACTGTGCTTTAAGCTGCAGTTCTGGACTGCTCCACACCCGGTAATGTGTATGTAAGCCACTCACAGCCGTGCCGCTTCTAATAAACCATTTATTAGCTAAACATGGGCTGATAACAAAGACATTTATGCTGAGAAGGATCCTTCCTTTGAACTGGAATTTGCACAGTTCAAAATCCCATTTCTTCAATCTCCGGATTAATGTCTGTGTTATCTGTGTGTGAAGACAGTTCTACTTTGTCCACATTGTAACGAGGGTCTGTGCACCCAGGATGTACGTGTTGGCATGTATTTGTAGGAGGATTGTGCTCAAGGCAGGCACAGCTTGACTTGGGAGGGAACTGCCGCATAATATTTGTATTACCATTAAAAAGCCCCCATGCTGCGTGCTAGGCATTATTTCTCTCATACTTGGCGTGTTGTAATAGGTTCTGAATGCTGTAATGCCCCTTTGAAATATCACTGGAAGTAAATCCATGCAGAGAAATAGAGAGAGAAATCCATCTTACACGCTAACCTATTCTTGAACTCAGACTGCTTCTTACGCTTCTCCAGAATTTAGGCATGGAGTTTGTATAAATTTGGAAATATGCCTATGTCTTATCTGGTTTGTAACTTAGCAACCTTTAATCTGCGTTTCTTGCCGCTCCTTATAAAGCAGCTGATAAATCTACTCAAGCTCCTATAATACACTTGTGGGCAAAGTATAGAGAGGGTTCATCAAATACATGAGTAACACCCAAAGCTCTGTTCATTTTGCTGACATTTACCTTTACGCATAAAGACAAGCACAAAAACGCCCACTGCTCAAAGTCACATTTAATCAGACTGAGTGGATTTATATTAGCAGACACCAACTGCTAGAGGGAAGGCTGTGATTTGCAGAAGGAAGTTTCATAGACCATGATTTGCCTGAGACATGGTGATCTTTGATTGAATTGCTTAACTTAGTTAATTTGCCATCTTTTATTTGAAGAGAGAGTTAAGCAGATGTAAAATGAAGAGGAAGCAGTAAAAGTGGAAAAGATTATCTTGATAAGGTATATTTTTTTTATAATGATTTTACCCCTCTGAATGCCACAAAGCACTGCTAGATTTAATCTTATCCAGAAAGCAAATATATTAAGGAAAATAAGGTCTGGGAGCTCTGAGTGACAAAACTCTAAACGGCATAGTTGTCACAAGTGATTGGCATATTCATTACCAAATTGCACCTTCCCAAAAGGTGTTTGGCATGCTACTAAAGGATTCCTAGTCACACACATGAGGCTGTCAAACAAGCTCCTCTCTGTTTGTTTACCTCCTGCATTAATGCAGCTGCGTCCTCCTGGAATTGAAAGCTGCTGCTGTGCATCCCGTTGATTGCAGAGAGACATGTCCAAAGGGCAAAATTACAGGCTCAGAGCTGGAGGCTGCCCCACAAGGTTGTTGCTTTCTTTTAAAACACTTCTGTACACTGCTGCATTTGACTCATTTCTTCTGTTCTGCCCTAAATCTGTTCTGGTATTCTTTTTTATCTGAAAAGCAACCCCAGAGATAGGAGGGACTTCAATAGAGCAGTGTCACTTATGGCTTAAAGAGCAGCAAACTGATCACTGATTTGCAGGCTTCATTTTTTCGTAGGCATTGAGAGCAGAGTTGTATCAATGCACTGAAACAAGCTCTTTGATACAAACATAATAAAAGACAGAGACAAAGTACAGCTGTCTACTACTCCCCATACATGGCTATAAGCCAGCAGAGAGAATGAAATGCATACTCAAAATCAATATTATACAGTGACATAAAAGTTTGTGTTTAATACCAGTCCTTTTCAGGCCTACAAATGTGTTACCACAAGTTTTTCTCTCTTATCTACTGGAGATGGACTGAGTCAGCCTTGAGACAGAAAACAGGGAGTTCAAGATTCCTTCAGGTGTTGAAGAAAGGAGTGAGAAAGACTTGATCCTGTGATTCTGTAATTCTTTGTGACTTGGCTTTTGCTGCAAAGTGAGTACTCAGTCCAAGTGCCAGCAAAATAAAACAGGCTGCTGGGTGCTGGTCTTTTGGAAGAAGTGCAAAAACAGTTTTTGGACTCCTGTTATTAGTGCTGAGAAAACCTCACAGTTCTGGCTGAGTTCCCACTGACTGAATTAAGTGCATGCTTAAACATTTCATAATTAACTCTCTACCCTTGATGTCAATTAATCTTATTTCTCAATTAAAACATCAGTGGTTCTGGTGGTTACAGATGTTGGGTGGGTCTGTGACCTCGTGATCCCCCAGCCCATATTACTTTCCTTTTCTTTTGCTCCCATTTTGGGTGGCTGTGACATTCTGCTGGAGCTCACCAACTTCTACAGTGCCGCCAGGGGAGAGCCATAGGGCAGAGCCTCCTCTGAAAGGCACAAGGAGTCCTGTAGGGTGGTACTGAGGAAACTCTCTCTCACTGTGTTGGGCAGGAGCAGAATGGGTGCCTCCCAGACTTCCCAGCTGGAGCCAAGCTTTGCTGCGAGCAGTAGCATGGGGAGATCCATGGCTGGACACTGTACTCAGGCAGCAGTCACAAGGGCCGGTCACAGGAGGACAGCCATGGGGAGTCCCAAGTGCTGCTGAGGTCCACATGGGCTCTCACAGGCTGCTGCTCCTGCCTGCTGCTCCTTTCAAGAGGAGTGCCGAGATCTGCAGCATCTCTGCTGCCAGGCATTTCCCTGAAATGTTAAAGGCCATAGGAACATGACTAAAACACGAGTCATACTTACTCAGGATTATTTTAGCGTATTTTTTTACAAACGTTTTAGTGGAGTTGCTGTGGCACATACTGCTCTGGTTAGAGGATGATACAAAAAGAGCTGCCTCTACCCATCCCACGGGAACAGAAAAAGGACAGAGGTGACCCTTGTCTATCATTATAAAAAATCAGAAGTCACACCTGCAGTGAAGATCCGTGCCAGTAGTAGACTGCAAGAGCTTACTTAGCCCTGATAATTAATTATACCATACATCAGCTTTCCACAGAGAGTCTGTGTGATCCCAAATTAGGAGAGGTTTGCCATTGTTGCTGTTTGCTATCATACCAGTTTGTGTGACTGCTGTGGGCAGATGACATTCTAGTACTGTTTCCCCTGAACCTTAGGAATATCCACTTGCTTATGGACCACACTGCTTTACAGTGAGAGGAATTAGCTTCCTTCTCCTTGGTTTTCTTTTCATGGCTGGAAGGAGATTCCTTAGCCCAATTCCCACAAACAGAGACACGCAGTGTTCCCCGTGCAAAATATAAAGCTTTGAACAGATGATATCTGCGATTTTTGCTTTGAGCAACAAGATCCATCAAGTTAACTTCCTCTTCATGAGGGAAAAAGTGGTCTGCAGTGCACTGACATGATTGTCTCTGACAACACTGCCAGTTCATGTAAGAATAACACCAAGGAGGCATGTTGAAATTAGAAAATACAAGCAAGCAACAGCCGAGAAACACATGAGAGCATGGCTCAGTGAGAGCTGCCAGTTGCATGTTTAAGTTACCAGATGTCTGCTTGGCTTCTGAGCTTTAACATCTCCATTGGCTTCCTCAGAGGTATTGTGCCTTTCTGATGTCAGGTTTTAAGTGTGTGTGCTTTCTCTTCCCTCCTGTGGGCTTTCATAATGTAATGCCCTTTCAAAATTTGCCTTTTGTAACTTAGACAAATAGACAGTACTTCCTCATAACTGCAGTAATCCTGTGCTTCTTGCATTTACTAAATGAAATAGCTGTAATAAAACAATGTCCCAGCTAGGTCTCCATCCACCAATCTGCATTGACTCCCTGCTGTATGCACCAGGAACAGAGTGCAGACAGGTCATGAAAGGACCAAGGACCACATCACTACAGACACGCATTTCAGGTATTTTGAGAACAGTAACAAACCTTCTTTTCTTTTTAAAGCAAAAGGTAACATCAGCATTAAAAATTCACTGCTTGCGTGCTTCCTAACTCATTTCTTTCCATTTATCCCTTCTTTACTAAATACACTATCTAAAAATGCTAAGAGATTCATCCTTCTAGATGAGCTTACATTCACACACGTGTATATATACAGGTATCTTAACTAGATACATTCTTTTACTGAATGCTATCTTAATGCCCTTCGAAAGAAATAGGTTGCCAGTATCATGCCTCAGCATCCAAAGGGCCTTTTTCATCACACTGCAAAAGATGGTGTTGGCCGAATGTGCCACAACATGCAAAATACAGGTGTATCTTTTTGAAACATGAAACGAACATCCCATGAAGAGACAGAGCATTTTAACTGCATGTGCTCAAAGTCAATTTCACTTTCCATTTCTAGTTTTAGAAACTTTCTGTTTTGAATTTTTAATGAGTGGGGAAGGAAAAAAGAAAACGTTTCCTGAAAATCCAGAAATGCTTGTAAGAAATGCTTTCTTCTCTTGTCCATTTTCAGATAGTAACAAACATGCACAATAAAAAAATGGTTTCACAAAAAGCAGGAAAGTTATTACAGTATCTTCAAATGTTATGTTTTCCTATCAAGCCATTTCAGATACTTGAAGAACAGTAGAACAGTGACCTTTCCCTGTTTCTGCTCTCATAACTGCCATTGTGGAGCATGATCTTCTCTCCAGTGTAACAGCAGCAGCAGCAGCAACTGGTGTTCTGCTTCAGCAATGCAGGCTCCTAATGTGGCTTCAAGACAGCACCATAGTCCTGGATGCACTTAGGCAGTTCAGATGTATGATTTAGATCACTGAATTGTTTGAATTATTATCCATACTCATGATACAGAAACAGTTGAAATTAACTGCTGGTTTTCTTTCCCCAAATTCTTCTGTTATCTCTGGTTCCTCTTTCAGCCACTGAGGCTCAGAGCCTCACAGGTGTGGCCTGACACTCCTGCTCCTGGAGCACAACACTCCTCTGTCCTCTGGATTGAATGAGTAGCTGGGTTCCTAACCTTCCTGCTCAGTGTGACACCTCCATCCCTGGTGGTGGCTTCCTGAGACCCCAAGAAATGCACTCCAAGAAACAAGCCCTGCTTCGAAGTGGAGTACAAGTAACTCTTGTCCAGTCACTTTTGCATCTTGGCTCTGGACAAATAAACTGTAAATCAGAATGGCCAAAAATTTGCCCCTCTGGGAATAAATGAGCTAAGGCAACAAAGATGATTCAGAATGGCCAGGGTTGGGAGGGACCTCACGGATCGTGAATTCAGAGTATACAGCACCTCTCCTATGGGGACAGGCTGAGAGCTGGGACTGTTCAGTCTGGAGAAGCTAAAGCTCAGGGGCTTTTTCATCAGTATCTCTTAATATCTGGAGGGAGGGTGCAGAGAAGATGGGGTCAGCAGTTTTTCAGAGGCCCAGTGCCAGGATGTGTGGCAATGGGCACAAACCAGAACACGGGAGGTTTTCTCTGAACACCACAAAGCACTTCTGTGCTGTGAGGGTGATGGAGCGCTGGCAGAAGCTGCCCAGAGAGGTTGTGGGGTCACCTCTTTGGAGATCTTCGGATGTCACATGGATGTGGGCATGGGCGCCCTGCTCTGGATGCCCCTGAAGAACAAGAGTCGGAGTGGATGGACACAAAGGACCCTGCCAGCCCTGGCCTTTCTGGAATAGTGATGCAGTGAAATTGGATATCCTCTGGGCTCAGGGCACTTGTGTCTTAAGTCACTGAGCTCTTAGGGCTGTGAAGGAACAGAAGAGAGAAGCAGCCCAGGAAGTGCTGAATGCCAAAGGAACACAAATTGTGGGCTGACAATCACAGAATCACAGAATCACAGAATCACCCGGGTTGGAAGGGACCTCAAGGATCATGTAGTTCCAACCCCCCTGCCTAGCAGGGCCACCAAACACACACATTCAGATCAGGTTGCCCAGGACCCCGTCCAACCTGGCCTTAAACACATCCAAGGACGGGGCATCCACAACCTCCCTGGGCAGCCCGTTCCAGGGCCTAACCACTCTCCTTGTATAGAACTTCCCCCTAACATCCAAACTAAATCTTCCCTCCTTCAACTTGGATCCATTTCCCCTAGTCCTGCTGTTGTCAGCCCTTTTGAAGAGTTTACTCCCCTTGTGGGTGTAGGTTCCCTTCAGGTATTGATAGGCTGCAATGAGGTCACCCCGCAGCCTTCTCTTCTCCAGGCTGAACAAGCCCAACTCCCTCAGCCTGTCCTCATAGGGGAGGTGCTCCAGCCCCCTGATCATCTTAGTCGCCCTCCTCTGGACCCTTTCCAAAATCTCAATGTCTTTCTTGTACTGAGGGCTCCACACCTGGACACAGTACTCCAGATGGGGCCTCACAAGAGCCGAGTAGAGAGGGACGATCACCTCCCTGTCCCTGCTGACCACCCCTCTCCTGATGGAGCCCAGGATCCCATTTGCCTTTCGAGCTGCCAGAGCGCACTGCTGGCTCATGTTCAGTCTCTCGTCCATCAGGACCCCCAGGTCCTTCTCTGCCGAGCTGCTCTCAAGGACCACTCCTCCCAGCCTGTACGGGTGCCTGGGGTTCTTCCGGCCCAAATGCAAAACCTTGCACTTTGCCGTGTTGAACCTCATTAGGTTCACCCGAGCCCAGCCCTCCAGCCTGTCGAGGTCCCTCTGAATGGCATCCCTTCCTTCCACCGTATCAACCGCACCACTCAGCTTGGTGTGGTCAACTTGGTGACAAGTGATGAAGCAACTGGAGCATGGAGACCAGAAGGCAAAAAAAAAAAAAAAGCAATAGCTAAATGAGATGCTGCACTGCTCTCCCCCCAGTTGGAGAGACTATCCTTCTGGGGATATTCCCAGGCCAGTTACCTGGCTCTGATCTCGTTTCTGTCTGATGTTTTTCTTTATTTCCCTATACTGGTAGGATTTACATTTGCTTAGAGTGGAGGATCTGGTTGGGACAGACGTCTTCGTCAGCTGCTTATTAAAATTTATGATGAGATAGTACAGCTTGTGGAGTCCTTCTGAGCTCCAACAGGGGCAAATAAAAATGTTGTATGTTTAGGATATTTTTACTTGTCACTTGGCAAATAGAAGCTCTACTTACCACCGGGTCTTAGCAAATTCCTGATAATCTGCATGCTCTGGAGCTGTCATTGTTCAAAATCTGTGGCACCCCATCTTTTGCAAGCCATGTCTAGAGACAGATGCAGGGAGAGGGAGCAAGAAAGATATGTAAGGAATATATATAAGGAAAACATGTTTTAACAGGAAAGGTTTTATATCTACATGTTAGCATAGTGATTGTGTGCATCAACAATCACTGCAAATGTGGAACAATAAAACCTCTGTCCTGCTATCCAAGATTCCTGCATGCCCCTTTGCAAGCCCCAGAGCAGGTCAGCAAGGGCAGCAGGTGCCAAATGCAGGCAGGACTCAGCTCTTTATTCCCCCCATAAAAAGTCTACATCTTTCCAGCAAGCTGTTGAGACAAAATGTTTTTGGAAATGGCTACTGATGGGAATTAGGGGCTATATCTATCCTAGCAAACCAAGCAGTGCAGCAGATAGCCATCTATCCTGTTTAACTGAGTATTTGCAGTAACACATTACCTGGCACAGGTTTGACCCACACCAAGTGGTATTTGCCTGGAAGCCAGCCAGATGATACACAGTCCAGAAGGCAGATTGAATGAAATCATCACATCCAGAAGGACAGGGGAGGAGTTTGGTTATAGGAGCACAGACCAGAGTTTGGCACTTCCCTTCAGGATCAGAGAACAGACTCACTCATCCTTATTTATTAACACCAATGTACACAGGGAGACCTAAAGTCAGACTGTGGGTAATTTTTTGTTGTTTCTGTTACCATAAATTGAATGGCACAGGATTCAGTCAAAAAGAAAAAAAAAAAAAAGAGTCAAGATATTAAATAGCTCTTCAAAGGCTCTGAGGCACTTCTTCTTTACTTAAAAGGCCCCTCTTTTTAAAACCCATGGCTAGAAGCCAAAGGAGATTCCCCTGGGAAGCTGGACATTCCCAGAGTGAGGCCATCGGAAAACAAGACACCATATTTCCAGGAAGATAGCACTAGCTCTGAGCCAAGGACGGGCACAGAAGGTTATATGCTCAGGATACCAAGAATGGCCAGAAGAAGAAGGCTTTTCTTTCTTTCTCAAGAAAACAAAAGCAATCAAAAGGAAATATTTTCAGATGCTTATGAAGTGTCTCAGGAAGTACATTAGCATGTTGATTGAGGTGTCAAGTATCTGATACACTGCACAGGGATATGCAGTTTTATACATACATTTTATTTCTACATATGGTTCATAGTCCAGTGGGGAAACTTATCCAAAATCTGAAATTGCTAACCAACTTTCAGCCTGCATTCAGTTTGCTCTTCTTTGTTGTAAATGTAACTGACTGATGTTTGCATAAATGTGTGTGTTAGCATCTCGGATGATATTCGCTGGCAGTAAAACCGCCTTAATTAAGTTATGGCATTTTAAAGTAAATTTATTTGAATTACCTCTGTGACTATGCATAATTTTGATTATTTCCTTAGTGGCCCCTGATGCATCTCAGGAAAAATCATAACTGAAACACTGAGCATTGGTTTAAAGCCTTGTACCTGTGCAAGCTTCCACATCCGCAGTTGGTGTGTGCTGCCTTGCCATCACTGCTTACCACTAAACTCAGGACAGTTCTGTTGACACACGCTAAGTGATGTTCCAAGTCACAAATATCCACAATTTATTTTAGGTTGCACCAAATGGTCATGGAGAATGAGCTTAAGAGAAAACTTTCACTCAGGATGATAGCTTGCACTTGAGCTATAGTGCAACATGCCTAGTGTTAAGGCCTTGCCATTTCTCTGCATTTGATCTAGTTTCCATAGTACTAGCAAAAGTGGGAGAAGCTGCCCAGTGGCACAGCTTATCCTTTCTTACACAGCATTCATCATCCACTGCATCCAGCAATGGGGATATGGGTCTGTGTCCCCTGGGCCCCAAGGCAGATTTGCCAGAAGCCATCTGAGGAGTGCTGATTCTGGAGTGCATGCCTATGACAGCAGCAGGAAAACCTAACACCACAGAGGACACAGTCATGCAAGGAGGTCAGGAGCATTCTGAATAGCAAGCATCAGACAAGCAGGAGTAACACTGGAGGAAATTTCATCCAGAGACAAAATGGGCTGAGATAGCACATAATGAATGATTTCTCAGTTTTACTTACTTCAGTTCTTTCTTTTTTTTTTTTTTTTCCCCTAAATCAACAGCAGAAAATATTCAATGTCTTTCATTCTGCTTCCTATAGTTTTAATAGTAATCAATCACTTTGTAAACTCATCATCTTTTTTATCTTCCATGTCTATGCAATATCTTTTCTGGTTTTTGGAAAATAATATTTATGAATATTTTCTTATAAAATCAAATAAATGTATTAAAAAATCAGCTACACCCTGGCAGGTAAAGTTGAATGCATTAAATTGCGCACTATTTAATAGAAAAACTATTTTTGTTTGAGACCTCCTCTGCCAGCATATCAGCCAATATTCATTCTGCAAGTATCACTTCAAATGTCATTTTCTGGCTTATCAGATGAAAACATTATCATATACAATAGGGCCTTACAAAAGTATCAGTAACACCTCACATTTGCACAATAACCAAATTCCCTCCCTTTTACTTGTTAGGAAAATGTACCCTTTCAAGACAGTTAATTCGGTAATGTTTTGATTTTTCTATCAAAATGTACTACAACACCTGGGAATAAATCCGCATTAAGTATGAACACAAATATGTCAGTCAACGAATAGCACAGATACAAGTGCTCACAATTTTCACCTGCTATGTGCTATCAGATACAGTCTTCACCAGTATACATATACTTCGTTCTTCAAAGGCACCACTTCCCCCAAAATAAATATTAAAAAAAAAAAACAAAACAGGAGAAAGCAGCAGAAAGCATTTCAACATCAACTTCAGGATAATAGTAAGCAGTGACTTAGGGCAATGAATGTACACGTGATAGCACTGAAGTGAATTTGGGCTTGTTGCCCAGCATTTGCAGTAATTTCTGGATGAGTTTTCATGTTGAGCTGTGATTCAAGCCTGCAATGGCTGCAGTGCCATTGCCCATGGCTAGCCTGCTGTCCTAGCATAGGAGTGCAGGGCTGTAATCACTTCAGCCAAGGCACCAGGCTGCTATGGATGGAAAGGCTCTGATGATGCTTCTCCAGCAGGAATGCCTCCAAACATGTAGGCATAGACTGCTTTGAGGACAGGGCCCTTCAAATGAGCAGTTGTTCACTCATTACTGCCTTAAAGCATCTCCTCCCCTCTCATGGGGGTGGAGAAGGGAGCCAGGTCTATTCAGGAATCAGCCCCAGAACCACCCCGCCTCCACCGTGCTTTAGCAGCAGCTCTGCTCCTCAGTCTGTCCACTGTACTGAGAAGCCCTGAGGAAATTCAATGCTGAGATCAGCTGCAGGGACAGAGCTGACTGCACAGCTGCTGAACCCAAAAGACATTATTTTAGAAAGGCCCAGTCTTGTGCTCTGGTAGATATTTCCTTGACTTGAGGTTGAGAGAAATCAAGTTCTGTAGAAAGCAGCTCCTAATCATCCATATCTGGGCAAAGACTCCTCAGCTCCTTGGGGATAAATGCCTCCATCCACTCAGTGGTGAAATTGAAGTAGAATTACAGTTAAAAAAAAAAAATGATGCTGCTAGCAATGGGCAGAAATAAGGAGTTAGAGAACATGATTGGAGAGAAGAGGCATCAATGGCCAGCTATCCAGGAGTTGCTGTTTATATACATGAAGAGCAAGTGAAATGAAATGCCATTAGCACGGCCCCATTGCTGGGCAGGGCTGGCAGTAACATCGATACCAAAATGCAGAAGGCTGACGCATTCAGGCGGTGCTTCCCTCAGGTGTGAGGAGCTGAGGTGACACCAGCTAGAGCCAGACACTGGGGACTGAATGACTGCTCTGTCCCACACAACCTGCTCAAACCTCCTTGAGTCTGCGAGAATGGGCAATCTGCACCAGTACGGATTAAAAGGAACCAAGAGCCAAGGAACTCTCTGAATTATTAACACAAATCCTAGACCCATCATAAAAATCCAGCCTGCAAGGTTACAATTACAAGCTTAGATTGACATTGGTCTTTGATAATATCCAGGCAAGGCTGGCAGGGAAAACAATCAGCAAGGAGTCAAAAGAACAAGTGATTCAATCAATATTGTATTTTATTTTTCAAATCTACCTCAGAAGTTTTGTGACATCACAGATTTGATTCGGTTACTCAATTTCTATGAAGAATTACAGCTAGTCCTTCATAATGTTCTTATAAAAATTAGCTGTACAAGAAAATCAATGCAGACTCATTTAAAAAAGATTAAGAATTGCTCAGATTGTAGATCTCAGAAAGGCATTTGCTGTCACCTAGGGTTTTGCAAGCAGAAGCCTACAGGGAGCTGCCATCATCCCCCTCAGTAACTTTATCAATGATCTTGAAGAAAATATTAAATCATTGCTGATAGAATTTCTAGGGAATAAAAAGGAAGAGAGAAGAGACGATGGGCATATGTCTGGATCATTCAGAAAGGCAGCTTCATTTGAATGCAAACTTCAACGCAGACAAATACAAGGTTACACTCAGAGAATAAATCCCATTCATAAGGGAGGTCATATCTGAAGCAGTGGCTTTTAGAAGGACTTAGTAGCTGTAGCTGATAAGCAGTACACTGCAACAGCTGAAAGAGCAAACCCTGTCCATCACCATGTTAACAGGCAAATGACAAGAGGGAATGTGGAAATAGCATTATGTTGTTGTATATGATGTTCATTACTTCAAAATACAAAATTAACTATGAGTGTCAATGGAGCTGCCACTTTTGTTTCTCAGGTGGCTGGTCTACCCTTACAGATTCTGGTTTTCCTATGCTGGTTCCATGCCCAGTGGCAAGACCAGGCCAAGCTCATTGCTCCAGAGGAAATGGGTAGGATAATCCGTAGGCACCGATTATCCCTGCTATGATGTCTAGAGATGGGGATATGAGGGATATTTTACTATTTAGGAACTAAAGGAGAGCTGGAAAAGAATGATCTGGTTTAGGAAACATTCTCTGGTAAGAAAATCTAGAAGTTTCATCTATTTTGATTACCCAAGAAAATGGTAAGAAGTGGTTTTATCACAGTATAAAAGAACTGTAACACGCAGGAGACGTTTCACAGCTAGCAAGTCTTCAATCAAACAGAAAAAGTTACACGATCCAATGGCAAGGAGCAGACAAACTCAATCCAGAAATTCTTCCATTTCAAAACGGAGAGTAAGTAACTACTGAGCCTTCACTGTGAGCTTTTAAGCCAGGAGTGAATGTCCTGTACAATGATGTGCTATGGTTCAAACAAAAGTCCGAGCTGGATGGAGAAATCACTGCATAAACCTCATTGAGAAACAGACTGGAGCACAGAAGGCCATTCTAAACAATCATTATTATTTTGGTATTTTTCCCAGATCTTGGGATTCAGGTGGAAGTCTCCCACTATCCTTTCTTATATTTCATTCTACCTTTCCGAAACTGTGGCACGACATGGAAAATGTACAAATCCAAATTCTATATATTTTGTGGTCAGGCAGATTTTCAATCCTGGATTTGTAGACCTACAATGACTACTTAGAGAACTGATATTGATTTATTTTTCTTTTTTTTTTTTTTCTTTCAAATACACGGAAACAGCAACTTGCATTAGTATTTTGTACTCTAGGCATAAAATAAATAAAACTAGGCAGATTTTCATGTCCTTTAGCTAACTGTGCATTTCAGAACATTGCAAAACTTTGTTTTAAGGCTACGTCAAGCCATTGTGGTTTCAGAATGATGGTACTTTCCTGAGCATATGAACTTTAAAAGTTGGAGGTTGTCTCTATGACTGAGTGACTTTCTAATCACTCAGCTTCGTACTTAATGCCTATTTTTAGATTCCAGATGCACTAACTGTGTTGAATCCATACTGTAATAAAGAGTCATGTAGTAGGCAGCCTATATTGATTATTAAATGCAGGCAACATGGAACTGCAGTAATTTTACTGTGATTATTATGCAATCTACCATCTAATCTACAAATTAAAATATATGCTACTTTGCCATTAATGTTTCAGCTGCACAGAAGGACTTAGGTTGGAAGGGACCTTAAAGATCATCAAGTCCCAACCCCCAGCTGTGGGCAGGGCTGCCACCCACCAGCTCAGGCTCCCAGGGCCCCATCCAACCTGTCCTTCAGTGCCTCCAGGGATGGGACATCCGCACTTTCCCTGGACAGCCTGTGCCACTGCCTCACCACTCTCTGAATAAAAAATTTCTTCCTAACATCCAACCTAAATCTCACCTTTTCTTAATGTAAAGCCTTTCCTCCTTTTCCTATCACTGTCTGTCCGTGTGAAAATTCAGTCTGCCGGAAGACAAGTATCCCTTCAAATGTTTTTATAAAAACAGAAAAAATTGTAGTGCAAATGTGATCTGCTCCATGGTAAGTCTCCAGTATTTCTTGCTTGACAGTTGAGCTGACTTGTCCCCAGTGCTGGATGAGTTACTTCAAGGCTAAGGGTTGCTTTAGTACTGCTCCCACCAGGCCTTACACTTAGGATAAACAGAATCAAATCAAAGCCAATAATGTGTGTTCCTTGCAGCTTACTCCAAGGAGGATCATTGGTACTTCAGCAACAGATTCCTCACTCATGCATGATATGAGACTATCCATGTGCAAAATTTGTCTTCCATTATCAGTAACCATCTCTCTATGCTATAATTCCATCTGTAATGAAATAAGTAAAAAATCTCTTAGAATATGAGCTTTTGAGTCAGTGTCTTTTCTTTCCCATCTCATTTTACTATCGCTATTCATTCTCTTTCCCTTTTTTCTTACTTAACATCTTATCTTTCTTGTCATCAATATCATTTTTATACAAATCACTGTATTTCAGGCAGCAGCATATCTGCGTAGAATAGGCAGAATATCTTTTGTAGACTCTAAACTACAGACTCACACTGACATTACTCACCTCTCTTGAGAGTTACATATTCTCTTTCCTGGCTAACTTCACATAAGAACAGCTCAGACTCAAAATCCACTTACAGATTAGATTTTGTAAATGCTTTTTCTTTTCATTTCCTTTTTTTAAAAAATAATTTATTTTTCCATTTACTTCAGTCTGGCTTGTCTCCAGAAGTTATTTCAGAGTAAAATACAAGACCTGCTATTTCCTTTGGATGAAATCTTTAAACAGGGATTTGGGAAGCTTTAAAGCACTCAGAAACAAAACACGTGACACCGTATAGGAAGGTTCTCTTCCTTTCAGCTTCTTGGGCCAGGTGGGAGCCCACCCAAGGAGCAATATGACTGAAATGACCCCAGTTGAGCAGAAGCAGCTGGGCAGAGCAGTCAGTACTTGAATTTACCAGGCAGAGTCTAAACCCCATGGACATGGAGGGAATAGTCAGCATTAATTTTGTTATAGTAGAAAGTATTAATTTTATTCCACAGCTTCTGATTGGAAATGTGCCCTGAGTTACCTTTTCCTATGTTCACACCTCTGGAAATTTCTGGGAGCGGAATTCAGTTCCAGCTGTGACATCCAAACTCAGGTTTGTAATTCAGGGAGCAGACACAGTTCCAACAGTAGTTCACAGAGACCTTGCCAGATCTTCCAGCAGAGGTTATCTCAGCTGACCAACTGGGATGCATCCACTCAGGGAGATCAAAGTCACTCTACATGAGTTAGATCTCATCTGACTATGATAGGAGCCTGGACTCACACATTAAGATGCCTAAATCAAGTTTTTCCTACTGAAAAGCTGAGCCTTAATGAATGCATGCTGCCAATTTGTCTAGTAACCTAATAAATCTCTACATCCTGGAAGGTGCTTTAGTAAATTCCCCAAATCAGTTCAAAACCGAAGCTGAGACTGCTAACTAAAAAACTGTTCTATAACAGTGGCAATCTTTTTGCCAGATTCAGAATAAGCAGTATGTATAATAAAGATCCTAAATTATTTGTCATGTTTATTCAAAATGTCTGAAAAAAATTACTTCTATGCAATACAACCTCCGCTTTACAGCTCCATCCATTTCTGTTAGGTTTTAATACTGGGCCTAATTTGCATCTTCATGCTAAAACATGAAAATAGAACTCCTTTCCTTGAACACCCACGTTTTTCATTAATTTCAATAGAAATATCTCATGTAAAAGGAATGCCAAATCAGAAAGTGGTAGCTGCAGTATGAGCAAGGTGAGTAACAGCATGTAAGAGAGGACAGTGAGGATAGTGTCCTTCTATTGCTTTATGAAGAATACTCACTTTAAATCAGGCAATATCATGCCTAAAACTTTTCACTTATGCTTCATTGCTTTATGAAGAATATTCACTTTAAATCAGGCAATATCATGCCTAAAACTTGGAAACATTCTGAGCTTGTTTTTGGATCCCCTAACTACTGTTTTCAGAGATCCTCTTACCAATTTAAAGAAACATTACACAATGCCAAACTGGTAAAACAAGGTGCTGAAAAGGCTCCCCTAATTCCCTACAGAAAAGGGCATACTCATTACAGGAGGCACTTAGAACAACAACCTAAAAGCAAATCTCCAGGCATTTCTGTCTTCAGATGACACTGACAGCGATATCTTAAGGATCTAGCCACCTCTTTGATAGTATACGCCATCTTCTAAACATAAGCTTTAAGGTCATGGGGGTGTATGTCACAGGGTACATACAGAGAAAGTTTTCTGTTTCTACAGATGGTCTCCAGAGTCTTTTGCTTCATCATCCTTCAGCTGTAGGTACCAATGGCACTGCTTTTCCCCAAAACAGTTAGAAAGATGGCAGTGACACTGAATGCAGACGGACTTCAATGACACTGAGCAGATTAAAGTAACAAAATAGAAACCAAGTGCAACTGAAAAAGAAATCACAGTACAATTAGGGCTGTACACCAAGAGCACTAATGTCAGTCTCAGCACAGCAGCACACTAGTTACTCCTCACTCCTTTTGTTAAAGAACAAGTAAGTTTTTTAACTAGAATTTTGCATTTTATTCCTAATTGAATTGTGTATTCTCACTGAGAAACTGCAGAGGACACAAATATTTAAGTATGCGAAAATCAAGCAACAATGCAATGTCGCTGATTACTTTCAGTCTATTTTTCCATCATACACAGCTTCCTTGCCATTACAAGGAAATATCTGCCACATGAATCTGATGAAGTCATTGTGGCAAACTGCAATGCATTAGGTGGCTGTTTGGATTTACAATGTAAGAACATGTTGCTGCACCAGTGATTTCAGTGGGTGAGTTGCCTCTGCTGCAAGCAGGAGCTGCTAGGTCTGCTTTTTCTTCACTAGACAAAGTGGCAAACCTTATTAAGACACTGTCATTCTACAAGTGGCATGCTAGTTTGACAAGGAGCTGAAATTGTTTTTAATAAATCTTTTAGTACTCCTCCTACATAATGCCATGAGTGAAGAAGCTTCAAATGTAGGCTTAAATTAGAATGAACTCAGAAATACTGTGTTTAGGCCATTAAGTAGACTGTGCTTATTGCAGTAGCAAATAGTAAAGATATTTTTGTGCCAGTTCATTGGTTAAAAATGAAGATAAGCCTATACAATCATACAGATGGATCCAAAGCAGAGTACGTAAAAAGAGCAAATGAATTTGTAGATATGCAGAGCCTGAAAAAAGCCCAGTGAAGAAAAATAAAGAAATCTTCAGTGTGACAATACCTGTTACACCAAGTCTACTTGTGAACATTGAGATCCAGCAGTTCTGTTGGGTTGGCATTAAGACAAATACTCTTATCCAGCCCACAGCTACAGACTGAGCAGCAGGGAGTGAGACTCACTCAGTGCAGGGATCCCACAGAGCTCTCTGCACCTCACATTTGTGGGAGTTTCTTCTAAACAGTGAACAAGAAAATACTGGGCATCGACTGTCCTTCAGCAGTTTACCCTGAACTGATATTACCTATGCTATTTATTGTGTTCAGATGTAAACTCTGGTGTGAAAATTTCAATGCTAAAATCTCCAGCATACACAGCATATCAGGCCTTTTTTCAAAAACGGCACTTTTTTTTTTCCTGGGGAAATCTAAATCTTTTCATCCAAGTATATAATAAACTTATACATCTTTACAGCCCACATTCTTTGAAATAACCATAAAATCTTTTAGAGAGGCCGTGTTGTAATAAAACTGCAGACTTACTCTTTGATTTAGAAACAAGCAAACAAAAATCTATATTTTCCATTGAAAGAGAAAAATATCATATTACTTGTCTTAGCTCTGCTTTCTCTTTACTATATAAAGCAACATTAATGATCCACTGAGTAGTCAGGGAAGAAAAAGCCGGAAAGTGTATCTCCAGAAAGCAGAGTGAAATAACACGCCTAGGAGGAGGATGGATCCTCAGCTCCACCATCCTCACATTCTCTCAAGAGAATACCACAGACTGAACCTGCAAGCACTCATGCTGCAGGGAGCACTCCTCTGTAAAGCAGGGCATGGCATCGTGACCCCTTTGCAGTAAAGGCTGTATCTGTGTCTAGGCTGTTCAGAGAAACATAAAACCGTGGGATTAGGCTCTGGTGTATGGACAGCAACATGCTTCCCGATGACCTTCTGTTATCAGGCATCGCATCTCCTCCCAGAGCATCCAGCTCAGTGTGAGGGGAGCTGTTTCTGCATAGCTATTCCAGGAATGAGGGGTTCTGCAGTGCTGTGTTGTCCCTGCGTATTCATGCAAGCAGCCTCAGTACAGCCACAGAGGTGATGGCTTCTGGAGGGATGTAGTTCTCATTGGTATGCTCACCTGGCTTCTGTTTAAATCAGCAAACACAATGAAGATGTCATAGTGTTGAAATGACTAATGATTCTGAATGGAAGGTAGCTGGTAATGGTAAGCAGATCAGAAGCATATGCTTAGAGGTCAGATGATCCAAACACAGCTTATCTTTCTCTGAACATTTATTCCAAACAAAATCCCAAATAAGGGACGTGTGATGGTTAATTTGGGCTTGAGGGAAACATGAAAAAACCTACATGATAACAAAGAGCTTATAGAATCATAAATCATAGAATCACCAAGGTTGGAAAAGACCTAAAAGATCACCCAGTCCAACCGTTCACCTATTCCCAATAGCTCCTACTAAACCATGTCCCTCAACACAACATCCAGCCTTTCCTTGAACACCCCTGGGGTCGGTGACTCCACCACCTCCCTGGGCAGTCCATTCCAGGGCCTGGCCACCCTTTCTGAAAAGTAATACTTCCTCATGTCCAGCCTGAATCTCCCCTGCCATAGCTTGAAGCCATTCCCTCTGGTCCTATCACTAATGACACGAGAGAAGAGGCCGACCCCCAGCTCATGAATGAAGAAAAAAAGATGAAAAATAAAATAAAAAAAAAGGTCAAAGAAATGAACGGTGTCTTGAATCAGTTGGGGAAAGGAAATCTTTAGGACTGAAGAGTTGTATAAGGCCACTGTGCACAGTAGCTTGCACACTTGGCATTTTCCTGGTGCAGGGCACCTAGCTCAGCTGCTCCACGGGGACACTGCACCCCATAGGACACACAAGACTACAGGACTCCTTCAGAAGCAGTGTCCAAATCCAAGCCACTGAAACCCCATGAAAGAATAAAGTCCACTGGAAACTTTGAAAACTGGAGTTCAAAGAGATTTCCAGTAGATCAGAAAAAGGAGAAAAATATTTCATCTCAGGGAAGAAGCTGAGCTGCTGCTCCGGGATCCCCTCTGCAGGTGCCTCACAAGGCTTCTGCTAAGTTTGGCAGGGTGAGGTTTGCTCACATAGCTTCATCCATTTGAAAAAAAAATGCAGATTTAAGCCTCTGTTTCTCCGGCTAGTGATCAGAACTGGCAGCTTCAGGAGAAAATCCACCACCTGAAAGGCCTACTATAGGATGGGACAAAGTGCCTGGCAGGGTTTCCCTTTTCTTCTCCTCTCTCGCTTCTCAGATCCCAGAGGGAGCACAGGTGAAGAGCTTGCTCAAGAGACTTTGCTTTAGATCAAAAAGTTCTCTGAAACAAATCCTGCTTTCAGCTTTTTCATTCATTTCTGGGAACTACCACTATGTCAGATTAAGATTGACAACTTCCCCTCATGGAAAAGCACAGCAGAGGACTGCCTTTACTGAATCACACTTGATTTGATGTTTCTTGTGTTTCTGTGTTTGAAATAATTTCCTACATGTAATTATACACTTAAGCAATATTCATGTGCATAAAACAGCTAACAGTTTTCCTGTTTTCCAAAAGAGATTGGCTTGCCCTAGGAACATTTTGCCTCACTGCTGTATTTGGACTAGATTCTGTATTTAGGATAAAAACGTGGGAAAGAGATTCTGAATTGTAATTTTGAATGAGTCCTACAGGAAGGTCCTACATGAAGCCATCCATTTGTGCATCATATAGAAATTGTGTAGACACAGTGCAGTGCTGCACTTATGTTGAACATACGTATGCGTTACAAAGAAAAACACTGGAAATTCTTTAATGATGTGCCAAATATTAAATGATGCCTTTCTAATTCAGATTCACAGTAAATCTTCTGATTTTTGAGCAATCCATATATTAGCAAGATGGTTACATTTCATTTATCTGCTTCCTGACGAAAATCAGCCTCTGTCAGATTTTGAGTGAATGCAAGGTTTGAAAAAGCCTCAACGGTAGCCAAATCCTGCGGTGCTCACACAGCTAAACCCCGACTGCAAATTGCAAGCGGTTAGCGGCTGCGAGATAATGGTCTCCAGCCTTTGTTAAACTCTCCATCTCGGGGTTTAACAGCACAATTCTGCAGGCTGCAGGGAATAGTCCCGCTTTAATATGACTCATTTGATTTTTTGTCTGCTTTTCCCACTTAGTACTCAATGTGATAGAGCATATACCCCCATGACCTTCAGGGAAATTGCGAGGATGTAAATGAGAACGGTGCTTAAACTAAAATATTTGTTGAGTAAAAGCTCTTGTAAATTAGTCTGCAAACAGCCACAGAGTGATACAAACCGAACAGCTTTTATAGCATACTTTACAGTGTTATTTTAGCTTAGCAGCTGAAGTAGGATTTTACTCATTACAATTCTTCAGTGGTCTCGTTCCCTATGCAGCCAGAGGAGGTTCAGGGCAGCTCCAGGCCAGATTGATATATATACATATATAGATATATATGGCCATAATCCCTTGAAGGCAGGTGGCAGCTCTTGAAAAGATGCCACCTCGTTTGAATAGCATAATGTCCTGGATCCTTGTTTTTTCATACCTGTGGCACCTGTCAGGCTGCCACCCAAAACAGTGGCAAGAGGCAGATCTGTACAAGCACCCAGAAACAGTTTTTCCCCCTAGAATGGCATGAAGATGGACAGATTAATCCAGATGTGCTCAGCCAACACAGGCCTGATAGAAGATACAGTGTTCCAATGTAAAACATGGCCAGGCAAGCTCAGGGGGAACTTCAGCCTCTGCAAGGATCATTAAGTACAGCTGGTCCCCCAGTCTTAAGTGAAAATTAAGTGCAGGTGCTGGGACCCAGCCCAGGGACCTTAGTCAGAGCTGGCAGGTTTCAGTGCGCTTCCAGCCCCCAAAGCCAAGAAAGATGGCTGGATCCCAGCCCCACGGGGAAGGGTGTGTGCGTGCTTCTCTGCAGCTCATAAACATCAAGAGGTTGCTTACAGAATGAGGCCGCTTCTTTACAGAGCTGTAAGGCCAGTCCTGCTTAGCTGGGAGGAGGGCAACTGCTGCTTTTGCTGTGAAGTGAATGGAAATTTCTCTGTTCTTTGCCAAGCAAGGCATAAAGTGATCTGTACAAGAATGGCAGTGCTGATGGTGCTTCTCTGCCTGGGATAAAGGCGCAACCTGCTGCTACGTGGTCCACCAAAATAAGGCATGTGCCATTTGCTTGGAACAGAGGAACTGAGAAGATTTCCTCCATACAAACTTTGGATTGCCTGCAAGAAGCCATGTGTAAAGACCACTGGATGTCTGCAGTCAAGGCAAGGGATACTGGAAGTGTTAATTTAATCAGTGCTGCATTTCTGATCAAAGGAACTCGGAGTCATGAGAAAATCTCTTTGAGAGCACAACTTAATATGATTACCACTTGTCAAGTTTTTCAAATAAGGAAATTATCCATTTTCACTTATAACACCTTCATACCAGGCTATGCAAAGATTTACAGGAACTGAGTATCTGTTTGCAAATCTTCTAGGTCCTTAATCATATGGCCAACTTGATGGCCTTCTTGTGGAAGAACTGAGGAGTGATGCCTTCCAGTATGACTGGCCCTTTCTGTCTGATACGTTGCTTTGGAGGTGATTTTGCCAGACTGGGTTCTAAGCCCTATTCCGTTGGCTTTGGTGCCTCCCTCCATGCACTTTTACATAATCATTAATGGAAAAAAAAGGAATTAAAGGTATGCCTGAGTACAGTCAAAAGCATGAAGTCCCCAGCTTCCTGGGGAAAAGCCAATTCAGGCTTTTGTTTGAATTCTTGCTCTGTAGACCATCAATTTTGCCTTTTACATTGCCATAGTTTCATTTGGTAGAGTTAAAGATTCCTATTCCCATAAATTTATCTTCTCACTTTTCCAGTCTTTTTTCCCATCCATCTTACTTATGGGATATTGAGTAGCACAGTCCCTACAAGTTGGGAATAATAGGTTGAAACCCACATTTCACTGTCTTTGACCAAAAACTTTAGGTTACTACATGAAAGATGAGTTGCAGCTCAAATTACCTGTATTGAGTAGGAAAACCTACAGCATTTACTATGTCTTGCATCAGTTCTCCTGCTGTCAGTCAGCACTGGTGTTAAAAATTGCTGCATTATTGGGGCTGAGAGGCTTTTACATATGTCTAATACAAAGGGAGACAAATACCATTCAGGCCAAAATACAGATTTTTCCAAGTGGACCCAGCTGCCAAGTCTGAAGCAGAAGACAGTTCTAAAGGTACATGAAAATCCACAAAACAGTTTTAGGATAGCTGTTCCAGAACCCTTCGCATTTAATCTGGAAGTATGAGGTTTCAGGTTTTCTTTTACTCCCAGTTTTACTTCAAGATTTTACTGTTTAAGATTTATTTATTCTGTTCAGGCTGTCGTTGCTTACTTCCCCTACCAGTTGTCTAAGTGTATTACTAGGGTAATTAGCTGGGCTGAATACCTCCTTTCCACTCAAGGCCTCTGCTCTGGCCTAGTTACATGAGGGCTATGCACTTGACCCCCATGGGGGGTGATGCACAACTCCCTCCAAACCTGCCAGCTTTGCTTTGGCACTGCTCTGCAAAACAGCCTTCCTGGGGAGAAATATCCACTTCTCATTTCTCTGCTTGGATTGCTGTGATGGTACTTAGTGACTTCAGGTAGCGTTGAGGGTCAAATTCAGGCAAATATTGCCAAAGACAAGAGGTAATGGCCTAGGACAAAAGGCAGCAGCCTCAAATTGCAACAGGGGAGGTCCAGGTTGGATATTAGGAAACATTTCTTCTCAGAAAGAGTGATAAGGCATTGGAACTGGCTGCCAAGGGAGGTGGTGGAGTCACCATCCCTGGAAGTGATCAAGAAATATGCAGATGTAGCACTGAGGGACATGGTTTAGAAGGCATGATGGCAATGGGCTGGTAGTTGGATTAGATGATCTTAGAAGTCTTTTCCAGTCTTAATGATTCTATGATACCGGATCTGCACAAGCTTCAGCCATGTCTCTTCAATGGGATAAATTCTTTTGTCACAGTGGAGCTTTAAAGATAACTTTGCTGGTATTTTTGAAGCGCTCTGGTTTCCCAGTGACTCACAATTCAGAAGAGCACACAAGGAGATGATTACATCCATTTCATGCAGCACAATGCTTAGTTAGAGCAGCACAGAGCCCCTGCACAGGGAACTGGCGAAAGAGGCTCGCTGAACAGATGCCCATCACAGAGCATCCTATGTACCAAGCAAAGCTGGAGTTAAATGGGGAAAACACAGTATGTGATCACGTAATTAGCAAATTTATCATAATGCTTAGGCATAAGGCAGCTAAATTAAGGTATGGATATGTAATCTCAATTTCTAGTCCCTCTCTTAGCTGGCCTGTAAGATCTCCATAAAGACTGCATTCTGTCTTCTTTTATTGATGGATGCTGTATGCGATAAACAATCCTGCAGATAGATTTTCTTGCTTGTGTACATGGCTGCTAAATTCAGCATTTATTAGTGGTGTCTGAGAGGGAGACTGTTGTTATTGATGACAGTCTGTAGAGGCAATAGTTACAATACCGCAGCTACTGCTCTGTAGAAATGACTGGGAGAGAATTTAACACTTTAAAATTGCTGTGCAGGGGTAAGCATTTCTGGTACTCTACATGGCACGTGAATAATTAGGAGGCAGGATAGCTTAAAACAGAATAACTCTGTAGGGTGGTGGTGACTGCCTCTCTATACTGACCTGCTCTGATGCTCAGTTTAGATGGCTGTAATTGCTTGCATGTAGCTGAATTAATGGTGTGTATGATATATTGTAATGCTCAATAAAGGTGTTCCAATACTCTCTGCTCAGGGAGAATATTGAGTGGGAAAGATATACATGAAACAGGGAAGACTGAAGCTCCAATCTTTCATTTTTATTATGGATGGGCCTGAAAGTAGTCACAGTGTTTCATAGCCTGCCTGGAAATAACTGATTTCCAAAGCATTTATGCTTTGCAGCATGTGCCTTCCCTGGGCAAATGCCATAAAGGGCATCATCTGGCTCACTGCTCCTTGAAGACCGCTTCTTTGCTCCAAGCTGTGACTGGTCAATGACCCACCAAGATAAAGCTTATTAATGTGGCATGTTACCATGATGATAAGAAGTGTTGGGAGGAGGAGGGATCCCCCATGCCCTGAAGCGTGCTGTATTTCTGCTCTGCAATCAGGGCTGATTTACATTTGTATTGCTCACATACATTTTAAAATGCATAAAGACTTGAGTTACCAAATAAATGTGATACCAGTACCTGTATCTTTGCAGAGCATTTCTGCTTACCAGCTATGAGATGACACTCCTGTGCAGAAGGGTGGACTGGGAGCCCAATTTAGACCACATTCCTTCCCCAACCTTCCTTTGTTTGTAGGCTTAGCGTAGCAAAATTTTAGACTACCTTCCTCCTCAGAGATGAAGCTACAAGCAGCACAGGTGGGTCCAATTTTACCATCTGTAAGTGGAGAAGGTGATTTGTTGCCTCCTACAGATGCTGAGAGGTTTCACTCATTGCCATTTTGTGCTTTGCATGCAAAATGCACTACGCAAGTGTAGTTTATATACAGATATTTGCCAGAGGCTTACAAAGCTTCCCATATGGCATCTCCACACAGTGCTCATGAGCTCACATTTTATCGGCACAGGACTGCTGCAATGAAATAGTGTCTCTGTCAAACTGGAAGACTCCAAGAACCAGCACTAATTCTGCAAAAACATTTAGAAGGTTTTTAGTTTTTTGTTTGGTTTTTTGTTTTTTAAGCATCTGAAACTCTTCTGTTTTTTCAAATTTTTGTCCTAATTCCCATCTTAAATGCTGTCTTCCCCATTCCTTTAGCTTTTCTCTCTTTCACTACTAGGAAAACAGAAAACAACTTTAGGAGGTTGAAATGGAACTGTTGCACTTTAAAATGAGATGCTTTGGAAGTAACATTCCTATTTACTGTTGGAATTGTTGCTGCATGCTAAAAGTAAGATTTTCATTCACTTCATGTCTCGACCTCAAAAATGTTGTTACAAATTTTTCCCTTAAATGTAGACAAGAAAATCTTTTGTCCTCTTCCTAGGTTTAATAATTTCCTCTGTAAAGAGAAAAACAATGTGCAGAAGGAGAGATCTTTCCTCTTGTGGTCCTGTCCTATCCCTTCCATTGCCCTGACAACAAAAAACATTTGCCCATTTTTAAGAGACGTGCTAAATTTGAACTGTCATATTTATTTATGAGCAAGAGGGATAATTCTCAGTGAAGACTAATGATACACTAAGAAGTGATACAGAAGGTCCTTTTCTTACACTTCTCATCACACTCTCATAGCTCATTAATTAATCTTAGGACATCTCTGGAAGGCAAAGTCTGTGCCTGTACTTCAGTAGGATGTAACATATGGGAATATAACACAGTCACAGGATTTGATTAAACTCAAGCCTGATACCCTTGTCTGACCTTAGTATTAACTGGTACTCTGATTCAGCTAACACAGTCACCAAAAATGCAATTTCAAAGACAGTAAGAGAGAAGGCAAGCGTTGTTTAAGAGAACTATGATTAGAACTGTTTGTAAGTTTACCCATTGCACTCTAAATGGTTTTTTTGGGGGGTTGGGGAGGGGGAGTGAGGGGACAAATGATTTCAACAAAATAAAATTTGAAGAAAAAAAAAAAAGACTGAATATTTTAATAAGGTTTAAAGGTCATTGACTTTAAAATTTTTTACTTAGGAAAAAAAAAAACCAAACAAGCCCATAATATTTTCTTTAAAGGTCACCTGGTGGTAAATTCACAGTGTCTCAGTCATCTCCCCTCTGCCTTTGTGACTACTAGATTTCAGTGCCCTACAATTTAGAGAATATTTCTCCTCACACATTTACCAGTATTGTGGAGGAAGCATTTATCCCACAGGCAAAACTGGAATATCAAGACAGTGAGCTATTTAAGAGAGTGAAGACAGCTTTAATCTGGGAGAAGAACAAGAATCACAAAATCAAGAATCATTAAGACTGGAAAAGACCATTATGATCATCAAGTCCAATCGTCAGCCCATCACCACAATTCTCACTGAACAACATCCCTCAGTGCCACATCCACACGGCTCAACACCTCCAGGAACAGTCACTCCACCACCTCCCCGGGCAGCCTGTTCCAATGCCTCACCACTCTTTCTGAGAGGAAATGTTTCTTAATGTCCAACCTGAACTTCCCTTGGCACAACTCAAGGCCCGTACCTCTTGTTCTATTGCTAGTTACCCTGTAAAGAAGGAAAGAGTTGTGTACAAAAAGAATGGAACCTAGTTAGACCCCTCACCCTCCTATGCGAGCCAAACACCAGTCAGCCCCACAGTGCAGGGCCTACAGTGTGCTGGTAGGTGCCAGGCCTCTCACTGCAGGGCACCTCTAACTGGAGGTGCATCCCTTGTCTGCAGCACACATCCCCATTATCCAGTGTCTTCCTCAGCACCTTGTGGGGACACCCCCAGCTCTGATGCTCCTTTCAGTCTCTTTGCTCAGGAAATACAATCCAGGCTCAGGCTCAGACTCAAGGCCACAAAACAGTTCCATGGCTGAGTCGGGAGACATACTTAAGCATCGCAATGGCCCCATCTTTGCACAGCTCTGAGAAAGAAGCTCCATATGGTTAAATGAGTGTATGAAAAGGTAGAAATTTATAGCTTCAGAATTGTATCCAGGCTGTTATGACGATTTAGAGTTGGGTCAGAACCAAAACCTTTGATCGTGCACAGAGATTTGGGTGGTATTTGAAATCTGGATCCACTTCTGAAGTCTCCATCTGACTCATCTCTAGCTGCAGACATGGTGTTCTACAGTTTTATTTCTATTCCAGAGGGACATTTTCATGCATGCCTTGTAGCAGACAGAGGAGGTGGAGATCTCTCTATGATTTATATGCAAGGTAATGCATACATAACTACATCTCTATTTCTCTAGCACATAGCAAGATATAAATTTAACTTTATTCATTTGCTGCACTAGGAAACAATACAGCTCCCTTGGCAACACACCAGCCGCAGACAGAAGCTAGGTAGAAGAGAGATTCAAAGCCAGTCTCCTAATTGACTTCTTGAAGTCATAAGCCATTTGTATCCGGAGCAGTAATGATAGTAAACAGATAGTTTAGAGACAGTAGAGAAAAAACCTCCAGCAGGAATATTGACCTAAGGGAAACCTGGAATACTTCACATGCTGCCCAAGAGGAAGCGTTTCTTGGCTTGCTTTGGTGGAGTGCTCTGCTAGTAAGGCCGTTGAAAGCAAATTCCCAAACATTCAATATTCTAAAAGGTTAAGACTTGTATATTTTTTTAAAAACTGGTAATTTAATCTCTGTGTAACAGAAGATTATATTACCCTGGAAGAAAAGTAATTTATTTAGCTGGGAATAGATGACCTTGCTGAATATGATTCACTTATCTGCGGTTTCAGGTGAACAGCTTTTTTTAAAATTGATCGGGAGCACAAGCTGTTTGGCTGGCTTTGGCAGGAAAAGAAATGTTTTCTGGAAAAAAAAGGCAATGGCTAATGGTTGCTTCTTTTTGTGGAAAATATGAATTCTAACAGGTGTAAAGCAGAAGAAAATGAATGTGAAAGCAAGAACACATTTACATATGCTATTTTGAGAGCTCTGGGAGGAACTGAATCAGTTTCCACATGGAAAGGCAGCAGCACATGCACCCAGTGGGATATTTCTGTTCTCTAACCAACACATGCATCTTCCTGAGGGGCTATACAGTGATACTGAACCACATTTTGAATTCCTAGGGAAAAACATCAGAACATGTCAGGAGACTGCAGCCAGCTCTGTGTACGCAGCAGTACTGCTGTGCATAGTGACAGAGGTTCCTCTTTGCTGCTCCTTTCTCCCTGTTCTGGTTTGGCAGGGATAGAGTTAATCTTCTTTCAAGTAGCTAGAATGATGCTATGTTTTGGATTTAGGATGAGAATAATGTTGATAACACACCGATGCTTTATTTTATGCTGAGCACTTCTTACAAACTCAAGAATGTTTCAGTTTCTCCTGGTGCCTTCTAGAAAGGAGGCTGGAGTGCACGCGGTGCTAGGAGGGGACAGAACCAGGGCAGCTGACCTAAACAGGCCAAAGGGATATCCCATACTCATCCCATATCCCATCCCATATGACACCATGTAGAATTATGGAATTATAAAACTGGAGGAGTTGACCAGGGGCAGAGGGCTGCCACTGCTCGAGAACTGGCTGGGCATTGGGCAGTGAGAAATTCCTTTATGCATCACTTGTTTTGCATATAACCAAATAAATAAATAAAATTATTCTCCCTTCCTTTTCTGTCCAATTGAATTGTTTTTATCTCAACCTGTGAGTTTTACTTTTTCCTATTTCTCTCCACCATTTCACTGGGGGGGGGGAATGAGCAAACTGCGTGGTGCTGAGCTGTCAGCCAGGTTACACCACAACAATCTCCCTGATAAGAGTCGTTCCTCCTCCGGCCACTGCTTCACTTATCTGCTGAAGCACTTACAAGCAAGGTCAGATTTGGGGTCCTTTGGGGTTACAGTCACATATTTCTCAGCTACGCCACCGGATCCTGTCTGCTATTTATCAGCTCATAGAGGCCTAAGTAATGGGTGCATATTTCCAGATGGACCTCTGTAACACATCCTAAGATGACATAAACTGAGTTAGCCAATCTATAAGGAACCCTGCTTCCACAGCGATTTTTTCTGCGATCTTCATGGCCCTACACCATGCCCAGGGAGAGCCAGTCAGCCTAGGTCACAGTGCTGAGAAGTCACCACCTGAGCAGGGGCTGCTGTATCTGGCCAGGAGGAAGTGAGAAGAGAAAAGCAGGACTTCAAAGCTAACTAAGTCCTCACACTGCTCTGATGGCAACTCTCAGCTGTTGCCTCCTCCTGGAGCTAGGCCATCCAGCAGGTCTGTCATAGAGCAGTCACAGCTGTCTGAAAGGAGACCATGCATTTGAGATGCCTTGGCGCATGAGAAGGGTGTGGGAAAAAAAAAACAAAAAAAAACATAAGACATCTGCATCCTGCTGGAGGTTACCCCAGAGCATCCCAAACAGCACAAGAAATACTCATTTAGGTAACTGAAGCTGACCCCTGTGCACACATAGGATCACAGCATCACAGAATGGCTGAGGTTGGAAGGGCCCTTTGGAGTCCCTCTGGCCCACCTGGAGCTGGCTACACAAGACCTTGTCCAGGTGACTTTTGAAGATGTTCAACAAACCAACTGTCACAGCTCCTCCAACTGCCCTTCAGCACACACCTGCAGAGCTGTGGCCTTAGGAGCCTATCACACCTGTCCAGACTGCCAGAAATGCTGAGGGTGCTCCTGCTTAGCTTTACCTTCAATACTAACAATGTGCTGCTGGCCTATGTTTAGCATGGATTTAATGCCTTCAGAGACTGGGACACATATCTGAAGCTGGCATTACAATAGTGCAGTCAATTACCTTAGTGCAGTCAGGTTTAACCGAATGTTTCAGTGGCCAAAGTAATATCAGAAAATTTGCAGACATTTCTACTCTATCCTTTTTACATCTGTTCACAGGTAAAACAGTACTGCTATCTGAACTAGTATGAACTGATCTCTTAAAATGAGCATTACTGGACATAGAAGTTAGAATACCACATGGATGCTCAAATTCTGCTCTTTACACACAAGAGAAATGTCACTAGTATAAGTCTGAAAAAAAAGAGCAAAATCTACTTTCTCTCTATCCAGCAATGCTCTGCACCACTGATGTTGCTAGATTTGCATGGGTCAGCATGGTTTTCTAGGCCCAGGGGTGATATTAATAACTCCACTATGCAAACAAGAGAACTAGTTGTTACCAAAAGGCATGCTCCCTCTTTCCCTTTCCTCCTTCCACTTTTCATTTGGCAATTTTCCACTTGCTGAGCTATCTCCAGGAAGACAGATGAGCACCAGTGCCAGGAAGGTGGTGGGAACACACATAGAGTACAGGAAAAACCACCGGGATGCCACTTTGGGGGCAAATACCTGTTAAATGACATTATCTGCAGCATCAAACTGCATGCCCACAGGTGGACTCAGCCCCTTCCCAGCACAACTTCCCTTTAGCCAAACTGGTGAAGTGTCTCATGTCTCTGTCTCTGTCCCACGTGCCCAATGGATGGCATTGACTCCAGCAGCAGAGCAAACAGCAGGGTTCTTTGTGAAGGAGGATTAAGGTGATGCTATTTCTTACAGACATTTTTCACTCTATTTGCTCACCTTTTCACTTCTTTGTAGAGGAATTTCAGAACGATCAGTGGAGTAAAGCTGATAGCTTGACACCCAGGACCCATCTTTATGCATGCAGCCTGATCAGGATGGAGGAAGGAAGTGATTTAGTCTTCTAGACTCTGAATGCTGGTGCTTGCTCTACAGCTTGGAGAAGGAAGCACATGTAAATGAATTCCAGGAGCTGGTGAGTAATTCTGTGCTTTTTCAGCTGCATGGAAAACTACAAACACAGCATCTCTGCCATATTTGTGAAATGTAAAATGAAAAGATATTGATGGCTGATATCTGCAGCTGGGTTTGATCTGCTATTTAGATCTCGTTTCAAAAGGGAGAAAGTTAGAACAGCATGTTAGTGCTTAAACAGAGAGTATCCTCATTTCAGGACTTGGACTAAAAGAATACAAAGCAATTCTGCCTTGATTCTTGTGCTTCTGAAAGCCCCCTACAGGAAAGGAGAAATGGCAAGGCAGCATATTTGAGTTCACAGATGCTGAGATATTTGAATTCATGCTGGTTTTTTTTTAATATACCTAGAAAATAATAACAAATAAATGATCCCAAAGCAAAAACGTGGCTGTTCAGATCACCTTTTTAAAAGGATATTTGAAAAGTGGTAGTCTTTCTAGCCTTACTGCCTCCCTGGAGCTCCTGAATAAACTAACCAGATCTCTAGGCCTTTGTACTTTCAAGTAGTACCTTTTGTTTCTCCTTATTCCCTCCCAGTTTAGGTTGTACAGTTTTTTAGTGGATAAACTCAAATCATGCACAAGTATTTAAAATTCTGAAAATCCTCTAGGCTTACAGCAGCACTGAAATATTAACGAGCAATTGTATCCCTCCCAACAAACCTTGTTATACATCTATGTTTATACAAAATACAAATGCCTTATGCTGTCAAGGCAGAGACCTAAGGGAGCACCAAGCACCTTCACATTCACAAGAGAACACAGTCCTCCCTACAGGGTGCTCCCGTGGATTTGGGTTGGATTTCTTCACTTAGCATTTCCTGACTCATAACCTGCATGCTCAGATTAAGAACATCAGCTGAAGGTCTTTTTTGAAAGGTTAAAGTCAGCATTTTGGGAGTCATCTCACCTTGAATTTACTTGAATTTTATGTTTAGATCATTTCACATGAAAACCTGGCTTTACTTTTATTTTGTTCCATGCCGGAGACTGCAGAAGTTGGGGGAGCAAAGCATTATATTACACTGCTGATTGAAATTTGCTGCTTTCACAGTAAATGAGTAAGATGAATTCATGCCTGTGACTGTGGGGCCAGCTCACAAAGACACTAAGTCTTCTTGATAAAGGACTTGCTAATATCATTTTCAAGGCAGAAACTTGGTCACGAACTGTAAGTTTGATGGCTTCCATAGCCTTTTAGTCTGCAAACAAGATAAAAACACCTGAGAGGGTCAATTCTATCCACTAGAGAGAATTAAAAACTTACATTACTGTAATGCTCTTTTGCATCACTCTGGTCATAGCAACCACTCTGAAGCACAATGCAGCTGTTCATTAGGAAGAACTAAACAAAGCTAAACTTTCCTATCATTCTCCTACTGCCTTACACTACAACCCCAAGAGCTTCCATAGACACAAGAGGCTTTTGCCAGCCCTGCCTCGGATCCAGAATGAAATGCCAGGTTCTTTATTTCTCTATCAGTGAGCGGTATTAGCTCTGCACTGTGTCACTGGGAACGTTGGCTATACCTAAAGTTCTCTCCCAGTGCTTCCTAATATTGATGTACTTACTTATTCATTCACTCACTTCTTTTGAGGGAGTTGATTTGGCCGAATGCTGCACCAGGGTCTATTTGTTCCAAATGTAACCTCAGCTTTGTTTTTAACCCAGACTGTCTTTTGCTGATAGTTCAACACAGGCTGATAAAATTTAGCAAACATCTCTTTTAAAAAATTGATGTGCTCATAATGAAAGGGAGCATATAAGCAGATGAAGTATCCCAGCTTTCCTTTAAGGCATGGGTTCACAGTTTATTGTTTTCCTTGGGTTTGTTTTTCCCATCTTCTTAAATAGTCCATATCTACCTGTCTTTTACTTTTCCTTTTCAGAAATGTAGGTTCTCTTGTCTGACTGTCACAAAAACATCCAACTCAAGAAGAAATGAAAGAAGTAGGATTTGTGAACTCTTGTCTGTCAAGAAATCAGTTGAACGTAACACAAAATCTGTTATGTTCTAAACATTTAATCTTCTCAGGATACCGCTGTGTTAGAGGCAAATACTTATTTACTTCCATTATACTCCAGTAACAACATGCACCACACCTGAGAACTAACACATTTTTGTTTAAAGGGGACAGAATCCCAGAAGCAGTGTTTGTAAGCAGATTTAAACCTCGAACCATCACAAACATGTGAGAAGTTCATCATCTGCTGCTGCTGCTTTGGACACTACAGCTGGAAAAACTGCCTGCTGTCATCTATTGATGGAATAGCAGAAGGCACTGGACTAGCAGGAAACCTTCAGCAAGCATTTTCCTTGCTTGGGTTAGAAATCAATTAGATCTGAGGTGTGGCACTCCAAGAGGAATCCTTATTTGGTGACTTAAAACCAGCCGAATGAATTAAGGCAGCTCAAGCCAAAAGTAGGTTGCAGCCTGACCTCATCTACATAGCCCAGCAGAGCAACAAGCATGATTAATGCATAGTACACCCTTCACCTGATGGGCTAACTTGTTAGCCTTATACACCATGAATATGCTTACTGCATCTGCTTTGCCTTCCAGTGGCATGAGAAGCATGAACCTGAGCATTTGTTACCTTCATCCTCCACCCACAGCACCGATGTCTCTTGGCCTAGGTAAAGTAAAGAGCCTTCCAGACACAAAGATGGGAGCAGCAAACATCCATGACTGCTGCTTTCTGTGGCAGCCCTGCAGCTGCAATCACTGCTGTTAGAAGAAAGCAGGGGGCACTGAGGCAGCCCTTCTTAACTGTCAGCTGCCTTTGCCATTGCAGTTCAGTAACACTTTTCTTCCAGGTGAAGGAATAATTCAGAATCTGCTAGGCCTGGTGCTGCATACCTCCACCATAGGCAGCACCCCAGAGGGGATTTCCCCAAGGGCACAGTGTCAGTCAGCTGTCGCCAAAGCCAGACCTTCTGCAAGTTCAAGGTACCTCTGGAAAAGCACAAAATGGCTGTGTCCACCAATTAGACTTGTGAAAAAATCACAAGGATTGAGAAAAAAAAAAAGAAAAAAAATATAAAACATCCTTGGACTTTTAAGTGTGGCTTTCACCTGAGAGCCAGAAACCCTTGGGGTGAGTTTGAATGGCAAGGGCTTACTGAAGGTAAGTGACTGCATCTTCGTAAGCACATAGCACAGCAAGGAAATTTATTTGAGTTTCTTCAAGTCTAGGCAGCAAAAGGATTGGGAGGGCTTCTGTCTGTGAGCAGAGGGTAGAAAAAATATTGCAGAGCACTGTAATGAAAGAAGCAAGTTTTAAAAGGAATCTTTACTCATGATCTGATCCTAGTTAACCCTCGTAAGAAGAATGACAGCAAAGTCTATGAGTTAGTCCCAGTAGCTAACAATAGGGTGGAGAGAAAGAAGGTAGACCATCAAAGAGCTGTGATCCTGTTGGAATGGGTATTTTACTTACTATTGGCATCCTGCTGATTCACTGCTGCCATGATTTTCTTAAAACAAAAGAGCTCTGCTCCTTTCCTCTTACTCATTCCAGTACCGCCTTTATGTGCAGATTCAGACTCTAAGAGCAGAGAAGTACTGACCCCTGTGGGCCTCAGTGGAGATATCAAGATTTGGATGGGAATGTAGGGAGAATGTGGACTCACACCTATTTTGCTTGTTTTATTAACCTCCTAGTTCACTGAATTGGAAACTAATGCTTCTTCTGTCTATTGATAGGGAACTGTTTTCCCTGTCCATAAAAGAATGAGTGTTCTTGTATAGCTCACATAGGCTAGCAACAGCATCTACAATCCCTGACATTGGTTTTGATGTTATTTTATGAAAATATTGCAAAGAATTTTTATTCTGAAACCTGAAACATTTATCTTCTGAGGTAAACACATCATGCAAGAGAGGTAAATGAAGCCAAAGCAGCAATAATGGAATATGCATGACTCTTGGATTTTGAGCCCAGGATGATTGTAATTTATCTCGAAGAAAGGGGCATCTGAAACTCAGTCAAGTAATAAAGAAAAAATGGCACTCCCTTGTTTGACAGGGAGACCTACCCTGCACGCATAAATTTTTTCACTTTGTGTTTCACCTGTTTCTATTAGATTGCCTTTGGTATGTGAACACAGAGAAAATAGACTGGTAATCTGTCTGGAGAGACAAATAAACTTTACAGGTTACCTTAGAAGAGTCCTGTACAGTCAAAGCATCTGCAAGTGTAGGCTTGGTAAGAAAATTTGCTTTACCAATTAATTTCTTAAAAGTCAAACAACCAGAGCCTTTTTCTTGTGATTTAGGTAACCGTTCAGAGATCTCATCCCATAGCTGAGCTCTGCTAGCTGCAGTCTGGCAGACCAAGTGACCATTTATTTAGCATTCATTTCAGATTCTTGCACCTGTGTTGATGTGTACTCAGTATGCCCCTTGCCTCCATGCAGAGAGGCACTGTGCTGACAGCTCCTTGATCAGTGCTACGTACAGCTGAAAGAAAAGAAAAAGGAAAGCTGACATACAGTCAATCCACAGCATGTACTACTCACCAACACTTTCAGAAGTATGACAGTGAGAAATACTGCTTTTACCCCTCCTCCTCTATTGATATAGGTAGCTTCTTGTTTTCATTTGAATACTATAGAAATAATTTGCTGAACGTTTCATTTCAAGGAGAGGTCATATGATTCCTAGCTCATATGGGTGATTTAAATACATTATAGGCATTTAGAAATGTTAGAAGTTGAATTTCTATTTGCTGCTTCTTTTCTATATGCTTTTGCAAGTATTCATGAATTTCAGTTTCATAATATAACATTTTTCAATGACTTTGTTTAGAGACTTAGTGGGAAATTTAACGGCTTGTACACTGCCAAGGCTCAAAAATTGATTTTTAGAGCTCACAGAAACAATTATGTGTGCTTTAGCTCACAATTTGTCAGTCTCTCTCTCTAATTTTGGCAATGGCTTTCTCTCACAACATGCAAAGGTAGTAACATCAGTAACATCTGTTCTTTTTTTTTTTTTTTTCTCTCAGATCTGCAACATAAATGGGACATAAACATAAAATAGTAAATAGCACTCACTAAGGCTTATTCCAGGCCTTCAGTCATCTGACTGTGTTCTCTACTGCCATATCTACTCAGTACGTGGTGTGTACTGGTGTATTAGCAAGGACACTTGTAAGTAGAAAAACCTTCAGCATAGGACTGGATCTCTAAATGCTCTCTACATTTTCCTGCAAAGACAGAATACATTCATAACACTACGAGAAATAAAAAGCTTATACCAGCAGCTTTTATAAATACACGTTGTAAATGAAATTTTAGCGCAAACACAATAAAAAAATGACACAGTTCCTGAGGATTCAGCTCAAAGGCTGAGCACTAACGTGGTCAAGAGACTTGAGCATGGCTATCTCACCTGTTCTTGTTATTAATGTAACAGAAAAATTAAGTCAGCTGTGGATGAAATGTTGCCTGGGACAAGCAAATCTTGCTAGAAACTCTTACACGTCATTCAAATGTCTCCCATCATAACCACTTAGCATTTTCCACTAACAAGCCCTTACTGTATCAGTGATCTTGGGAGCTGCCTGTCACTCACCTGGTCAGAACACCAGAACAATATCACTACAATACAGAAAGCACCAAAAGCTATTTTTAAAAAGCCCACTGTACAAGAGGTAAGTGCTCCCCCATTGAAACTGCTGGATCATAACCGTCCTCTCTTCTGGCAGCATCCTGGGGGACAGACAACTTCAACTGACTTCCATACAGATTAAAACCAGTACGGACGTTGACTACATTTGTTTACTAACTGGAGGTGACTCATACTAGTAACCTACAGCCTTGCTAGTTCTTTAGCAATTTCATGACCCATTCTGTATCTTCTCCAACAAATAATTTGACAGTGCAGAAGGCAACACTGAGTGAAATGCAGTACCTGCAGATGCAATGAAGGAACTTTGCCATACTACAGCCTGGTCATAATATGAAGAATAATACAGCATAGATAAGCACAACAACTGTAATGGCTTGATAAGAGATGTAAGAATGATGAGAAGCACAACACTACAATAAAAATAAAAGGTTACTGCCATTTTAAACTCCACTCATATTTTTCCGTCGCTCACATCCACGATGAGCACAACACAGTTGTACATGGGCCTTTTTGTAAACCAAGGAACCCTTGGAAACACATATAGCAGCCCAGAGTCATGAATACAACATGTAACGTCAGTTCAAAATGAAAATCAGAGCATTGCAGTAATTGTGTGAACTTACATATCCAGTCTTATTGCTAATATGTGTATGTAGTGGCAGATTGAAAGATTTTCTGGTGAGTGGAAAATGTGATGTCAGAAGTCTCAAATCATGTTGCTGAGGGCATCAGGTAAGAACAATTGTGGTGTAGGTCTAACTATGAGAGTAGTATTTACATTACAGCTGTTTTTTATCACATGGGTACCAGAACTAACTATTCTTCAAAAACAGAGTGAAGACTATTCAAGTGATAATATATATGCCTGTTACAATGATTGTGATGAAGATAAGCACTTGGACTTGCAGCAGCACTGACTCACATGACACTATCCTGGTTCCACTACCACTGTTGGAAATTTTAAGGCTGGCTATAAAGTCTTGAGCAAAGAAGGCGCTCTGAATAAAATCTGTACAGTACACAGAAAAGGACTTTATGAACAGTGTTTGAAAATATGAATTAAAAACTGGGAACAACCAGAAAAAGTAGACTACCAGGATGGTATTTATCTGTCTTTACCTGAAGTGGAAATTTAATTTAATGAATCCAAATCACAGGTAACTCATCTTTCTGTATATGAAAGGTAACTAAAAACTTATTCCTCTCCCCAAAACAAGCACTATTCCTAAATACTGCCACTCACCTTCTGCAGTTTGAGTGGAATAAGGGTTATGGCACTTTTTCCAGCTTTTCATCACTCCTTTTCTCACAGTGAATTGCCAAAAAAAAGCAGAATAATGATCAACAAATGAAACTACCGCATATATTTGATAATTTTCTGTACTACTTAGTTTCCACTGCAGATCTATGCTATATCATACAGAGATGTCTGATTCCTTCACGCAACACATTTTTTTTGCTATATCCACAGCTTCATAAAACCAAACAACAACAACAAAAAGAACCCACCTTCATTCTTTTTGACAACATCTTGTTGTTTTGCTACATGCTTCATGGATAATTGCAGCCTACTTCAAGGACCAGTTTATCCTACTGGTAATTTCAGGTGATGCTATCAAACTCGAGTTTTCCTATCTCAAAAAATGGCAGACAGCCTGGCTTTGAAATGTCTTTGGCTCCCTGTTTTCACAGCTCTGAACTTAAAATTGAAAGAGATCCAGAGTAGATGAAACTTTTTTTTTCATTTTTGTTAGCAAGTGATCTACTGTGTGGAAGAATAAATTTCAGACAGTATTTCACGGAAAAAGAAGAATATGAAAAACATATTGTGTATAAATGGTGCCTGCTGTCTGTCTACTTAATAACATGGAGCTACAGCTGTGTGACTAGCTACAAAATGCTATTGTGAAAGCGAGGTTCTAAAACCTAAAACTGCCATGCATGATCTAATAGCAACTTCCAGACACGCCATATCATCTCCACCTCCATCCTCATCTCTGTCATTCACTAGGCTCATAAAGTTTGCTTCCTCTCTGATTCCAGAAGCAACCATCTGCTCATTCAGATAGTCTTAAGGATCCCTTTCTGCAGGGCTTGTCAAGCTTTGCTCACTACTATCTCTGCTGTTAATCACATAGCATTCTTCCATGATGACCTCTGTGGAATGATCTATGTTAAAAATTAAGCAGAGGCAAGTATCTCAAGCCATTCTGCACTATGTCTACTTTAAACTTTGTTGTAGACATCTATTTTGTCTTTTTCGGTTCCTGTACACAGGCTCAGTTACCTGTTGGCTGAGATGATTCTGTCAAGTGCTGCTCACCATTTTATATCTCTTTTCAACAGCAAACAAACAAATTCTCTTCCCCTCTCCCTCAAGAAAGACTGAATGGGGGAAAAAAATGGAATGAGTGAACAGCTGCATCCTAACAAAGGATTAGAAGTGTTGTATTTTTGTTTTTATAAGATAAAATGCTGTGTCTTACTGAAAATATCCTATTCTGAAATAGTTAAGAAGATAGTCATTTTTTTCAGTACTTCATACAATAAAAAAATAGCTCAATGTAGAACATGGCAAATAGAGCTTATTGTGCAATGAATGAGAAGACTTTGAAGAGAATCATCTTAAGATTTAATCATTCAAAGCAGGATTAATAATATGCCACTGGCTGCTGAAACTAACAGAATAGTAAATGGTTCATTAAGACTTCTGCTTTGTTGGGTGCCAGTGCAACATTTCTCCTCAGGGCTGACTGGGATTCCCAGTGGTGTCTGGGAAGGACATTAAGGCACCATGACTGGGCCATCTTTCACTCCTCCATGGTGCCTGTCAGTAAGACAGTGGCTCATCTACAACAGGCCAGGCAGACAGCAATTGTAGTGGTTTTACTGAAAAATACAGCATTTGATGCAAAGTTGAGTTCTCTACTGTTTAGCCTCTAGCTTAATCAAGGTAAATGCAGAAGAAAATAGTGCAAACGTCAGTCTGGATCTGTAACTCCATCTGAAACCTCTCTTCCCGTTCCCCATCAGAAAATCAGCCATCTTTGTTCTAGACTCTTCACCTCCAATTCTTTCCCCACCAGCTCCATTTCACTCTGGACAAACCTGGTCTGGGTATTTCCTGTTCTCCCCTAAAGCAGCAAAACTTTTCTAACTGGAAAATGGAGGAGTTCTTCATGTCACATACTGAATGGTATCGAGTGCTCTAAGATGTCTCCAAACACTCCCAGCTACCCCTCCACAAAGGTGCAAGACTTCCAAAGGCCCTATGTCATATTGGGCAACCCCATGCACAACTCTTGGGTACCATCCACATTTCACTGGATCTCTCAGAGGTCAATGGGCACTTCTGTTTAAGAAGCTGAATTGGGCTGACTAGCTCTATGCCTTCACCTCCTCCTTTCTGCTTCAGAAAATTATCTCCTGTGGGACTTCTCCTGGACAGGAGTGGGTTCACCCTCTGGAGAACTGTTCTATCATTCTCTGAGCATCTCTCACCAGTCAGTTGTGCAGCATGCTGTGTGAGAGGTGGAGCAAACTGGAAAAGCTCAATGCAAGTGTAAATAATAATCTTGTTTTACAGAATGTGGATCAGAAAGCCAAGTTGACCAGCTCACTGTACTGGGCCAGTTGGGGTTTTATTAAAAAAGGTTTTCCCTAACATTACCCAAAACAAGCACAGTTACAAAACAAATCAGATTTACCTCAAAGAGCCTAAAACCTGTAACTGACAAACTGGCCATGCTTGCGTTTATGGAACTGGCTCTTGTCTCCAAGTCTGCATGACATTCATCAGCACACATCCATTAAAATGGATGGGTCTCTGATCCTTAACTGTGCTCATGACTGTTCAGGCTGACTCAGAATCGATATAAAAATACATGAATGTGCCAGACTGAAAACCTCCCACCTCACTCAAGATTTCACTTTCCAGAAAGAACACAGGAAGGGAAACTATGGGGCTATGTGCAGACTCTGGAGAGTGTTACTGGACTGTGCTGCACCCAGGTGCCATGTGTGTGGTATCAGGTCCAATACTGCAAAGAGTGAAACATTAAATCTGTTGGTTTTTTCATGTTTTGGTAATGGCAGTCAGAGTACCACCACAGGCAATCAGGTTAAGTTACTGTGGTCTGAGAAGCTGACTCATCATCTGAAGAATTTTAACTAACCATCTGCATGCTTCTGACTCACTGTAATGGAGGAATAATAGAACTTATATATTTAATTTAGCTTAGCATATTTTGCTCTGCTGCTGCACCAAGTTAGGAGTGCATGCACAGGCCAGGTTACAGCAAATCAGCTTTCCATCTGGAGACTGATCATCTATTCAGCTATTCAGACATTCTGCTCAGCCTATCAGGAAAAGTTTATAAAATATTTTGGTCCCTCAGCATTTTGTTTTCATTTTGTGCTCTGAAAATCCCTCTTTAAATCAAAGATATCCCCTAAGCCTTGTACTCCTAGCTAGAGCTCCAACGAAAGCTGTTCAATTTACAGAAATAGGTTTGAGCTTCTACTCAGTTTCCCACTGAATATTTTTCTGGCAAAATTTTGACTTACTGTTTGTAAATCCTCACAAACTTAATTAGTTTGAGTCAAGCCTAGATTTCTTTGGTTCAGTGAGTGTTCTTCAATGAGAAGCAGAATCTTAGCAAACTGGAAGTATATAGCACAGCTCCCTCTAGAAATAGATTAAAATTCCCCAACTGGAGTAGAGTTACATGAAATGTTTTTTAAAATGTCCAGATTCAGGCTTTTTGTTAAACTTTACTTGGTAGAAATTTCCCCAGCTACATGAAATCTTACTTCAAATTTAGATTTTCACATTTCATTTTACTACATGTTCAGAGGCTAGATTCTATTTATGTTTCCAGAACAGTTATTTTAACTGCATTCTTCTAAAAAAAAAATATGTTCAGTGTTGAAATCAAAGCCAAGATATTGAGAAATATTTTGTTTCCAGGTACAAGAACATTTTCTTCCCAAAACAAACATTCACTCAAGTGCAAAGAAAAGAAATTGCTGGCTCTTCAGACAGAACATGTATCCTTAGGCTATTCTGCCTTTTTGTTCCATTATGTCTGCAACAACACTCAAATTGATCAGAGATAAAAACACATTTTTATTTTGTTTATGATCAAGCCAAAGTATTTGTCCAAATAAATGGATAAAAACATTTGCCTATTGCAGTTGAAGATGTATTTGGTAGTTCTAGGTTGCTTGAATATGATTGATTTTCTTCTTTTTATCCTAGTTCGATAAAATAGTAATGTAGACATATATAGGCATAATACATGGCTGGCCATTCTCAAGGCTCTGAAGTGTTCTATACTATTTCCCTTGAAGTCAGTGTATATTTTACCAGATCAGTTGTACAATGTTTTTATACAGCAGCACAAAGGTGCCTTTGCCTAATAAATCCCTTGACTGTAGTGCCCATTTCATAGACTTTTGCCATTTCATCAGGTTTCTACTACAGTAATCAAACAAACAATCCCCATATATTGCAGTGCAGGAAAAATATGGAACAAAAAGATCAGATTAATAGGCACATAATCACAAAAAAAAGAAATTAAAACGATATATCGCAAAATGGACTGTCTTTGCATTTTTTAATGTTTGGTTGCAGGTTCTTTTCCCCTCATAACACAGAAAAGCATATCTTTTAGAAATACTCAGGATAAGCAACAATATGGAGCACAGGAAATACTGCTTTGTGGGCAGAAGGGACTACTAAAATACTAATAGCTGTTTCAGCCAGAGGAGCCCATACATGACAGGACATGAGATCACCACTACCTCACAAGCCAGTAGAGGACAATCACAGGGCTGTGGCTCCCATTTCAGAAGGAATCTGATGAAAAGTCTGGGACAACTGGGCATCCTGAAACTGTTGTCTAGCAATAGGATTTACCCTCCACTTGAACTACCGACTTCCACCAGTGATACAACAGAGAGCTGAATGAGAGTAACAAAGTACATGGGAGCCCACACTTGTGGGGCTTACTGCAGGAGCAGCCCATTTCATGAGTGGGTTGAGAGAAGGCCCACGTCCTAGCCCCTGTGCAAGGCCTCTTTAAGTCTCACACTAGTTTAGCCTATGTAAAACATTCCTCAACTGACATAATAAATAGGCACAAACATTTCAAGGCAGTTCATTCATTCTCAGCAATACTTCCCCTGATTCCAGCATGCTCAGCTTGCACGTCACACTCAGAGCTGGGATTTGCAAAGTCCCTCTTTTCCTCCGTGGCCACAGGGGAAAGGGCAGTTCTGAAGCCCATGTGCAGAAGGCTAAGCTCAGAACAAGAAACAAGCCTAGAGCCACAACTCAGATACAAAAAATGGCCACAAGATATATCACAAAGCTTGTTTTTAAATTGCATTTTTTTGCACTGATATTCTTAGGATTTATGTTTTTGTACTTTTCTTTAAAGGCAGCTTCCATCTTTGAAGATGATGATGATGAAAGTTTTCCTTGAGCGCTGGCTGTGAGAAAGTTACTCAGGAGAAAGACCAAATGTTATGAGGCTGGTGATAAAAGGAAGAAGCAAAACTGCATCAGTTTCTGGAGGGCCTGAGGGAGCCCAGTGGGCTTCACTTTTTTTGTGCTTTTTGTTCCCTGCCACTCCTTTTGCCAACACCTTCCTTGCCATGATGCTGTCCTTCTGGACTCGCTAGATGCTTGAATGGCATTAGCTGTCCACCCTGAGCTGCAGGTGGCAGGGTCTTGAAGCCACTCCAGCTCCTTCTCAGGGGCTGAGCCTCCAAAGACTGTGAGGCATCCGGCTGCAGCAGGCCTTGGGAATCTTTGTCCCATCTTCAGGTAGGCTCCCTGCTTAAAGCCAGAAGGAAGGCATTAATACATTAATATTCTGTCCTTAAGTTTTCAGAGCTGCCACTTCTAGTGCGGTGCCCACAGGGGCTACTTCTCAGCACAGGAAAGCAGGAGATGACATAGTACCCTTGAAATCTCTTTATGACAGAGGGGAATCAGCTGGGAGAAGGCAGAGACAGCAGGCTGTCCAAGCAGCAGGCTGACGGCTACATAGATCTTTAGGATCCTTGAGGAGAAAAGTTTCCTTTCTATGGGAATCCAATATCTCAGCATAATCTCTCTTGTCAGCTGTCAACTGATCAGCCCACCCCGAGCCTGTACCAAGATATTTGGACGTTTGACCTCATCTGCACCTTCCTCAGGCTCTTTCTATCTGCTGCTACAGTCTCTGTCCTTCTGTCTGAACAACAGTAGTGACAGCCACAAGCTCACAGGCAAACACTATCTGTTTTCCACAAGTGCTGGATGGTGCCCCTTCCCACAGTGCCTTTGTGACTCTGGGACCAGTTCTTCATAATAAACAGTTCCTGCTGCACAGCATCATTTTCCTCATGTTGGAACAGAAATGTTAACTCTAGAAATGGGAATCTGACCTATTGTGAAAAGATGCAAAAGATGACCTTGTGGACAGGTGTGCTGGTAGACTCTCTAGAAAATGACACCCATACATAGGCACAAGTTGTTTTCTGGGCTTTAAATTTGTGCAGTTAAATGACTATCACAACCTCCCATGTCACTGTTTCTTTCTGGTGTATTGCCTCTCCACCCCTCATTCACTATTTCCCTCCACCTTGTTCCACAGGTAGCTGACAGTGTGTGCTAACAACACATCCAAAGGTATAGGGAAGCTATGTGACTACTGGCAATCAAAAACAAATACACACGTTTGCTTCCTGGTTGGACAATCAGGTTCCTTACTCATTCCCAGATCCCCTTTATTATATTTTATATTATATATATATATATATATATTATATTACTTATATTCCTTTAACATCCTACTTATCATATTATTAGTAGCTTTTCTAACTCCACAACACTGAACAATATTATGAAAAGCTGGAAGAGCACAAGAAGACTTCCACTTTTTTGTAACACAACTTCCTGTGGTTTTTAGGAGTGACAATTAACGTAAATCTGTTCGTTTTAGGATACCTGTTGCTACATGCTTCTAACCTTTTGCCTCATTAATTGATTATCCTTCCTTTGTCTCTCGTTTCTTCCCACCTTGCCGCCCCTTTGACAGAAGGTGACACACTGCTCCTGCTGGGAGTATCTACCAGATGACTGTGAAAACAAGCTCAGGCTTGTAGGCTGCTGGAGGAAATGACAGATGCCCCTTACAAAGTGCCAAAAAATACAGGGATGAAAATCAAGACATTCTCAGGCAGAAATGTTACCAGTTGCTGAGCGGCAAACAGGAGCCTGTATGGCGTAGAAGAGAAGAGACTTTTTGCTGAGGCAGATCTGCAGCAGCCTTCCTGGGTTCATTTCCTGTGGACAGACCAAAGATCTCGCTTCAGAATATCTACATTTGAACAACACAAGTTTGTATAAACAGAGCATTGCGTAGTCACCATATTTTGATAGTTTCATCATTAGATTTCTAATACTAGGATTAGTACCAGGATCTTCCTCACTGCTCTCTATGACACAAAGCAGTGCTGTATCTGCGCCACTCAATGAAGCAGCCAGAGAGCCCATACCTTGTGCATCCCCAGCTAGTGCTCCTCTGCTCCCCAATAATTATTACAGCAATATTTGTTTTTAAAATCCTCTGCTACAGAAACACTCTTCAAATACTGCACAATCTAACTAGAATCAATTAATAGCACATGGGAACACGATGGCTATATGACACTCTCTTTGAAAGAAGCCAAAGCAAATAGTTTTGCTTCCAACTCTTTTTCTTTTGCTGTTTTAATAACTAATACCAGCACTTTATAAATAAGAAGGGTCAAAGTCAATGCCTAAAATACTCTTGCTGGATACAGCTGTCCATGTACCTTCCATCAGTAAGCGCTGGTTAGATGCACCTGACTAAAATGATCACTGGATATGTTGGGTTTTGCCTTGGGAGTCTGGAGAACTTAAGATTGATGGGAACTTATGCAGAAGTTTTTATAGCCACTGAAACTGGCAACACTTTAGAGATGCTTTAACCTTCAAAACTGACGTGTATTTTTGGCTTTTTAAGAAGTAAAATGGTATATTTGCCCACATTATTTATATTAATATTGGATGGCTTTAAGTACTGCATTTAATGTGTGACTTCAAGATGTGAAGCAAATAGCAGTTAACAGGAAAGCAAGACCAATTCTAAGAGCCCTTTTCCTTTTAATAAACTTTGCTATGGAAGCTATTTTATAGCCCATGACTATAAAGGGGAATATGAATAAAATAAATGAATATTTCAAGTACTTCAGCACAGGAAAGCACCATTCTGCTCATCTTGTTTGGCACCGTTGGTTTAAAAACAAAACAAAAATAGTAACAAAACCCTCAGGGCATAAAATTTCATCAAGATGTTGCTGAACCAAACCCATAACTTTACATACTAGTACCAAGGTACAAAATTAATTCTGCCAAGTCTGCATTTTACTATAGCTAAGATGTGAGAAAACATTTTTTCTTAATAAGATATGTTTTTAAAAGGCTTGTACACCAGCTCTCACTGCTCCTCCCGACACGCTCAGCCTTGCCTTTGGGCCATCATGCAGGAAAGGGCTGTGTTACAGCACAGCCTCACCATTCCTTGCTACCACAGGACTCCCATGTAACAGGGCAGTATCTGAAGATCTGTTCCAGACAGTTCTCTGCTTGTCCAAGCAGTACAAGCAGCTGCATGGCCAAAACTTCTTCAGGTTTATAAAAGTTCTGCATACATCAGTATCAGCTACATCAGACCAGTGGAAACATTACAGACAGCAACAGCCCTGCTGTTGCCCTGCTGTGACAGCTGAAGGGAGAAGGCTTTCTAAGATAGGGCCTGACAAATCAAAACCACACATTTTCTTTAGTTCAACACCATCATCTTTACCTTCTGCTGGAAATCTAATTTAGAAGAATTTATTTCGCCTTTTCCCCTTTTTATAAGATCTGGTACACTTTATGGTTTGCCGTGCATAGCAGCCACAGAAAAAAATGTCACACTAAAATGGTTTTGAACTGCAGAATGGAGATGGAGGAAAACGAGAGCTATGGAAAGATCAGTAGGCCCTGAAGACAGCTTTGCAAGAAGAAATAGCACCCATGGGATGCCAGCCCTGCCCTTGGTCTCCATGTAGACCTACAGAAGTCAGTCCTGTCCCAAGAAGTTCTTGCTTCTCTCTTCTTCTTGCCTTCACATACCCTCATATTCCCACTGCACAGTGTCCCATCCCTGTTCCAGGCACATGTAGGGCTGAGCTGGGAGCTGGGCCAGGCAAATGCTCTGGGTCAAAACAATCCTTTTGTGTCTAGGGACAGGAACTCCTAAACCTGCACACCTGCTGAAGAAAGCATGAAATTAATATAACCTGGATGTGAGAGTGCATGGGTTTTGTTGAGTCAAATCACTGCAGAGATTAAAACAGCAGAAAGGCAAACAATCCACAGACCTCCAGAAAGGCAACGGATGGAGAGTCTGGAATGAGCAGCGAGGACAACTACTACACTTTGAACACAGCTGCAGTACGTGTTATCTAATTTCCTTTCTATCTCCATTTACTTTTCTTGTTGCCTCCTTGTCAAATTGACTGCAAAAATCAAGTATATTTAAAGACTAAAGTCCAGGCTGAATCGTGTTAGCCATATCTTTTTACTTAATTATGATACTGATGGTGATTTGATCAAGATCAGATACCTGAATCTGGATCCAAGACTAGTTATATTAAACAGCTTACTGAACAGGGAAGTCCAGATGCTCATAAAAGGCAGTTTCCTGCAAAATACAATTACATAATTGTATGTATAAATACCCCTTTCTAAGAATGCCTCCTTAAATACTCTGCAGAAGCACACGCTGCACTTCTGTAAGAAAAGAAAATGTGTTTTAGAGATGTGTGTCAACAATACAGTTCTCAATAAAACACACAGGGTTCATACAAATGAATGACATGAGAAGTTCTCAAACACTCATCCAGTGCAAAGTACCCTTGTGTCTTCCAGTGTTTTACAGAAATAAAAGACAAGAGCATCTACCTTGAATTCACAGAATCATAGAATGGCTTGGATTGGAAGGGACCTCAAAAATCATCTAGTTCCAAACTCCCAGCCATGGGTAGGGACACTTTACATTAGATCAGGTTTCCTGGGGCCCCATCCCTGGCCTTGAACGCCTCCAGAGATGGGGCATCCACAACTGGGTAACCAGTTCCAGTGACTCTCCACCCTCTCAGTGAAAAATTTCCTCCTGACTTCTAACCTAAATCTCTTTTACTTTAAAACTGTTCCCTTTTGTCCTATCACTATCAGAACATATAAAAAGCCTACCTCCCTCCTGTCTGTTAACTCCTTTTAAGTATCAGAAGGTCACAAGGAGGTCTCCCCAGAGCCTTCTCATCACCAGGCTGAAGAAGCCCAGCTCCCTCAAACTCTCTTCACAGGAGAGGTCCAGCCCTCTGATCATCTTCATGGCCCTCTACGGACCCACTCCAACAGCTCCACATCCTTCTTGTGCTGGGGGCCCCAAGCATGGATGCATTACTCCAGGTAAGGCCTTACAAGAATAGAGTAGAAGGGTACAATTCCCTCCCTCTCCCTGCTGGCCTCCCTTCTTTGATGCAGCCCAGGATACTGTTGGCCTTCCAGGCTGCAAGAAAACACATCTGGCTCATGTCATACTTTTTGTTCAACAGAACCCCCAAGACCTTCTCCACAGGGTTGTTCTCAGTGAGTCACTGGAGTCTCTGCCTGACAGTTGTGACTTCTGAAATATGATGAAGAGTGGTTTGGCAATCGCATCATGCAGTTCCTTCAGGACCATGAGATGTGTGATGTCTGGCCTTATAGACTTGTACCCATTTGGTCTCACGGGCAGTCTCAGACAGAGCATCCCATCGACATATCAAAAGGTAAACACTTCCATCATTAAAAATTTGAAAAGGGGCACCACAGGAGTGCTACAGGTAAAGTACAGAGTATTGAAGCCGCAAGATATCAAAGAGTTCTTGAAGTGAGAAGTGTCCAGAGAAATAACAGCACAACAAGCCCCTGTGCTGCAGTAAGGGAAACAAACACCTAAACTCAAATCTGGTGACAGCATAAACCAGAGTTCCTGTCTACAGCATGCTGAAATTTACCTTCTGCCTACATGACACGCATTGCATAACTCACGGATTTTCTGTACGAATATAATAGCCACACAATATTTCATAAGTCTTAAAAGGACTTAAATACGGTAGCTGAAGTGTGTATTTCTGTTCTTCCCTCTAGTTTAATAAATAAGGCCTCTCACACTTGAGTTAGAGTTGCCTTGCTCAGTGAACAGGTGGTATATCAATGTACTTTCTTTGAAATCACTTGGCAAGCAGAAAGTGGCCCATTGGATTTTTTTTACCACATCCTATACTCATCAACTTTTATTTCACCTCTGAGCTATTAATACGTTTTTTTCATTTTAGATGCCCATATCACACCTATAAAAATGGCCACAAAGGACAAATGAGGAGTGACAGATATACGCTTAGACATTTTATTCTGTCAGATTTGTTTCAGCAACAGTTGATTTCCAGAATCAATACTGACAGACAGTCAGTCATTCTAAATATCAGCATCTTCATGTATCAAATCTTACACTATATCACTGTATCCATACAGACAGTATAAGAAAAGCAAAACCCCAAGAGATTCAATGAGGCAATGTCCATGACTGATGTCATGAAGTTCACATGTACTTTTTGCATAATTTGGCCTCGGCACGTTTACCAATTTCCAGGAGAATGCAAAAACTTTAACCAATCAACCTACATGTTTTCGAGACTGATATTACATGCTGCTTTACAAGCAGAGAGGTTGTACCCCATCCCCAGCTAGAGGAGTTATCAGTAAGCCTTGAGCAAAGCAAGAGCATTTCATGCCTGTAAACCCTTGGCACTCATCTTTAGAGACGACAGCACGATTCTGACCCTGAGTCAGTGACACTAGTGACTAACGATAGCAGACTCATTTGTGCCATGGTTTGCACAAAAAAATTATGTTTTCACATGAGCTAAGTGCTTAGGAACATCTGCTATTCCTGGGCTAAGTGCAACCAAGATGTCCCACTAGAGGTGGTAGGGGGATGCAACTTCCAAATCACTCAGCATTTCTCTCCAGTCCCCTAGGAAAATCTGCTACTAACTTTCTGTGTGACTTCTCCAAAACTAGTAGAAGTGCTCATAAGCAACATAATCAAAAACATTTAGCACCTATGCCTTAGCCCGAGCTGGATCTCAGTTTCATGGTGGTTTGGGCACTGCCAGGCTGTGTGTGGAATTCCTAAAGCCAAGGTCCTGCTGTGAAAAGGACAGAACTGGATATTCAGCATCTGATATGCTGAGCCTGGGACATGTCTAACCCAGCTGACAGCAGAATGATCTGGAATCCTGCTGCTCTTCTGTGCCTACAATCTGTTCCAAGTATCTTCCCTTGGTCATAAGCTGGTTAAAAACACAAGATTGAAAACACCTCTTGAATTTTGGGTACCAAGCTGTCCTAGTGCCTGTTAGTCTTCCTTTCCTGAAAGCTGAGGAGGACAGATCTCAGAGGCAGATTTGTCTAACCATTATTCCTAGATGCCCCAATCTTCCTCATAGGAGCATGAGTTGCTAGCTCTGGACATCAAAGTCTGCTCAGGTGCATTTCCCAGTCTTTAGACAATTTGCTGACTCTAGTTATTATTATTTCTGTTGATGCCCAGATGAAGAGGAACACCATTCCTAATCTGGAAGGAAGTCTGTTTCAAGCAAGGCCAGAATACATCTGCTCAGATTTCTCCTGTACTACTTTCTTACAAGCTGTTGAATGAGAGCAAGTTGTTCCTTCACAACCCTCCTAAGTATCTTTAGGTTTCTCATTCGTACTGAACATTTTAAAAAGCAAAGGTCTAGCTGAAAAAAAAGAAGGCAAAAGAAGAAGCCACTGACTTTCCTGGAAATTATTTTGATTCCTTAGTGAGAAGGGTTAAGTAAAAGCAGCTAGATTATTAGCAGTTTTCACCAAGCAGTGAAAGCTCTGAACTTATATTTAGCCATTCTTGGTATTTGGCCAAAACAAGCAACAGTAGCTCCTATTTAAGTTTGGTGCCAGTTCTCTTGGTTAGATACTGTATTCTTTCTTGATAATGTGGGCAGCACCAGCAAAATCAGTTCTCGTCATTCCATCTAAAAAGACAGCCACCACACTGAGCCCAATTACTTGTGTTCCCAGCTACCTGGGGCATGTCAGAAGAGCACTGAGTAAGTTGAAAAAGCAATTCACTCAATGCTTGTGCTGAAAATGAGTGGCTTTTCAAAGCCATGTGAGTGACTACGTGGTTTTTGCAGTGTTCCAGCATTTCAAGAATAAAACAGCGCTGTTATCTATTTTAAGCACTGTGTCATTTGAGACAATTGCAAACTATGTTAGCAAGCTGCAGTGCAGGCATATTCAGAGGTTTCACACAATTACTAGAGGCCACAGTGCTTTGATAATTATTTTCACTTTTCACCTGCTCAACCAGAGTAGCTGAAAAAGATTAATTTCATGCTATAACCGAAATCCCAAAGGAACCAGAAGCCTCTGATTGCACATACTGCAGCTCAAATACAGCAGCTCATTCATACGCTGTAGAGGGCTTAGGGGAATAAGAACAGCAGTGCCACATAAATATTCAATTTACACCTGCAAATCAAATGGTAGCATTAATGCACTTGGAGATAAATCTATAGCTGGCTACCACAGCAGACCTCTCATTAGTTCATTTTTACTGTTTTAACAGATAGCTTAATGTAAAGAAAACTTTTGTACTGTGTCAGGCAGCACATTTCAAAGTGAAGTGCCTTCCATGCTTTATAATGAGCCTGTGGAGCTTGTCGCTGCAGAGCCAGGAGGAGTTCAGGAGGCTGCTTGTGCAGACTGGGTCCCAAGGCGACTGCTCAACATGGCGGTCTGGATGCGTTCTCCATATCGGGAAGTTCCCTATGGTGCTGGGCCTGGGATGGATAAGGAGGGAAAAAGGCATTTTCTGTACAGTCCCATTTCACGCATTCTCCTTAAGCATTTGCTCCTGCCTGCTGTGGGACACAGGACGTTAGGCAGAGCAGGCCCTTGGCTTTATGTGACATGGCCATTCTTTCTTTCTCCTGTAGTCAGCAGCAGTAACTACACTGACTGGGTATAATCTATGAATCTGTGGATACTGTCAGCTTTGCTCAAGGTACCCTCCCTGCATCTGACATCCTCTCTGCAACCGACTTTGTGTTTGCATGTGGTAGTCTTCAATAAAAGGGATATCAAGTGTGTTTGCACAGGTTAACTGCAGCCAACAGGCCAAACAGACCCCATTAGGTATGTTCCCTTCTGTCCTTCCTCCTACTTCTTTCTATCTCCTCCATATTTTAAAATACTTGACAAAAAGATAAAAACTGACATTGTGCAATCTTTTTTAATATGGATGTAAAACAAATTACTTTTATCAGTAAGAATTTTGGGTTTCTAAGAATATACTGAGAAATCTTGATTTATTAAATATCAACTACAAGTAAATAAATCCAATGATTAACGGCCATTGTAGCCTTGATAAAGAGAAACTCCTCATCTTTGTTAGTCAACCACCCCACATACGCTGCAGCAAGTCAACTAGCAAGAAGCAATTGAAGAGCTAATTCACTTTCCCATCCTCTCCTGTAATTAGTTCATATGTCACATTTGTTGAGACTCGGTTCACATCAGTATCACTAAGATTTTAGAGCATGTGACTTCATGGTTCAGTTCAAAAGTATGCAAATTAGGTATCAAGATAATTTAGTAGTATTGTTTACATTAAGTATGGAAATCCCTTTTTACATCTTCAGATAAACCCACACTTTAACATACTTACAGGGCAGCGCACAAACCTTTGCTTTACTGAATACAAAGAACTGTTACGAATGATTCTACATGATTTTGTATTTAAAATTATTTTACCAAATCATCCTCTTATCCTTTAATGTCTTAAGCAAATACTTCTCTGCCACAAGCAAGAAGATGCCTGAAAGCAGTTTGTTGAGGGTAGACATGTTCCAAACATCTAGATATGTGTTATATTTCAGACAATGTTATCTCTTCTTTCACAGGAAATACTGTTTGTATTTTCCCACAAGAAAGCCAGAAAGAAATCCTTTTACAGGGAGTGCAGTGATACAAGGGTTAATGGCTTTAAACTAAAAGATAATAAGTTTAAATTAAGTAGGTTTAAATTAAAGAAACTTGTTACTGTGAGGGTGGTGAGACACTAGAACAGGTTGCCCAGGGAAGCTGTGGCTGGTCCATCCCTGGAGGTTTCAAGGCCAGCTTGGATGGGGCCCTGGGCCACCTGAGCTGGTGGGAAGGGTCCCTGCCCATAGCAGGGGGTGAAACTGGAAGGTCTTCCAGGTGCCTTCCAACTCAAGCCATTCTGTGATTCTGCAACTGAATTTGAGAATCTTTCTAGTAAAGCGTGGCTCAAAATACATTCCAAATGCTCTATGAGAAAGTCTTACTCTCCATCTGTTTCCAAAAGACTACATCAGGCTTAAACACAACAGGCTTAAGTTAACGAACAAAAAAAGTGAAAAATTGATTCACTTGAAAATGTGACTGGTTGATGAGAAAGGAGATTTTCCTGTGGATTTCCCTGTAGTGTATACAAGCATGAAATGCAAAAAGGGAAACACAAAAGGAACTGTCTAGAGGGTAGGCAGTCTTTCTGAGTTTGTAAATTAGGACTACATTCAATCACTTCCACTGTGATTGAGAGCTGTTGCAGAAAGTCATGCCTAAAACTACACCAAGCTCTTAGCAGTTCCTCAGTTGATTTGTGAGGATTGTAGGGCACGTCTTGAACAACAGACAAATGTTACTTGGCTTTTATTTAAAAGAAACTCACAGCTTTACTCTATGGTGGCATTTTAAAGCCCATTGGGGTAGGGTTCTGGTATTATTCTATGGCATTAGCTGACCTCTTTCAAATCATCCACATTCATACATCAGAGAAAGAGGAAAATATTACTCTTGGCTTACAAATATCAGAGAAATTGAAGAGCACTGAAAGCAATTTTTAAGAGAGATTTTGTAATATAAATATAGCCCATGCAACTTATATCATAACAATGTTATTCTGTTCTCTAGCCCTGACAGGACCATTACACATAGGTATTTCAATTCATTCCACTTCCAAGAGCCTTCTTTCATATCATGGAACAAATTTCATTAAATCACAGCCTTGATGTGCCAACCATAAGTTTCAGTTGGCTTCCATTTTCCTTCAAGTGCACTGTAAGTATAATACTAAATCCTCACAAATACCAAGAGGGCTTGCTCCTGTAAGGTGCTAAATGTCCTCCTCCCTTTCCAGGTCAAATAAGCTCCAGCTGTCTATCAAATGCAATGCTGAACTGTTGCTTTCTTTCAGTGTCACTATTTTCAAAAATGCAGTCATAGGAGACTTCAGATATATTGTCACCTCTGCTCAGTTACATATTGGCAATTTATCTGGATTACAGCCTGACCTCGCTGCAAGTAGAGACACTTCATAGGGCTCTGTGCAGAACCAGCCCAGCACTAGTTTATTATTCCAGGGACTGCACTGCATGAGCGCACCTGTATTGTTCCATACCACAGCCTGGAAGCAATGCTTTGGTGGAAGCAGTCCAGCTAGTAAATACTGCTGCTTTGCCAGATTGCAGTTAGTGACCTACAGAAGCACAGCGCTGTCTCTGCTCAGACTGCAAGGACTGAAATTGAAATTGAAAATCAGGTGGAATACTCCTTTGCGTAGTAGGATATAGGGTAAGCACAAGAAAGCTCGGGGCAAAAAGAAAGGGTTAGGGCAAGGAAGAAAAAAAAATGACAGAAGCAATGGTAGCTCAGACCAATATTCCACTTACAATGGAAGGAAAGAGGCTAAAAGTATGTTCATGATAAGAAGCTGTTCTTCACTATAATAAGGTTTATAAGCCTGGGTGCAGGGTCAGATGACAGCAGCTTGAGCTCAAGAGCCAAGAAAAGCACTTCTGAAATGTAAACCTTCAGACAACATAACACATTGCCACTGGGCTGTCTGCGTGGCATACGCTTTCTGGTTCAAGACATACCCAGAAGTTCAGTTGCTCCAAAGACAGTTGCACCAGGCTCCATCTTAAACAGATAAACACTTCCAGATACCTAGGTTGAGGGGTTCAGCTTTGTCCCTGTTTTCTCCTGTTGTCTGTATGTACCAGTCTCAAGCTAGATACTGCCAGTAAATACAGCTGCTGGGGGGGGGCAGTGGCCCAGCCTAGGCCCCGGCCTACTTCCTTCCTAGCTGATGGGAACCATTCAGTTGCAGAACCTACTGTGCTTCTTCCCCAGCAGATTCATTTTCTGGGATGTGGTGGTCACAATGTGGAGGCCTTTTTCACAATAACTATCTATTCTTGGAGGCTGAAGTCTGTCTAAGGTGCCCTTTCACTTCAAATTTAAATCTGATCAATTCCTTACAAATACCTAAGAGCTTCCTCAGTCCTGTAAACAGAAGAGCTTTTCCCCAGTTTTGCTTATTAAGAAGAAATTTTCTTTATATTTTTGTAGCCGTACCTTCAGGCACTGGCACCAGATAGGCCACATAAACACAGCACACATGGAATATGAGGGAGCAGTAGTTCTCCTTACTACATGAGAATCTGGTGAGAGTTTCAGTGACACGTGGTAACTTGCCAAAGCAATAAGCATCGAAGATATACTGCAAAAAAAGAGCCATATCTGCTGTCTTCCCAGCAGGTGCAAAATTTGCAGACAAAAAATAAAAACTGATAAAAGTCGCAGATGAGAAGAGTTGTCATAGAGGAATATGGGTAGCTTGAGAAGAGCAATTTGCAAACAGAAAACATTCGTACTCCCTTATTCATCTAGGAAGGGGCAATGCAGGTCCCCTGAATAGCTGTGGGGCTACAGAGCAGCGACTGTGAAAGATCTAAAGCCCATAGGTGACAATCAATTATTAATGAGCTCTGGCTGCAGTGCTGTATAAGTAGGGATAGTGCAGTATCTGCATTGGAAGCAAGGAGCAGAGCAGCCTTTTTATCATCTTAACTGAAGTGCTAAATCTATCAAAACTGAGATCTTCATGGAAGGATGGTAGCTGAAGAAATGAAAGTGTATACTTTGATTGATACATACATTTCATCCGATAATTTGCTTTGTGAAAAATTAAGGACTCCCAAATAAAATTACAAACCTCTATAAAGTTTCGTATTTTCTTCTGGTGAAGGAGAACCTTCTTGCATACAGTTTTCTAAAGAGTGTAGATTAGGAGTGGGCAATGATTTTTTAATACAGTAGAAAGCTGAGATATCTGTATTTTAAAAACATGTGCAGGAAAAATGGAGAATCTGATATTAAAAAAAACAATTCGTTTGAGAGCATCAGAAAATGGCTTTTAGAGAGAAACAAAGGCTGTCGTTCTGAGTTTGTTACTGACTTATGGTTCCAACATTCACATAGGAAAAAAGGAGTGCTTGAAACGTACTGCAGTTTAGCATCAAAAATCCCAACAGGAACGTAATGGCTTGAAACTGAAATAAGACAAAATAAAATTAGAAGTAAGGGGAAAAAAATAAATATTATCCCATTCTCCCTATTAAAACTAATAAGAGTGGAAATGATGAATTCACAGTCTTTTGTTGTCTTCAGATCAATACCACAGGCATCACTGGAACACAAGCTGTAGCCAGGCAAAAGACCTTTAGATCAATACAAGGGTAATGAACGAAATTTAATAGCCTGCAACACACAAGAGGTCAGATCAGATGATCTAATGGTCCCTCAGGATTTATAATCTGGGGACAACCATACAAGATCAAAGCACACTGGGCAGGGTAATGAAATGAGCTAGGAGTGTGCATGGCAGTCTTTGCCTGGACTGCTGCACTAGAAAGCTAAGAAGTACAGGATTTTGTTTTTCTTCTTGCTCATCCATCTCTTGATTTTGTTCCTCCATCAGAAGATGCTTTGTGGATAGAGTTCACCACTGACTGCAAATGTTCTTACAGAATCACACTGCTGGGGTGATACTGAGACTTCTGTTATAGCATTTACATCCATCATTTTCAGGTAACAGCCATGTTAAAACAAAAACCCATGTTTTCCACATTTGGTCTCAAGAGAAATTTTAAAGTGATTGAGGGAGGACAGCTGTCCTGGTTTTGGACTGAAATCAGGAGGAAAACCATTCATCTGTAAGAAGAGACTTGGCAGTCTCTTTCACTGCTAATTCAACAAGCCAAACTTTCAGGTGGTAGGTCCATGGAGGAAACTAGTGCTGTTGAGATATCTTATACAATGAAATAGTAGCAAACGATCACTAGAGAGCAGTTTTGAATATTTGCAGCAGAGTGCATCCTTCTTTCTGTTAAACTACTGACAGTCTTATGGAACAGCAAGGCTTTTTCTGTGAATGTTAGGTAGAAATGGCTGTATGGTTGTGTACTTCATTGATATTCCACAGCAGAAACAATTCCAGAATTTAAGTTGAATCAGTGGGAGGTATGGTCTCATGCCTAAATAGCATCTTACACTACGAGCTTCTGATTTATCTCAGGTTGAATCTAAACAAGTTAAGCAGAGGTACTAAGGCACTTTTACTAAAGGTAACCTGTCAAGGCAGAGAAAAAATGTACTCTGTGTCTATGACATGGAAGCCATATATCCCAGTATATATCCCAAACTTCTTATCTTTTAGATTGAGGGTTGTCCAGGGTAAAGATGTTATGGTCTACCCTGGAAGACAAGCTTTCTGCCAACAATCCCTATGGCTTTCTAGTTTCACTATGTAATACTTTAGTAATTGTTTTAATAATTATTACATTAAACATTCTTAGTTAAACAATTAAACACTGATTCTTTGTTTGCATCTTTCTGCTGAAAAGTCATCTATCTGTAACCCTAGCAAAGAAGGTTTATGCTACGGGACATTAAACAAACTATATCTCATTCAGAGCAGAGTAATGAAATTGTAATTGTACAAAGAGCTGATCATTAATAACAATTTAATTTCACCATCCAGTAATCGCTGGAGGTGTAACGCTACCTTTGTGAAAGTCAGCACTCTAACAACACCAGCTGGAAGTGATTTTCAGGTGCAAGCCTGATTAAAGAGATGTGATTCAGTGAGCTACCTGCTTCCTTATGCGACCTTTGGCAGGTTACTTGAGTTCCAACTCCTAACAGCATCGAGGCATAGCCTCACCAGTCACTCAGCTTTCAGAGGGATTTCCCAGGCCAGCTGAATGCCCTGGTGCACTGCCCACTGGGCAGAGCTGTTTGCCTCCTGTGAATGGCAACCGTGACCTCCAGCAAGGCTACACCTGAACAAGGTAATGGAAATTCTTGAAGCAAGGCATCTGGAGCTCATAGAAACACTTGGGCTCAAAAAGACCTTCAAGATCATCAGGTCCAACCATCAGTCTGACCTACCCATTCCAGTCACTAAACCAGGTCCCTCGGAGCCACATCCACACATCTCCTCAATATTACCAGGCAGGGAGGCTCCCCTACTTCTGTGAGCACCTGCTCCAATGCTCTGCACAGAGTACTGTATTTTCATGTCTAGAAACAAAGTGAATGAAATTGATAGGAATATTTGCTTTTCAATTATATTCACATTAAATAGAAAAATACATGCATTAATCCAGGTACCACTCATACAAACCTGGAAGCAAACAGCAGTGGGGGGAACATGGTTAGATTTTGCTTTTAGTTCTCGCTGCCCAGCTCTGTTATTTATTAATCGGTAATAAATCAAATTCCCCCGCCCCACCTATCAATATGTCTTTCCCCTACCGGTGACTGGTGAGGATCTCCCTGTGCCCACCCCCACCAGCGGCCGTCCCACCCTGCGCCGAGCTGGGGCGCTGGGGGCACAGCCAACCCAGGGCGACGGATGCAGGTAATGCGTGCATCACAACACCGCACGTCGCTCTAATGGCAGAGAGCGGTTTAAAATTAAAGCTGGTGCCAGAGGCTCGATGTTTACCTGTTACCCTATTAGAAAAGCTTCCTCGCGAAGTAACAAATACGAATCGTTACACATTTTATACGTTATCTCCGAAGTCTTCTTTCTGTGGTACTCAATCCTGAGTCCCGGGCGCTCGGTGAAGGACCGTTCCCCCCCCCCCCCGCAACAGAGCAGGGCAGCAGCGATGCAGCAAGCGCTGCCGCCAGCACAGGAAAAGTTATCTTCAGCCCAAACTCGGCTTAAAAAGATAGCTGAATTGCACCGCACATTGAGTATCGCTCGGGAAGGAATCTCCCGCTCCTCTGAGCAGAGAGCTGTCACTGGGGTACTCTTCACTTCACTTTTCCCCCAGCTTTGTGCCCGTCCGGCCACTGTAGCACAGATCCAACTCCGCGCGCGCCTTCCCGCTGCCCCGCGCCGCCCGCGGCCGTTCGGGCGGAGGAGCCGGGGGGAGGGGAGGGGAGGGCCGCCGGCGCCCGCGCGAAGAAAAAAGGAGCGAAGCGGCCCCGCGCGGGCGGGATCCTCGTCCCGCGCTGCCGCGCGCCGCTCGTCCGCGTTCTGATTGGCCGGCGGCGCGGCCGGCGCTCCCCGGCAGGCCGCGCGTGATTGGCCGGATCGCGCAAGCGATGGCTGAGGGCGCCAGCGCGGGGACTGCGGCGCCTGGCGGGAGCGGCGGGCGGGCGGGCGGTACGGCCCCGGCCCTGCCCCAGCCGCTGCTGAGGTGAGGCCGCGCCGGCACCGGGCGCCCTCCTGCCGCGCTCGGCCCCGCGCCCGTCCAACCCCCTCCGGCGGGGCGGGCTGCCCTTAAGGGCCGGCGTGAAGGCGCCTTCTCTCTGTGCAGATGGAGGCGAACGTCCTGAGTCTGCGGGACCTGGCGGCCGTCCGGCCGAGCCGCCGAGGCCGCGCCGAGGCGGAGGCGGCGCAGAAGGTGAGTGAGGTGCGGTGCGGCCCTACGCGTGTCCCGCGGGGCGCGGCGCTCACCTGCCCGGGGCGCTGTCAGCGGGTGGGGGCGGCACTGCGGCGCTGCTCCCCGGGAGGGGTCCCGGCTCTGCCTCGATACGGAGTTCGACGCTCGTCTGGGGCTTTGCCCGCGCCGCCGGTCCCGGTATGCCGATCGCCTGCGGGCGTGCCGCGGTAACGGAGCGGGTCGTGCTGCTCGACAGGAGCGGGACCGCCGTCCTCCCCCGGGGCCGCGGGACGGAGCGCTCCGTGCGGCGGTGTGTCCCTCGGCGACTCCGAGCCGGGCCTGGGCCGCTGCCCCCTGCCAGGGCCGGCCGGCGCTCTGGGGGCCGCGTTATGCTCATGCTCCTTCGCAGACGTGCCCGCTCCTGTGTGCATCCCGGGTTAACCTGCAGCCCTCTTGCGCTCTGAGCCATCTCTCCTTGGATCAAGGTGAACCTGGGCTTTCATCAGTCTGGCTGCTCACCTCAACGGGCAGTTGTGACATTCCACACGTCAGGGTGTGGGAGGCTGATAGCGGAATGGATGTGTGCATCTCGAAGTAATGCTGCCGCTACTCCTTTGCAATATCTGCACAAGGACCCACGTTTGAGGTAGGGGAACCGCGGGTTCTCCAGTGGCCCTCACTGCAGTCCCGCTGGCACCAGCCATGGTGAGCAGAAACATGAGGGGAAAGGGACTTCCTCTGCTGCAAAGTGTTGATTTGTTGCCAGATGGGAACTTGCAAGAACATACCGAGTGCCAGCTCTATGTAAGTATGTAGTCCAAGAAGCACTGTCGCCTCTAAATTCACCCCTATTTGTCACAGTTACAGCTGGCTGCTGTTAATTGGGAAAGGAGATACTTATTATCTCATTGTGGGATATTCATAGATAAATGTACGCACAAATATTCCGTATCGTTGCTCAGAACGCAGTGCTTTTGATGGGCCAGATTGATCCTCACACTGAATGTTGCAGAGCTGCTCCTGGTAAAAGCCAGCTTTAGTTGTGTTTTCTGGCTGGCTTGGACTTCATGAAGTGGTATTTGGAGTCACCTTGCTAGTGATAGCTGAACTGTTCCTGATAAACAGCAAAATATAACTTGAACAAGTTATTAGAATCATTTAATCCTTTGAGTTGGAAGAGACCGTTAAAGGCCATCTAGTCCAACTCCCCTGCAGTGAACTGGGACACATCACATTGTTCAGAGCCCCATCCAACCTGGCCTTGAGTGTTTCCTCCAGGGATGGGGCTTCTGCCACCTCTCTGGGCGACCTTTTTGCAGTGTGCTTCCCCACCCTTATAGTAAATAAATAAATAAATAAATAAAAATTATATCCAATCTAAATGAGCTTTTAAAATTCAACTCATTTTGAAAAACAATTAAGCGGAAATGTAGATCTGAAGAAGGCAAATTGCTGTGTTTGTGAGCACCAAAAAAGCCACAACCAAAGCAAACAGCAAGCAGCTGCCATCCTGATTTGTTGTCTAAGAGCAGTTTATGTGGTTTTGAGGGCTTTCTTGAGTCCCAATTCCAGCAAGCTATCCAGAAGCCATCTGCTATTTTTTCTCGCATTCCATTCAAGGTGTGTGCAGTCAATCTAGAAATCAGTGAGAAATAATAGCAACAACCAAAAAAAACTCCCATAGTATCCTGTTTGTGGGAGGCTAAGTAAAACTGAGTGGTAACTGGATTGCCTGAGAACAGGCTGTTCTCTCAGGGCAAAAAAAAGTTCCTTCTCTGTGCCACCTGATGCATCCTGCAAAGACAACAGTGTGACCTTCTGTCTTCCTCATTCCTTCAGCCTTTGTGACCTGCTTGCATCCACAGGCTGCAGTGAAACACTGTCTTCTGTAGCTCAGAAGCTGGTCTCTCCGTGCCACTGGTGCTTTCTGGAATGAATTCCTTTCAGCTAGTTATTGGTCAGCAGTGGGGGTTCTCACAGTAAGGGCAGAGATAAGGAGTCTGGCCCTCCAATGAGACCTGAAGATGAGAGAAGGTTGGGTTGCAGCTAGAGACTGGAGGGAATTGAGCTTCGCTTCATTCAAGGAACGATGAAAATCAGCTTACACCTTAGACTTTTCCTTCTGGCAGCTCCCAGCTGTGGTCAAGGAATGCGGTTATTGAGTTCTTTGTAGTTCTGAGCAGCGGATAGAATGGATGTAAAGCTTGATCCCCTTGCATGTGAAGTTCATTTCAGTGTTATGTTCCTGAAAGCCCAAGCTGCGTTCCCAGCATGGCTTTTCATTGGAGACTTTTCAAGCAGAACCTCGTATTTTCGTTTCAAGTGTAATGTGACCAATGCATTCTTTCAATCCAATCTGGTTATTTATGTTCATGGGCAATGCTGTCTTGTAATAATGGAACTTAAAAGCATAGGCCAAGTTTGACTGCTTGACCTCAGTTTCTGTAATTCAGGGTTGTGTCTTGTATACTATCGCATAGAATATTTCACTGCTTCTAGTGAATGCAGAAGAACTGCACTAAATACAGTGGTGAGTGCCAAGGCATGACTCACCTGAGATTACCTTTGTAAGAGCAAATGAAATTGATTGTCGAACTGTTGTCTTTCCTTTTTTAATAGGAAAACATACTCGATCGATCCAGGATGGCCCCAAAGACTCCCATTAAGAACGATCCAGTTGACTTATCAAAGCAGAAGGGCTGCACCCCGGACAGAAACCCAATGACACCTGTTAAGCTCATTGACAGACCTCAGGCTGACCCTTGGACCCCCACTGCTAACCTGAAGATGCTCATTAGTGCTGCTAGCCCTGATATGAGGGACAGGGAAAAGAAGAAAGAGCTCTTCAGGCCTATAGAAAACAGTGAGCAGAATGACATACCTGACTCGTTACAGGTAAGACTCAGAATATGTTTAGTCACAGCTGAGACCTTCTTTTAACTGAGCATTAGTCCTTGGCTCTTCTGTAGGAAATCACAGTATTTCAAAACATTTCCAAGGGCAGTTGCGAGTGCAGCACTACTTGACCAGTGTGAATTTCAAAGACTGAAGGTAGCTCTCTTACCAGTGACTGACTTGGGACCACTCAGGAACCTGAAGATGAATTGATCTCTGAGGACAGTGGAAGAAGTAGAGCTTACAGCAGTGAAACCATCACATTTAAGTTCTCCTGAAGCTATTTTCCAAACTGTATTAGAAGAAAAGCTGCCAGTTCACACCAGCCTACAAAGTTCCCTTAAACTAACAGCGTAACTAAGTTTAAAGCTGGGTAGTGCCTTTTATAGCCTCTTGGTATCATATTTGCCCTTCTTCCCCACGCCAGCCGGCCCAGTTCCTTTAAGTTAACTGCTGTGAAGGGCAGTAATATCTCCTGAAAGTGGTTTCGCAGGAGCTGTTTGATGGTTTGTTCATCTTTTATGGATTTATTAGATCCAGAGGTGTTAAAGAAAATATTTCTCTTCCTCTCTTAAACAGAATTGTTCCTTCTAAGTTCTTATCTGCTAGTTTAGAGTTTCTTATGTTTTGTTTATGCACAACATTATTGCATGAACTTGCAGGTAAGAGTTTTTCATTACAGGTCTTGTGTGTTGGATTAAAGAGCATGCAAGCAGATGTGTGTCACCCAAGTGCTTTGCTCTTGCAGGAAGCTCACATTAGAAAGTCTGACTATTGCTGTCGTCTGAAATATACCTTCCTTGACTATGCCTTATTTCTGAACACCTGCACTAAAGGCTTAATGTTTGTATTTTAACAGTATGATATGGTAGATGATGGCACGGTTGATGAATTTGAAAAGCAAAGGCCCAGCAGAAAACAGAAAAGCTTAGGACTCTTGTGCCGGAAGTTTCTAGCTCGCTATCCAAGTTATCCATTGTCAACAGAAAAAACTACAATTTCTTTGGATGAAGTGGCTTCAATTCTTGGTAAGTATACCTGCAAAAATGGGGTGAATGATCACACAGGGCAGCCTTACAGTTGCAAACAAGTAGGTGTAGGAAATTAATTGGGGAATCGATACTTCATAACTTAAGTACATACCTGACATACCATCCATTGTTTGTCAAAGTTATCTTAGCTTTAAATATTGGCTGGTGAGGACAGGTTGCCAGGAGACCTGCAAAAGTAGAGTGAGGAAGTGTGTTGTACTGAGGTAGTGAGACTGCATCAAATAGTCTGTTTTCTGGGTCTTGTTTTCAGGTTTGGTCTTAAGTAAAAATTAATGAAATTTCTGAGAAAGGTAATAGAACTTGGGAGAGAGGACTCAAATCACACCAGTAATGAAAGGATGCAGTTCTGTTGGAGAGGTTGTCTCTTAAATAGGAAGGACTGTACAAAGTCATCTTTAAATAAATTACCTCAGTTTAGAATGTGGCTGTTTAACAGAAAAGAGGTAGCAAGAATGAAATGCATCTGTTTTGAAAGGAAAGGGGACAGGAAAATCCTTTGTGAATGGTAGGAAGATCCTTGAGCAGTGTTCTCTGAGACTCTAGTAAAAAAGTCCATTTTGGTACCTTTGTAATGGGAAGTGGAAATAAGAGAGAACTCAGATCAAGTAAACAGTGAAATAAATTACTACTTAAAGGAATTATTCTTCTAAATGTGGCAGATATTCCTTTGTATATGATATTCCTTTGTATATTTGCCCATAACTCTGATTTTCTAACTTTGTGTAGCTGCACAGGAGTAGTGCTTTACTCATGTTGGGAGTGGTGTTACCTCACCTTCCTCAAGACAAGAAATTTTGCTTCTGGTGTATGGCGGGCACCAAAATTTTATCTCTTATCAAACTCTTATCTGGAGTATCTTTCACTCCAAGATGCCTGTACTCTTGGAAATATTAATGAATTGTTTGTTTTAATATCCATTTGAAGTTGTGTTATCCATATCATGCAGATGGGTAAACAGATGCATCAAGGCCTTGCCTTCTGCAGAGAAGTCTTTGAAAACCTTTGCCTTTGGCTAGCATGTGTTCTGCTCAGCTAATGCTAACAGTTATGGGATTTCAGGTGCACCTGCTGCCCATAGTGTATTGTACTCTGTGTCATACCTACCACCATGCTTCAAACAGCACTGGAGGGCAGTACCTGGGATAGCAAGTGCCTTTTCATATACAGTCCCCAGCTTTGCTGAACTCTAATGGGTGTTACTTTGTAGATTTCCCAATGGTGCAAACCTGGTTTTTGCCGAGGACTTGTTTCCACTGCAGGTGTAAGATTTTATATCTACCCTGTGTCAGTGCTGGGCTCAGACCCTTTCCTGCCCTTCCTGACACACATGCTTTTAGGCAGGTCCATGCCTAAACTCCTGAAAAGAACACTCTGAAAAGAAGGGCCAAAGTGCTCTGCAAACCTTAGGACAGTATAGTTAAGTCTGAGTGAAGCTGGACAATCTGCAGCTAGTTCATCTAAGTGTCAGTGGTTCAAGATGAAGCTATGGTTGGTTTGTATCTGCTGAACAGACAGAAAGCATCATACCACAGTCATGCATAGGTTTTGATTTTGCACATTTGGGTGGGTCTAATGTAATATGTGCAGGAGAACAAGTGAAAGATGCTTTGTGAATACTCAGTGTCGAGAACAGCCGGTTCTTTGTTCAGCTTCTGATGAAGAGCATGTTAAAACAAGCATCAATGTCTCTTTCATTTTCCCCTCTTAAAACAGGAGTCGGGAGGAGACGGATTTATGATATAGTGAATGTGCTGGAGTCGTTGCACTTGGTTAGCCGTGTGGCCAAGAACCAGTACTGTTGGCACGGGCGGCACAACCTAAGTCAGACTCTGAAAACGCTTCAGGAAGCAGGGGAGCTGCAGTATGGAGAGCTAGTGACCTCCCAGTACAAGGAACAGGACACAGAGTACAAATCTGGAGAGCAGAAAAAGGAAGCAGTGGCAGACTCACAAGACAGAGCATTACTTGACTTTGCAGAACCAGATTGCACATCCGGTAAGATAACTAGTGCTTCGATGTGACATACAGATATAGGTCTCTTTCTCCTGCTTACTGTGTGACCTTTTCCCTTGCTATGCTTCTAAATTAAATGGTAAAAAGTTACTTTTTACAAAAGGGTGCTGACTTCACTGTGTAGGTGACGGAATTCATCCTCCTGTCCTACCCCTAGCACTGGTGTCAGGACAGATTTCCCTTTTCTCGTTGGGCTGGCAGGAACCTCTGCAAGATGCACCAGTCCTTTTTTCCCCACCCATACCTGGCAATAAGTGTATTATTTTGACAGAGGGTGCCATATTCCATTTGTCCAGTATTTACACGTTCCCCTTAGAACGCGTAGTGCTTAAGTTCTGAAGTGCATTGAAATGATAATTGCACAGAACTGTGTAATACAGTGGAGAATTAGCTTTGGAATCTGTCTTTATAAAGGCTATTTCTGTAAGCTTTAATTTGTATTGTCTTTTGAAGAGAGGCTTCTGTCTGCATTATTCAGTTATTTTCTGCCTTTCAAAAGATTTCTGCTTCCCGACAAGAAAATACTTTACTCCTTTTATGTGTGAGAAACCTACTTATTAGTTTTCTGGCTGTGATGGATGACATATGCTAAGAGGCTTGGGTGTTATTTGTAACACAGCATCTGCAAACAGCAGAAAGGACAAGTCCTTGCGGATTATGAGCCAAAAGTTTGTCATGCTGTTCCTTGTCTCCAAGACCAAGATAGTCACTCTGGACATCGCAGCGAAGATATTAATAGAAGAAAACCAGGATACGGTGGACTACAGCAAGTTTAAAAGTAAGCTGGCTGTTGAGAGACAGATCAGATAGTGAGTAAGGAAAAGGGGCATGTTTGGATTGACACCAGTAGGTAACAGCAAGAACAGGTCAGGAATCTTTTGCCAAAATATGGTTTGGGTTCTATTGACTGGAAACAGTAGTTTCTCTAAATAGACCTTGGAGTGAGAAGCATCAATTTAATAATCATCTTAAAGTTTTAGCTTCACAATATGGGAAAATTGGGTTTCTGGGTTTAATTCTTTATACCTTATTTCCTCTTCCTTTCTGAATGACGTGTTTCAAGACTTACTGAGATGAAATGTGTTGAATTGAATGGCGTTTGTGTTTTCTCTGCAGAAGTTTGTTACTTCTCCTTTTCACCCCAGAAGTCTTTCACTGCTAGATAGCATAGTTTTGTTTCCAGTTAGTGGAGTTTGGTACTTAGATCTCTCAGATAACTTGACAAAAACAGCATTAGCAAAGCATTTTGCATTTTCAAAATGATGTATCACTAATTCAGTCTTAAAATGCTATTTCAGATGCCAGGAGAAATGAAAGAATTTTAGGTGAGCAGTGGATATGTGTACTGTATCCAGCTCAGAAATGTTATTTATTGGAGTCTCAGAGATTTTTTTCTAGGAGTGTTTCGTTTTTGAGATTGTAAATATACAATCAACTGTGCACATTCACAAGTTTCTTTATTCTATGTGTTGCTTTTTCCCTTTATTGAAGTTGCTGCCTTTTCTGGTCATCCAATGATGTAATCACTCCCTAAATCATTGCCATCAAAACGAGGTAGGCTGGATGCTCAGCTAAAATAAAATGAGTGATGACAAGCAGGTGGAAGTGGGAACTGGCATGGCAGCCTTTAGAGGGGTTTCTAGAGTCCATCCCAGTTTGATTTTACTTGTTCCACCTGTGAAATCTGTGATGATACTCTGGAATGAAATAACTACATAAATACATACTGTATGCATTGCAAATGTGACTGTCTTGACTATTTTTGTTCTTTCCTCTTAGCAAAGGTACGAAGGCTGTATGATATCGCCAATGTTCTTACCAGCCTATGCTTGATAAAGAAAGTTCATGTCACAGAGGAACGAGGCCGCAAGCCAGCTTTCAAATGGATTGGGCCTGTGGACTTCCCTGGCAAGACTGGTAAATTGTGTAGCTCTCTCCACTTTTCTTTTGACATTTGTTTCCAGATTATAAAAGGTTGTTTTCTGCATGTGAAGAATGACTTGACATTCATTAACCATTGTGTGGTTATCGACCACTTACCAGCTCAAAATTTGCCTTCAACAAGCTTATCTAATGATAATTAACTAGATGAATTGTAGAACAATAGAAGATTATGCCTACATCTCCAAATGTGGTTCTGTGAGTCTTAGGGATTACAACACCTCAGTATTTCTATCATAACTTGGTAATTAGTTGTTTTCTTGGTAAGGGAGCTTGCCTTGTATTTCCCCATGAAGAGGTTTGTAACAGAGAGGATTGACCCGAGCTCTTGTAAGCTGCTGATTCTTGTCTAGAAGCAAGTGTGAAGGAAGGCCTTGTGCTACTGTATTTTCTATGTGTCAGGCTGGTGCTATGAGCAGATAAAAGTAAAGCATACTTGGTTATAAACTTAATGGTACCTCAGTGTGTCCCCTTTTTCTTGCTGGCCATACATGCTGGAATGTAGCTGCTTCTTGCAGCTACCATGGAACTGAAAAGAAGAAAGCCATTGTCTTGTTTACCCACGCTTACTCAACTATGATATACTTAGTGCTGTGGGGCTTGGGATGGCATAGAGGTTACCTCTTCTCCTTTGGCCAATTTTAGTTACATGGCAAAAGTCTAAATAATGAGCTGTGTTCTTTGAATGACTTGTACAAAACTGTATTCCTTCAGGTGAGCCAAGAGGGCACTGCCCAACATCTGGTCCTCCAGCAGAGGCACGAAGAGGAGCCCGTGCCCCATATCAGATCTGTGCTACTGGAAAACAGAGGTTCACACGTCATGCTTCATTTAACAGTGCACAGCCCTGTGAAGGCACCAAAAGGAAAGTCAGCTCTGAGCCCAACAGCCCAAATCGAGAAAGACAAGGTAACTTCTGAGGAAGTGTATTTGTTCGTGTGCTACTGAATCAGCCCAAATCTAAGCCCACTCATTAAGGCAGTTGACCAAGTGAAACAGCCTAATAAAATATATGTGAATATATGTGAATTATCTTAGATAGATGCCAGTATTTCCACTCGTATTGTGGATCTTCCAGGCATGTGTCTAAAATTAAATGAGCTGGGTTTGGGCAACACTGCCTTGAATCAGCAGCTTGTTTTCTGGTAAATGTTTATGGTCTTCGTCAATTGCAACTATAGTGTGGCTTCTTCTGTTAAAGTGTGGTATAGATATAGAAGAATTATTTCGACTCAAATGATTGCTTTAATTTATGGTTCTTAGTAAATTCCACTATATTGTAACACTCTAACAGATAGCTCTTAAATATGAGCCCCAGTTACAGGGCCTTTCACAGGTCCCTGTTACAGGAAATGATGTTTTCAAGCACCTCCTGAGTGGGACTGAGAGTTCTAAGTATCTTGCAGGTTCTGGCTTTAGGTGATCAGTAGACATTATAAAAATGTGCCAGGGAAGAAACACCACAGCCAGTATTTCATATGGCCAGCATCAAAATACACTTAGTAAACCTGCCTCTTATTAACTGAATGTTCCTTTGTTTTTTCAGCTTGCATTGTGAATTCAGATGAATATTGCTCAAAAACGATAAATCTAGCATCTGTCTGCAGGCAGAAGATAGAGGAAGATACTAGGTAAGATGGTGTTTAAAAACACTGGTCTTGTTTCAGCTTGGTGTTTGCCATGTGAAACTCAGTATTGCTTGTATGTTTGGTGTTTTTGTTTGTTTGTTTGGTAGTTTTTCAGGAGAATCATTTTAACATGCAGAAAGCCTTAATGTAGAACCAATCAAGGATATAAGCTTTTGCACCTCAAACTCCTTTGTTTATTTGCTCCCCTTACTATGCTGTCAAATCACAATCTAATTTTACTGCTGTGTTAATTAAAAGTTTTCTTCTGTTTAACTACTTGAGCTTATACACAGCCAACATGTATGTATCTATGTTTGTTCCACTGTGTCCCTTTGCTTCATTAGTAGTTCTTTATCTCAGGTGTGTTCATACAGGGCTTTACTGCCTCCTTTTTCATGTTATTTAGGCTGAGCAAATCACAATTCCATGGAAAACCTCTCTTGTCATATTAGTGGGTCTTCTCTATATCTATCCCGATTTGAATTCATGTCTGGATGCCAGGCGTAGCTCCCTATGGCCTTTTCTACTCCAGTCAAGTGCAGCTGAAAGCATTATTATTCTGCCAAACAATTGATGAGTCTGTTTCCCTATAATTTGATATAATAAAAAGTGACCCTCCTGGTAAACTGTGTAAAATAAGTGGAGTTTTTTCATGAATTTTCCATGTTTATGCCCAAGAATGGCATGTAGTAGCTTGTAAGGATAAACACAGGTTTACTTTTGTACTAAGTGTTTTGTTTATTTTTTGTCTTTAGGAGCAAAGGTTGTGCCACAGAAGCAGTACTCAATGCAGCAAGGAACCCAAGTGTAACCTCACCTCTCTCCCTTCTTCCAGTTCCCGGGGACTCTGATTTTTGTGCTAACCCTTTATCTCAGGCAGTTTTCCCTGTGGTCCAGGCAGATATGCCAAGCCTGTTGCTGCCAAAAGGGGTCAGCAGCCAAGCTCTGCATGCTTCCAGTGCAGCAGCCTCCAAGACAGAGAATGGAAAACCTCCCTTACTCCCCAGCCAACCCTTCCTGTGTTTCCCCTCATCATCCTTTTTTATGCTGTGCGGTGGTCTTCAAGAGAATCTCTCAAGGGAGAGTGGGAGCACAGAGGAGAAGGCCTTGCCCCCGGAAGCTCAGGGTGCTGTACCTCCAGCTAATTGCCACAAACGCAGCTCCCACAGGTGCACATCACCCTCTGCTCCTACTGATGATGAAGAACCAGCTGCTAAAAAGCAGACTGTCGAACAGAGTGATGTCCCTATCTCACTTGTAGTACCCAAGGTAAAGAAATGAATTTCTTTATCAGTTAAGCTTCCTATTGGCACAGAGAACTTTTTCCCAGTATAGTGTTATTAGAAATATCTCTCTTGTTATGGGTACAAATTAGCATCTTGATACAATTATGTGGCTGCTGTGTCAGGAAGTATAGACATTAACTAGGAGATGATTTTGCAGTATTAGCAGAAAACAGACTGTGATTGCTTTGCATTGCGAAGTGATGATCAGCTGTCCTTTGGAATCATTGTCTTTAACAGAACAAGCTGCTGGGGGGGGGAAGAAATCAATGTGACTATTATTTCTCATTCTCCATTCTTTACATAGGCTTTCCCAGACAGCAGCAGGATTGCTTACTCCACTGAGCCACAGAAAGTATGATTTGTACTTTCTCCCTAATCTCCAGACTCAGTATACACTGGTTATACACTCAGTATTGCCCACAGCAGATTAGTGAGAGAGCAGATAATGGTGAAAGTAAAGTGCATCTATTTCTCAGCTCTCTTTACTACTGAAAATAGAGGTCAGGCCCTGTACCAATGTTTGAATATAAATTTAAAACAGATACATGTTTTATTCTCTAGATGAGGAAGGTGTCTGAGCATCATACCGTTCTTCAGTTTGGACTCCTCATTACCTCTCTTGTTTTTGCTTAGAAGCCTGTTGAGTCGCCTAAGGCAGACACTGCTCCAGGAAGTGGCTGTGCATCTGCTGTGCATCTAGAAGCTTTTCATCTTGACCTCTCAAGTCCTGCTGCTCCAGAGACTGCAGACAAAAAGTCTACCAAGCCTTTGGATTCTCAGGAGCAAGAAAAATGGTCTCAGAATAAAGACCCTGATGAACCTTCTCCAGGAAAAGATCACATCTCTAAAGAAAACACCAATCAGCCTTTTGTACCGCAGTATCTTTATGTTCAGCCTGCTGCTGGTAAGGGCAGATGTGAGATCTAGAGGCACTCAAACCTTTCCATTTGTTCACTGAGGCATTCAAAGAGGGAGACCTACAGATAGGTCAGGAAGTCTGTAGTTGGCACAAGAAGTGTCAGCAGCTCTCTGTAGTAGTTTAATAACTCTAACTTCCATATGAATTGTTGCTTCTCTGAAAATGGAGGCTTTTGGGTTTTTTAGGCACTTAAATGTTACTAGAAATAAATAGCATGCATTTTGCATGCTCGAATTACATGCAGCAAAGTAAGACACATGCAGCAAAGTCTGACATTCAAAACTGAGGGTAGCTGGAAGTCTAGATTTGTCAGTAAGGTGGCTGGAATAGTGCAGCAGCATTTCCCTAAGGGTGAACTCAGTCATCTGCAAGCTTTGCACTTCCTTGTCTTATGCCTCAATGGGATCGTGCTACAAAAACAGAATTGTTTGCTGGGAGCGTCCATGGACACAGCAGTAAGGGAGGAAGCATCTGCGAATACAATAGGATTTCATGTTCCATCCTTGTTTGCATCTGTGCTTGCACAGTGACAAAGACTAATTTTTGGGAGCAGCACACATGAGATTTTTCAAGACTACTGCTTTAATATTTGATTCCCTTGTGGCATAGAATGGGGCCTGTGGACTTTCACTTTTCTGGAGCAACTTGTAGAATAGAGATGCTTGGTTGGAAAATGTTGATCTTGGAATTTTGAAAGGTCAAACAAAGTGGGAACCAGCTTCTTTTTCAAAATGATATTTCAGCAGTTTTAAGGAAAATGAGCATCTTTGGGGTATATCTAGATGTTTTCTAATTGTATTTTTTCTTGCTAAAACACAGTGTATATACTTTGACATAGCAGAGAATGGGGTTCTTGTTAACGTAAAGAGTTTGTTTAGCTAAGCTGTTGCTTGTTACTCAAGTTAGAAGCAGAACGTAGGAAGGTGCAGTTGGTGCTTAGTATGAATGAAGTGAACAGATGTAGAGAAAATGAACAGGCAGCAGGGGGGGACATGGGGGTATGTAGGAAAAAAGGGCCTGGCTTAACAGCAACAGTTTTGTTTCTTCCTGGCCAGCCTATCTCTCCTTCTTTCTTGTCCCTCCTATTCTATATGAAGTTATGTTAGCTTAATTCCAGTTTGTCAGCTGTATTAATGCCTTGCTGTTTTTCTCATTTGTTTAGGACTAAGCAGTTTTAATTTCCTGTTCTCTGCAAACCAAGCTCCCGGTGCCATCGGGCTGGCTGCAAGCCAGTTACCTTCTCTGAGTGTCCCCTGTGTCATGGTGCCATCAGCAGCCTTGGCTTCCTTTCCTCTCGTCTGTTCACCTGCAATTCCCAGCCGTCTCTCTCCAGTTCCCAATGGCTCCTCAGCTGCTGCCTCCATGAATATCAGCATGCCTGGCCTGGCATCGACAGCGCCTGTTTTCATAGGCACCACAGCAGTGGTTACTCCAAATGCCTCACCTTCACCATCAGTGGATCCCCAGCAAACTGCTCACCCTGCTGCACATCCGAGACCTGTGCTCGCGAGATCCTGCAGTGCTGTTAAACTGGATTCCCCTGTGTGTGTGGGGCATCCAGTCACCCTTCTGAAACTGCAGCAGGTAAGCATCAAAGGTGACTGAATGACAGTGAAAATGCAGTTCCAACTCAGTGGGACTGAAGGCAGCTTGTGCTGCAGGTTGGTGCCTGGGCGCCAGAGCAGCAAGTTGGCAGGCTGGGAGGTGGTGTCATCCACATAATTCACATGTCCATCTGTCATGGTGGGAGGGCTTGGGACAGTCTTTGTATAAACATATGGCCCAGTGTAAGGTGTCTCATGCTGCGTGGTAAAGTGGTGAGTTTCCAATTCTTACAAGAATTTTAAGATCTTAGAAGTCTGACGTGAACAGAGGAAGAAAAATGAGGGTTTTTTGGGCTTGTTTTCCCAGAGATCTGAGTGCTTTGGGTTGTTTTTTTTGGGTTTTTTTTTTTTTTGTTTCTTCCCTGTTTGATTCTAGCATTCTAAGTGTATCATTCAGGAACTGCAGAAACACAGTAGGAAGATGGGAGGATTGTTTGTCATCATTACAGAATCAAATGTCCAGAACAGGTGGTAGTGTTCTGGGTTACCTCCTCACCCCCATTCTAATCTCTGCTCACTAAGTAAAGGAAGCTTAGTGGCAACATCTGACAGAACTGAGTGATATCCACTTGATCTTTCTTAAAGATCAACAAATATTTTTGAGAATTTACCATAGTAGGGGATTTTTTTAATATATAAATGAGAAATTCACAAATGAAGGACTCATTAATCTGAAGTACAACTAATGAGATAAAATAGTCGTGTCACACTATGTTAGCTGTGCACAACTATTCACAGTGATATTTTGGCACTGCTTCAGCTTACATTTTTTTAGTCTGTGATGTGTTTTCCTACCATCTAAAAAAGAGACAAATGGAAGCTTTATGAATGTTACTTTATGTTAATTTTGTTCAAGCTTTACAAAAAGGCTGTAATAGAGTCAACCTGTTTACAGATACCAGCATTAGAGTAGCACTTAGATACCAGCATTAGAGTAGCAGAAGACGCCTGGGTTTAGTAGACTAATTTTAGATCTGTTTTGTTGTTAGCAAATAACAGAATTGACTGAAATATTAAGGAGGGGAAAGATCCTTTTGAGCTAGAGGACAAGACTGGCATAAGAATGAAAGAGTACAAACTAGTGGTGAATATACTTAAGTTGGAAATGAGATAAAGGTTTTCAGTTTCCCAGCAGTGACGTACTGGCAGATAGCCCAGAGCTTTTCATGTGGAGCTCCTGAATGTATTGTGTGACATGGCTCCCTGTAGTAGCACAGGATGCTGGGCTTCTTGCAAACCGAAGAGAGCTTGTAGGCATGCTTGCATGTAGACTTTGATTTAAAAAAACTACTGAATTACCTTGGTTCTGTTTCACAAATAGCCTTCATCAACTCCTGTCACTCCCAAGAGCGTTCGTCCTGCACGTCACGAGGCGTTCTTCAAAACTCCTGGAAGTCTTGGAGATCCTGGTGCATGGAAAAAAAGTGAAGGCAACCAGACCAGAAATGCCAGCTCTGTGCAGAGAAGACTAGAAATCTCTAGTACCAGCACTGACTAACTCCATGCATTGCAAAGGTTGGGCAGATTGTCCTAGGACACAGTATTTGTTACAAGAGAACAAGCTCTTAATCTGACAAGAAGAGCGTGTTGACATGTCATCCCTTTTGGCATGCTTCCCCACTATCCATTCACCCACCAGTTCTGTTAACCTTCTCCACAAATCAGACTTGGTAGTGAAAACCTTTTACTTAATTGTTCCTTCAGTACTGATCTGAATTCAGATGCTGTAGTTCACGTAACCTTGTGGGCATCAAATTTTATTTGTGGTTTTAATCTGGAAAACTCTTTATCAATGTGAGGAGATGTAAAGAGATCTCCTTGGAATCCCCACGGGTTCTTTGCTCGTGGTTTTAAGTGAGACATCTAGCACTTATCTGGGGTAAGCAATTTTTTAACATGTCTGCTTACCCTGAGTAAAGCTGTGGTGAAATTGATGAGCTAAAACAATCTGCCAAACCCTGTCGCCGCAGTACAGCCTCTTGCTATTTATTTGGTACATTAGAGTGGGAGCTTCAGAGTAACAGATTTTCTCAGGGTGGGATTACTTGAATGTCAGTCAATTGTTGTACAATTTGCCCAGCACTTGTGGTTAGGAAAACGAATAACAACACCATATAATTGAATGTATACATTTGAAAAATATTAAGACCAAAATAACTGTGAATGTTAACATTTTTATAGTTATGTCAATGAACTGCGTTATTCCTTGGGTTTCTTTCTCCTAATCTGAGCAAAAGGTACAAAGGTAGATATGAAGAATACAAAACCTGATTCTTGGAAAAAAAAAAAAGTTTGACAAAGTCATTTGAGAGTGTCATGCCACTGGGAGAGCTGTGCTAAGATTTAGTTTCCCGTGCGATATGTGTTCTGGACTTTATGACAAAGGGACAGTGGTAAGTTGGTAAACACAGTATGAGATTCACTTTAACCTGAGTCTCCTTAAGTGCCTTCTTAGAGGTTTACTTCAATCTGTACCCCTTAAGTGGATTTTAAGTGCCTATCTGTTCATCTGTGGGAATTTTGTAACTAGTTAATAGTGTTTGAATGTACTTGGAAGATGAGGGAGATTTTATCTTTTGGCACATACCTGTCAAAACCACAAAAGAAGCTGAAAGAGAATGGGAGTCAAATTTTGAAAGTAAAAAATTACTTGTGTTCCTTATGAGAAGATAAGGAGAAGAAAAGGGCATGTGTAACACTTAACATTCAGGGTCCTCAAATAGTGAATGGTGCTATTAATAATATAGGACATAATTTTAAGGGTTAATACTCTTATGGTTGGGTATGTTCTTTACTGGTATAGCTGCCATGAAACTTGTGCAGTTTCCTTTTCAAAAGACAGAATGCATCGCTGTTGACTGATTTTACTCTGGATTTTTAGCAAACACAAGGCCAACATCATCAGCTCTTCCCTCACAAGTAGTAACTTTGCTTTGATTGGTACTGGTGTTTGAAGGTAGATAGGCTGGTGTGCTGCTTGGTCAAGGGAGGCTAGGATTTATGTGGGAGTTTGGAATTTGATGAGGATTTTTATTTTCATAACGAAGTGTATTACGAAAAAAGAATTTAAGAAAAATCTTTGCCAAAACTGGGAATTTAGTCAATGTGGCCTTATCTTAGAATAAACAAATAACAGCCTTGTAAGGAGAGCTGGTTAGCCCTCACTGAAGGGAAATCTCTACAGTGGAATTGTCATAGGAAATTTCAGGGATTATAAGAAGAAATCTTCAGACTGCTAAATTTAAAGTTGTTTTTTCTTGTGTTGTTTTTTTTTTGTTTTTTTTTGTTTTTTTTTTTAATCACACTACAACTGTGAAAGTTTACAATTTTTGCTTCTGAATTATTTCTTCTTATACCCCCATTCATATTTATTTCATTTTGAAAAGTTTTGAAATGGGCACGGTGCTGCCACTGTAACATACAGTTGTTACTGTTGTGGCTGGAAAGAGGCTGCAGTGATTCTGGTGGACATCGTGGATGTCGATTTCCAAACCTTGTCTTTTCCTCTCAAGTGTGGTGCAGCCTTTGAATGAAATAGCAGCTGGCAGCAGAGGGGAGTGCTGGGGTCAAGTACTGGCTCTAGCTGAAGCACGATCATGATATTTGCCTTGTGTTGTAGTCTGTGTCATAGCATACTTGAAAATGCAGGGATTGAAAACGTATCTTCTGTTTCCAATTTCTGCATCTACTTTTCAGTTTCTGTAAATACAGCAGACCTGGAAATGAGGATCAACTCCCTCACAATCAAAGCTGTTTGATGGGTTGCGGTTGTGAAAGCAAAATTGGGGCTGGGAACAGGAGGGTGTTTATGTGATGTTCTGGTTTTGTCATTGCAAAATTATCACTGGAGGAGGTGGAGGGATGGATAGAGAAGCAGCACCGGGGCATTTGGGTGACACTGGGGACAGTGCTGCTTGCAACTGACTGGCAAGGTAGAGGGGTGGGCTGTCAGGAGGAAATGAGTTTATTTTCTATCTTTGCCTTTGCTGAAAGCAAAATAGTAAATTAAACTAGTAACAATTCACCAGGAAAGTAGCTTTGGAAAAGCAGAATTTGTACTCACACTGAGGAAATGTGCATACCTATGATGTTTTGCAGGGTTTGTAAAACCTTTCTGTTCCAAAACAGTTGTTAGGGAGGGTGAGTGTGTAACTTATACTTGAATCTACCTGCCACGTTTACATTTCTGATTATCTTTTGTAAATTGGTGCTATTTCTGTATTTAAAAAGCGGTATTTTTAATGTAAAGCTGCTTTCAGTTTGTATCTTTGCACTGCTAGTTTAATATAGATATTAATTTTATTGCTGCCTATAACTGTTGTGCTTCTCCTGCTCTGTAGCAATCTTTTTAGCTGTTTGCTTATAGCTTTACTCCAATCACAATGTTGGGATTATTATCTTTTAATCCTATCTCTTAGCAAAATATTAAACTTTTACAGAATAAAAGTGGAAGTAAAAACAAGTCTGAGACTGTGATGTCAGTATGGAAGCATTCTTTAAAATAAATAACCATCCACCATGCATTCAAATTAGTGCTGTTGAAGCCTCAAGGACCAGTGCAACGTAAGCTGGCTAATAAAGTCCTGGAGCTGACTAGGAGCATGGCTCTGCCGCTCGAGTTCTGCTCCTGTAATATGGGGCAGATGTTCTGGGTCTGACTGTCATCGTTGAGAAGCTGTAGTTGGTTGTCTAAATATGTGCCTAGGGCCTGTCACCTTGGTGCCTCCTGGCATGAAAGGTTCAAGCCCTTGCCTATGTGTGGAAGTTTCCCAGAAGCAAGGCCCTGGACTGGGTTGTGGGCAACTGTCCTTGGGAGCTACCAGCACCACAAGGGACTTGTCCCGCTACCAGGGACCTCGGGGCTCCATTAAAACCAGGGATCATTTCCTTATTGATTTCACCAAGTCCTGTGTTGCTTTTCCCCAGTAATTAAAGAGATGGGACTTAATGTCACTGAGACCCGGCTGCAAGATGTCTGTGAGTTACGACTGGCTGAGCTCCTCAGAAGTCATTTTTTAAAATGAAAACTCAGCAGCTCAATATCGTTTGGCTTATTTCTGACCTGTGACTCCACCAATATTAACTTTCTCCTTCCACTGACAGGAAAGATTATAAATTAATAAGATAAGATATGAGCTGAATGCTAACAGGCCCTCCTCCGGCCCCTTTTGTTAGGCCATGGCTGTAGCCTCCTTGGCAAAGTTCAGGGCTGTAGCTTCAAGTACTTCCCATCCACATCTGTGTGCCCGTTTGAAGTAAAAAAATAATTAGAGGGGAACATTAAACGCCCTCTGGTTTAGTTCTCTCTGTTAAAAGGGAAAATTAAAAGCTGTAGCATTGTGGATGAAAGTCTTACTGCCCCGTGGCCTGAGCTGTACAGCCAGGGCCAGCTGGGAGACCAAAATCAGCCCACAGTGCTGGAAGGTGTTACATGCTGCCAGCAAGTGAAGCTTTGATCTGGGAAAGGCATCAACCCCTGCCCCAGGGCCCAGCTGCCCCTTGTTTGAGTAATATGGAAGAGGCACCCAAGTGTCTTTGTGCAGTAGGAAAACCAGAGCAATAAAAACTACAGGAAAAATCTAACAAGATAGGTTTTGGGAAAATTACAGAGGTTACCTGGGGGCTGATTGCCAGCATTGGGTTAAGTCAGAGATCTTTTGTGAGCACGTTTGCTGTGGCATTCAGGGGCAGAAAGCCAAAGGGAAGTCAGCAAAACAGCTGCATGATGAGCTCTTCCACTGCAGGGGCCAAGCACTGCACAGCATGGGACAAGCTAGGCACAAAGAGCAGGGCTTCACTCTGTTGGCTGTGATCCTCTGAGATCTCCGTGGTAAGAAGCATTAGTGTCCAGGTTCTTTCCAAGTTAATTGGCTGCACCAGCAAGACAACAAGAATTTCAGCTGTTTTTCAGGAGGTTTCCCCAAGGCTTCCTGGGTGATTAAATGAAACCTAATAGTGTCAGTCAGCACTAAGTCAAGCTGCAAAATCCTTGGGCCTTTCCCTGCTCCACTAGGGACACGCAGCAATTCTGCTGCTGAGTGGGCAAAAACCTGCATTTCTGCTTTGCAAGATGCCGTGACGTCCAAGTCTGATAACACAGGATCTCCTAGGGAAAGGACAGCATGATCTGCCTCAGTCAGAGCTTGGAATTCCTCCATTTTCTGAATAAATAAAGCCCTCATTTTCACCCTGCAGGAGAACGTGAGCTGCCATAGGTTCTGCCTTTCCCATATCTCTGTTTCAGTGTGACAGCAGTTTCATTTAATAGATGATATGGCAAATTTAGGTGGGAGGGGAGAATGAAACTTATTTCATAATAAGATGAAAGAATGAAGTTTCTATTCCACAACAGTGAATTGTCCAAAAGGAAACAATTTACTTTCGCTAGCCAATTTGTTAATGCTGATAAAGTCCCTGTGTCTCACTGATAGCCAACAAATATGTGGCTTCCTAACCCACGCCCCTTTAAAATCTTGGTTAACTGGTAACAATTAGTTTGTGCTAAAAGCATCCTCCTGTACCTGAAATGCACAGGGAATTTAATGGACATGATGGAGAAGACACTGAAACTCTGGTCACAGCATGAAGTCAAGAGGGGATTAATGAGGCCAATTTTCCTCCGTATGTAAATGTAACTTTCCTCCTGATTCTGGAAGTGTAACGTCACTGAGGCTTGTGACATTGCACCCACCTTGCATAGCCCTGAGGAGGGAGCTGCAAGGGATGGAGATAAACCAGGTGCCCCCATGGGCTACTGTCATTATCTAGCTGTGCTGAAACTGGAAGGTTTGGAAAAAGTTGATGAACAACAGCTCTTCAGATACTTCAGGCTCCAGTGTCAAATGCTTCTTTTCCTGTCTTCCTTAGTATCAGCGTGATGCCAGAGGCTCCAATGCACTTGCTCTTGATTTGTGTTGGCTTGAAAGGAGAAAGATCTGTCTCCTGGTTCTGGGCTTACTTCTGCTTGTCCTGTACTGCATGACTTTGAGCAAATCAGTCTTTGACTTCTCTAAAACCACAACAATTACAATCAGTCAGGCCTATCACCTGGCCTCACAAGGCCTAACAAGTGTAGGTATTGTGCTGAAGGAAAGGGAAAGGGAGAGACATAGAGCTGAAGAGAGGAAGGGCAGCCCTACTGAGTAGGCTATTTCTTAAGAAATAGGTGAGCAAACACATTCCCCAGTTTGAAAATAATGTAGGGCTTTTCAACTCAGCCATAGTTGGGTGTTCACATTTCACACTAGCCATGTAGTATGAGCCTAATGGTCTTAGGCTGACCTTCTCTTACTGTCTGACCGTTATGTGACATTGATTTTTAATTTAAGACTCCTGTTCATGTGTCTTGAGGCTGAAATCACATAGATTGGAGCCCATTATGTCTACCAGACATTCACAAAAATGCTTCAAGATTCATTAGATAAAAGATTATTTTAAGAGGCTGAGGAAGAAAAAGCTTTTTCAGTCTTCCCAGCATATACAATTAAAGAGGAAAGAACATTTCAGATGCAATCAGTGAATACATTTTACTATAATCAGATAACTACACGGTGCCTTGCCAGAGTAACTAGGGCTGGGCTCCAGGAGTCTCTGCAGAGAATAAAAGGATTCACTCAGGCGCCAGCCTCCCTCCTCCCCCAGTTCTGAAGTCTCTCCAGACATTTCTTCAAGCTACTGCATGCTGCAAAGTCTTGCATGATCCTAATGAGTTGTTATCTCCTGGAGAAACCAGGAGACAGAAAGTACCAGCCTGTCAGCTCTTTTTTTGTAGCAAAGCCCTTGCCACTTGTTTTGCTAGGTAAACATGACCACAGCCTCCCTTTGCCTTTTGCAGCATGGGGAGAGTTTAATTAAGGAGAGCAAAACAAATCTCAGATGTCCATAAACGTTTTAAGCCTGTTAAAGCCCAGGAAATCTTGGTCTGGGTTATAATTCTGCATATAAGAAAGTTGTTTTTGCAGTTCTGTGCAAAATCAGTTCAGACTTCTATCCCTTTTTCAAGGAGGAATTCTTCATGGCAAAATTAAAAGGAAAAGCTGAGATGAAGTGAAAAGAAGCAGTTGTTCCTCGAGATATCTCTGCTAGGAAGCTCCACTGAATCATAGAGGTCCACTAAAATGCAATGTTGCAATCAGTCAGTGGGCAGCTGCTTAGCAGGAGTTCTTTAAGACCCCTATGGCAAAATAGAAAAGAATGAAAGAAATAAAGGAAGGAAGAAAGAAAGGAAGAAAGGAAGAATAGAACTATCTTAGCATTTTCAGAAAAAGGTGTGAATGGATTAAGGTAGACAGGAAGGCTAGCCCAGCCCCCCTGACGGCACATTTGCAACTGCTGCAGCGGAGCTTTCATGCAGGATACAAATCCCAGTTCTGTTACATTTTGAGGCAGCACTGAGGATGCTTGCATAGCTCTCGGCCACACACTCTCAAGTTCATCTGAGCAGAAGAGACATTTGGATCCATTCTCCAGAATCATTTTATAAGTTGTAGACAGCTTGAGCAGACCGGCCCAAGTCATGTTTCTCTGCTGCAACCTGCCCTCTGCCTTTGTCTCTGCAAATTCTGACTGTACCCAGCATCATTGCCTTTTCTCAGCATCATCTCCGGCCTCTAAAATCCTCTTCTGCCAGGGCAGGGGAAACAAAGTGCCTTTCTTAGAGGAAATCCTTTCCTAGAGGAGGTCCAAATCCCAATTTCTTCTGCCTTTGCTTCTGCTACCAGTAGCTCACAGCGCCTGCTCCTCCCAGGTGCCTGATAACGTCATCATTCCCCCTTGCTCAGAGCTGCTGGAAAATCTCTCTGACTCAAAGAACTCACTTGCAGCCTTGGCTGCTCTCTGGTACCCAGCTGGCACAGCACACAGAGGCTCAGGGCCATCACAGGTTGTGCTTGCATCAGTGCATCACAGTATCCCTGACCCTTCTGGCACATCCTGTCATACCCAGCACAGCTGCCAATTTATCTGGGTCTGGTTTCCAGCTGCATCAAGAGCAGCTCCTTATCCTCTTCCAGGAGGCACATGGGATTCACTCCCCCTTCGTGCCCCATTTTTCTGAGCTCAGTTGGCCATGGGGTGTTTGTAACAGCATATTTGTGAAGGAAGTAGAAGCTACTCTGAGGGAAGGACATAAATGTGGATTCTGGCTTCTTCTTGCAGTGGTGTGCATTTTGCACCCAGCTAGGGCCATCCCTGCTACTCACTGAAATGCTTACTCAACAATGTGGGATTCTGTTTGTAGCTCAAAATATTTATAGATTAAATGAAATGGAGAGGAGACTACTACTGACTGTTTTATTTCTATTGCAGCTTTAAGTGATGGATACTGTGATTCTGTGATACTGGACAGTATGCAAACATCTGTGTTACTGGTTTGTGGTACCTGGGAGAGTGGTATAGGTCTATGTTTTGATAGGAGTGCCTCCATAATGCACGGTCCCTGATTACCACAACAGGCTCATTTGGGTTAAGTGATGCCTGCAGGAGTCTGACGTCAAAACCGAAAGTAGTGCAAAGCCTTATTCCATTCACATCACAGAACATAAATCACACAAACACACACACAAGAACAACCTGCACACAAGTCTCTGCCTTGTATCACCGTGTTTCTGCTTTGCAATATCAGCTGTGACACCTGGCTCCCTGTGAATTTTTGTGATGTTATGGGTTCCCTCATTACAATAAACCTATTACATCCTTTTCATGGTTCCTCTGACCTCTATTCTCTCCTTGGTCAGCTTCCCTTAGTGTAACTTAGTGCCCACCTTGCCCCAGGTTTCCTGCCACGATCACCTCTCCAAGGTGGTGAGAGGTGAGAGGCAGCTCACGCCGTGTTTTCCCCTGGGGCCAGAAATTCAGTAGTGGGCTCAAAACTTATGGGGAATGAACTGACCAGCAGGAAAGCAGGACTCACAACAATAAATCTTGACTTGTTGAAATGAAACACAAGGTTAAAGCCCAGAGTTTGGCGCTATTTCAGATGATGACTCTCAGAATTACCCATTAACTCTTCAGTTTTAACTTGGGTGGAGCTGCATTCAGACATTTCTCAGAACTGGGCCAAGGAGAGAATCTCATCATTATCAGACCTAGGTGAGTCCCAGCAGCTTCTGTCAGGGAGCAGAGAGCTGCCTGCTGCACAGGGAGCCAAGTGTGAGCACGAGGCCCTCAGAGGCAGGATCTTCTGCAACAAGGAGCCAGGACCTGGAGGGGCAAGCCAGGGTCAGGACTGGGCCCAGGGGTCAGGCGCAGCCACTGATCACCTAGCACAGTGACAAGCAAGGCCTGAGGCCAAGCCAGGTCAAAATCAGAGGAATGAGGCCTGGGGGCAGTCCTGGCTGCTGCCCTGCTGTGATGTAGACCAGCTGGGGCCAGAGGTAGAGCCTCAGCTGGAAAGCAGCTTCCAGGGGATAGGAAGGGCAGGCCCCTGCTTTTAGCTTTCTTCTTGCTTTTATCAGCAAATAGCTGGCCTGGGAGTCATGCAGCTGAGCTCCTCAGCTTAGCCAGCAAAACGCCTACAGGGCAGGACAGCTTGATTTACTAAAGAGAAAGGGACAAACTTTAATATGCTCTTCAAGTTTAGGCAATGAATAGAAAAGCTAAAATCAACTCTCTGCAATGCTACCTCCACACAGATGCTGAAACTCAATCACATTTTCCAAAGGAAATTGGCTTCTGTTGTGCCAGAGTAGATTCCAAGATACAGAGGAAGGTTAAAGAGATTGTTTAATCCAATTGTATGATAATAAGACAAAGTGATTAATTACACCTCCATAATGAAAAAGAGATTGTGTACAGGCCTGAATCAGCTTTAACATATCACCTTGTAAGCTGACTGCGTGTTCACGTATAGCTTCTGGCATTTCTGCACTCTAATTACTAGTGTTCCTGTGTTACACCAAAGGGTAAAGCCTGTAATTACGAAGGAGAAAGACCATTCTTGTCTTGACTTGGTCCTCTCCTTGGCCAAGGAGAGCCTGGCTGAGATTAGCTAAAACCAGATGGGAGTAAAAGGAATATTCTCCTTTCAGTCGTCCTGCACACGGTGGATATTAGGATCAGTGACAAGCAGCATAGTGAGCTGTATTAAACACCTTTCCAACCAGAGATGTGCCGTTACACAAGCAGCGCCAATGCTGCAACAGTCACTAGCATTCACTGAGTGGCAGCCCACAGAAGGTCTTGTGTGCAAGGAGAATTTTTTCTAGTCACATCTGGCTAAAGCTTCTTTCTATCAAACCGATTCAGAATGTAGCTAGCATTTACTAGAACTGGTGGAAGTTTGCGTGTGACTTCCATCAGCACGACACCAAAGAAGTAATAGAATTGCCATACCAAAAGTGTGAATACCTGTCCTACTGCAGCTGAAGATACTCAAGATCTGTTCAGTTGGGGCTTATTTTTAAGCCATTCTAAGCTGTTTCCTGTCTTCTCACCAGCAATGTTGTTTGTTTACAGCAGCTGGAAAATGTATATGAGAGAAAAAAATGACATTGAAAACACTTTGGAGGACAAGATGCTGATGTTGTGGAGGAGAATAATGAAAGAAATTTAAAAGTCTCTGCAGTAACAAGGGCCAGCCAGGAATTCAACTGCAGCTGAACCAAAAAAGAAGCCGTTAAAACGCATGGAAATATGAAGCAACTTTAAAATGATCACGGGTTTGGAAACAATTATGCAAAGAATGAGCAATATCAGCAAATCCAAGTAGTCCATTACTGCATATTGCACTATGATGTTCCTTCATGACAGCCCCCTGAAACCATTCACCTGGTCTTCTACAGGATTGTAATAGCTGGTACAACTTTGTCATTCATCAAGCATTGTACAACAGCTGGAGACAGTGCTCTCTCTGCCTGTTTATATTAACTGAGTTTGAAACCCCTCTTGACCAACATCCTGGATTTCCAAGACAGCTCATTGTATGAACTATAGAATCATAGAACATCCTGAGTTGGAAGGGGCCCTCAAGGGTCATCACGTCTAATTCCTGTCTCAGCACAGAACCACCCAAAAATCAAGTGAGGGGTAAAGAATCTTGTCTCCTGGGTGTTACATTCACACCCTTGGAGATGAGGATTACAAGGAGCACAGAACTATATTACTGTTACAGGGACAATCCCTGCTTTCTTGTACAGCATTGGCATTTAGGAATTAACAATACTAAAAAGTAGGAAATGCAGAGTAACTCACCAGTGAGGGTGAGTTACGCTTATTGCAGCAATTCTTGAAAAAAGCAGTAGAAAATTTGTCTGAAAATTGGAGACATTTTCAGTCATGTCCCCCGTGGTAAACAAAGAACTGTCCCACCTAGTACTTTCTCCAGAAAAGCATTATTTTTAAAGGATCCAATGAATCTGTGTCAGTCTGCTCTCTGAAGCTTTTCTACCACATTTTAATTGAGTCTTCGTTACAGTATGGTGGAGCTTCCACAGATAAAGGGCAAGAATCTTTCTTTTCTTTTTTTTTTTTTGCTTTTTTTTTCTGTTTTATTACAATGTCACCAATTTTACTGGAATTTCGAAATTCAACTTTTGCTAGTTTGGATGAACTCATGAGCTCTGTCAGCAGAAATTCATTGATCAATCACATTTGTGAATTCTGTTTGAGGAGTTTGGTTTCTATTTGTGCTTGCTCTTAATGCACTGAGTTACAGTATGAGTCAAATATCTGTTTATATCTGTATGCGTTACAGTGAAGGTCGTTTTCGATCTCTTCATTTAATAGGTTCACTGTTCAGCCTTACCACAATCACTTCCTATTTTATGAGTCTTTTTCTCAACAGTACGATTTTGGTTTGCTGTAAAGGGACACATTTTTCAGTGAATATCCTGTTGTGTAATGATGCAATTCCAAGAGATTTTAGGGATGACTGAGTCACTCATATGGACATCCATCACACCATATGCAGAGGAAAAAAAGTCCCACTTGAGACCTGGATTAAATCTCACTTAAGAGACATCAGTATATGTATTATGACATAATACAAGAAGATATGATTTGTTACACGTAGCACAAAGCTATAAAATGAGCTTTCTTTGACCTTTGCTTTTTGAGGCCTTCAATTCTGTGAGGCTATCACTCACATCACTGAGGGCGTTCATGTATCTGTGAGTGCTTAAGTCGCTTACTTAGTTACATCAGGAATCAATCAGGTACAGCTCCTCTAAGAAGTGAGCTAAAAAGGATTTGACTTTGTACTTCTGGAGAAAAAGTAGAATGAAAGAGGAGAAAAGGAGTGACTTGTATAAGCAGATTCAGAACAATGGATCTATCTGAAAATGCTGAGAAAATTAATGCCTAAGAAAAACATCTTGGTAACATACCAGTTAAGCCAAGGTTTCTCATTTCAAGATTTTTGTAATGCCTGCAGCAAGGTTTTATCTCATTGTATTTTTTTCACTTCCTTTATCACAGTGAAATTCTGTCCTATCAATGGTTTGCTTCTGGAGCCAAATATAATTCAAAGTATCTATATGTTCATACCCTCTGAATATAACTATCAGAATGCACACCTGGAATGGGAGCCATACACACAGAAAATATTTCAGTTGATATGAAACTAAGCAGCATATCTGCTTAACAACAAATTGCTGTGAATATATCGCTGCCATGCCCAAAGCCTTATCTACTGTGGCCAGGAAAATCACATTGGTATCCATACCAAACACACTGTACTGAAGAACTGAGAAAAGTGCTAAATTGACTTTCTAGCTAAAACAGACAGGCAAATTCCGCTGCTTTATAAAACTACTATTTGACTACATAGGGGTTGATATTTCATAGAGGAAGAGAAGTATGTGGAGGTAGAAATGGTATGGCCTCCAGCAGCACAGCTAGTAGTTTTCCCCATCGTCCATTCAGCGCTATTCTGTCACAGTTCTTAGTGCACTTCCAGTTGGTTCAGATTCCAAACATCTCCTACAGACGAGACATTAAAAAAGGTTTATTTTCACTATAAAAGACACCAAAGAGCCTCCATAATGGGAATCTCAGCAGACAGACAAGGGGAAGCTACCTTCAGTCAAGAATTACTGACTTATTCAAGTTCTGCAAAGCTTCTCCATATGAATATCTTGCTGGTTTGTAACTAAATACTAATTGCAAGGCTGAGCACAAAACTTTTCTTGCTCAATTTCAGCCATCCGCACAGTTTTGTATCACGAAAAAAACCCACAACAATTCTCACCAGGTGACGTCTGCTTGATGTTAGCCTTCAATACCAAAATCTGTCATGTTGTACTCTAAGGCCCAAACACGCTTATGACTCACATCTCCTTTAAACAAAATGTTTTTATTTACATGTGAAAGCTGTGTTGAAGGACCCTGCAAAAAGTCACTGCATTGGCCTGGACTTCTGGAAATTGTCACCATTGTTCCATGCAGCATCTGCTCCCAGAAACACAGCACTGCTGCCATTAGCTCAGCTGCAAGAATGAAATGGGCCTCTGGGTCCAGCCAACCTGCTGGTGCCTGTCCTTACTTTACCCCATTATAGATACACATATCTCTTCAGGCTTTAGTCTATGATGTGCTGTATCACCTGAGTACTGGACATTTATTTTACTGGATGGGGTGAACTCTGCTTCTGCTTTGTGAAAGGCTAATAGCTACTAACCTGATTCAGTCTTTGGTATCAGACGCTGTCAGAGGTACTGCTGTCTCAAGGATAGTGCCAGTCTCTGCCATGCAAGACCCCAGCATTACAGAGCAACTGAGCAATCCCAGCTTGCTATCCAAGAAGCTATATCTATGCATGATAAAAGCACAGTGTTTTTTCCAGTATCTGGGTGATCAGCTTAAATAACACACATGATGCTGTCTTGGCGTTTTGTTCAGATTTCCTTACATTTATTTTGGTTCTACATAAATAGTAGTTTTCCAAGCAAGTCTGAGAGTGGGAATATCTCAACAGCAGGGGAACACACGCAATCATTTCTCTTTGTTCTCTCAGTTTCCATCTTGGAGAGAAATATGCTATTCCTCATGTTTTCTGTAGTATTTAAAAATCCCTTTTTATGTTTTTATAAAGTTTTAGCTTTCGAGAATTTCAAGTAAGCATATTCCTTAATAGCTGCTGACATTTTTTTCCACAAAGCTTCAGCCTCCACGTGGCAGGCTAAATGGTGTCAGTGAGGGGAATATCATGCTTAAAAACTGCAGTTCCTGTAGCATCGTTCCATGAATGTGCCTAGCTGACATCTGCTGAACCTGTAAATCACTGCTGGAAGCAAAACCGTCCGCTTGGTTATTTGCACAGAAAGAATGGGTGATGTGAGTGAGAAAATGAACATCTTGCAAAGAGGACATAAAAAGTCCAACTTTGCCTCCTCTGTTAGAAACAGACGTCATGTTAAAAGGAATGAATAAAACATAGTGAACAGTGAATGAATGCTATTAATGTATGTTAGAGTATCAATAAGCATTTATAACACAGATGCTGGTGGTTTGGGGAACTTTGGTATTTTCTGCTTTTGGTCACTTATCAGTGGCATATAAATCTGTCATCCAATATTGGATTTTATTAAATCTGTACTAACTAAATCTGTGCTGGTTGGACAAACTGTCCTTTCCTGGGCAATACCATGTGCTCTTCACAAAAATAAACACACAACTCTGGCCCCCTTTAGTTAACTGCATTTACTGCTTGTATAAAAGTCATCCTGGGACCTTGTACAGACACATGTCTAAAAACACATTTCCTGACCTGAAAGTGTAATTCACGTTACCGTGTACTCACAGGATTACCAATGATATTCTGCAGTTAAAAAGATTGTGCTGGCACAGACATGCTCAATTCCAATCACTAGACCAGCTGTAAATTATCACAGAAATTGCTTATGGGGCAGCGAGTGATTTAATATAGCAAGAAGCAGTAAGTCAAAATAATAAAAAAGCAGGCACATAACTCTACCTTCTTTGAAACTGATTGAAATTTAGTTTTACAGAAACTTTGCTTTTAGAGGGGAGATTTGGATTGCAAGTATCACTGCAAATATATTCTTAATTCAACCAGCCTGGATTTGATGAGCATAAAACCTGACCACTCACTGAAGTTCCTAAGAGTTCCCAGTCCACGTGAACACATGCACTGAGGAGACTTCAGAAAGACTGCAATAATTGTAAATCTGCCAGTAGGTTGTTGCAAAAAGATCAGTTTATTCTAATCTGTTTTTCAGTCATAACGGTACTGCCTCAATAGTGTTGTCTGGATGACAAATGCATGTTTCTGTACATGAGACATTTTTATTTTTACAAACTTAACTCTATTTGATTTTAACTTACTGGACTTATAAAGACTATTTGGGTGATAATGAGGACATGTTTTGAAAGCTATTTTGCTTTAAAGTTTAAATTATTCTCTTACCCTCTCTTGTGCTTATGGTCATTAATCTTACCTAAGCATGCACAAATGTTTGTTTTCTTAATTACATACAGAGACTAACCATAAAGCTCTTAAAGGATGGAGCGGGATGTCACAGCCCAACAGCCCAAAGAAGAGAACCATAGGTAGGGTGTGAATTAGTGGTACAGATAGGGAACATAAAATCTGGAGTCAAAGCACAAACACTTTTGTAGTGTCAAGTAGTTACTGAGGAGTATAAATCCTACTTGCCAGACTCCCTTATTTTTTGCCCTTTGGTCATGGTACATCTTTAGACCACTAAATGTAAGACAAAAGGTAGCTGTGTCACCATGCAGCAAACACCATATGAGCTCCAGAGAGCCCTTCAGGGAAGGTTACTGCTGAACATCTGAGTGGAGAAAACATTTGTCTCTGACTCACTGGGCTTGATGAAAAAAATATATATATTTGAAGAAGGTTTGTATGATAAAATCACACTTTAATTATGGTCCTAATTAAAGGAGGAATAAGAGGAGGGTTGGTGAGTTCCTTCCCATGAACTGGGTATCTCCAGTGTCCCACGGCACAAGGAGCTTCCTCCCAGGGGCCTCCTCCCGTCCTGGTGGGCCATGATGATGACTTAAACACCTGCACTCTGTAGCTCCCTTTCTCCAGCCCATCACCGTGCCAGTCTGAGGGTGGATCCTCATGTGCTGATGTGGAGTGCACCCCAGCCAGTAGCCTTGATCAATGACACCCTGATAAATTGTGCTCTGACAAGAGTCATGGCTCTGAATGTTATGAATGTGTGGCTCAAAGCTCTCTCCTCTAAGCGATAATTTAGAGATCTGCAGCGTCATTTAGTGCTGAATTCATGAGGCCTAGGAAAAAGCAATAGCCCGGAAACTTAGCTGAGTGTAGGGCTCATTGCTTCTGATATTCCTCAGACAAATGACCTTCACTAAAATATGATTCACTAAGAGAAAAAAAAAAAAAAAAGGCATGTAAACCTTCTACTGTATTTAAAACAAACAAACACAATTTCAGTCTAACATGATCTTGCAGAAGAGGGGACTTATTTTTGATTGTGAAATGAACACAATCAAACACCACTTCTGGGTAGATTTACAGTTATCTGGATGATCCGTCTGCGTATTCCCGTATCTTAACTCATCTCAGTTTCCTTTAAGCACAACTTTCAGTCTTTAGTTTGAGCAAACTACAACATGCTCATAATGAATTTTAGCCTCAAAGGCACATTTCAATAATCTCAACTCATGTCTAGTAGGTTTTTCCATCCCTTGAGAATATATGCGAGCTCAGTTACTCCTGAACATAAAGTATTTGTCTTTCTGTGAATTTCTAGCCTATGTTATGTTAGCAACTGAACTTTCCATCAGCAACAAAACCATAATAAATGTCCAGCTTCCAATGGACAAAAGAAAAGTCAGAGTAGAGTCTGCTTAGCTTCCTTTGCCTATGAACTAATGAACAGAGACCATAAATGACTGTCCGTGAGATCTAGTTATCTATCTCTGTGAAAGGAACATACACTGCAGGAGAAAATGAGATTGCAGGCAAGTGGGAAGCTGGAGGATTAATGACTGCAGGAAAGAAAACTCATTTAGAAGCCTAACATGATCATTATGTAACTAAGCTTTGTTCATGACCATTCAGATAATAAAGTGGTATAAACTGAGTCTCAACTAATGAACTGCTTGGAGTGCTTTAGAAAGTAACATTTGTTTATATAAACTCTGACCAAACCCAAATCAAGATGACTGTTATTATTTATAAATTATTTTTAAACGTGTTCCGTACACACCAAGAGCGCTTTCCTTTCCAGGAAATCCAGGTCTTAGCGTTAGAAAGACTGATGGATGTGAATTTTTCCTCAGAGAGTCACCTGCAGCAGCATGGAACCTGTAAGAGTACTGGCTCATCTAATTTAGAGCAGGGATGTACAAATGCATTTGCTCTCTCATTGCACCTCACAAAACTACAGAGAAGAATCCTTAGGTAACACAAGTGACTAGCCAGGGCCATCAGTTGCCAAACCTCCACAGTGCAGCTGTGTCATGGCTACTCATGATGACCATAACAGGACTGAAAATGCTGTGTGGTGGGAAGAAGAGCTGGGGCTTCTTTCCTGCTTAGAGATTTTGCCTTTAAAGGATGTATTTGAATTCTTTTCTGTCTCTTATCTGTTTCCACACATTTCTTCCAACATAACTGGACTGTCGTGGCAGCAGCAGCTTGACTCAAGTCTCTAAGCAGTGTGAATGACTGTCAGCTTGAAGAAGTCTTTGCATGTTAAGGAAAGTAATCACAAGCAGCCTACTGACTGCTCTTCCAAAATCAAATATCTTTTAACACCTAGCAAAACTCGCATTTTGGGCAGCGTTATTCCCCACCTACTTAGGGAATCTGCTCGCTCCTCTGACCCTATGAGTGAGTGCTTGTTAGACTGTCTATCTTCTGCTAGATGGCAGCAAAACCAAAAGACCTGTCTCTTCAGAATTGGTCTTGCAACCAAAAAATGATTTTCCTTGTTTTTCTTTCCAGTAATTCATCCTGGTGAAGGCAAGTAGCCACATCCAGTTCTTAGCCCATTTCATGCCATGCCAGACACCTAGCAGTTGTTCCCCATGTTCATGCTGAAAATTATCTTGTCAAACTTAAGTATAAAAAGCAAAACAGAAGAACATAGTGAAATGGAGGCACAGACAAATTAGAGTAGGGACTGTACATCAAGATATAAATTAAAGCAATGTTGAACAACTCTAAGAGTTAGGACAACTTCTGCCTATTTCCATGGTCCTGAAATGGAAAGGCCAGAAAGGCCAAAAAAAAAAAAAAAAAAAACAAAAAAAAAAACAAACAAACAAACCCAACAAAACAAACAGAAGTTACCAGTCAGCTTGGGACAAAGTCTGATTTTATTTCCCTAGGTGGAAATCTGAGATTCAACAGTATGTAGGATTTCCATGAGCATTTACACTTTTTCCATTACTCAAGACTTCTGTTGCTTCACTGTGCTTGAGAGATCTCCTCTAGGATACAGCATAAGAAACAGAGGTACATCAGTACATCAGTGGGGTATATTAGTCTGGAAGCACAGAATAAAACACAAACCAACAGCAGCTTTCAATGTCTTCCAGAGCTTAGACGTAAAATAAACTCATGTAATTCTTTTTTATGCCATTTTAATGGTGCTCCCAGGTCTAAACAGGATTCTGCAGTTTGTCTTAGAAATGATGAATTTCCAATTGTATGAATCAACCATAACTGAAAAAAAATCACCCTGTAGCCTCTTGGAGTGACAAATACTAGTCCATGCAAAAATTGTTTATCTCAGTGTAAAATTTTTGTAAAAAATGAATGTAAATTATTTCTTAATTGCCATAAAAAATTAGGCACTCACAGACAGCAAACAGCCAGCAATCACGTAGACTTATAAAGAAATTTAGAAGTGAATAGCAGCATGTATAAAGATTGATGTGAACGGTGCATTTATTTGTGAAATGGCTACTGCTGTCCCTGATGGGTGAGCAGGATGTGAAGGATACGACGCCCTCTTAACATCATGAAGTTCAGAGTCATTAAAGTAGTAGCAGTATTTATGACTTCAAAACACATCGTAAACATTGGCTGCTGCATCCTCATGACATCCCTATGAGGAAGACACTATAAATGCGGATACTTACAAAGAGATGCAGTAATCTAAACAAGGTCACAAGTACAGTCAATATTAATAGAAATTAGTACACAGTGTTCATTAGTTTCTTAAATATTTAATGAAAAATGTATTGCACACCATTCTCACCCAAACAGTTCCGCAGCTGTGACAAATGCTTTGTCTAGAAACAAAATGACCTTGTGCAGAATCATCTACTCTACCTCTTGTCAAGTATGGCAGTCTGCTTGGTTTGATTTCCATAGCACATAAATCTGCAGAGAAATTATAGTACAGTACTATTACCTACACTGTCTTCCACAATTTGACTGATTATTATTAAGTACTTTATATGGTAAATAACAGAATTACTTGAGAAAACCTGCTCTCAAATATCTGTCTGCTTATTCATGTGACATAGCTAACTGTCCTAATGCTCTAACTGAACAAGTTGGTAAAATCATTAAAGTTATATGCATGTTCTTCAAATTCATGATTGGAATCAGCTCCACTGTAACAGGGTGATAAATTCACTGGGCCAAATTCATGGGAAGACTTGATACTAAGGACAAATAGAATGTGCCAGTCAAAGAGATCACTGCTGTCACCTTGCTGCCAACCACTGGTCACCGCTCTCTGTTTATTTCCTCAGTCACTTCTGTTCGTTCAAACAATCCTAGTTGTAGGTATTAACTCATCTCACTTGGACTGATACAAGGAAGAAAGGGCTACAAGGAGTAGCCCAACTAACAGATCTGAGCAAAAAGAGAAACTTATGGTGGCCCAGCAGGAAGAAAAAGAAATTGAGAGAGATTGCAGGCATGGTCTCTGAATAGTCTTCCACTACTGTGTAGTCCTGGATGTACATAGATTAAGAGACAAGTGGCTGGAATGCATTCTTGCAGAAAGAGGTCTGGGGATTTTGACTAATAGTCAACTCCATGTGAAGTCCTTAGCAGCCAAGCAGTCCAATAGGGTCAAGCAGTTGTTACTTGCATGCTGAGGCAACACATCAATGCCTCTTACGCCTTCAGTCATCAGGTACAGGGGATGCTTCACAGAATCACAGTATCACAGTATCACAGAATCACAGAATGGCCCGGGTTGGAAGGGACCTCAAGGATCATGAATCTCCAATCCCCCTCCGCCACAGGCAGGGTCACCAACCTCCCCATTTAATGTTAGACCAGGCTGCCCAGGGCCCCATCCAACCTGGCCTTGAACACCTCCAGGGATGGGGCATCCACAGCCTCTCTGGGTAGCCTGTTCCAGCACCTCACAACTCTTACAGTAAAGAACTTCCCCCTGACATCCAACCTAAATCTTCCCTCCCTCAACTTAAAACCATTTCCCCTTGTCCTGCTGTTATCTACCCTTTCAAAGAGTTGATTCCCCTCCTGTTTGCAGGCTCCCTTTAGGTACTGAAAGGCTGCAGTGACCCTGCAATCACCCCGCAGCCTTCTTTTCTCCAGGCTGAACAAGCCCAGCTCCCTCAACCTGTCTTCATACAGGAGGTGCTCCAGTCTCCTGATCATCTTCATGGCCCTTCTCTGGACTCTCTCCAACAGCTCTCTGTCTTTCTTGTACTGGGGGCTCCAGACCTGGACACAGTACTCCAGATGGGGCCTCACAAGAGCAGAGTAGAGGGGGAGTTCAGTCCCACTACTACTTCAGCTCCATTATAGCATCAATCCCACTATACCTATAATCCCACATCTGATGTACAAAAGAGAAAGCAAGAAATGCTACACGGGTTGGCATGTCAGAACACTGCAGTCATGACCATCACTCCCATCTTCCAATTATTTCATCTTAAATCTAAATCCATCTCCTCAGAACTTTTTACTCCAGCTTCAATCCCTCGACGATTACAGATTAGGAAGAAGACAACAGCAATCTACAGCTGACATGTGGGAGTTTAACCCACACCTCTTCTCTGATCTGCAGACTTACAGCACTGCTCGGCTTTTATTTCCATCATTCAGCATTTCCATGATTACTGACATTATTTGATTTTCTTATCTCATTTTTGCTGCATCCTAAGCTGCAGCCTATTTTCCTCCAACTGTAGTTTAGGTATACATTCTCAAAGGGAGAAATGAGTTTGAACATTGGTAAAATAGTACAGAGCCGTCTCCGAAAGAGAGCCATCTATATAACCACTGGAAACATCTGTAAATCATTAACATAGTTATAATAATTCTTTTCTCTTTTATCCTCCCAAGCTACGTTCCAACCTGTTCATTTTTTTGTGTGTTCATCTAATTGTAACAGAAATAAAACTGGCAATTTGATGCCTTTTTATAGTAAAGCAACATGAGCTCATTTCTTACTAGACCAGACATCCTTTCCTTCCATTAACTTCTGCATGTTCTGCCTCAGGTGTATGATTAATAAAGGGCCAAGGTTGGATCCGTTTATTTATCCAAAATAATCCTATTAAGAACAGTGGGAAGTCCAGCTGCTGGTAAGGAAAATAATCCACCTGTTGAAATGTTTGGAACAAGTAAGAGAAAATGTGTTCCATCTGGTTTTTCCATATTCTTAAGTCAAAATGGCTAGCTATGCAGGAAAATACATTTCTGGTGTGCTTTAATATTGTTATAGAACAGTTAGAGACCATTTTCAGACAGAGAGAAAAAAATCTGGAAATGAGTACAATTCCAGCTGCTGAGTTTGTAACAGCAGGGCATGGAGGTTTGGTTTGAGAGAACCAGCACTGAGCCACCACCACTATCCTACATTTGGAAAAATGGAGTTCTGTTTTTTAGTGCCATTTTAAGTACTTCCATTATTATAGATATCAGCAGCATGGCAGATTGCATCTCCTAAACGTGATTAATTATATTTAATAGTGTTTAATCTCAAACATTACACTCTGGAAATGAAGAAACTGCCTACAGAACTGCCAGACCTGGGGAAGGGAGAGCAAGGTGAAACCAAGAAATATTTGTAATTCTGGAATTGCTGCAGGATGGGGTCAGTCCCTAACTGATCAGTGGATTTTTGTCCAGATTCTGATTGGTTCCATAATCTACAATATTTTTTCCAATATATGCATTTCTACTAAGAAAAAATAAGATAATAAAGGGAAGGGGAAATGCCAGACCAAGAAAAATAGGCAATTGCCAACCATGCATCCGAACAACTGAAGCATTACAGATCCTATTACTGTTTTCAGCAACTGGGATTAGAAATGCCACAGAATACCCTCCTGCCATCCTTTTACTGACAACACTCTCCAAAGCAGAGTCTCCAGATTAGGCCCATAGCTCTAGTTTCAAGGAGACTTCTTTTAAGACCCAATCTTGACAAGTAGATTTCGAAGTCCTTATCATCTTGGATAGGCCCTTTGGCACTGTAAATATCTTGGATCAACATCACTGTCTAATGGATAAGGAGGAGAAGAAAACCTGTTTCTTTTTAAATTCTGGTTTATTGCAGCCTAAGGTCCCATCAGTTTCCAAACCACATTTTGGAAACTGCTTGAACAGCTGGCATCATAACAGCAGTTTTGTGTTACATCTTTCTGGATTCTTTCTGTTTCTCAAGCTGATAGCCTCTGAGCTATTCACCTGCTCCACCTTTCCAACAGCTATAAAGTGACTATATACCTTCCCCCACAGAATACTGCCTGCTAAAACTGTTAGCAGATAGTGACAAGGAGGAACTGATCCTCCACTATCCCACAGATGCCCTAGTTATGCCCACATCTCCTGGGGGATTGAAGAGGCTGGGAATGCACAGAGGTCCTGGACCCACTTCCATGCAATGTGGTGTGATGGTGTCACACAATGTGTGGGTCACAAAGAGCATCAGACGGAGTGTGGGCGCCAACTCAAATGGAGTGTTGATGCCTTCCAGGTCCTGCCACATCCCCTGGGACAGACCTGATCTCCAGACAGGCTGCAGGCCACCATTCGGGCTCAGTGCAAATGCAGCTATCACCCCTCCAATTAATATTATCTGGCATCTCGTGTCCAGAAAACAAGTGTAAGACCCCTGTCTTGAAATACTGCTGAGTGCCAGTACATGAGCACACTGCTTACTTTCAATGAAGCACTCACAGTGGCCTGCGATAAGCTCCCACAAAGCAGTGCAGAACAAAAGCTCCCAGCCACTCCTGCTCACCTCCACAGATGTTTCCTTCCTTCCACATGGATGTTCTTGGGAAGAGAATCCATGCTCTGTTCTTCTTCAGGGAAACAAGATAGCTATCTATTTATAAAAATGGATAAACACACTTCAAAGTCATGCAGAAACTCTCGACTCTACAATCCGTGTTGTTGCTGTAACCCTATGAAGCAGCGTCTGGCTCAGCCCTGCACTAGCTGCTAGGAGCAGAACTACTCAGGGTTTCTTGTGTTGTATGGTTAAAAGGTGGGATGCTGCTGCAGGGAGCCCTACCTGGGGAAATACTGCCTTCCTGAGCTCCCCACAACCTTGCTAGCTACCCCAGTGTATAGAGAGTCCATGCTTTGCAGAACAGCTCTTTTGAGTGCTGGAACAATTGCCTACTTATGTACAAATTGTTTCTGTTTACATAAATTAAAAATTGTTTTTGTTTGTATGCCTGTTTAACAATGTCCATCTTAAAGATGATTTCCTGGGAGCTGGAACCCACCTCCCTCTGTGGCCAGGCTTACATAGCAGTACCAGGCATCACTGATCAGTGTGATGCCTGGAGTCCCTCAGGGAGCTTGGGTACCTCAGGGACACGCAGAAAGTTTGGGAGTCTTACCCTTTGCAAAATGAAATCAATACAAACTCTGGAAAGGTAAAAAATGAGTTAAACCAGTGAAGCACTTGTTTTTTTCTACTTCTATAAAATGAAGTTTGTGTTTACACAAATGGATGGCATGTCCAGTAGGCAGACAATGAGAGGAAGAAGGCTTTCCTACACTTAAAGATACTTTTATACAGGAATGCAGTATACGCTCTGAAAAGAAGGAAACTAACACTCAGCATGTGCTTTTAACTTCAAACAAGTGGGTAACTGTGTGAAACAAAAGCTGAATGTGTATTTTGATGTCTGAACAGGAAAACCAACATCTTTTATGGCTACAAACACCTTCATTTCGTAGGAACAACTCTTGAGTCTTGGGCTGTATCTTCCAGGCTTACAGCAGGAAAGAGGACTTCCAGCATGCAGGCAACCTTTTGCACCTCAGGAATCACAGCATGGTCCATTCCTGGCCAAGGGAAGACGGACAACAGAGAAAGATGGGCACTTTCTGGAGGTATGTGAAGCAAGCCGAAAAACAACTGCAACCTGGAAGCAGCTGTACTGGTTAGGCTCTTTGGTACCTTGTTTAAGTGTCTGACACGAAGAGGCAGGAATCCAGGCCACAGCTCTGAAAAACCTGTCTTGATGTCACAGCTGAAACTTGTCTTTGTGATGCCCCTTTCTATTTCCACCCATAAGCTGCCAATAGACATTTGCTTAAAGCACAGAATTAGCATGTCCAGAAGAAGAAGAAATAATTTCTAAGAAATAACTGCTGAGAAATAATATGATTGAAACAGACTTTCTCAAACGCTGCAGCTAGATCCCAGATAGTTGCCTAGTACAGAAATATATAACAGGAGGTAATCCAAAAATGCCATGGAGAGGCTAAATACTACCCACAACACCACTAACTAACTTACAGTGGCATTTATATACGAAGTGATGCACTGAAGGAAGCCATACCTCTTCTGCAAGAGCTCAGTTGATGGCAGCTTTAGACTCAGGAAACTCAGGGAATCAGAGAACCATCAGCTAATGCTTACCTCCCTCTCTAGCGGGATGGGATCTTCCAGGGAGAATGGAAGCAGGCATAGGTGAAAAAGAGAGGTGGGAAGATGAATTGTTTTCAGACCTCAGTGGACAGGCCTCTTCCACCTAGATTTACATTCCCAATTCTCAACCAGACAACAACAGAGTCAGAGTTATATGTTCTGTTCGGTACCTGCACAAGGAAGCTCACGGAAATCTTGGATGTATGTTTGCTATGAATGTACAGACCAACATGACAAATCATATTATCCTCATTGCAGTCTTGATGTCTCCAGAAGAAAAGAGAACCCATCTTGTCAGTATCTAGCTGCTGCGATGGCTCCCTTGCCAAAAAAAAAAAAAAAAGGCCTTTGTGAAACAGCTTTTCAAGTTTAAACTTTACTCTTATCTTACTTGTCTTCTGTCTACAGTGGAGTCACTTAGGTTAATGGCTCTCTTGTTTTGTCTGCAGTGTCCTCTAGACTGTTTGAGCACTGTGTGTCAGCAGTGTGTCAGACCAGAGCTGATGCACTCCAGCGAAGCAGCCAGCCAGCAGAATTAATCACAGCTTGTAAGCTCTACATAGCAAAAGAAAAGAAAAACAACAACCCTCACTTCTGCACCTCTGCACTGATAAACAAACAAACCAAAACAAAAATGCTCCAAGTGCCTACATTTGTCACCTGCAGCTTCCTTGAAGTCCAGAGATAGACAGGCACCCTGAGAAAGTAATTTAGATCACAGAAGGACTAAATTGCGTTCTGGAGTTCCTTGTCTACAAGAATCAGAGAACTTAAGACAATGAAACCCTTAATTGAGGTGCCTCACTGAGTGCCTAAAATGAGATGGGATGAATTTGGGCAAAATTGTTCACGGCACTGTAATATCAGAATTGAGTGAGGGCTGTTGCTGTGTTTCTACTTGGAGAAAAGCTAATTCATCATTTTCCCACAAGCCTTTGATCTCATCCCAGTGGCTCTGCTGAAGTCACTAATCCCCAAAAGCCCAGAGCATTCCATTTTCTTTTCAGTTTAGGAGAGTGGGTGTATAGAATGTACCAAAAGAGTTTGGGGAAAAAGAGAAGATGGAGAATATAATTTCAAAACCTTCAGCAAGGGATGTACTTCTTTTTTCTCTTACGTGTTTCAGTCTTTCTGTTATTGCTCTAAAGGCTGAGTGTTTAAACAGACATACTGTCCTCTTGCCTGAGGGCAGCTGCAATGCACAAAGCACATTTTAAGAAATCACCACTTTTATTAACAGCAATTATACAGAGCAGTAATGAAAACAAGAAAGGATTATTATCCAGTCCCTCCCACCTATCAAGATTCATAACAATAAGCATCACTTTATTGAGGTATAAAGCAAATAGTTTAAGCCAGCCAGAAATAGCCAATGTGGGAGTACAACTGACACAACTGCCAGCTTTCACACACCACATTTCTGACCAGAATTCTGCCCACTCGATGATTTCATAGTAAGTGTTCTTGTCTGGGGAGGAAGGTGACTGCACAAGAATGTGAAGGATTGTCTCACTTTTACACTGATGTATACCTTTCATCCATATATTCTGGGATAAGGGAAACAGAACACAACAATAACAGAAAAATATTAAGTTATTCAGAGATTAAGCTGCTACTGAGATTGAAGCTATAGGAACACAAAAATCTAGGTTGGAAGCCACAAGTTAATGGAAATGTAGATTGGAAGCCATAAGAAAATGGAACCATAGGTTGGAAGACAATGGAACATGGAGGTATAGGTCATCTACTCCCACTTTCCATTCAAAGCAGGACTGTTGCTATCCCGAGGATGGAGATTTGACAATGCTTCTCAGCACCCTGCTCCAGCACTGCACTACCCTCCTTGTGAAGAAGTTCTTCCTGATGTCCAGCTCTGGGTATCTCCTGGACTTATTTGTGCTGGCTCTGCAGTACTTCCAGTCTGCCAAGTTGCAGTCACCCATAAGGACAAGGGTGGCTGATTGAGAGGTATATCTTAGTTCTTCACTCCTGCTGCAATGTTCCTTGTAATATAGCCTAGAATGTTGGTTGCTTTCTTTGCAGGGAAGGTGTCCTGTCAGCACCTTCCACCGCAGATATCCAGGGCTTTTTTAGCATGCCTGCTACTGCCACAGGTACAAAACTTGGCATTTCTCCTTCTTAAACTTTTAAAGCTGTTTAAGTTGCCCTAGTCCTCTCGTATAGCAAAGATCCTTTGGATTGAAGCTCTACCTCTCATCTCGTCAGCCACATATATTAATTAAGTATTTTTTACAAATTTGCTGATGGTTTATTACCATCAGGTTGGTAATAATTCATTACCAAGCAGGTTGCTAATGAAGACATTAAACAATTTGTCTCATAAATGGCTGCCAACCAGATGGGAACCACACTTTGAGCCCAGAGGTCCAGCTGCTTTTCAGTCCACCTAGCTATTCCATTCTCCAGCCTGTATTTTTTCAGCTTCCACATGACAGTGCTGTGAGTGATGGCATCAAAGTCATTAACAAAGTCAAGGAGTGTTACATCAGCAGGTCTCACTTTTCTCACACAGCGAGTCACAGTGTTGTGGAGGGCAATTCATGTTGACTGTTTCTCATAACCTTCTTACCTGCTGTGTCTGTGAACAGCTCTACCTCTGCTTCTATCTACACAAATGGTAACTTGTTCAGTATGAATAAACTCTTTTTCTCCTGTTTATATCCTGCATCTCAGGTCAGGAAAATCAGAATCCTGTTACTCTGAGAAGCAGGGTCTCCTGCAGCCTTATCTTTTTTTAGGATCCTCTTCCCATTTCTTCAATCACGCTGTGTGACTTAAACAGAACTGTGTTTGTTGGCCTCCTTTCTTATCTTACACATACACAGAGTTTATGTACCTCCTTTCAAACGGGCTGTTGAGGTTTTCTCAGCACTCGGGTATCAAGTTATCCATTAACACAGTCTGTGCTGTCTGAGGTCCAAGTACCCAGTGGTTACACTTAGCACTGATTTTCCAGTCTCTCTCACTAACCAGGATGTTTATTTTCCGTAAGACTCTTATGAGTTTAATCTCCTCAACGGAATTTGTATTTGTCTCCTGAACGTAAATCCCCTCCCCCTTGCACCTGGTGGCCTCTGACAAAGTAAGCTGCTGTTACGGGGCTCCCAAGCAAAGCCGAAGTCTCATCTTCCTGAGAGCCCCTTGGCTTTTGCACTGTGCTGGCCCCAGGAAGGTGTCAGTGCGGTGCATTTTGCAGTGCCTTGAGGGTGCTCAGCTCGAAGAAACTGTCAGTACTATTTAGCCCCGTCTGCCTGAGCCAGCTGCTCATGAATTTTGCCAAGTGGCGTTTTAGTGAGATTTTGTGCTCATAGCTGGATTTTTATAAGGACTTATCAATAATGGGGATTAGCCCTGATTTGAGCACTCGGAGACCAAGCTCTAGTTCAGGCATACTGGTGCACACATGAAGCCAGCTCCTTGCACACCCAAAGCTGATCCTCATTTGAAAGTGCAGCGTGCTCTGCCAGTGAAAGCTGCCGATTTCTGCAGCTGCTCAGAATTCAGCCCCCTCTGGCAGGTGTGTTACACCTAGCCCAGAGCCACAGAGCAGCCGCTGAGCCTTCTGCTCCTCAGCTTGCACAGGAACAGCAGATGCTTCTCACATAGATGCCAAGAGCTGGAAAGGGATTCTCTGTTGCAGTTGTACTTCGTATACGCTGTGCTGCCAGAGCACTTTCTGTTAGCACAACTGCATCTCCGCTCCAGCTTTTGCTGGCACAGATGTTCCATACTAAAACACATGCCTGTCCAGCAGCCAACATTCTTGTTGCTGCCAGCACCTTCAGAGTGAGCCTGGCTGGAGCTCGGCAGGCCATGGCCGCACACAGCCGGCTGCATGCTGCTGGGTGAATCCTCTCCTGAAGCACAGTGTTCCAGAGGGATCTCCTCAGCAACACTCACCCAGGCATGGAAGCATTTCTGAATGCATTTTGTCTTTCAGTTTAAATTAACTATATTTCAGAGGAGTGGTAGATTTACATTAATTCCATGATCACCATTCCCATGATTCTTGCCTCACCAGTAATTTTTTTGGAACCTCGCATAGAACAGAAAGTTTGGAAGACAGCTGTTTTTAAAGCAAAGGCACTCCAGAATACCCATCTTCAGCCAAACAATAGAGGTTTGGCAGCATCCATAGCAGTCTAGCCAGCTTCCAGCTCCCTGTGAGCATGCTCACCAGAAAGTCACGCTGACACGGCTGCTGTCACACCCAGTGAGGAAAATGAAACACAGAGAGAAGCCCTGCCTCCCACCCCCTGCTGCTTCCCCCACAATAAATTCTGCTGGAAGATTATTTAAAGTTCCTTGTGTCTCAAATCCTATATTTGGCAATAATTCTTCATGCTTACATTTTTTGAAAGTGCCGCAGGGAAGAAAAATGTTATTAATTGTTACACTTTTTGTTGAGGGAAAGCTTTCTTCCCAAGGCAAAAAATAAATAAATAGGCACACTTGAACTTAATCAGCTTATCGCCCGGGGCTTGCCTTAACAGAAAGCCATCCTGAACAGAAGGAAGCAGAATCAGTAAGGGGCAGAAACCTGAGCTAGCCAAAAGGAAATGCTTCCAGGAAGCGTGGGGTGTAACCTCAGCCTGCTCCTGGGGGTGCTCCGGTTTGTGCGGGGTGCTGTCCCCCGAGGCACCACATACCGCTCACCCTGCCCTGCGCCGTGGCCTGCCCTTGGCCAGGCAGCTCACCTGCTTGCTCTGGCTGCCCCTGCAGCGTGCTCCCATGCCCTATAGCTTTTATTGCATTGGTTTTTAAAGCTCCCACTTCAGTTTGGGTTGCACTAGCTTGCCTGCTACACAGTTGAAGAGAACTGTAGTTTTTTACTTTTAACCTTGTTTTCTAAAGTGTTTGCTCTCAGCTCATCAGCATAGGCAACTGCTGAGTACAGGTAAGCACTAATTCAGTTCTAAGTTCAGGCTCAGTTTTTCTTCTGTTCCACATCAGAGAGGCACCTTGCATTATCACTGTGTCAGTCCTGCATTTTGCAGGTATTTCCTTCATACCTATCTCACGCAGTTCATCCTGCCCTCCCTGGCAGCACTGCCAGGCCCTAGGTCCAGACATCTGGATCTTGCCCAGCTGCTCCCAGCATCTTGACCTTTCCTTGTCCAAGGAAACTGGTTTCTGTGTGCCATGGTCCCAACAGGTTTGTAGTGGGCACAGACGGGCGGGAGTTGGTAGCTGTGGCTGCAGGGAGGTGGCCACGTGCTGGTACCAGCCATGTTCCCAGCCATCTTGCCCAGAGCCTTGTGTAGTTAAGGAAAGGGACAGGAGATACAAGAAGAGACACAGGGACATCATGTAGCTGAGAGGAGCCAAAGGTTCCTGGGAACACACCTGGAGCTGCTCTCTTGGGGGAAGCACTCTGTGCCAGGATTGACAAACAAGTCACCGCCAAGGGACCTCTCTGCTGCAACCTTCCACTTGCCCTCTCTTTCCGTGTCCCCTCCTCCCACACCCCCAGAGCAAAGTAAGCACAGCCCACTGAACAGGGAAGCGAGGTATTTTCAGGTGTACAAAGAGCAACATCTCCATGCACAACTCTGCCTTACCTTATGGAGAATATGGGGAAACAGTTGTGCAAGCCCACTGTGCATGTGGAAACCATCATCCCAAGGCCTTGGCTAGCTTCACTGGAATACCAGAAGGGCCATTGCCTCTCCAAGGGCAATTTTCCTATAGAGTTTCATTCTTTCCTTACACTCACCCATTTTGACACCAGAGCTGTACGAAACAATCTATTGCTTTTCCCTTCCCCTCCCTCCCTTTTTTTTTGCATCAGGTGAAGGGAGAATATTTTCCCCATCTGCAAAAAATAAATGAGCCTCTTTGCTTGCACATTTAAATGAATTCCAGAGGAAAAAAAAAAAAACTCAGCTCAGAGGCTGAAAGTTTCAGCAGGTAGTTAGTACCTGAAAATAGAACCGCTGAACAGGAATGGTGTGTCTGTGATGGTCTGATGGTCTGACTCTGGGTCTCCACGAAGAACCAGGGGAAGGAGCACTCAGCTGACCCCGCTGGCTGCTCACCACTGCTCTTGCCTGGCTGTAGACTCACACCCCACACAAAATCTGGCATTAACTCCTCAAACCTCCCACTTTGTCCCCATGAACCCACAGAACAGTGGAAAGAACTGCGCTACAGAGAAGGATTTCTTTACTTCCCTCAGACTTCTATAGTAGTATGATTGTCTGAAGCTATCACCGTTAGTCCTAATGGCAGGAGATTTGCAGAGACTTAGTTCAGGTGTGCTGGAGCTCAGCCCTTCACAAATCTTCTTGAAACTCCACAGATTTACTGCTAATGGTGGCTGCTGAGAATCAAACCTTCAACCTCCAAAGCACAAAAATGTCTTTTTTGTTAGAGGATTTAGCTACTACTTAGATTCATTAGCAAAGGTAATTTTGGCCTAATTAGTCTTCTAATTTCTATGTTATCCCTTTTAGAAATATGCCCGCAGAAATTAGTAAAATGGTTTATAATTTATGCTAATCACCATAATCTGATTTGTCTTTAATTATAGATGTAACAGGGAAACTAATTGAAAGATGGAGGGTATTCTGAAGGGCCAAAATGTATAAATCAGGAAAAGAATAGAATATTATCATTAAACAATGAAAAACTTGGAAGAATACTAGTTACCTACAGTGGAGACATCAGATTGCAGTATTTGTTTTGGAGCTCTTTGTTATAGAAAAACTGTTTCTTAAATGTAATGACAACTGATATCTTGGTTTTACAACACCTGCTGGGGTGGAAACAGAATATTTAATATTGGGAGAAAATTATGGAAAGATTATGTGCAGAATGGAAGGCAAAGTATAAATAAAGGTGGGAATTATAACAGTGGTTTCCAAATGAAATTGCCAAATGAAATTTTCTGCTTGAAGGAGCCACGTCACCATTCACAAAAGGCATTTGGTCATTAAGCAACTTTTCAGTGTGTTTGTTCCCTTTCCGCGGATTTAATTGGCAGTGGCAGAAAAAAAATAGTAATTTCCTGAGCATTTATTATTTCAGCTCTTGAGAAGTGCACTTCATATGAAGCACTGTCAAGTTTTAGCCATGCTTGATCACATTGTTCAGAAGGCTCTTTCTGAGAAAATGACATCGGTATCTCACTATATTCAGCATTTCAGATCGGAGTGCATTTAAATTATGACAAAGAGACTCAAACACTCAAAATTTCCCCTTTGTACCTTCAGTCTGTGGCAATGGTGGCCACAGCAGTGACCACACAGGGTGGTGAGGCAGAGGGTACATTCAAGCAGAGCCTTGCCTCTTACCCGAGTTGTTAGCAAGTACGATGAGGTACAAAGGCTTTCATTTGAGTTGTCCTTCAGTACTTAAGCAGAAAAAGATAATGCCCTGTTTGCTTGCTTTTGTCTCGACACAATAAATCTTATACTGAAGGCTTTTCCAGATTGCCAGTTAGTTTCATTTATACCATTTCTTTTGGAGGTTTTACGTCAACAGAGGGTTCAGCCTAATGAATATCATGCGCTGACATCTCCTCACTTAGGCAACATAAAATACCAACACATATTTTTTAATGCCTTGTGTGTACATGAGGGAAGATCTCAGCCCAGCAGCTGAGATCCCAGCACAGCGGGGACAGCGATGCCATCGCATCCACTCATCTTCTTAGGAGAACAAGCGGAGCACTGGGATGTGCCTTCAAGCTTGTTCTTAATTTTTTAATATATTTTATTAAATAGGGGATTTGGGAAACAGAGAACATTCATAAATTTGCTGTTTCCTCTGTCAATAGGACAAAACCAGGCCAGCTATGCAGGATAAATTAAACATGAGGTGGTTGAAATATTAATTTAAAATAATACTCTTTATAGACATAGATCTTTCATAACGACAAAACATTCAAAAGATTTTCTAATTGTCTGTGAATTTGCAATATTTGCTGAATAATTTGGACAAATAACTTTCCCATGAGGTACTACAAATTGTTTCAACTATCTGCCAAGTCTTCTTGTTTGGCTGCTAACTCGAGTCATCTGGTATTGATTACAGCTGTTGGAACATGAAGAAGCAGCAAATTTAAGCAAAAACAACCTGCCCCTTTTACAAGCACTCACAATAATTAAATGCCTTTGTTACAGTGGGGAAGCCTTCAGAATACCATTACCTTTCTGAACATTTACAGTTATTAAAACACACAAGCAGCTGAGCCAAGCACAGGTGATTTTTTTTCAATAAGCAAAGTGTGTTGCTTAACATATTCATAAAGAATCTAAGTCAGACATCTCAGGAGTGGCTGGAAGTGGCACCCACTTCCAGTGGGATTGCTGAGGCTCTGCGATCCGCCCTGCCCGCCTGCAGTCCACAAGGCTGGGGCTCAGCCCTGGTCCTGCCATGCCCAGCACCCACTCAGAAAGCTGTGCACACACACAGTCTGCAGATGCTGCTACGAACCATCACCTTACAGTTCATGGTGTGATCCAAACTCTGTCACTGCTGGTGACCTTCTCCTTTCAAGGAAATACTTGCTGTGCGCATTTAAACCTTCCCATGTAAGAGGTTTTGTGAGATGCAGTCTGTCTGCAGATGAAGCTACCAGCTGAAACGTAACTCTAAGGAAAAGCCAAATGGGGAAGGTAATCACCCCTCTCTGGTGGGCTTCGTTGGAACTTCATTGCATTTTTCCCCCACATGTATTGCTGAGCGAGCCCACGTGTGGCCTCACACCATCCATTATGAACACACACACGCACAGAAGACGCAGAAGACGCAGCGCAGTGAAGAACGGTTTGAACAAATCTGGATGACATTTAACATAGTAGTTAATGGTCATATTGTTCTTGGGTCCTATTGAAAATTGCCAGGCGGGCTCTGGAAAATATGTGTTGTTGGGAATCTGTTCAGAGTTTTTATCAAAGCTTCTTTGCAATTAGTGGCAAATTACCGTTCATTCCTCTGGAATTCTTTGAAATAAGATCACCCTGATTTCAGCCCGATGCTATTCATGGCCCCGCAACGCGTGGCTCTGTGGGAAACGAGCTTTAATAACAGACGTAATAGCAAGCATTAGCAAGCGGCAGCGATAAAATGCTAGTGCCCATCTTGGCGTTCTCCCCCTCAGGAGACTTGGCGCACCTTAATCCACACAGCTCCCTGTGCAGAGAGCTGTGAGCAGCTTATCTCTCTGGGTAAGCGCCCACAGCACAGCTAATCCGGGGTGGGCAGGCCAGGCCCGATAAGCTCACAGCAGCAGGAGGTGCAGGCTGGGCAGCCTGCGATGGAAGAGGGAGCACAGACACCCAGTTGGCTCTCTTTAGATGCCCACCTGCTTGCTGTCCACAGGCTGCATCACTTGGCTTCACACTGCGGTGTGGTAGGAAATGAGAATTAAACGTTCCTCTGTTGGGCAGCCACAAAAAATCTTAATGCAGCGATGTCCACACCGTTTATGAATGCAGTGCCGGTGGGCACAGAAAAATAGATGATTATTAGATAGGGCACTGGGAGAAAAAGAGCATTAGGAGTATTACTGGTAGCTGGTTCAGTGCTATGGGGCAAAGAAGATGAACCACGATGGAAAGAGCTGGAGTGCTGTCAGTACGTTCATGGCTGTTCCTTGCACTCTAATTGCCAGTAGCATGAACAATGGGAAAGCATTGTTAATTTAAGCTGCAAAATATTTGCAAGTAATTTATGCAGCAAAAAAGCCCCTGACTTTTCCAACAGCCTGAGTGAAGGCACGTAATGATTTTAAAGGGAAAGATAATACTAAGAGCTCCTTTGAATTGATGAGACACATAGTTTCTTTTCCTCAAATAACAAAAAATGTTACTAATTTGATTAATGGTGAATCTTCAGAGATTAAAAATGAAGCATGGAAATCTTGATTAGCAATCAACTGCTACCCAAAGTTAATGATTGTTAATGATTAATTAACAATTGCTCAAATGAGTTCCTGCAGCAATTGGATGAAATTATATCGGAAATTACTGTGCCATGGTATGCTAGACAAATGATTCCCCCGGTGTATATTTATAGAAGTAAATTGCACAAAGAAAGCAGCAGAGCAATTATCCAAATGAATTACTTCTAGAACTTGGGATCTTGTTTACCTTTTATCTGGGGCTGTTAAATGGACAGCAAATACCCATGAAAAGAGGTATCATCAGTGGCAGAACAGCATCTGGTAATGGATACCGACCCAGACTACCAGACTTTCAGCAGCAACATATGCTTTTCATGTTCCCTCTTAACCTTCTAGTTTTAAAGGAAACATACAAAATTGCAAGGAGTCTGTATTTTTCAGTGATCAGAGTCAGGGATTGTAATGACAACTGCATTTCTCTTTTGGGGCCTTACTCAGCAGGGAAATGCCAACTGGAAGCTTTTCAGGTCGATGTGTGACTGCTGGTTTGAAGGAAACAATGCAGATCTATTTGCATTCATCTCACTGCAGGATCAGTTCTTGGTCATTTATTTTACTTAAGTGTGCTCGCAGCAAATCGAAGGTGGAAACTGCTTGATATTATCTTGGAAAGGAAATGAGGGGAATAAGGAGGAAAAATTATGCAGTCATCAGAAAATGATTTGAAACAGCAATAAATTTTTAATAGTCTAATGAAAAAGTGGAACACGGAACTGCAAAATTTGTCACATGGCTGCATTTTTTTAATAAAGGAATTTATTTTTTAAGTGAATGGATGAGTCACATGGAAAAATATGTCCTCGGTGTTCATCATCTGTGGGAGAGTATTGTTACAACACGCATAATGTGGTTTCAGAGAGAACAGTTTGGCTGTGTGTTAAATATGTGGGCTTTAGCAGCAAGGAAAGTCTACATTACTTTAAAAATCAGTCAACGTTCCATAAATGAAACTTTATTTAATGGAAGAATATAGCATCGTTATTCCCAGCCAGTTATTATGGCTTGGTGTCATCGCGCAGAGAAAACTACAGTTGGTTAACCATGCTACTGAACCATCTGATAGTCTCCTTGAAAGACACCATCCTACCCGCATTATAACTTGGCGGTGACACAACCACGCTGTAATTATCTCTCCTCTCCCAATAAATGAGGGTCATAATGCTGCAGTGGGCAGAAATATCCATATCCTTTCATTGCTTCTTCTGGGCCATAAGCCCCTCTGTTGTTGTGCATACTATTCCTTTCTTCTTGCATTAATTTATTCAACGTGGAAATCTACCGTCAAATGAGCTTCTTATTTAAGTTTTTGAAGCAAAAGCTTGCTTAATGGATGGAAAGGAAAGCACAGGTTCTTTGGTTCCTCCAGACCCAGTCCTGCCAGTGATTGCATCTGATGGGAACAGCTGGACTGGCCTTTGGTGACCACAGGGTGCTCGTACACAGTGTGTGGGGAAGGTACACTTGCTCCTGGGCACAGGACAGGAGAAAATAACTAGTTTAATTCATTAAGAAACAAAGCAAAGATTAAGTGCAATTTCTGCTCTTTGATCACGGTTTCCAGAGACATAATGTTTGTACCCAGCACACACAAAAAAGGAAATTTTCCATATATCTCTCATTCAATCTGAAAAAAAAAGAAAATAATACTTTTCATCCCCTCACAAAAATAAGATGGTAGAAAATCTTCCAGCGGGAGACTGCATCCATCAACAGGTACTACAGGACAGTAGCTACATCCCTGCATCATTGCTTTCCTGTTGCTATGCATAAAGGAAGTGGACTTGTGCTTTGGCATGACTTTCACCCAGGTTCTATCTTTCTTCCATAAACATCACTGACCACAACAAGTATGCGTATGTAAAGCCATAAAGGCAATCCATTTAATGTGTATTTTTAAAGTAACGTTTCAGGATGAAATAGGAAAGTAAAGAATTCCAGACCACTTGCAGCCACACTAAAGGAGAAAAATGAACCTTTGAATAATATTTATATTAGTAACTTGTATCAGCATCGGCAATCCTGATACACACTGAAGTAACACTTCTGCAGCCAGCTGTCATACATGCTGCACGCAGTCTGGAAAGATCAATATTTTGACACCTTTCTTTTGGTTAAACTTAAATTAAGACCCAAGTTGTATGTGTTACTGAATGTCCCCACGTGGGACACTGCTCGCTTCCTGCTCCCAGAAACTCAAAGCCATCTTTGTGCAGAAGACTGTGAAGATCTACTTGATACAAGAGGAACACAGCTTCCAGTTTCCTCGGAAGTCTCCCCAAAGGATGGGATGGCTTCACCAGATTTGTGTCACCGGAGCACACAACGGAAATCTGTCCCTAATGATGAAGCTGAAGGAAATGGCCTTAATTGGTCTCTTTGGAAATGACAAAGGATTAAACAAAATTGGTGAGTCACCAATGAACAAGGAAACGAGCCAGTACAGCCACGGAGCCAACAAGCAAACAAACGAGCTGCCCAAAACTCTGAACTAAGAAGCAGCCGTGTCTTTCAGCCTCCTTGTACCCGCAATGCTCTTGTGTCAGAACCCACTCCAGCTACAGGGCAAGAGGGCTGCTTCCTGCCCACCCCTCGTATCCCTTTGGCCTTCAGATTGCTTTTTAAAGCATATTCTTTTGTAAAACCCTAGTATTCCCTTCTCCATCACAAGGCATCTGATGCTGCTGCTCTTACTCTGAGCATGCCTCCGCTTGATACAGACAGTCTCTCTGATGTTAACAGCCTATTTGAGCAAATAAAAGAGTGAGCACTTCAAGATGTAGCCAGGAATAGTGTGCACATGTGCTTTTCAGACCCTCATGGGTATGCTGCTTGCCAGCCCACCCACACAAGCTGACTGCTGTGCTCTTTGTATGACCACTCTTATTCCCACATTGAGCGGAATGTACCAGCACTCCTTGTGTTGCCACTTTCCCTGACTATAAATAAACCAAAAGACATCTCAGAAATTCCAAAGTCTCGATCTCAGAATCAAGGAGCTATGCACAAGGAGGGCGGAGTGTGTTCTCTTTCTCAGGTCGCCCAAAGGATTGATGTGGGCCAGCAGCTCTTTCCTATAGAGAACAGGCACCTGTAGGCCTGTAGGCAGCTGTGCTGCAGGTCTACCTGCATCAGCTCATTAAGCTGACTGGTCAGGAGGCCCAGATACCCAAACCCCAAGTATCAGCTGAATAAGGGCTACATAGCACAGTTCTACATCTCAAACAACTCTGCAAGCTGATATTTAGCTATCTCACTCCAAACGGACTGACAGATGTTACCTTTTGCTGAAACATCATTGCTTTCACAGGGAACCTGGAGCCCTGTGTCTCACCCCTCTAGAAATCAATTAAATACTTGTTACCAGAGCACCTGCTGCACAGAGCTTTGCAACACCAGCTGATTGCTCACCTGCAGGCTGAGGAACATCCCTGTGCTGCTGAGGTGACACTTCCCAACAAACACGCTCAGGCTGTTGTCAGGATTTTCAGCATCACTTGTCTGCGTTCAGACTCTTCAAACACATATTAATCCAGGAGGGATTGTACACAGTGTAGCTCTCCTGGACCTTAAGGTAAATCTCTGCGTTTGTGTTTGCTGAGCTGGGCCTTTTGTAGCATAACGTGGTACTCAAGATGAATAAGAAACCATCTCCTGGGAAACTGGATTCTTGTAGACATTTTTATTGGTCAGTGTTTAAAATACACACTTTGAGAAAATATGGAAGTGCTTTGGCTCCAAAGGGTGAGGACTGCAGAGTATTTTGTAAGCCTCAAATGCATGAATACTGCAATTCTGCCACCCTTGCTGAGCTGCCTGGAACACATGGCAGGGCAGAAGCCCCAACAAGGAGCACAGTGCAGTTTCTGCGCTATACATCCACACCAGGGATCATTTTCACCTCGGAGAACCAAAGCCCAAGCCCCTTGTTCAACTCCAAGGCCTGACCACACTGTGGTGGCACCAGCCTCCTCCTCCCACCGACTCCTGTGCCTGAACAGAGAGCAAAGCCAGGTCCTGCAGCCACTGCCTGCTGCTGCAAAGCAACTGAGAGATACTCAGTGACCAACTCAAGCTTCATTCAGAATCACAGAATCATAGAATCATCGAATATCCCAAACAGAAAGAGACCCATACAGATCCAACTTCTGGTTCCACACAGGGCTACTGAAGAATCAGACCATAAGTCTTAGAACATCATCCAGCTCAGTGCCATGACCACTTCCGTAGGGAACCCCTGGATGAAGGGACTTGAGGTACATCCTAACAAGTGTGTTTTGCCAGGGACCTTACTTAGGCTTGACTGGCTGAAAAATACCCACTGTATAAAGAGCTACAACAGCCCAGGCATGAGGAAAAGCAGGGCAGGCAGCACCTTTTGCAGGACAGATGGCTCTCCCCACCTGCTGCCTTCACAGTCCCAGGCTGGCAGCCTGGCGAGGACAGCACGGCAGGCTCATCCTATCCTCCTGGGAAGAGAATGAATTCTGGGTTTCCCAGACTCTTGTCCGCTGCCCTAATTGCAAGGTTATCCTGCACAGAGCTGCCTCCAGGGCAGCTGGCAATAGCATTTCTGTGAGAACAATCCTGCCTGTGTACAAAGCCCAGCAATGGAGGTGGGGCAGGAACATTTTGCACAGGATCCCAGCTGGCCTTGGGCATCCTCTACACCCCAAGGTGGCATCTATGCCAAGAACAGGGCAGCTCTGAGCCCCCTATTCCTGCAGCAAGGGGCAGCCTTAAAACCAGGAACTTGAGGAGCTTTGCAGCCAGGTACAAACACTCTTCTCTAACTGTCCAAGTCCTCTTTTGGATTTAACTGCAATTTTATTTTTTTTTTATCCATAGACTGTACACAATGTGCTAATACACTGAGGAAAAACAAAACAAAACAAAACAAAACACAAAGCACTCCAGGTGCTATGGTGTTATATAAATATCTTATCTGGCATCTAGTGAATAACAGCAGCAGTGAGAGCTGCTGGTCTTAAACAAAGCCATGAATGCTGACACCACAATGCACAAGTACAGTGTTGTACATTATCTGCAAGAGTCCCCCTCCTGCTCACCCCAAATTAAACCTTCTGGGAAGACATCCAAGAAAGAGTACACCTAATACTCAGGCCCAGGTCCCCTGTGACAAAACTTTATAGAATGGAGCAGAATTGAGAGCAATGAAAACCTAAAGCAAAACAAAGAAACCCATTTTTAAGAGCTACACCAAGTGCCAGAAGGCTAAAGAAGACTTTATCTACTCCCAAAATAACAAATTGGTCCAGTGCCATGAGGAGTCTAGCAGCTCTGGAAAGCATGTGCCAACAATAATAGACACCTTCAGTCGAATGCGACCCCTTTACAGAGATTTACCATATATGACTAGTTCTGACAGACTGTAGTACATTAAATGTCTGTTCCTTATTTATATATTGAATAATTTATAGCACAATGAAATTCTAACATTAATACATCGCCTAACAGTTTTATTTTGTATTTATATTCCAAAACTTCTTCCCTTAAGTATAGTTGAGCAAGGAAAAAGAATCAAACTATAAAATACCTCATAAATTCAATGGTAAACACGCTGCTTAGACAAACTAACATAATTTGATAGGAGTTATCTGCAAGGGCCAAGACAATAGATGTGTGCTCTCTAGTAAAAAAGAAGCTGTGGAAATGATGGAAAGATGGAAAGTGCTGCCAGTGGAATGGAGTGTGCACCTACTGCAAGGGCATGAGGTAAAGCAGAGAGCAACTCCAGCATGAGAATAAATTTCTTATGTGCAGAATATATTGACAGTCTGCTGAAAGAATGGGAAGGTGGAGTCATCATTCTTGGAGGTGTTCAAGAAATGTGGAAACGTGGTACTGTGGGACATGGTTAGTGGGCAAGGCAGTTGCTGGTTGGTCTAGGTGATTTTAGAGGTCTTTTCCAGCCTTAATGATTCTGTCATTCCATGATTTGGTGTGCCAGCAGTGTTAACAAGCATGGTTTAGAAAATGCAGATGGGCATGTAGGCTTTGGGGTGGAGGCAGCAAAAAGACTGCCAGGCAAAGGGGAGAATGAAGGATGGAGCAACATGATGCGCCCTGCATTTTCCATGCAGAAAGAGCAAGAGCAGGTGAGGCAATGACAACAGAATGAGTAGCAGGAAGTGTTTGCATAAGCAAACGGGTAACCCCTAGAAACTACCTCCATATGGATTATGGAGGCAATTAGCTTAGAAAACATCAGGAAAGGATTATGTTTATACAGGTCTGAACATCACATGAAGTCATGGTAGCTAAAATAAATACTTCCCAGGAGCACTGACTTTCCTCATTGGAGAAGGATTCTGCTTGGCAGTGCAGGCTGCAGCGGCAAGAGCAGTGCATGGTGTCACTGACCACGAGCAGTCCCATTGCCAGGCTGGTGGAGAGCCCTGAGACCTCCATGCCCAGGTGCTTGCAGCTAATTGGATGCAGTGTTGCATCTGATTTCACACCTAGTTGGTCTGCCTGCCACCTCTTGGAATGAGAGCTGCACTCCTGAATCACAGCAACACTGGAAAACCTCTTCCTGAAATCTGAAATGGGTGAGAGCAGCCTGAGCACAGAGAGAGCTGATGTGTGTGTGAGGTCTCCTGGTGCATGCCCCGAATTTGTCAAGCTCCCTGTGAACACTAAAGCAACACAGACTGATGGAAACCACCAGCATTTGTTACCATGAATGTGTAATTACCAGCAGCTGTGTCACCACTGGTTAAACCATTGTCTCTCTGCTGATCTCCCTTTTGGTTCTGGTACCACAGTCCAAATGTGCAGCAGAAAGTGGAGTTGTTCCATCTCCTCTTCATTTTAGACCACAGAATGGACCATCAATCATCAAAAATTGCACAAACCTGAAAAATAATCTTATTTTGCCTTGTTCCCTTCACAATTAAAAAAAAAAAAAATTCCTCTTATGTTTTGCATAAGATGACTGCTTTTTGGAAGACCTGATTGCCATTGGTTTCTATTAACCTTTCTGCTAGGAACACAATGCTGCACTGAAAACAGGATCTGCTCGCATGAAACGATTACACGGAAATAAAAGTTGTAGTTGTGAATTTCAGCCCCGTGTAATTATCCGTGGGACATTACAAGCTGGTTTCGGAAAAACATGAGCAGTGCCAAGAAACATTCTTGAGGTCTGATTCCCACCAAACAACCACAGGCTGCAAACAAAGCTCTTTCAAGGAAGCAAACAGAAAGGTTAGATTTTGGAATGCAAAATTAATATGAAGGCTCTTTAATACTGCAGCATCTCACATGTTGGAAGCACGCAGTGCTTGTTGCTCCTTTGTCCTGCTGTTGTTCCTGCGGGGAGCTGAGCATTATCTGTGAGACACAGGTGCTGCAGCAGCTGCAGGCACCAGGCTGGAAGCCCACACGGTGCAGCAGAAGGCTGCTAGCTACATGGCCGCTGCCAGAGCCGGATAGGGTGCTACTTTATAAAAAAACAAAGGGCTGAAAGCCTGCTCAAGCCTCACTGAACTCCACAAGCCTCTTTTAGACATTATTAGCAGGTTATTGACTCAGCCCTGGCTGGACTGAGGGCAGCTCAGCAGCACCACTGGAGACCCACCAGACCCACACCTCAGCCACGGCTGTCCCAGGGTTCCGTGAGCCATACAGCAGCCACAAGACCCTTCTGGGAGGGGCTCTGCCTCCCACTGTTAGCCCAGGTCTCTGGGCAGCCTGCTCCAGTGCCTCACTACCCTTATGATAAAAGACTTTTTCCTTATATCCAACCTAAATCTCTTCTAGTTTGAAACAATTTCCCTTCGTCCTGTCACCACAAACCCTGCTAAAGAGGTTGCTCCCCTGCAGATATTTATGTATTCCTACATACATGTGACTATATACATTTCAAACTTGAAACCTGTTACCTTTAAAAAAAAAAAGCACAAATTATTTGAGTTTTGGGAATAAGCTTTTTGGTGGTAAGGAAAAAAAAAACACCATTAGCTCATAAAATGTCAGTTAATTGTTTATTAAAGCCTTCAAACATCGGAAAAGGAGCACTTGTGGTCTTCTACTGTGAAGAAAGTCTTTGGACAGATAGCACAAGCGCCATGATTTGCAAGAAATACAGAAAACAAACATATTTCTACTTCTAGAAGCCAGGCCAGAGTTAACACACTTCTGAACTGAGGGATAGGAGCATAACCTCTGCCCACAAACCTTGTTCAGCGTTCACGTCTCAAACAACATTAGATGTTGGCTCTTTGTCCTCATCCAGAACACCTTATCCACTGGGGACGCTGCATGTTATCTACCCTGTTACCCCTGCTCCAGTTTCCCTTTTTCCTACTCATCTTTCTTCCCCATTTGCACATTTCCCTTCTTTGCTCTCTTTTTCACCCCACGCTTGGCGCTTCCTGTGCTGCTCGTCCTGCTTTCCCCAGCTGTGCCTATGAGCAATCTCCAGAAACCTTTCTTCAAGATTCCTCCTTGCTTCCTAACTTTCAGGCAATAATCCTCTTCAGCTTCTGTTTGTATGTCTTCTCCCACTTTGACTTTTATGTTCAGGAAGTTCTCTTTCTGATATGCATACATGTGTGCTATCTCTTGTTGGGTGCAATGCATCTTTTAATTAATGGAAGAATCTACATTCCAAGAAGACTGGAAATAACCTTGTGATACACAATGACAGTTTGCAGCTTTGAAGTTAGTGCTGATAACTGTCTCATGTGGGCTAGAAAGAAAACAACAACAACAACCACAACAAGAGTTAATTGTTGACCAGTATCTAGAAAGATAAACTGGCTTTGAACACAAAGTGGAATCAATAAGCAATGCAACAGCCTTGTTTTGTTGTGTTGCTCAGTGAAGGGTGAAAAACAAACTGACACTGAAAAACAAACTGAGCACAAGGAGAATAGAATAATTGATTTTTAAGTGTGCTCCAAAAGTGACATTTGTAATCCACTTAAGGAAAATATTGTAACTTATTTGGGCTTTGACCTGATCTCAGAATTTCCCTTTTGTTAAAGCTGCTCTTCTTTTCCAAATGATAAAAGATCTGTAGAAATCTGCTAGGCTTTTTCATTGCCTTTTTACAACAGCAATGTGATCTGTATTTTCATGGTGCCCCCGCTACGTGTGCACTGTTACAGGATGAGCATTATGTGACCGTAGCTTTTATAAAGTGAATGCTGTGTTAAAGATAATTAATAAGCCAAGTGTTGAAAGCTGACCATCAGCACCATGCAGAAGAGGCTCTGACACCCTGTAGCTTCCTAGTGCTTGTGTTTGTGCCAAGAAAAATGGACGGTTGCCAAGACTGCATGATGTGCAAGAGCTAGCCAACGTGATCTCTTTAAGCACAGCTTGTTTTCACTCACTCTTTGTGGAAGGAGGTCATAAATTGTTATCCAAAGAAACCACAGAAGAGCAGAGTGCCTTGCAATGATTTGTTGCTGAGGATGTAGCTGTACGACCGGCCGGAGCCAGCCCTGCCATTATATATGATTTCTGCACAGTCTGCAAGAGCTGGGATCAATCGGACATCCCAATCAGTGCTCCAGCCAGTGAGAGGGACAGGGCATGGCCAGGGATGGGCACAGGGAGCAGCAGCAGGACCAAGGGCCCAGCAGCACTCCAGTGTCAGTACAACCACACTGCATCTCCAAGTATTTGCTCTTGGCATCCTGCTGGAGCTCCTGTGCATGGAAAGGCACCAGCTGGAGGCAAGGCTGGGGCAGATGCTGGGTGTGGGATACTTGTCCTCTGCTGTCCTACCACTGGAAAAAGGACACCTTGCATCACACTCATCCACCCTATGGTGACATCTGTTTGTCATTCAGACATCACAGTCAGCCACAAAGCAGGAGGCTGGTGCCGATCTCTGTTTAAATGAGAAATGGAAAAATACACAATCCCATGGAGCCCCTCCACAGGCAGGCGGTGCCATTAAACCTCTCAGTAATGTGAAGAGACCTGCTAGAAGCTGCACACCAACTACACATAATAGCTCATTCCCCTCGGGGCTGGGCAGGTTTCCTGCCAACATTTCTTTCCCTCCCTCCCCTCAGACCCAACATCCCCAGCCTAGAAAACATGAGGCATCTTCCAGGTCGTGCTCAGGGGAGAAACACTAACGATCTATTTTGTAGCACCAATGGGATCATCCTGCTTTCCAGCAGGCACCAGCATACCGTTCAATCTGTGCACTGACCAACCTCTGGCTGCTTCTGGGGAGTCCGAAGTGCTTACCTTTCGAGGATACAGGAATCTCCACAGTGAGAGTGGGACGCTTGGAGAAGCGCCTGCCCACCCCCTTCCTCTTTGTGGCAGCCGGCAGGGCTGGGGTTGGGCATGGCACAGCTGCCCCCAGTGCTCTGGCAGGCAGAGCCGTCCCACCTGCAGACTTGCCTTTGCAGCTCCCCATGTTAGGACACGACACAACACGCAGCAGCGCTGGGCAGCTGTAGAAGGGTGCTGGCCCTCAACCTGCCCGCAGGAACAGGATGATGGGGAATATTTCCTGAGTTCTTGTCCCAGCCCAAACACTGCCTGTTTTTGTTATGGACTGTGTGTCTGCCATCCGCTATCTGGGTAACATCAACCAGCAAATCCCTCAGCAGCCCAATGGGGCTGAAGAGCTTTGCAACAGCAGCAAACTAGACTGTCTCACCTTGTTATCCCCTCTGCGTCTGCTGTCTAACACTGACCACATTTCCTTGCTCTTGTGGCATTATTGGAACGAGTCACATGGGTCCTCATGTTCTGTCCTGCACTAATGAAACTGTCAGTCAGCAGCAGAGCTTGTACATCTCGGGGATTACCAAAGCCCTCATCTGCAGGTTTTCCCCTGGCAAGATGTGAGGGATAATCCAGCTGCATGAGCATACTGTGAATAAATCAAGCTTTATTAAAGAAATCGATACTTTCAACCTAGATTATGCCTCCTGCCAGGAAGGTGACATCATTACTGGTGCAGGTATTAGCGTTCTGCTGAGCTGCAACTGGAATGGAGCCTGTGCTTTGCTAGGCTTCTCAGGAGTCGCCATGCAAAACCTCAGCACTCAGACTTGGTAGCTGTGGTTCATGAAACAACGCTAGGTTGGATCGTGTTGTTTATTGCATGACCAAACTGCTGCTTCTTAAAACTGCTAGGCAAACAAGGCTAATGATAAGGAAAGCAATGATCTTTGACGGCACAGCCTTCTCATTCTGAACGTCTCTGAGGTCTCTACTTGGGATTTAAGCAGCTGGTTTAAAAAGTCTCGGCTGCGGCAAACTCTACAATTGTCTGCTGCATTTTCATTACTTTGTGCAAACTTCATCAAGTTATCATTGTTGAACTTACAACAGAAAAAAATACTGTAGTACTACTGAGATACATGAATATTTAAACACAGAAATTAATTACATAGGTATGTCCTCTTAGAACAGGGGTATGGGAACTGAACAGGAATTTGCTTTTGACTAGCTGATGTTGCACAGAGCTCATTTCAAAATCCCTTTTAACTAAGGGTGCATGTGGATGAGAAATTAACCAAGGTAAAGCTCTGTCTGTAGTATGAACATTTTGCTAAAATGATGTCTGGAAAAAAATGTAACAGAATTTGACTAAGCCCCCCTGCAAAGTAAAATGAGAACCATCTCAAAGAAATGCATGTAACATAACAGCAAGGGTTAGCAAAGGAGCACCAGGGGAGCAAGCAGATCACCTGAGATGTAAACAGACTTGCAGGACCACACCAACAAGATCAAACAGGGATAAGATAATCCCAGGTGAGTGGAAAGTATTGAGTGGATGCAAAGGCCCGGGGCCAGTGATGTGTGACAGTGCAGTACAGAGGTCAGACAGTCTGCTCATCCACTCAGTGCCCAAAACATGGAGAACTATGCTGAGAAGGCGGAGATACTGAATGCCTTCTTTGCTTCTGTCTTCAGTGAAAAAGCTCCCCCTCAGGAATCTGAGACCCTGGAGGTTAGTGAGAGGATCTGGGGAATGGAAGACCTCCCTTCTGTCAGGGAAGAGGTGGTCCGGGAGCGCCTAGGCAACACCAATGTTCACAAATCCATGGGATCCGATGGGATGCATCCACTGGAGCTGAGGGAGCTGGCAGAGGTGATTGCTGAACCGCTTTCTGTCATCTTTGAGAGGTCTTGGAGGGGGAGGTGCCTGAAGACTGGAAGATAGCCAACGTCACCCCGGTCTTCAAAATAGGCAAGAAGGAAGACCCAGGCAATTATAGGCCAGTCAGCCTCACCTCTGTCCCTGGAAAGGTGATGGAACAGCTTGTATTGGATGTCATCTCCAGACAACTGGAAGAAGAGGAGGTTATCAGGAGTAGCCAGCACGGGTTCACCAGGGGAAGGTCGTGCTTGACCAACCTGGTAGCCTTCTATGATGTTGTCTCTGGCTGGGTGGATGGGGGGAGAGCAGTGGATGTAGTCTACCTTGATTTCAGCAAGGCTTTTGATACTGTCCCCCACGACATCCTTATAACAAAGCTGAGGAAGTGTGGGATAGATGAGTGGACAGTGAGGTGGGTTGAGAACTGGCTGACTGGCAGAGCACAGAGGGTCGTTGTTGGTGGTGCAGAGTTTGGTTGGAGACCTGTAACCAGCGGTGTTCCTCAGGGGTCTGTGCTGGGTCCGGTCTTGTTCAACATCTTCATCAATGACCTTGATGAGAGGATAGTGGCCACCCTCAGCAAGTTTGCTGATGATACGAAGTTGGGAGGATTGGCTGACACGCCTGAAGGCCGTGCTGCCATTCAGCAAGACCTGGACAGGCTGGAGAGCTGGGCAGAAAAAAACCGGATGAGGTTTAACAAAAGCAAGCGTAGAGCCTTGCATCTGGGGAGGAATAATTGCATGCAGCGCTATGGGTTGGGGGATGACCTGCTGGAGGGGAGCTCTGCGGAAAGGGACCTGGGTGTCCTGGTGGACGACAGGTTGGCCATGAGCCAGCAGTGTGCCCTTGTGGCCGAAAAGGCCAATGGTATCCTGGGGTGCATTAAAAAGAGCGTGTCCAGCAGGTCGAAGGAGGTGATCCTTCCCCTCTACTCTGCCCTGGTGAGGCCTCATCTGGAACACTGCGTCGAGTTCTGGGCTCCCCAGTACAAAAAAGACAGGGATCTCTTGGAAAGAGTCCAGCGGAGGGCCACAAAGATGGTGAAGGGCCTGGAGCATCTCTCCTGTGAAGAAAGGCTGAGTGAACTGGGTCTGTTCAGCCTTGAGAAAAGGAGACTGAGAGGGGACCTGATCCAGGTCTGTAAGTATCTAAGGTGTGGGGGGCAGAATGGCGAGGCCGGACTGTTTTCAGTGGTGAGTGGAGACAGGACAAGGGGAAACGGCCGGAAACTGCAGCATAGGAAGTTCTGCACAAATGTGCGCAAGAACTTCTTTACAGTGAGGTGACGGAGCACTGGAACAGGCTGCCCAGGGAGGTGGTGGAGTCTCCTTCTCTGGAGATGTTCAAGAGCTGCCCGGATGCCTACCTGTGCGACCTGTTGTAGGGAACCTGCTTTGGCAGGGGGGTTGGACACAATGATCTCTGGAGGTCCCTTCCAACCCCTACCATTCTGTGATTCTGTGAACAACTTTCACATAAGATTACAGTACAGAGGACTAAAACAGTGGGCTTTGTTTTGAGGTGATAGCAGTGGGTAAACACACTTTGGGTCATTTGCACGAAGGAGGGGAGGACAGGTTATCATACAGCGGCAGGCTCGCACGTGGCCACCAAGCAGAAGCAAGCAGAAGCACGGCTCCCTGCTCACAGGCCCCACGTGCCAGAGCTGACTGACCGATAGGAGAAGCAAGCGGGAGTTGTTGATAAACCTCAGTGCTGCTTCTCAGAACAAACTGACCTGATTACAGACTGCCCTGCTCAAAACAGCACAAATCAGGAAGAAGCTGGCAGGCACCAGGAGCCCAGCTGTGTGTGGGCACCAGCTGGGCGTAGAGGAGGGATGGGGGCAATGGGGCTGGCCAGGGAGCAAGAGGAAGCTTGGGGTAACAGGGCCAAGGGGAGGAATGTGGAAGGGTTGGATGTATGTGTTATCTTTAAGTGGTTCTGAACAACGGCCTCGGGAAGAACAGAGACCGAAAAGAGATCTGCTGAGGAGATAAAGTATGTGTGTATACATAGATAGATCTTGGCATATTTGGAGAATATAGACATATAAATATGCATGCATTCAGACATAATATTTATGCATATTCATATATATTTATAAAGTGCATCGATAGAAACAGTCATTTTCAATAGAAATGAAACATGTGGTGGAAGTTTCCCCTCTCGTTTTTGGTTTCCTCCATTCCAAGGTGGGACCCCTGAGCTCTGCAGCAATGGATTCCTTAACACTGTTCCCACAGCTGTGGGCATACCAATGTCTGTGTGTCCCTCCAAGCTGCTCTGACAGGCTGACTACTGGACACAAGAAAAGTAATTGTTGGATGTGGAGTGCCAAAGAGAGTTTCATGATGTAGCAGCACTGTCCTTCAGTCACAGGGAGAATTTCCTTCTCATACACCCCCTGTTTTCCTGAACTGGAGAGATCCTCTCCCTTAGCGCTATCTCCAGCCCACGACACAGCAGTCAGTATCGCTCCCGCTGCTCTCTGTGCGCCCTCAGAACCTGCAGCAGAACGTTGGCTGAGGTCGGTCACCCTCTCGGCCTCGCTCACAGCCAGCACCATCCTACCCCACGGGAACCCACGCCGAGCGCTGCACGCAAGCTGGGCACAAGTCCGTCATTCACAATCCACTGCAATGGAAAAAAAAAAAATACGTAATAATAAATGGGAAGGAGATGGCTGGGGCTGGGGCGGGGGCCGGGCCCGCGGAGGCTCCGCCCCGGTGCTTTAAGCGGCTGCGGGACCGCGGCGCGCCGAAAGGTGCGGAGTGCAGCTCGTGGTAAGTAGCCGTGTGGGTCGGGTCCTGTCCGTCGACCGCCCCGGGTGCTTGTGCAGGGACACGAAGGAGGTCGGGGAGGGAGCCCTCATCTCTTTTTCACCCCCTCCTGCCGCTGACGGCCTCCGGCGGCACGCAGTTCGGCTTTCTAGCCTCAGTTCTGATGCTTGTTGCAGAGGGTGAGGCTGACCCGGGTGCGTGGGGAGCTAGCGGGGCGAAGCCGGGGGCACCGTGCTCTGCCGGGCAGCGCTTGGTATGTCCTGCTGAACGAACGCAGCTTTGGGCTGTTCGGCTCCGGGACGGGTGGCTGGAAATGCAATTTTGTGTACTATAAGGATAACCTCGATTCTTTAGTGTTTGTCTTGTGGCTGTTCTTGTATATAAGCTCTCTGCTAACAAACGCGCTGGAAAGGACGGGGCAGATGAAGTAACTGGCTGCGTGCAGAGCACCGGCTGGGTACTGCGGCCTCCTCTTGGCTGGGCACGAGCACCGCAGAAGCCAGGGGGTTCTTATCTCAGGAAAGTGGCTGCCAACACGCCTGCACTCTTAAGTCAGAGCTGCTTGTGCTGGCGATGAGATCACCTGGCTGCTTAATTACAGCTGCTGAGCTCCCTGGAGGCCTGCCTGGACTAGCCAAGAAGCCTTTGGCGAGCGGAGCTGCCTTTGGGCAGGGCGTGGGGCTGGGACCTGCTCCTTGTGGAGCCCGCTGTGCCCCATCACCAGCAGCTGGTGGGCAGCCACGCGTGCGTGTGTGCTGTCCTATGCCCACACTTCCCAGACATCGCTGCCGCGGGGCAGTCTTTGCTGCTGGCTAACTGAAAAGGTGCTGCTGTGAGCTGGCATGGGAACAGCATGGGGAGGATGAGTGGAAGTCTATTCTGTGGAAGAGCGCAAGGTTAGCATGAAGTACTGACTTCAGTTTCCTTTTGTTGTTTGTCTAACGAATTCCCAGCATCCTTATCAGGGTATTGGAGCCAGCTTCTGGGTGCTGGATCCTTCAAGACTCAGTCCTCCTGGGGAGGGGTAGAGGGGCCGCACTCCATGTTGCCGAATATTGCACGGGAAATGTGGGGTGAAGCTGGAAACCCGAGCCAGGTTTTCAGGTCTAGCATGTGTGGAAACCAGATAATGGTTTGTTAGCGGAGCGATTAAAATAGTTTAAGCTGAAGTAAATGCAGAAAGGGACACGAGAGTGGGGATGGTGAGAGGAAAAGGCAGAAGTAGTTCTTGAGCCAAATTCCTACCACTTCTACTTTGGAGAGTGTACAGAGTGGAAAGGAGTCTCCTCTCTGCTTTTTCCAGTTAATGGTCTCCTTTTGCAAAGCTTTGCACAGCCCATATTCCCTCTGACTGAGGACGCCGTCTGCCATGATTGATGTCAGCTGCTGTGCGGTAGCACGGCCAAACACTTGAATAAAAGAAATGGAATCTTAATTTTTAGACTGTGCGATTGTGCCAAGAATGACTGAGGCAAAGTGGTAAACGTCATAAAACTAATTTTATGAGCTCGGTCAGAGTATTAGTGCTAAACCACAAGCGGTAATGGTGTTAATCCTGTGAAAGCATTGAACAAAGGAATATCTCAGTAATTAGTGTCAGTGCTGTAAAAGGCACTGCTCAGCCATTGATGAAGTTTCCTAAGCCTCTGGTTAGGAATGTACCAGAGATGCCCCAATTCACTTTAATAAACTAATCTTATTTTCCCACATGCCGTAAATGGCTGCTTGCATATCTGGGACAAAGCTCTTTTATCAGACACTTGGCACTGGGTCATGCTTGGGAACCGTGCAGCTCTCACTCATACCCAAAACTGCTGACCCGGTCAGGGTGCTTGGCTGGAGCATGGATGAGGTGGGTCCCTTTGTTGTGGCTTAGCAGAGTTTGTGTTGGGATTTATGAACCTAAGGAGTTGGGTGCCCACGAGAACCAGGCTGTACACCAGGAGGGAGCAGTGCCACCAGGGGGGTGTGGCAAATAGCTCATAGCTTTGGTGGTGGCAGGGGGAGGAAGCCCCATAAAAGCTAAGGGTGCTCTGTGTTGGTGCTTCAGCCCAGGGCAGCTCATGAGACTTGCTGAGAAGGAGAGGGAGATCCCAGTCAAGCTACATGGAGGGAAAGCATGAGGAGGGGAGTGGGGCAAGTTAGGATGGGATGCTGTTGCTTCTGTCTTTGTGTAAGAGACTGCTGCTAGGGCTGCAGCTGGACGTGTCAAGGGTATCTGTCCCTCTTCACCTGGACCTGCTGCAGATCATGTGGGAGAGAGAGAGCTCTGCTGCTGCTTACAGCAGCTGCAGGCCCTCAGACACTTGCTTTTGGCTCCTGTACCTGTTTGTTAAAGCCGGTTCATGTAACAGTGATGGGTCTGTGGGAATCAGTCCTCCTTTAGCCCCTTTGAAGCCCAGGCATGGTCTCAGAGGAGTTCAGAATGCCCCTGCAGCCCCAGCGAGTGGTTCTCCAGTGGGCTGAGCTTTGGCTTGTGCTCCGTCCCAAGTGATGGGCCCCGCAGTAAAACAAAATGCTGTTGTTGGCACAATTGGTTTGCTTCCACCAGTGAGGAGCCTGGAGCTAATGAAGCATAGAAACTGAAATTACATCCATCTGGGGGGATGTTAGCTCTAAGTACGGTAAAACCCTTGTGCGTGAAAGTGTAATTTGTGCATATGCAGTTTACGTAGCTTTGAAAGCCTTGAGTATGGCCTGGGAATCATCTCATGGGCTCAGTGTCTGCTTTCCTCGCTGCTGGGCGGCAGCAGCCGCTGTTCCCTCTGGCCTGTCAGGTCCTTCGGCTCCGGCTGAGAAGCTGCTCTGAGGAAGCACAGGTTTTTAAACACTTGGTGAGATCCCAAGCTCGTGTCTGACAGCTGGATGCAGCAGGTTGTGTTTGAGGGAGCACCAAATCCCAGTGTGGAGGCAGGGCCATGAAGGGCACTGTGTCAGTGCAACTAATGAATCTCTCCTCCCCACAGCGCCGCCATGCCGAACTGGGGAGGTGGCAACAAATGTGGTGCCTGTGGCCGGACGGTCTACCATGCTGAGGAGGTGCAGTGTGACGGACGGAGCTTCCACCGCTGCTGCTTCCTCTGCAGTAAGTACTGCCCTCCTGGCCCACCAGAATCACCCCAGCAGAGCTCAGGCTTGCGGCAGTGAGGTGGTGGCCATCTCATGCTGGGCTGGACACTTGCAGGTGCACAGTGCCCAAGGGGAGCCTGTGCCATGTGCCTGCAGAACTGCTGTCCTACCTGCTCAGCACAGCGTGGGTGAGATGTGCCCAGGGCATTGCTGTGCTGTCAAAGCTTTGGCATGGCCGAAAGCCGAGGCTCTCTTGGCACAGAGGCCTGTGGCTTATTTCAGATGAAAGGAGTCCAAAGCACTGTTCTCCAGTCCAGCCAACGAGTCCACTGAGGCATTGAAAACAGCTTTCTCTGCTGAAAAGACTTCTGATTAGATGAAAGAAACAAAGGGTCGCTTTATGGTTTTGAACGCTTTGCAAACCAGCAGCCTGTCTGACCGAGTCAGAGAACTTTACCTTATTACAAACATGAAGTATTGTTTTGTCTTGTTTGCTTGTGCTCAGTGCCTGCAGACAGAAGTTGGGTTTAGCCTTCTCTATGAGCTGCTGCTGCAGCTGGGCCTCTGGGTCTGGTTTGCCATTAATCTGCATAAGGTCAGCATAGTGGGCTGGCATGGGAGCCTGGGCACACCTACACTCCTTTTCCTTTGCTCTACAGCAGCCACAAAAAAAAAAATCAGATGTCTCAACTGCCTCATTTTCAGCCTTTTATGGGAATTTCTATTAAAAGAAACCTGGAACTTACATTCAGACAATGGCTCTAGTGTGTCTGCCTCTGTGTTTGCTTTTGCCTAGTGGATAATTCTGCTGGGGTTAAAGTCTGCATGCTCTAACAAATGTGCATGAGTTGATTTACTTATTGGATATTTGTGTCTTATAAAAAGAGCCTTGGAGCTAATGAACACCATAAACAAAGGCCGCCATGTATTTTGAAGATCTTAAATTCTTTTTGAAGACAAAACTCGTAAGGTTTTCTTTATTTTACTCTTCCCAAATCCACATTCTTCATTGCAGCAAACTGTTGTTGCAGACTGAGAGCACATCAGTTGAGTCACAAAAGACGGCTTAAGAAGAGCAGGAAATAGTTCAGCGTTCAACTGTAACCTTGAGCAGGGTGCTTACGCTGTGCTGAAGTACGACTGCCAGAGAAGACAGGCCCCTCTAGTGACAGCTGTGAAACAGTACCAACTGTGCCCCAACCCAGCACTGGGCAGGAGGGTGGGCTGGGGACTCTCCTGCACAGATTTGCTCTGTACTATATGGCATCTGTCCGGGGAAACTGCTGACCGCTCTGCTGGTTTCTGAGCACGGCCATGGAAAGGTAGGAGGGCACAGAGCCCTTTACGAGGCTACGCATAATTCACCAATTCAAAAGACAACCTACGTCTAATCTCCAGTGGTCTCACAGCCTAATCAAAACATTCTGGACAAGGAAACCCCTGTCAACATTTCTTGCTTGACTTCAGGCTTACTGCATGTGCTGCTGGAAGTGGGCGCTCAATGGCGTTTAACTTTTTTCCCTCCAGTGGTCTGCCGGAAGAATTTGGACAGCACGACTGTCGCGATTCACGATGCTGAAGTTTACTGCAAATCTTGCTATGGAAAGAAGTACGGCCCAAAAGGTTACGGCTATGGGCAAGGGGCAGGCACTCTGAACATGGACAGGGGAGAGAGACTAGGCATCAAGCCTGAGAGGTGAGTTAACTAAGCCACAGCGTGCGTGAGCTGTGTTCTCCAGCAGCACTCACAGGCATCTTTCAGGCTGGATTTTGTCTAATTCGTGCCTCCTGGAACAGAAATGCTGCAAAATTCCCCAGTGTAACCAAGTGCAGGGCAGTTAGCCAACAATGCACAAACCTTCTATAGTGGCTCTGGGTAGGCCCTGTTAGGGCAGGTGTTGGCACAGGTGAGGATGTGAGAAGTGAGCTGCATGCAATGCAATAGGATGGGATTGCTGACCCACTGAAGGTTCTACAGGAGACATTGGCTGGTCGGCACCCTCTTGGTTTTGAGGATGCTGTCTTAAATAAGCTGCAAATGCAGCTGCTCAGCAGGTTTGTGCAGGGACGGAGTCAGGGGAGATGCAAATCTGGGGCTGTAAGAATGAGTTTTTAATTGGTAAATGGAGAACTGTTTGGGCTTAATTATAGCCAAACCGAATGGCTTATTAAACAGTAAACATTCCTAATCTGATTAAGTTCTTGCTATAAAGCAAAGCATGTGAAAAGCGCCTGAGCTATGCCTCACAGATGATTTTATGCAAGTTCCCAAACTGTTGCTTGACTTTGTCTAGAAGTCCTGCCAGAGCAAATCCAGAGATGCTAAATAGCTCTGTACTTAGGGTCACTGATCAGATCCAGATATGATCAGATGACAGAAATTTAACATAATTGTTTCTAGCTTGCTATAGCTAAAATAAATCTGTGTCCTGATACAGGCCTTGGTATCAGCATGCTTCTAGCAGTGAAAAGGGGAAGGGCCCTTGGAAAAGTATCTTTTCCAGTAGCTCCTTAGGGTCTTTTGAAGCTAGGAAAAAAAGAGAAAGCCTTGCTTGGTAAGCATCTCTTCAGTTTTGAAAAAGTATGGTATTCTGTTCTGTGTGTTGCATGGTTAGTGTTGTCGGGAAGAGCCAGAGCCCTTAAACTACAAAAACAAAATGTCCTTTTTCAGCACACCCTCTCCTCACCGACCCACCACAAACCCAAATACTTCAAAATTCGCTCAGAAGTTTGGAGGTGCAGAGAAATGTTCTCGGTGTGGGGATTCTGTTTATGCGGCGGAGAAAGTCATAGGTGCCGGAAAGGTAAGGGAATGTGACTTTTCTATCTATCTGCTGAATGAACTCCAAAGTAAGTGCAGTATGTTATGAAGGCTTCCTGGAGCGTGCTGTCCAGAACTGACCGTGGCACAGTCCTTAACACTGCATTTCTCAGAATTGGAAATGATCAAATCAATGTAGTCTTCAGTTTTTTGAACTTGAAATGGAAATGCTGGGTAATGAGCTCTCAACTTGTTTTTCAGAAGTAAAACTTCAGTACCTCCTTAAAGTACCGGAGCCCTCCAGATGAGGGAACGATGCTTTTTTTTCTTTCTCATAGAGCTCAGGAAGGGCTGAATGTTCAGCAGAACGGGCATGTTCTCTGCAAGCACCGTGTAGCACTGTGCGATGCATTCTGCCAGCTGTCTGGCTCACTATTCGATAGCTAAGATCAGAATTGATTAGGGCAAGCTTGGACCTCTCAAAACACTTCTTTAAGCAGGAAGCAGTGTGGAATTCAGGCCTTTGTGCCATCCAAAAATACAGACACTCCTAACGGGTTACTGGTGCGTGCACCCCGACTGGTTTTCATTGCACCAGTATAAGTAAACAATTCTGATGTAGTCATCTTTAGTGAACGCCTTTTTAAAAACAAACTGAGGCATTCTGTGTATTTAGACTGTCTTTTCCATTTCCCCCCCAGCCATGGCACAAGAACTGCTTCCGATGTGCCAAGTGTGGGAAAAGTCTAGAATCTACAACCCTAACTGAAAAAGAGGGAGAAATCTACTGTAAAGGTGAGAAAAGAAACAAGATGATTGTTTAATCCTAGAATCATAGAACAGTTTGGGTTGGAGGGGACCTTTGAGATCACCTATTCTCACCCCCCCACTATAGGCAGGAACATCTCCCTCTAGGCCAGGTTACTTGCAGCCCCATCCTTGAATGCTTCCAGGGAGGAGCATCCACAACCTCTCTGGGCTACCTGTTGCAGTATCTCACCACCCTCACAGTAAAGAATTTCTTCCTGATATCTAGTCTAAATCTATCTTTTTCCAGTTTAAAGCCATTTCCCTTCATCCTGTTGCTACCTGCCCTTACAAAAAGTTCCTCCCCAGCCTTCCTGTAGGCCCCCTTCAGGTATTTGGAAGGTCACTATAAGGTTTTCTTGAAGCCTTCTCCAGTTTGAAGAGCCCCAGCTCTCTGTCTGTCCTCGTACGGGAGGTGCTCCAGCCCTCTGATTATCTTTGTGGCCCTTCTCTGGACCCACTCCAGCAGTTTGACCTCCTGGTGTTGGGGCTCCCAGAACTGGATGCTGTACTCCAAGTAGGGTACTGTCCTCATGAGAGCAAGAGTAAAGGGGCAGAATCACCTGCGTTGACCTGCTGCTCACACATCTGGTAATGTAGTGCAAGGACAGAGACAGAATTTATTCCTGTTTCAAGAAACTTCTGGGCTTCTGTCAAGATGATAGAAATGGTCTGTAGGTCACAGCAGCAGAGCTGAGCACTGTGCTAGTTCTGAGTCTGCTAATGTGGCATATGTATGGAAAACCTTGCTGGATCTGGACATACGTAGCTGTGTAGTAGCAGCCCATGCCCTTAGACAGGTCAAGGAACAAAGCAGAGGATGGGCTTTGTAACAGTCACCATGCCATACCTCCTGTGACACCATGGGTGATGCACACCATGGCTCGGTGACAGCGTGCTTTGATGTGTACTCAGTCACAGAGCTGGCGTGTGAAATGCTTTCACTGAGCATCACCTAAATCAGGAGCTACCCTGATGAAAGAGATGTGGGTGTTCAGCCATGCCATTTACCCAGAAGAGGTTGTTAGGGGTTGCTTTGTATTCCAGTGTTCTGATAAAGAAAGTGGCCAAGTGGCTTAACCTTGAAAAACGCAGCTCTTCATGAACAGCTCAGAAGCCTCAGCTCTTATCAGCACCTCTCTCTTGCAGGCTGTTACGCAAAGAACTTCGGCCCTAAAGGATTTGGCTATGGTCAGGGAGCAGGAGCCCTCGTTCATGCCCAGTGATGGAGCACAGCACAGCCTGCACAGCTCTGCACAGATTCAGCTAAAGGAGTTTCCAAAATGTTACTAACTACTGTGAGACAGATGCTAGTTGACTGTAGTGTTTGGGCCATACTTTTAGATGGTTTTTTTTGAAGCACTGCTTTCTTCCTTGCTTTATGTACCACACTTTTCATACTGTGTATCAATTCAATAAAGCTTTGCTTGTTGACATATCTTAAAGTCAAATGTTATCTTGCTGTCAGTTGTGAAAAGGTTGTTACATATACTGTTACTGGGGTGCTTTGGGGGGAGCTGGATAGAGAGACAACTGCTTCACTGAGAGCCTAGCAGGACTGGAAGCTGCAGAGGTGAGTAACCACCTCACTACCACAGGGATGCAACAGCAGGACAGGACATTCATCTGCTGCTGCTGCAAGCAGTGGTGTAGAGCTGAGTGTGCTGAATTTAACTGGCTGTACACGTAAGTGAGCAGTTGTCCCTGCCCTGGATTCACTATGGAGGAGAAAGCAATCCTTGCTCACCAGAACCTTCTGTGGGATTACACCTGCCTTGGTACTGAGTTCTTGTTACGTACAGGGTTTGCATGGTTGCAAAGCACTAACAGGCACAGATGAGTACCACCCCTACCCCTGATGACATGCTGGACAAACATGTGAAACACAATGTTAAGAGAAGCTTTTGACCTTTTTCCAGTAGTTTTACAGTCCTCCATTCCCTCAGGCCAGAGGAGGATTGTTCGGGGTCTGCAGCTGCGGTGCCACAACAGAACAGTTCTGCCTTCAGGCACTGGGGTAGACAGTGGGACATGGGGGTCAAGCTGGCTGGGCGAAGAGCACAGACAAATAAATGTGTCACACGTAGCCTAGATTTAGTGTGATCATTCCAGTTGTGTGAAGGCCCCTGCAGTCAGCCAGGGTCTTTGAATCTGCTAAATGTCATAATAGGATTTGCTGAAGGCTTACTGAAATTACTTTGTGCTGTTGTCACATCTTAAGTGAAAAGCTCCCAGAAGAGATGGGCTACTCCTAGGGGCTGGAGCATCTCCCACTGATATTGCTAGGCTTGAGTTGACAGCACCTCAACTTTCACTTCTTGTAGAGCAAGTAGGGGTCACTTCCTCAACAGAAGCCCCGGGTCCAGCCCAACACAGCAGCCTTATGTGAGAATGAGGTACTAAAACTGAGGCAGAAGTCACTCAGGCTGAGGGAAGCTGCCTCCTGTTCCTGCAAGGAATCAGCAGTAGTAGAAATAGCTTTGCTGTTTTTGTTTTTAAAAACATCTGCGTTCCTTGAGCACCAGAAACACTTTCACTGGTGTGCTCAGGATCCTCATCCAGGCTGCCATCATTACATCCCTTCACAAACTTTCTGCCTACTGGAGGGAAGAAATGCTGAGGATCTGGGAATCAGCTCCTTATCCCACACTCTGTACCTCAGGAGCACACCTGAGCTGCAGCAGGTGACAGGTTGCAGGAGGAGCTTCTTCCCATCCCTTCCAGTGCAGAATAGACTCCTGCACAGCAAGGAGGTCAGTCAGGTGCAGACTCGACTTACAGCACTTACAGCCCAAGCAGTGGTTGGGGCAGATGTGGGACATTGTTTCTCTTCTCATCCTGCCCAACAGAAGTTGTTACAGAAAAGATGAGAGCTGAAACCGTCTGGTTTTGGGAGCCGGCTGATACCTTTGGGGAAAAAAAAGCCTTTACAGAGTGAGTTCATGCAGACTAGGAATGCTGCAATAAAATGGTAATCGTGTGTGAGCTTGGGCTCAGGCAGAGGTTCAAGCAGCGTTTACCGCTCCAGTCTGAGGTAGTGCAGCAGCGCCAGCCAACTGCCTGATTAGAAAAATATGTCCTAGTCAAAGTAATCCACAAAGAGAATTTTGTACGAGTTAGGGAGGAACAATGTGGATACGAGGAAAAGCAGACAGGCAGATCAAAATGTGAGCCAAGAGCTCGCATGGCTCACACACAGGGAAAGATTACAACTGAGAAAGACACCAGTAGTGTACAGGCAGCACACGTTGGGGTAGCAGAGAGAGCACAAGCACCAGTGCAAGCCTTTGGTCCTTCATAGTGAAGAATTCAATACTCTTCTGCTACAAAGTGATTTTTTTCCTTTGCTGACTTGACACTCGTGCAGGAAGGCTCCTGCGCCTCCAGCCCTCCCAACCACACCAAAGGCTCACACCTCCACCGCCATCACCGGCCTCCAGGGAGTCTGCCCTTGTGCTAACCACAGAGCTGAGAAGCTGGCCTCTGGGAAAAGGGGAAGAAGGCCATTACACAACAGAAAAAAAAAAGTTGAAATAAACTTTCAGAGTGACTCAAAATGAATTCCTGTAGTTAAATCGTAACTTATCCTAAGTTTTTATATAAGCTCCTACCAGACTTTTGCATTACTATATACAGTAGTCACAAGAAACTGCTTTCAGTGCACAAACTCAGGGCCCTTTAGAAAGACATTCTTAAGTAAATTCTTGTAAATTACGACCATTTAATAGCATATAAGCCATTGCTCCTAAATGAAATTTTACTTAGTGCAGGTTTTGTCATTGTAGCCATCATGTTCAGATGCCACCATCTCAAATGTGTAGAGTGTCTCACAACTGAGGACAGAGCTACTCTTCACATGCGAATTTGAGAGCTAACAACAAAATGAGAGAAAAAAAATTGATCAAACTTCCTAAATACATTTATGCTCACACTTATACTGGAAAAAAAAACAAACAATGTTTGGTCACCGTGTGCAGGCCAAAAATACAGCACAAAATCTACTTATTTCAGAAATCTCTACAAGCTCTTTCCACTTAGCTCAGTAAAGGCTATGCTGTGTGTTCTTCCTAAAATCCTGCAGTACTGCTAAGACTTTCATTGTCTTTGTTCTCTTTATTTCTAACCAAGCGCAGGGAGGTGTGCAGCAGCATCACTGCTTCAGCTGACGTCTGTGTGCACGGCCTGCTTTAGTGAGATGAGTTTGAAAAGGCCTCTCCTCCTCACCAGACCCCAGTTTCATAAGGTCATTTCACAGCTGAGGTTTTTTCAGAGTGACCAAACAGAGCATCAAAAGCATTTCAGAGAATACAGTGCACAGAGTACTGCAACTAAGATCGGAACCATAACTGGAAAACACTGACACTATGCTGTCTGCCTTATTGATACTTAGGAAAAAAAGACACTGAAGGGGAAATAATGAACTGATGCTTTCTGCCTCAGCTCTAGACAGCAGCTCTGCCTGTCACTGACCAGCAACAAACAGTCCATCCAGATACCTGCGATAGATGTGGCTCCCTTGCAAACAGTTGCAAGAAGAAGGAAGACTAATTCCAGATGCAAACTGCATCTCCCTCCTGCACCACGCAGAGGCTGAGGGAAAGGCAGAGCAGTGCTCAATGCAGCCTTTGCAGCCGAAGAGTCCCCTGTCAGGCACAAGGTTTCCCCCCACTTCAAAGTAACTTGGACTGGGCCAGCTCAAACTTAGGAGCCGAATCCATCCCCAACAGCTGAGGACACAAAGACAACTACAGTAGCACTTTTCTGTAGCCTTGTTACATGATGGAAGTGCTTCCTCTCAGTGACGTCCATTTCCAGAAAGACTTCTGAGAATGGACAAAGCCAGTGCTGTGCATAACCACACCAGAAGTCAAGACAAACACTGCATCTAAGAGTCAATATTTATTTGATTAATAACTTACAAAATTTAACAGATTTAATTTATGTAAGGAGAGCTAATTTATTAAACATTTTACAGATTTTATTGTTCACAATGTAATACATCAAGATCTTGACAGTATTAAAATAATACTTGGCACAGTTATAAATAAAGAATATACAAAAAAATCCATAGCTTAAAATGCAGTGATGCTGTTTTACACATTAATTAAAAAAAAATAATCTGGTGGACATCAAAGAATACAGAAACCTGCAAACGAACAGCACATGTTTAGGGCCAAGACAAAATTCCCATTTATTCTACCTGGATCAGATCAAGCTGGTCTGATCTGCTGTTGGTCTGGATGAGCTTCATCGAGTTTCAGAAGCAGTGCAGTTTTGGTTCAACAAATGAATTGCAAGTTTGATAACTTGACAGAAAAATGCTGCATAGTTGGCTCCCCCCGCTGCGCAATTTTATGACTCCTGATCCAAAAATTCAGTGTTACTCAAGACAAGTCAGTCTGCACTGGAAACTTCACGTCCCAAAGCCACACACAGGTTAATATTAATAACAATCAATATTGCTCCAATTCTATAGGCCTTCACAAAACCGTCACAGAGAGTTCTTACCAAGTGAAAAGTGCAGAATTCACCACGTATTACCAAAGATCACCTTCTCTGCAAACTTTTTAAAAGGACTGCGTGACAATCCATGGCAGTTAATGCTACTGGACAACGAAAACCAAAACCTGTACCACATGCTGAACCGCTCTTCTGGTGCGAGGCGGCTTTCAACAAAGCGGACTTCAGTTCTTCAAGTCAACCAACCCCAACAGAAATGTGAGAAGTGAACAAGTATGCAGAACATTACCGATAAATAAATAAATGACGTTGCAAAGTCTTCAAGCTTTGTTTCGAGATTACGAAAAAAGATGAGGAACTGCTAGCAACTGTTTTCACTGAAATGGAATTGGGATTACAATTTTGTCTGACAAGAACAGCAAAGCTTCTTGCCTCCCCTGTACCCACACCTCTCCATCCAAACTGTGTCCACGATGATGGTGTTTGTTCCAGTATCAAACATTCAAGTACTTTAATGCTGCACTTCTGTAAATCCTGATATCTGGTACTTGCAAACTAAGCGTGTGTCTCGAGATCCACAAACTACTACAGAAAAAAAAATGTTTACTTGCAAATACTGAACATCAACTATTTACAGTTTCACTGCTCCTCTTACTAAGGCAAGGGGCGGGAATACCACTAGATTGCTTTATTACCTGTAATCTGCGTCTTACAGAAAACGCTAATTTTGCCAAGCATCAAACATGCAGTGAATTTGCAGGGCGTAACGCCTATTAACAGCAATATTTAACATCACTAAAAGCTCATTAGATATCTTCCTATACTTTTTGGTTGAATAAAATGAAAATGAGCAGCTTTAAATATACTAAACACACACTCACAGAGAGAAAACTATTTGATAAATTATTTATGTACAGATACACATTCTTTACACTGGTCTCAGACATCGGCTTTCAGGTCCCCTCCCCAGACTCCCCTCACAGGATTCTCGAACCACTAGGTTGCTACAGCACTTAGAAAAGAACTAACCTGATTCTCAGTCTCTCTGTAAACAATAGTTAAGGAAGCAGTGAACAATTCACTATGAGTATATGAAAACACCATAACAAAAATCAGTGCATCACATTCAAGAAAAGCCCCCCTGGAATGCCATTTCAGTTGATTCCTTACCTTCCAGACATTTCTGTAGCATGAGAACTTAAAAACACTACGGGTGATTCCCACTTGCCAGTACACCACCTTCTTCAGAATGTTGCAATACATTTTCTATGTGCGTGTGTTATTTTGGAGATATGCTTTTTTTTGTTGTTTTTGTTTTTGTTTTTTTTTCTTTTTAAAGTTTGGTTTCCATTATTTTACGCCCGTACAAAAGAATCATTTCAGATGACTGTGGCTTCTTCTGCATTTGCAGCTGATTTGAAACTATTTTACTTTATATTTTTATAACTGAGATTTTTGTTTTCACATCTTTGGTTTCCCCCATGCAACTACTCTTCGAACACATTTGCAGCCACATTACATTGTGCTGTCTGGGGACCAAAGCCAGTACTGAAGCACTGCTAGTTTGTGAAACGTTTATCCATTTACTTCAAAGATAATGATTTTCTACTTTTTTGTTTCTTGAACATTATATAGTGTAACCTACTTCTGCAGGTGCATCATGCATTTAAGCACGGGTTCAACTTTGACAGAAGAGCTTTCCTTATTTGTGCAATCTTTTATTTCAGACTATACAATCTCAGAACAGGGCTTCCACAAGTATTTAGTTGTACCAGTAAACGGTGACAATAATAATCACCAAAAAATGTGGGCAATGTATTTTTTTCTTAGCATTACCAGATGTGCATTACTGCTATAACTGAACATTACAGGGGATCCCCGCCACGTGATGTTTATCACAGTATTGAAAAGCACATTTTTCAATGTACATAATACTACAGAAAATCTGTAATTAAAAACAAAAAAAAAAAAGTCACATTACAGGAACTACGCCAAAGCAATCAGTGAACTTTGCGCCATGAAATTTAGCTTTATATTCTAGATTCTCATTTCAGTGGAATTATTCATATTGGGAAATGAATTTTTCTGCTCAGCACAACATAACTACTTATGTCAATACTTCAATAATGTCATGCTCCACTGTGAAAGATCTTAAATAAAAAAACCAGCAACAAATACTGTGAATATGCTGTTGCGAATAATTCTCATGTTAAGAACTGTTAAAATCCCTTTTTGATCTTCCTCCTCTTCCTTATCAGGTTTGGCAGTTTATTCTGTCCATTTTTACTTTTGTTAATAAAATTCTGATGAAGAGAAGGTACCTTAAGATTCATCACCAGCCCTACACATAGCATGCTACTCTTCAAGGGATGTGGTTTCGAGAGAGAGAGAAAGAAAAATTTCAGGCACCACTCAGATATGATATGCTCACAGGATGAAGGTGGTGCTACACCAGCTGGTAGCCTGATCCTGACGTTTGGTCGTATTCAATCGTATACTGCCTCGTCCAGTCCACGATAACAGGCCGAAAAAGACCACAGCATCTGAATTCAAAGAAGTCTATAATGTTCCTTATACAACCATGGCTAAAAACAGAACAGAAATACGTGTGAGTAACAGCAAAGCTCTTCTAACAAAGTACGTTGTTTTTTCTTTGTACACGTTCAGTTTCTCACCCTAAGTTCCCAACTGCACAGAACCAATTCAGATAAAAATTGGCTTAGTGCTTGCTGATGGAACAAGCTCTAAAATAAGTCATTATACTGATGAATTTTTGTCCTTGGACACAATCATGACACTACATTTCCTTCGCTACCTGCTCTCTTATTCCTTCAGCTATCCACTGTTCTTACCCAGAATCACTTCTATCTTTCCTAGTACTTATTTCTGTCATACCTAATTCACAGCTGTGGGTCTAAGATCAATTAAGTTCCTAGACAACACAAAATTAAGGAAGCATTAAGGAAGTAGATGACATGTTCAAGGGCTTTCTGCTGCTGAATTAGTTCACCATCATATGTTTAAGATGCATGCATCAGAACTCCAACACTTTTTTTTTAGTAACTGCACACAGGCTGAATATGTTCATGATTTTCTGGAAGAGAAGCCTATGTAATAACACACCAGAAAAGGTCAAAACAACAAAATGACCACTCCTTCATTTGACAGGTGATGGCAATTAGTTATTTTAGATACATGGTGTTAATTTTTATGAGTCCTTTTTATAATAGCAGCTGTTCCACCAAATATGGTTTGTGAATTGGATATCAATATAGGGATAAAAACAGTTTTTTTCCTATCCTGCCCACTGCTCTGTGTTCTTTTTTCAGAAAATGCAATTACCTGGTTTTGCTACAACTTTTTTCTATGGGAAGATGTCAACTATAGAGAGGTGCTTGTCTTTTTCTCAATTAAGGTTTTATATGTAAAGATATTAAAAGAATCATACAAACTTCTATTCCAGCACAAAAATCAAACTACATACAACTAGGACTTCTACCTGCTCTTCCTTCAGGTACTCTCTGAAAGAGCAGCAGCTCCCACAGAACTGACAGCATTCACTGCAGGATGAAATGTGCTTCTGCCCTTTCTCTGCTCCTTCATAATATGTCCTCAACCCACCAATATTCCAGCTTCACGCCTTCATTTATTTCCTGCTTTGATCTACAAGCTTGTCCATTCTGCCTTATTCCCCTCCTACAAGAGCAAACATCCCAGTGCTACACCATCCTGTAGCTCTCCTCTCTTAGCTTGCACTCTTCTCACTACAGAAACTAGAACCTCACTATACTCTACTCTTCACGATAATGAAAAGCCTGTCTCTTACCTACACAACATCCACTTCAGCTCCTGGGACATCCTGCACCCCTCCCCAGCAGTATTTAGCTATGTTCCGTTTCAAAAAGCTGCACAATTCAAACATGAGGAACAACACAAGTGAGAAATGCACGTTTACGCTTGAAAACTTACTTGAATGGGCTTTCAATAGATGTGGTTGTAACTTTAAAGTGCTTGTATCGTCTTGCATTCATTCTTTCATTTGTAGTGATTCCTAAGCAAGATATCTGAAGACAAAAAAAATAAAGTAAGCAATCTAGCCAACATAAAAACAGGCAAACAAGCCCTGTGTCAGACAGGCAGAAAAATAATTTTATTTTTTTTTTTTTTTTTTTTTTTTTTTTTTTACATTTGTTCCTTTGAAGAACAATTTTTGTCCTGCTGAAACTGCTGGATCCCAACATAAAATGCCATACATCCGTTGTACCAGATTGTGCAAAATATTTAAGAGTGATCAGAAATAAATCATGATCACTGAACAAACTGTGCCTTGCTAGTTCACAGGGTAGAGATGCTGTTATTAATCACCAACTGAAGTGCACTGTAAATAACAGATTCGGGAGTTAGTGTATACAGCATTTGAATCACTTTCTTTTCCTCCTGACATTCTCATAATAGTATGGTATTATGACAGTGCTGTATTTCCCTCTCATTTAAAACTTTGTAGCAAACTTTTCTGTCATTAAGACAAAAAGTTGACTAGAAAAAGGGTTTTTTTTGTTTGTTTGTTTCAAACCACAGTCGTTTGGCTAAAAAGAATACAATTTTATGTAATAACTTTCCAACTACTTCAGCCTAACAGGGTACATATAAAACTGCAGTTTACTGCAATGTGGTGTAATTGGAAACAGAACTGTGAGAAATCCTTTAATAGTCTACAGCAAGATAAAATCTTATAATTCCCAGTGGAATATCAAATCAACTCTGCTACATGTTACAAAAACATGAACACTGAGAAAATTAAACTTGGGCTTGCTTGCCTCATTTGGATTTACTTGTCTCAAGCATTTTTCTCTCCCTCCATGAAACCCAGTGGAGTTTCATTTCCATATATATAAATGAGGTGTTAATGGCCAACTTTTGAAGTTGAAGTACAGTTTTTTAATTACTTTTCTTTCATACGTAGTACTTTGGCAGGAGTCTCAGCCAGTTCAATATAAAGGGCAAGTAAAAACTTGATAATGGAGGGAAAAAACAAGGAGCAATAGCAGAGACTGTGTAGCTGCACAGCCAAAGAAATAATCTGGAGAATAATTTCATCAATTCCTATGTCAGACTGGACAGAAAGATCTGTCAAACAAGATCCTAAGTTTTCTAAGTGCAACACTGTATTAACATGAGTATGTTTTTTATTTTATTTTCCCAGGATTAATAAATAAGTGCTAAGACTACGTTGCCTAATTACACTAAAGATACAAAATACAATGCAATGTGTTTTTCCAAGTGTTGCATAATTCAAAGATTCATCTGCACACAGATGATATTCACAAGGATTCCCAACATGGAGCTCAGTGGGTCACGACAAATATGACAGAAGGCTCTCTGCAAAGTTACACACTCATCTCATTTGCTACAGAAGTCTTGTGGTTCAAACTGGCTTGAAAGCCACATGAAATGACATGGTTTTTGCTCATTTGTTTTTCTAAGGGTCTTTTGCTGGTCAAGACAAATGTCACATACACAAGATTCTGAAATTGGCATATATTGTTAATAAACATTCAACAGAAAGGAGGAGAAAACCCCAATTTCCTAAGAAATTGTACTTAAGTTTTAGAGTGTGATTTTTATTTCCAGGATCTGTGGACAGATCAAATCAGTGTCTGGCTGCTCATTAATGACAAGTAATATTGAAAGGCTTCCAGCATGACTTGTCTTTCATTAAAAGGGATACAGAAAAAAATGGGTTTGGTCAGATTACAGTAAAGTCATGTGATGATGAATCACCCTGAAGCAGTTTAAGAAATTACTGCATCCCATTTGAAGTTACCACCCAGCTAATGACATACTGCATTATTCCTACTTCTACCCACAGATTTTATCCTCTAGGCTTCTATTAGTCTTTATTGCCTTTCTCTGGTCTATTTTGCCTTTTTGTCATTCTGAGAATGGAAAGTGGGAGGTAAGTATTTTAATCCCTTGCACAAAATAAAAGAAGTGCAAATGAATGAGAAGCGAGTGATGCCTTCTATTATGCAGAGACAACAGATGCCTCCCTCCTTCAGCTGTGGCTGAGACTGAGCACTTGGTCTTGCATAATGAACATGAACATTTAATCAACAACTATCCGATATACCTATGCAGTCCCAAATGAAATGCCCTTCCATACCTGATACATCTGACACATGAGTAACACAGCCACCCACATGAAGTGAAAAACACTGTTTAGAAACATCCAAAACATCCAAGGAGAACAGGTAGCGATCTGTGTAATATAGGTCCAAAATCCATCCTTTGCATAACTTGTCTCACAGTGGAAACCCCAGTCTGAGAAAAAAAGAAAGCAACAAACACCATAGAGAAGATTTAAGATATGTTTACTATACATCAATGTAAACCTCACATCAGAACGCGTTACATGGAATATGAAAACAGCAGTGTACCAAAAGAGTTTTACTTGTTCTGGCTTCCTTTTCCAAATCACTGAATATATGACATAGACACACACATGGTTGTGAGGAAGACAAAAAAAACAGGACAAGAAAAGATCTTTTAAGTTAAATTAACATGGGAAATGATTAATATGCAGTTCAAGTCCAGCATAAAGAATATAAAAAACTCTGATAAGGCAAAACCCTGTAGAAATCCATACTGGGAGATGAAGTATTTATAAGTAATTAAAAACAAAACAAACAAACCCCCCACATCTACTCACAAGAGATGCATCCATAAATCATCCAGCAGATCATAAACAGCAGGAAGAACAAGTATCCCATAAAATAGCGATGATTCCCTGCTCCTAAAGTTGCACAAAAACAACAGAGATCAAATTATTCCACTTTCAAAAGACAAAACACATCAGGAAGCTTAACTTCCTATTATAGGCATCCTCTCTCATGAGTTAACACAATTATTAATATGCAATATTTAGAACAATGTCGTTAACAGCTTTACAGAACCCAGAACAATGAGGAATTACACATCAGTATGCAATTTTCTTCAGAATGACAGTAGAAAAAAAATCAGACTGCAGAGTTCTTAAAATGAACGGGAATATGAAAAAATACACCATCTCTGACGAGAACAAATTAACTCAAAGCTTAGCTTCATCAAGTGAGTTTAAGCCCAACCAAAACATATAGCACAAGTCAGATAAAAACTTCAGACAAGGCCTAATTAACTGGCTAACATAATGAACGGCACAAAAACAAGTACAACATTTTAACTGGAGTTAAAAACTAGAAAAATCAGTTTTAAAAAGAACGCACTATTGTAAATGTTAGTACAGCTAAGATGATGTCTCTTACACAAGCAGGTCCTAATTCTGAAGGACTCAACCTTCCATCTATAAAATACGTCCACTGCTTTAACCTCCTAACAGCACTAGGCTGTAAGTTAAACCCACAAAGACTGTAATGGGCTACAAAGATTTGGCTGTCATCATCTACAAGCACAATATTTACTTCATTATATCAGATGTTTTGCCTGCTAAATAAAGAGCATCCTCTGGAGGCAGAAAATAATCAAGTGCTTTCTGCAAGCAAACTGAATGACTATACATAAAAAAGAGATGAGGAAAAACACCCATAAACGCAAGCTAGACTGACTACAAGACATTTCCTTGAAAATCAAACAAGTTCCTTTGGATGTAAAGTACGCTGCAATGTTGCCTTCAATCAACTAAGAGTATATAAGGAGGAGTGTTGGGAATGCCCGTAAGGTACTACTTCCACTTTTGGAACTGCTTGGTTTCATAAAAACAAATTCAGAAACAGGAAGTTAAATGGTCAGACCAAGAGGCCCAACTGATAGGTATTCAATGAAATGTTCCATTCAGCAACATCTCAGTTCTATGGCAGCACAACTCATGTCATAACAGTAGAAGAAAAAGTTTGGTTATCGCTTCTTCCGTGCTGTTTTTTGAAAACTACATTTCTGTTACAAGTCCACAGTTTGCATTTGAAATGGCATTTGCTTAACTGTATTAGTTAATAACCACCTGTGAAACACGTGTATTGTCATTCTGATATTCCACTAGAAAGACAGCTACAATCAATCACCGTCAGAGACCCGCTCACAACATGCAACATTAATGACATTGTTGCAGATATGCTAAAGATAATTTTTCCTTACTGCCAAACTTTTTTTTTTTTGAAGCCTGTCCTTCTTTTCATCTGTTTGCATAGCAAACAAAGCCCAAAGAGTTTATTTTTAGAGTGTCTGTACACACTCTTTCCTCAACCTTATCTTTAGTAAAATTCTTGTCCTTTCGACACATTTCAAGACTATACAAAACATTTCCAAATTTAACCTTTCCATCACAATTCATGTTTCCCTATTTGGGAAACATGCCATGAATGCAGTTTTAAGAATGGATTCTGTTTTGTAATCCTGTGCTCATAGTCACCATCTATGAACTGGAGGCAGAAAAGCCATATAAGGTCATTAGACCATCATTCCCTTCTCATGGTGTGACTTTTTTTTTTCCCCAGCATATTTTCCAGTTTCCTAATGTTTACTTTTATCAACAGTTATCCTGATTTGTTCAAGACCAAGAAGATTCTGTTTTTTCATCTACTGTTTCTAGGGGGGGGGGAAAAAAAAAACAACAACAAATCACCACCACCACTCTAAAAAGAACCCCCCAAAAAACACCAAGAAAAAGTCCATTACATTACCTCTCTCTAACCCAATCCTGCTACACACGTACTCTCTCATTACTCACAAACTAAGAGGCCTCTTTTTTCCTTTCCCACCCAATCTTTCTGCTTTTCAAATTACTGGTTAAAACTCTGGATCTTTCTGTCCCATTGACAAGTTCTTCTCAGCACTCTCACAAAACAAATACCAAACTGTCATCAGCAGCGTCTGCAAAATCTGAGCTTGTGCCCACTCTGCCTTTTTGCTGGTGTTCATTAATGATTTCTTAGTTCTTCACTGTAAAACATCTAAAATATAAATCAAAAGTAACTCACAGAGCGACAATAGCAGTAAATGAAAAATATGGAAAAAATTGTTCCATAGAATGGAACAACCCGAGCCCATCTCCATGAGATCTTAGTGTTTTGTTAACAATTCAAATGTCAGCACTGCCCCGTCCCTTAAGAACAGTCAAACTACAGTGACTATCTATTATTATTAATACTTGAGGGGACTACAGTGAAACTCCTGTTAATGAATCCAGGTCCTAATTCCTTCCCAAGATTAAAGTTATCTCCACTCATGTCTTTAAAAAAGTAAATAAATGAAGCAATTATATTTATTTTCTCACTCTGACACCCCTGCATAATAATGGCTTTCGAGTAAGTTTTTCAAGAAGAAAGACAGGGAATTGCAGCATTTAGAGACTTGATTCCTGTTCTGTATCAGTTCTCTATATTACCACTAGGGAGAAAAAATGAATTTATTCTGGGAATTACAGGGTGGAAGGTGTGAGGGGGTCAAGAAAAGAAATATCTCAGTAGTAAGCCATTCTGTATCTGTACTGCAATTGCATTTTTTAATATGTACACTTTCCCACTAGAAAATTCTTAGGAAAGATCAAAAAATTTATATTAGGCAAATGGATAAGCAGTCAGTGGTGGAATCAGTAGATGTTCTTAGTGTAGAAAGGATTAAAAGCTTAACTAACCTTTTAAATTATCAGAATTTAAGTTAGTATAAATAAACATACAAGAAACTGAACTAGACAGAAAACAATTTTGAGTCTGGGTATACAACAGACACTACAGGTAAAAATAAGACATCGAATCAGATGTAGAAAGAAAAATTAAGACCAACATTAAAAATTATCTTCCTTCTACCAAAAGTCCTCTACGGTTTTTCTGCCAACTCACTTCCACCATGAAAGAAGAACAGGCCAAATCCCATACAACACACAGGATCATTTCCAGAAGGTTTTGCCTTCTTGATCTATTACAGATTTCAACAGATTACTTACCTACACAATTGCCCACCCATGGGCAGTGGTGATCAAACTTTGCTATACATCGATTGCATACACCACAGTGTTTAGACCTCACTGGCTTCCGTATCTGAAATGTTTATTAACATTTGTTAACAACACCAAAAGAACAGTTGAATGCAAAATAACTTATTTTGTTAACTCCCCAGATAGCTTCAATTTTTAACTCAATCTTAGCTATCAGTCTTAAACCTACATGTTATTTAACACAAACACACAGACTGCAACCTTAATTTTCTTACATAAAGGATTTTTTTTCCCCCCAAAGTTCTTCTATCCCCTCCAGCTCGAGCTTTGTACAGCAACCAGTTTCATTTCAGCTTTTCAGCAATGAATGTACAGAACGAGTTCCAGTTCCACGATTCTGTCAGCAGTATTCATAATGAAGCCCTAAACTGTTCTGCTTATTTTCTAAAGACAGGAATGCTATTCAGCAACTGCAACTCAAAACTCTCGATTACTCTCAACTATTTTTTTCAAGTCCGTGTTTTGAAAGAAATATAAAATAGCAACGAAGAAAAAAGATCTGATATTAACTATTTGGAGACATACACAGATACACACACAATTTTAAGTTGCTGCCTTTGTCTATCATATTCCAAATTTGATTTTAAGACTATACATCATTCATGTTCTACACAGCTCAGATCATTAAAGCGCAATACTGACTGCCCTGATAATTAGGAAGTTGCCTTTTTTAAAAAAGAAACACATTCATTTACCATGAATACTTTCCTTCCTTATTGTTGCATAAGGCTTTTTGTGTGAATTCTTTTGTTCCTTGAAAATACTGCATGAATCAAAGACTGCAAATAAATTCTGCCCTTTATATGGAATTAGTAAAGACAAGAGTGTGTTCAGTATGGGATCATCCAGTTTTGGCACAGAAAAAAATATATATATATATACATACCAAGCAGGTACTGCAGAATATACTAAGGTCCAGACTTCCTGTCTCTGCAAGTTCTACTATTGTCTGCAGGAAAAAAAAAAGAAAAAAGAGGATGAAATAGGATTTAGCATACAAACAAATGTTGACAAGAACTGTAATGTGTCTGACTCAAAGGCTGTGAACTCTAATGAATTTCAGGTACTCTTTACATACAGGAGTAAGTTAAACTCAGTTGAAACTGATTTTAAACATACTCTGTTAATCCAATGTTAATTCAAGCCTGATTTCTAAATTTCTACAGGGGAACACAATGAAGACCTTTCAGGAAGGTAGCAGGATCAGCTAGTCTAAAAAAGACCATTTCTAGAGGTATCACATCAAAAATCTTAAATCTGCCTTTACCCCTTTCCTCAAACCTTGAAGTTTCTGGAAAGAAAAGAACACAAACCAAACCTTCTGCAGATATTATATTATACTCATGGCTTAACTGAAGAACATAAAGAGGTATCAGCTAAAGCATCCCTATTCCTTCACACTAAATGGTAACTTTTTATTTAGTGCACTCCCTCAGTATCTGCTTCATTCACAGAACAGAAGAAACCTTCAACTCCATGATACGTTTTCCAACAAATTCCAAAATTCAGCAGCTGAAATCTGTCTCACATGAGACTTTTAAATGATGCTTGTCACATATGGAAAATATCCTGAAATCATCTTCTGCCAAAATAGCTTTCCTTGATCCAGAAGGAATTCACTCAGCATAAACTGCCTAACAGTAAACAGATCTATTGCTCCCTTTCGAACAACACATAGCTTACGCATCAACGTAGCTTCTCATTGGAGAAGGAGTAATATGGTTCTTACAAGTATTATTTCATCGCAGCAACAGAATTGTCACTTCCCTAATGAGATGACAAGCACTAACTTGACCAAAGGTGCAGAAGCTTTCCCCACAGTACTACACTTAATTAGCCAGGAACATTTATGGGATTCTTAGCCTCAAACTAGATGGGAAAAGCTACAGTCAACAGTCCAGGGGTAAATAGTGTCTTAGCGCTTCTCCTGCTGATCTCAGATGAATGAGGAATAGTCTGATACAATTTTCTAACATTTCTTAACTAAGCTCTGGAAGTTTGACTTTTCTTTTGCTTTGCTTGCTGTGCTTCGATTGCTTTTGATGCAGAATTCATCTCCATCAAAGCAACCTTCCAGACTCTCACTCCACGCAACCACAAGTAGTTCCTCTGACTTCAGTGGGAGTTTGCACTATACTACACACCAGTGAGAAGATACACAAAGGAATTCACATGCGATGATCAACACTGGAGTTCAATATAGCCACAAGCAACATCCTAAAACTCATGAGAACAGAGCTGAAAAGGTCATATAGAATGCTTTCAAATCAAGCTTTCCTTTGAACTTACAACACAGAGAGATCCAGGAGGAGATGTTACAAACATACTTTTGTGCTTCATGAGACCTGGGGGTCTACCTTCTGTGCTTTCAAATTTTTAACATTTGATTGTGAAAAGTGACTGACTTACTTTAAGAAAAACTCAGGTTATTTTGTAATATAGAAATGCTAAAAAAAAAAAAAAAAAAAAAAGACATATCATCCAAAGAATAAACATCTGAAAATGCTGCTTACAGCAACATTTCCAAACATCCTTAACTCAGTCATCTGGAATTAAAAGAATTTTTTGCTTACTTATTGAAAAGTTAAAGGCAAACTTAGTGTAAACACACTTGGAGACAAATTATGAGTACTAAAGTATGAGAAAATACTACAGTGCACTCCATTAAGACATATCCTACAGAGGTTTATGCCCCCAATAATAAATCAGTTTACACTTGGGTTAGTTGCATTAGCACATTAACAATTATATGCATCTAAATGAGGAAGTTGTCTTTTACAATTCCTGTACAGTTCAACAAGGCTTTCATACCCATGTATAACCACTGGTGCACGTGGATAAAATGAATTGCATGTTTGTGCAATTTGCTGAATCTGAACCCATAAGCAATTGTGGACTTAATTTAGCCCTGTTGAAGAAAGAGAATTTAGCCTGGATTTCACTTTGGCAAATTTGCAATAACAGAAAACTTGTACACCGATCAACAGAATTCAGTAATAGTCTATGAGAAGAAAATCATTCAAGCCATCACAACCATCTTTTAAAGTCGCTGATATCTCCTCACTTCTCAAGGCCATTACTCCAGGTGGCTTTATGGTAATCCACACAGCTGTTGTCACAAGCGAGCAAAAAATAGAAACACAGAGCTCAGCTTTTGGTGATATGTGAGCTTCCAGAAAACTTAGAATGAAACAAAAAAAAACAACCACATTTCTGGTGCATTTGGCATGGTCAGTGCTCAGTTTGGCTGCCGAGAATGCACAGAAATTAGAGGTAATGTCATTAGTGATGAAAAACATTAGATCTCATAAGATCATCAATAATTCCTCTAATATTTATTTATTTATTTATTTAAAAAGCAAGACTGCCAGTGGTTTGGGCTGTTTTATACTTGAAATCTTCAACAACTTCACGCTTTTAATTACAAACGCAAGAAGAAAGAAAAGTGCTTTAAAGTCTGGAAAGTTTTTATAGCATCAAACCAGCAACACTTAACCCATAATGAGTCACTTCTTACAGTAAAGGTAAAATTCTAAACCTTTACATTTTTATCCAATGATTTTTTAAACTTTTTCCTATTGAAAACAAATTGAAAATTTATATATATATTTTTTTTCTCGCTGAGAACAACCTAAATGCAGCTAGGCTTAAATGCTTATTCTGAACAGAAGAGAGAAACCTGGGAGACAAGCGAAATGTTCAACATTTCAGATTCTTTCTTACACAACACTTCATTGAAAAGTCATGGATTATACTGCATACTCCAACCAACTGGCAGAAGGCACCTGAAGAACAAGTCTGACATGCTCACAGCTTTACCTTTTTCTTTTGTTCTTCTGTGGCTTTGATGATTCCTGGATCAGATTTCCAGGATTTTCCAAAATTGTAGAAAAGTGCAACGCTATTAGCAAGGAATGGAAGATGGATGAAAAAAAAATTGAGATGTGTTTGAAGTCAAGGAATTTAAAGTTTAAAACCGAACTTCCTCTTGAAAACACCCACTAATAATTCTGAAATGAAATTAAGATGATGCCCTTGTCTGAAATAACAATACACAATGTTGATCTTTTTTTTTGTACTCAGCATTTTCTATTGCTCAAAATCCCAAACTCGTAAAATGCTCTCTTTGAGATACTTCTAAAGTACTTAGTTCTCTAGAAATGAATAACGATAGTTAAGTTTTTGTAAGTATTTTCCTCTTTAAATAAATTCCATTAAATGTATCTTCTCAAAAGTACTTCCTGTTTTCACAACAAACATCTCAAAGTTCTATTTATAAAATCATCATTGGACTAATAAGTCTTCATTGGCTTGAAATTCCAGCTAGATGACAAAAACGCCTGTTTCCAGCCTTTTAAGGAACAGTACTAAATAGAACAATGCTGGACTGTGATCACAAATCATGTCAAAACCATCAGTTATCTCCAAGAAAGGTACTATTTGAAACCTGGTCCTGTCATAAGGCATTACCCATATTTCACACCAATGAAAGTTATCTTTAACATACTAATATATCTAATGCTTAAAAAAAAAAAAGAAAACAACCACAAGACTCAGAGGTCCCTGGAAGTGTTTATAAAGTCAATTTACCATATTAAGGCAGAAAATAACCATTAGGTTTAAAATATATTTCCTGTGTTGAATGATTCTCCATAACATGCATAGTCTTGCAACATTTGACATTTCTTCACAGAACTAGAACATTTCTTAGCAATGACGTTGGAAAAGCAAATCCTTCAGATATGCCTCTGCCCCTAAAACTGAGTATTTACTCTGTTCAGTGACCCTATGAAGTACTTCACCAACACTAACGATACCTGCCAGCTGTTATTCACAAATGCAACGTGATGCTATATCTGAAAGCACTGCACAAATTATTTTGTTACTCTGAGTTACCTGGATGAATATTACTCTCTATTCTGGTAGTCATTGAGACTTCCGTAATTAAAGCTTAATATGGAACTGTTTGTGTTAAAAAAAAAACTCTGCATACAAGCAGAAAGCATTATAAAGCTGAAAACATCATGTGGCAACTTGTATGGAACTAGTATATAAGGCTTTAAAAGCAACATAATAAAAGCATTTTTGCAAGCTTTACAAAAATTGATTTTGAACCTAGATGTTCAAATATATTCCACTATATAAATGTATTCTATTCTGTTTGTATTCTTGGAAAAACAGATTAAGAAAGGCATTAAAAAGCATTAGAAAAGTATTATAAAAACCATTTGTAAATAAATCTATGCGGCACAGATATAAGCAAATATTAACTGAAAGAAAATTAAAGTTCTGAAGAATAACAGTAAGCCTCTCAAATCCTTCTGCAACACTCTGGTGGCATGGAAGAACCTTGAAATATCAGTAAATGCAATTAGGACTTCTTTTGTACTTACGAAATCGTAGAATCAAATAATGGTCTGTGTTGGAATGGACCTTAAAGACCATCTAGCTCCAACTCCCCTGCCACAGGCAGGGACATCTCCTTGATCATGGTTTTGGGATACCTGATCTGACATCTAGATCAGGTATCCCAAAACCCCATCCAACCTTGTCGTGGAGTCTCATTAAAGACTCACCTTTCCTCTAACAGCTGCTTCCAGGGAAAAAAAACAACTGACCAGCTGTACTATAAACTGAACAATGTTCTTTTTGATACATTACAGATGAAAAGCTCTGACTTTAGTATACGTACCATCTACTTTCTTCCCTTTTTTTCTAAATTTACCTGCTGCCAAAACTAAGCTGGTTCAACTTAATTTCTCTAAGGCTATAAAAAATAAGTTTTCTATATAATACTCATATTGTCATTGAGTTTTATTTGCTGCAACAGTGAAAACTTCACATTAAAAATGCCTTAACCAGACAGCTGTTATAAACAATAAAGGTACAACTAAAAAAAGTTATGGACCATTCCTAATTACTGTACGTCATGTCTAGACTTCTAAAAAAGATAGGAGAAAAACCAATTTATTTTCTATCTAGTAAAATGGTTTTATAACATTAAGGTTTTTTGAATTTTTTTTAACTGATCACAATTTGTACAGCGTGGCATGTCTATGGATTCAAGCCACAGGAAATTCAGCATGCAGAATTTTTCTACATCTGCCCTTCCTACATCTTACCCCATAAAATACATGGGAAAGCCTAAGAAACTCTAACTCAGATTCTAAATTTTGCCTTCTACCATGGTGGTATGAGATGAATGTAATGCTGACAGATATAAATTGTGGCAGATAAATACCACAGACAGGAGATGCTGGGAGATCACATGAGAAAGGTGATTTATGTACAGGCAAGCTATTAGTACATAAATTGGGAAGACTGAAAGAAAACCAGCACCTTCAAATAAACCCAAGATATTTCTCATAAATTTTAAACCAAACTGGGGAGCAGGGATACAAACCAGCCACAGCCTGAAGGAGAAAGAAAATTAAGAATTGTACTTTCCAATACATTTCTTGAATCTCATGTAGACAAACAACTCAGATCGTGAGACTCACTTCACCTACCTTCAATCACTCAGCAACATAGAGAAGCACAGGGGTTTAGAAGGAACCTTTCAAGAGAAAGTAAAGCCACATCCTAATGTCAGCATTAAGGCCCTTAAGTCAGACAAGCAGTGCCATACAATTTCTTCTTTTTTTTTTTTTAAATCATGAATTCTCCTCTGACATTTACTGCCAAAGAGATCTTAGCAACTTGTATCACAAGCATCTCTCAAAATTCTCCATACATAACAAAATCCTTGTAACTTTGCATTAGCTACCCAGTAGAGAATTGACTCTCCAGAGAGTGCCTCATTTTGACCTAACATCCTCATTTGCAACTGTACAAAAAAAAAAAAAAAAAAAAAACATTACCATATTAATGGCTGAAAAAGCATGATACAACATTTACCTCTGGCACCATACTAATCTTCTGCCTTTTGTAAGGTTTCCCCACTTTACACTGTGAGAGATGAAGCAGAAACAAACACAAAATGCTTCCTACCTTCAGTCACAGTCAATAAGGTTGTTTAAGAACAAGAACAGGCTGAAAATCATTCCAGGAAACCACTTGGAACCTAAAGAGTGCCTCATTAGAAAGAAACAAAACCAAACAAGTAATCCCCATCCCATTCCAAACCCCTTGAGTGATGCAAATACACAATCAGCTAATATTTTATCCTGACCTGCAGCCTATTTAGAATGGCCCAATCAAATGCCAATTCCTGGTATCACAGTTACACATCGTACAATAGACTGAAACCAAGCCAGAGTGCACATTATATAGCAAGATGCTCCCTTATACTAGCTACAAAGCCAATAATAAATTCTTTTCTCCTAAAGATCTGCAGCTAGGATCAGATGTCAGATCAACACAAGCTAATTAATCTGCCAATTTGTAACAGCTGTACATTCAGATCCACACCTACAGGTACACAAGAGGTCTCATATGGCTAGATATTTATTAGATGATATCCATGTTTACCAGCTAAAGATTGGCAAGGCCTCTACATCTGACCTCCATCCTCTGTTGATAAAGAAAAATCCCCTTAGGATGGCCCTCAGGGTCCATCCAGTTGCAGCTTTCCACCATGGGCAGGGCTGCCACACACCAGCTCAGGCTGCCCAGGATCCCATCCTACCAGGCCTTGAATACCTCCAGGGATGGAGCACCCACAGCTTCTCCAGGCAGCCTGTGCCAGTGCCTCAGGGCCTCCAGAGTATGCTACTGTAACAGCTCTGTGAAAGCATGAAAATAATCATGCATTCTCCTAGAACAAGTTTTAACAACTGTTTAATTGAAATCATGTTTTCCTTCACTTAAAAAACATCAACACATGAAGCACATTAGTCATAATGATAACCAATAAGGTCAACGACAATTCTTTAACAATTTTGAATTTGCCTTGCATCTCATTACCTCAGCATTGCAAATGGTACGCCATACCAAAGGAGCACAATGAAAGAAAATTACATCCTAAAAATTGCATCAAATGGAAGCATTAGAACAAAAAAAATTGTCCTGTGATTATTTTGGGTTATAGCAATCCCTGAAATCTTAAAACAAAAAAAAAAAAAACAAAAAAAAAACAAAAAACCAGAGCAGCAAAAAACCTCCAACACAATAAGCTCAATTTGTTCAGCTGTAGTTGGAAGATGGCATAAACAACTGACAAAGGAATTCAATACGTGTGCCCTGAATTTCTATAGGACACAAGAGTGCATTCTACCTACAAAATGCTAAAGGAGAGGAATAAAATACTCTACAGATTTATTGTTTGTAAGTGTAATTTCAATGCATTTTTCCCCCCTAAAAATAAAAGTAGATTAAAATACGGTAATTCTGTGTATAGGATTTTTATTATTATTATTTAATAATAACCCTGCTCCACAAACAGCAGAAGATAAACTAAGAGCATAGGACAACTATCCTTCATTACAGGCAAAACAGCAGAAGGGAAGTGTAAATGCACGGTTCAGGAATTTCTTCACTCCTATAAAGAGAAGTATTCTATTTTAAAAAATAAATCAGTCTCAGAAATCACAAGGAAAATTCAATCGAAAGGAAACATGCACAAAATTAAGCAAATCAGTCATATAAATTGTTCAAATTTACTTTCAAGATTGGGCTTTAACTGACAGATCACTAAGTCATGTAACTTATAGAAGACCTTATTTTCCATGCAACAATCATTAAATTCAAGAAATTACACTGATCAACTTCAGCTTTGTATGTTCTTTATGATACGCTGCTTCTACTGCCCTTTCCTGACTCATTAGGATTAAAACCAGCAAACTGGATGCTGTTTCAGACACCTTCAACAAATCTACAAGAGTTCTCTTGCTAAAGTTCTCTTGTTAAGAGAGTTCTTAACAAGAGAACTCTTAACAAATACTTGAATATTTAAGTAATGTTTGCAGCAATAACGACTTCTATATTATTTGTAATATTACATCTGAAGTTCCAGGAAGGCATTACTTGACAGTTTTAAGTTCAAAACATTTTTCCTGAGCAAAATATTGTCACAATTCATGAAATGACCAGGACAGGTTTCATCATCGGATGAACATTACAGAGTATAAAGAAGTACTCTGGTCTGCTGTAAGTAATTATATAAAGCTGTAAAAATAGAAGAATATTTTCCCCAACCACAGCATTGTGCCTCATGCCATAAAAATAGAACAAGCATGCAATTTTTTTTTTTTTTTTTTTTTTTTCTCCCTTTAATAAAGCTACAGGGCAATTTTCCAGAAGAAGAATGGATCTGGAATCTTATTACAAAGAATTCCAATTTAAAATCATCAATTAAAGGAAGATGGCCCCAAGTACTGTCTCCAAAGCTGCTTGTCACACAGAATTGTGTCAGCTCTAATGAATGCAATCAGTAGAAATAGAATCTTTCAGACTACTTTTGTGTCTAAAAAAGCTTTTGCAAAGGTTTTGATACAAACTTAAATTACAGCAGCAGTACAGTATTTTATCAGTGTTCTCAAGTCACAGTTTCAGATTAGTTAATTATCTATGCTCACTACTTCTAGTGAACATTACCCAGAGACAAATGCCAAGTTACATTAACCAGGATGGCTATCAGAAATAAAAATCTGAGCAAGCTGGTACACATTAAAGACATCAATTTTCACTGGAATATGAACAAACTATACACTCCAAGAAAAAATATCTTATAATTTGCTAGCCTTAAGACACAGCTTTTCACATCAAGATGGAGGCCATCACCATGCCATGCCAGCTGTAGAAGCAATTCTAATCCAGTGAAGGACTCCGACTGAAAACTGAGCACATACTTACATACAGTTCAAGATGATGTTATGTTAGCACAAGAAAGCTTTTCAAGGTAGCTCAGCATTTGCTACTCAACCACAAGTTCCTAAACAAACTCTACAAGGTATAGAGAGATCAGAAATGAGATGCTGCAGTTGTTAAACCTGCCTGAGAAAGTTCCATTTCACTACTTGCCAGAAGTCAGGCATGTTTTCTCACCAAAAAATAACAGAAAAAGCAAGTTCACTCTAAAGGCATGGTGTATTTAGACTATCTACTCCATTCTGTCAAACATGGAAAATTACACTTCCATCTTAAAACTATCAGCTAAGACTGAAGAACATACTGAGAAGATAATAAAATGACTGCACTGCTACTACCTTGTTTCGTGGTATAATTTCTCTGAAGCAGAAAAACCCTTTCCAGGAAATCACAGAATGACAGAATATCCCAAGTTAGAAGAGATCCACCACGATCACCACAACTTCTAATTCCACACAGGACCACACAAAATCAAACCCTATGTCTGAGAGCACTGTCCTAACACTCCTTGATCTTCACCAGCTTGGGGCCATGCCCACTGCCCTGGGCAGCCTGTTTCCAGGGCCTGACCAGCCTCCGGTGAAGAACCTTCCCCTAACCTCCAACCTGATCCTCCCCTCACACAGCTCCATGCCATTCCCTTGTTGCTGTCAGAGAGCAGAGCTCAGTTTGCCTCTCTGCTCCCTTCTTGAGGAGTTGTATGCCACCAAGAGGCCTCCCCTCAGCTCCTTTGCCCTGGGCTGAACAAACCAAAGGACCTCAGCTGTTCCTTACACATCTTGCCTTCAGACCTCTTCCCACCTTTGTAGCCCTCCTTTGGATGCTCTCCAGTCTTTATATTATGGTGCCTGAAACTGCACAGCTTATGACCAATATCCACCATAAATGTAAAATTCACTTCAACTATGTGCAAACATTAAACATTTTAAAAAAACATTAAACATCTATTCAGTTTTTAAGTTACTGTATTTGAAATACAGAAGAAAGTTGTTTAAGAATTTCAATGTTTCCTTAGGGGGCTAAGGGACATTTTTCATTGAACTCTGAAACAATTTCTACCCCAGTGAAAACGTAAGTTCATATCTAGGCAGACACTCAAAAACATAAAAAGATGGGTAATGTAATCTGTAATCTAGTACTGCTAATGCATCCATATTCAAAGACTGAAAATAGTTAAAACTAAATTTATCTACTGCCTACTGTTCTTTGTGAAGTTAAAATTCATCAGCTCACAGCCACGGCGTATCTTATGGACTTGCTTACATTTCCCCACTTAAACTGGCAAAGCATAGGAGATTTTGCAGACTGCAGTAAGGCAGTTTTGAGGAAAATCTTCTACTTTCTGAAGCATAGCAATATCATATTTTTTAAAGTAAAAAAATAATTACCATGAAGACACAAAACAATTTTTAATGAAGACAGGTCCTCCAAAATTTTAAGCCGTATGCTTACTCTTTCATGAAGAATAACCCTGGGCTTTACCTCATGCTACTAACACGAAGAAAATTTACTGTACACAGAAAAGGATATCATTCCAAAACCAGAAGAACCACGTCACATACATCCAGAATTTTGTTGCCAAGTATATTCCAAGAGGCAATGCACTGTGCATGGAGTGATCAAAGAATGACCTGTAAAGCAGAAGCAATGTCATAAGTACATAAGAATGTTGTACATTCATTTTTTTAAGTAAACCTCCGTACGAGATAAATGAGGTAAACCTGATTTGAACACCCTGGGCAAGATAACAGCCATAACAGAAATATGTATTTTTTAAAAAATAAGATGTTAATAGTTGATTTAAGAAAAATCTATCAGTAACTCTTAGGTTATAATGACTCATCACCACTTTAATATAATCTCATAATATTTCCTTATCTGATTTAAAAATAGTATCTTCGTTACACACATTAAATCAAAACGATCGGTCTTCTTAACAGGAAAACAAAAGTCTTCAGTTGGTTTTGAAATTGTTCACAATATTGAAAAACTCATGTTTTTTCTGTTGCTATTTTGGAAGGTACCATGGTTCACTGAGCATAATGCTTTGTAAGCAAACAGCACTGCAGCAATCAAGAATTACACAAGAAATGTGAAATGCTTACTTACCTAAAACTACACTGATAGCAGTTACACATCTGTGAGATTCCTAACCTACATCATGGATGGCGGTTGCAGGCTGCATTTACACACAAGATTCCAATGCCAAAAACACTCAGAAACCCACACAATGGAAAATAGATGTTAAAATTACTTCAAGAAGGAAAAGGTTTAAGAGACTTTGGTGTTATCAGCCTACATACTAGAAATATTTCTGATTCTTGAATCTTCCACTTCTGTAAGAGTTTCCATTAGAAAATAAGAGGAAAATTAGGCATTTCCCATAACAATAGATGTGCCAATTTGCAAGCCTGAGTGCTACTACATTAACAAAAGCAAAAATAAAGCCATCAGAATTCTTCTTACCTTCTCATTCTCTGCATTTTAAAGAATATTCTGCACAGAATTTGAATTTAGTTGGGACAAACTATGTTAGTGACTTGGTAATTCCATATTCAAGCAAGAGCTGCTAAACATATGAAAACTCATCTTCTAAACTGCTTAACTCCTTGAAATAAAACTTCTTCCACTTCCTGCTTAAACATCCTTACATTGAAGCTTTTGGCTTTCTGTCCTGACAGTGCCTCTGAGCTGCCATGGTTATCTGCACACTGCACAGCCTCCATTTTACTCCTTTAGTCCCTTGCAGTAACTCTCCTCTAACAAACATTTAATAGTTTTCATTTTACTCCTGTTTTCCTTTGTAGTAGCTCTCTCTCCTTTGATATAAGCTTTTTAAATCTTTTGAGAAAATCTTGAAATGCTAAGGTGATGAGTTAAGGTGGCAAATAAAACGTGAATATAAATTTGGATAAACAGCAGTTACACAGCAGTAATTATTCCTTCAGTGATCCCTATACACTTTTTTTTTTGGTGAATAGAGAGGAAAAGAAACAGAGATAAGCAAATTTGCTAAAATTTAAAAAGGCAAAGGAAATATTACTAGAATAATAGCAAAAGTTTCATTCAAATCTCTACTTTATGAAAAACACTTTGAAAATCCTGCATAACTGAATATTAAGCAAAAGATAAGAGAAATAATGTTAATCCTGAGCAGGTATCAAGCAGATAAAAAATAGAACAGAAATGATGCCAACGCACATCTTGAGAAACTGAAACGTCATTCCTGCCTGTAGGAAGTGTGGTTGAGGATCTGCATTACCAAGGGATCTAGCAGTAGAAGGAGGTCATAGACTGAACAGCCTCAGATAACAAAAAGACTGAACAGATTTTCTCAAAGATCTTTCAGAGGCGTGAGTCTGATGACCACTCCTCCCATATGTATTAACATATAGATTCCACGAATTTGTTTTGTGGAGCAGAAATATTTTGTTTTCCTCTACATAGAAAGGAAGGAAGAGCAAGTGGTTCTAAAAAAACCCCATGATATTCAATGCCAGAAAAGGAGATAGCTTGTAAGTACAATTATATAGCAGGTTCTTCTACAGACACCACGCATGACAAAGAAAGGCAAAGAAAGGCAAAGCACAAATTAAGAAGTCTAAAGATCCTGAAAATCTACAGAGTACCTGTGCAGGTATACATTTATGTACATCTACAGTCATTTAAGTAATCACAAACATTTAAAGCTCTCTAAGATCAGTTAACAAATCAACACTATTAAAAAGCAGCCATTTTCTTCAGCCATCTCTTTGCAGAAAAACAGGGTTTTGATTGTATACTTGCACAGGTCTTTTTTCTGTCCCTGTAGCTTTTCCACTGACTGCTTTCTATACAATTTACACTGGTAACTCTTTGTCAGACAGACATTCAGCACCCTCCTCTGGAGAATGATTGAATTTCTGCTTTGCTGCTAGCTTTTATAAACTCAATGTAATCCAACCAAGGTAATTCCATATGTATCTGCAAGACAGTGGAGCAAAGCTGCACGAGTCCATTCCAAGGAATAATGATACAAATAAGTAAATAAAGTAGCATATCTAAAAACACACATGAAAGACAAATTTAAGATTATCTATCCAACAAATGAGATGCCCAAAAACACTTACTTTGAAAGAAACTGCACCATAGCCCAAACACCACCGTACATCAGCCCTTTAATGAGCCAAGAATCAATGTCTAGGTCTGCTATGAACCCAACAAGCCAAATAACTAGGAAAGGAGTCCCCAGCATCACCTTCTGACGGAATTCCTACATAGAAACAAATAGCTGTAAGTAATTCTGCTTTTAGGAACAGGCAGTAAAATAATATTCTATAATAAAAAAAGACAGACACAAAAACTTGTACCAAGTTTTTTTTAAAAAATCAATTATATTTTTTTATAATAATTATATTATTTTATAATAATTATATACTTGCGTATCTGCAGCATATATGCAAAAAAAATTTCCTGTAATCTGTGACAAAATAACTATTTGTTTTATAAGAATCACCTTTTGGAGATTTTACTAATCCACAATAAAGGCAATAGCAGTTCTTTTTTAAAAGCACTGGAATGCAGTGAGATATTATAGACTATAGTGCAGATAATCTCAGGTCGCGTTAAACTGCCTAGAAAAAAGTATTGTAAGAGACTGCCAAACTGAAGACTATGTGAAGAAAGATAGGTCATATTATGGAGGTGCAGTTCCTGTTTAAGGAACTTCCAACTTTTTCTGGACACTGAAAGTGCACACACGTAGATAATCCAACACACAGATCACATAAGGGCCAGCTGCTGCATTACTGTATGGCCATACCGTTACAGCAGAGGCTGTAGCCAGTGCCGTAACCACCAAGATGCAATGTCTATTTAAATCAAGAAACAATTACAAACTACAGCAACACTTAATACCCAGCACAGTATTTTCATCAATAAGAAAACATTAACAGTACACAAGTCCTCAGACTATGGGCAAACAGAATTTCCTCACACTAGTGTGCCCTTTTATACCCTCATTTCTTGTCTCCTCCTCTCCACAGCATCAGATACTAACCTGAGCAGAAAAAGGCCTCCGCATTAAAGATTTTCATGACATTATAAGACTGTCAACACCAACTGTTTTAATCACTGAACACAAAATACTACATAACAGTGAGGAGATCAGTGATCTGGGTATATAAAACACTGTTTTCTCTTACATGCTTGAGAATCAGCTTTGAAATAATCTTGGATTTGCCCCAACAGAACTGCTTGGCACTTCCTTAATGTTTAAGCTGCACAAAAGCTAAAGGTTACTGTGGAGGCTTATGGTGGGTTGCAGTTTTGTTGCTGTTGTTGTTTACTCTGCTGTTTTATTTTTTCTTTTGTAATTATTTTTAGTGTAAAAAGACAGCATTTCCTAGAACTAAAACACGGGGAACATACATTACTGAATTGCTTACAGTCAACAAACATGACTCCCTCCTCCCACCCAAGTCAGCAGTAACACTGACTTACAGAAATGCTATACTACTTCTCACCTTATCAGCTTTAAGTTTCCTCAGAAAGGATGGACTGTCATATCCCTTAGCCTGCCTTGCTTCCTGTAGGTGATTGATCATCCAAACGTTTTTCCTCTGTTTTGCTAGATCAAGTGGTGATTCTCCCTGCCAAGAGCATAAAAGAGGGAAAAAATCCGATTTAAAAATAAAATGCATTCAGTGCACTTTTGAAACAGAATTATGGCATTGATTTTTATTATTTTTTTTTTTTTTTTACTTTACAGCATATTTGACACTAATCATCATTCATTCATCATCCCTTTTGATCTTTTTCACACTCTCATAACTATACAAGTGTTCAAACAGAACATTAAATAATTCTGACAATACATGTCTTGACATAGTAGTAATTGTTGCCTTTGGCATAACATATCTGTTTCCTTGCTCTATACACAGCCCACCAGTCTGTAAAAGAAAGACTGTGCTTCTTCCTCAGCTATTGACAGGCAGCAGAAATCCAGCAAAGAAATAGAACTCATAACCCACTGGATCACGGAAACTCTCCCAGCCTAAAGCCTGACTCGAGTTAATTCTCTGCTTTCTTGGCAGAGTGAGGTTACTAATACATAGAATTTTTTAAATAAGGATTTTTTTTTTCCAAAAGTTTACTGTTCTAAGCTTGTCTAGTTAATGAAGATCAAGGAAGAAAATGGGAAAGAATTAACTGATTGCTCATGTACTACTTATTCCATAAGTCTGAGCTTTGATGCTTGGCTTGTGCTTCACATACTTCAGGTGCAAAGCCAGCAACAGTGCATGCTTTCACATTCCCTACCTTAAGAGAACTGACAGACAAAGCAAAGAGAGAGAGAGAGAGAGATACAGGGGCCAAAGGAGCCTAACAGACTGATTTGATATCACTACTTTTTAAACTTCCAGGAAGAGAACTAAATGAAAGCTACTGACTGGGTCTAAAATTATAGAGGAGGCAAGAGACAACCAATTGCAGGTACCTCCAGCTTCAGTTTTGCATTTCACTCCTCCTCTCTTCTACTGGAGTTAAATCCCCTCCTAAACAAAGCACTCATGGAGGCTTGAAAAATGGCTGAATCCTCCATCGCTTGGCCCCTTCCTAAAAAAAAAGTGAGACAGGTACCAGAAACTGAAATTACCCACAAAGGGCAATCATTACTATAGACAGAAGAGGTGTCAAAAACAAAAAAGACAGTTAGCTATCTATATGGCACAGAAAGACTTAGCTGTCATCCTTGCCTTTGAAATCCTGCTCCAGATCTCTAAAAGAAGGGCAAACAACATAAGCTACAGATTATGAGGTGAAGTGTTTTGCTGACTAACAGGATCTTGCAGGCTGCCTGTCCAAAAAATTCAACTACCAAAATTGGTATAAAAAAAAAAAAAAAAAAAAAAAAGAATATCCTTTTGATAGATAATTAAGAAACAGACTGAGGCCTCTTGATTCTCAGCAGAAATGCCTGAAATCAAACTATGGTGCCTGCTTCATCACAAAATGTAATGGCATCTCATTTTGAACTGCTAGTATCTGGAAAACTCCAGACATCACGCAATTTTCTTTTTTTTTTTCTTTTTCTTAATATCACTTTATATTTCCAGACCATAAAGATTACCTGTGGACAAGCAATTCTCTCTGGGAGCTCATCTCCCAAGTAAATCCTGAAGTTGTCTTGGGGTCCAGCTGAGCATCCCTTCCACTAGAGGGCCATGAGACACCTAGGAACTGCCTAGACAAAAAGATTGAGGGAGCTTTAAAGAAATCTTTGACTATGTGTCTAATCATCTGGGTATTTTAATATTTTCCTTGTATTCACAGGGATGGATGGCTGACTTGCTTAAAAAGCAATCAAAAAAAAAAATCAGGGATCTCGGTCTAGTAAACAACTTGGACTGACAGAAAGCAATAAGGTTTCAAGAGTGTATATTTTGAGTGATTAGACAGAAAGAATAATCTGAAGCATCATTACTATAGGGAACTTTACATGTAGACTTCCACAGTCAAACCTATGGATACGCTGCATAATCAACAAACTACACCTAATATCTACTCAGCAATTTATTAACAGATTTTAATTATTTAATTCCAATTATGAGCTGAGTTGTTGTGAAATCCTGTCCTCATCTGCCCAGTCTGTCTGCTACTAAGGCAAGATACTTAAAAACCCACAACTCTCCCCTGACTCCTAAAAAGCTTCCAATTCTAATTGTAATCTGGGTCTCAAACAAAAGAAAAAAAAACAAAAAAAACCCCTTTCTTAATACCAAAAGAAAATTCTTATTTTCTTGCACAGCATAATACAAATAGGATAAATAACAAGAACTGGACAAATCCACTTTGATTAACTTGAAACAACCGTACCAAAGATATATACACGTTTAGGTGTTAATAATCCACACTGCTGATTTATATAATTTTACTTCCAGAATGCACATTTTCTTTCTCTTTTTTTATTTTTTTTATCCTCCAAATTATCAAGATTTATTCTGGAATAATAGTGTGATTGTACTTTCCTTTAATTCTCCACTATAGCATTCAAACTCTCATGCAACACAGAAGTAGCACCTTACTGAGATGACTGATTCCAACCTGCTCCAAAACTAGAAAGCCAGCAACATGCTGTTTTCTAACATAGGCTGCCTAGAGCTGATAACAATTTCATGTTTATTATGTGCTTGTGATGAACATATACTAAATCACCCAAATCAACACCCTTTATAAATACTGACAGGATGGTGAAACCAACTCTGCTAGAAGGATTTTGACATCTGAAGATCCTAGAAACCAACAGGAAGGCATACAAGTAATCCTGAATCCACTGCAGATAATGAAACCAGGCACGTGTCTCTTCTGGCATGACCGGAAAGACATCATGATCCAGCAGGTTCAAAAGCCTATTTTTCCTACTGACTGCTGCTGTCTGTCAATAACGTAACTGCTGCAGGCTAGCTGGTATCATTTCAGTTGGCCAAACATATCAACTTGTGTTACAGATTTCACAAGAGTCCAGAAGTGTAGATAAGGTGAGGACTTCAGGTGCACTAATCAGTTTGTCATGGGAAGCAAGTTATGACACACTGATCTTTTTTCCACAAAAAAACCCTACTTACTAATTTTTACCATTAGGTGGCACAGAGAAGAGCTTGAGCTTCTTAACAGTTTGCAAGAAGTGTGGCTAAATTACGATTTGTCTCACAACTGATCTTACAAACTAGGAAAAGTATTTGCATAAATACGTAACTATTGCATGTAGAACCCAGAAAGCTATAAGTAAATTAAAATGCATCCCTAAAAACACTGTTACATGCTGTTCAAGAAAATGGATGATTAGCTTTGTTTGTTTTTAGCACATTTCTATCACTTATTCCAACTAAAGTAAGGCCTGGCCATCTTAACTGGTAGGAAAAACGGTGAAAGGTCAAATTAATTAGATATTTAATCTTTTATAAATGCAGGTGTGGACCTGTCTTTTTGCAGTCTACCTATAATATTTTTAACATTTAATATTACGTGAGAAATACAAATATTTGAAGAGAAAGGGAGTAGTGGAAAATTCTTTTTCTAAATTTGAATTCTGACACCACAAAAGAAACAACTCAGGCGATAAAGTACATTTGATTTGCTACACAAAAAGAAAGAACTTAGATGATAAAGTACATCTGATTTGCTATACATAACAGTAATGGACAGGCTCTGGACAAAAACACTGCAGAGCTAAGATTGAATAGGCCCACCCTCCATCAGAGAAGCTTCTCTTACAGACTCCATGCCTACCACATAAATCCTAGCAGCTTTGTGGCTGGTCTAACACATACTAAGGATGGGTTAAGTTAGTGCAGAACCAATTTTCATGAAGTGCTTCTGGCAAAATAACCAGGCAACTTGAAGTTCCAATACAAGAAAGAGCCCATTTTTGTAATCTACTCTTACTGGTATTTTCCAGTCTTCGATTTCCTTGCCACTGGGAAATGAACTTTCCCACATCTCAATATATTTAAAAAGATAGTCACCCCAAAACTTCATAGAATACGTTCAGCCAGATATTTTTTTTTCATCCAAATAAATGGCTCATCATGCATGCCATCTAAAGGTGCACCCCACCCCAAATATATTTGTACTTAACCATTCACAAATTGTCTACATGGGTACTTTTGAAGGTTCAGATTTAGTAGTTAGGCATCATTGTTAATAAACACTGACACTTGGATAAAAGTTAATGGCATGATTTTTGCTCCATCTTCATGATCCCATCATACCCACAAGAATAATTTATTCTTCAGATTTCTATCTCAAACCACCTACAATAAAAACAGACTGTTTACCTTTATATTCTGAGCATCAACATTAGCTCCAGCTTCTAACAGAAGACTAATAACTGTAGTATTTCCTGCTAGAACAGCCCAGTGCAACGCTGTGTTCTTGTGATACTTGTCTCCAAGATTAACAGAAACATTAAACGTAAGTAGTAATCGGGTTGGATCCACACTAGAAAAGAAAAGTCTTATTAGATCTACAAAGGAATTCAATACATTCCAACTTCCTGTTATTGAGTTCAACTTCTATACAGAATATCCATCACTGACATTATGTAGAAATGACATATTTGTTGATTATCAATGGCTCAAATTCTACTCCCACCAAAGAACAACTGCAATTTTGTTGAATTCTAAAGGAGTTTCTTCTGAAATGTCAGGCAATACATTTAGTACATAATTCTGTTATCGTGCCTCTCAACAATATTAACATAGATTTGTAAAAGAAAACAAACGATTGTATCAAACAGTATATCAAAGTTCTAAATATTTCAGACTTTCACATTCCAAAAGATGCACATTAAAAATGCTGGTGGCAAATGGCAGTATTTGCAAAAACTTACTTATGCTTCACTCAAAAAACAAAGGAGACAAATTAGTTTCCAAGCAGGAAACTAATCCAAACTAACTTGTTCTTTGGAGAATTGCCTTTTTATACCAATTTGTTCCAGCAGTCTCCATAGGAAGGCCTACTCAGTTAAAAAAAAAAAAAAATCATAATACTGAGTATATCTGGATAGTACCTTCTCTCTGGAACAGATCACAAATTAAGAAAGATAAAGTGGCAGTTGTGAAAAGTACACTGACTAATTAAACCAAAGCACTCTCAAAAACTCAAAATCAGTCATTACTCCAAGCAATGTATGTAGTTAACACCAAGATTAAGTAAAAATTGCAGCGAGGATATGAATTACCTATGTGTTCTGTAAGCTGCCCACATTAGAGGTGTCATTCCATTTTGATCCATCATATCTACATCCTAAAAAAAAAAAAAAAGTTGCTGAGATAAGTATGTTTGTTCAAGTAGATAAAACAGCAGTACATAGGACATCTGAAATAAAATGTTTAACTTCTATCAGAAAGGAAAACATCTGCTACATACAGTGTTTTGTCCTGTTACAGATCTCCGCCTATAGTGAGGCAAGGAAGTTGGTGGCTCCTATATACATTCAGAGCCAGATCAGACCCTCAAGCACATGCAAGCAAGTTCCACAGCCTGGCAGCACAAAATTACTCTAAACTAAATTTAATTCAAGACTGCAACAATTGTACTTAGAGGTGGCAGAGCTACATCAGTATCTCTTATGTTATTTCCTTCAGCCCTTACTAAGAAAATTAGTTTGAAAGTGTTTTAATAAAACCATTTGCTTCAGAAATTCTTGAGAGAAACTCAAAATATAGAAGTAGCTTTCTACTTGCCACTTCTCTGCTCTGGTATCTGCCAAACGTTCAGCAGTCTGGGACTCCCACCCACTGTGCTACTAGCCTGAAACAGACAAAAGTTATCCAGAAAATCCAACTTAGTTCTATTAAATAACTAAATAACTGCTTTTAAAAGATAGCCAGATTGTAGATACCTGTGCATTTTAGAATTCTTACTCAATTGCTAAGTTAAAAATAATAAAATTAAAAAATCAGAAATAAAAAGCGATTGATAAGAGGGGAGGAAAACCACTACTTGATTGCCCAGCATATTGAGAAACAAGTTGTACATACTAAGACCAATATTTAGGTCTATTTCCTCTATGTATGCACATAGACTGTATTCTTTAGAACCTCTTAAAGCCACACAACTGTTGGCATTCGCTCCCTTCAAGCTCCTGTTGCCAAGATTGCGAAGGAAATTAGAACCACAGCTGAGCCTCAAGGTCATTCATCCTTAAGAAGCATGACTTCAGTTCACAGGTCGCACTGTGTGAACCACATGTTTTTAAACATTTGTGTGCTAACGAGACATAAACAATCACTCTCTTAATTTTTAGATTATATGCAGAAATGCAATGTGTTGTGATCAACAGACACCTGATTGCTTGGAAGGAGGTAAAAAAAAAGACTCCTTCAGTGATACCACCAGACAAACTGAGATTATGTCTTGCATACTAGGTTACAGTTAAAAGAGGAAAAAAGAAGATGAGCTCCAAATTACTATACTAGATGAGCAGGCTATATCTATTACTCATACCACGCTCCAACATGGGCTGAGGCAGATCCCTCTTCAAAGGAAATGTAGCAACTGAAAAGAAACTAAGACTCGCACACAGTTTTATGTGCATGATAAAATGATGCACAACATGCACAGAAGAGATGCTGTCTATCAAAGCTCCTATTAAAAATTCGTCATTCTGCCAGATGAATGCTACATTCATACAACAAAAAGTAAGCTTCAGAAAGTTCTGTTCTTCTGTATCAGAATGCTGAGGCAAAAAAGTAAACAAGAAAGTAAACAACGTATAATGCATCAGAAGACTGTTCTTTTCTTGTGTGAACCAACAGGCATCTCAGCATTAACTTCTTGTTAACTCCTGGTGACAGGTCAATCTGATAATGCTCTTGGACAGCTGTCCATGCTACTAAGGCAGGAATTTGAGCATTACAAGAGGCAGATTTCAATACTAAATACAGTGATGCAGTGATAAAAAGTATACTTATATGCCATGTATACAATTCAAATGAGAGAACACAACAGACCAACACCAGTTATTATTTAAAATGTATCTGAAATAGGATAACTCTGGCTCTGAAAGAGAACGACTTTAAAGATTAGCCAGATTTTAGTTATACAGCATTAATACAGGATTCCACAAGAAGGGTAGAAAACACAGGGGAGGAAACAGCTTCTTACATAAAAAGGAGCTGTGTCAACTAATTCTGCTGCTTGACACCACTTTCCAAAGTAACACAGCTGATGAGTTTGATTTCTGAACAGTCACTAGAGATCACAGCAACACTTTGCTTACCAGGGCTTTTTAATAGTGGTGCTCAAGCCAGTCCTGTGTTAGAATACAGCCTTCTCAAAAGCACAAAAAGCATAAAGGGATTCCAACCAAAAATACACTGAATTGGACAAAAACAGACTGGAAATTTGATCATCTTCAGAAACATTACTGGTTATTTCACATCTCATAGGCTTTATAAAAAGATCCATCATATGTTTATGAAGAATAGGAATCTGAACAAGGTAAAGATCTCTCACATGGACTGTCAGCCAGAGAACATGAAACAGACTCTCAAAGAAATAGAATACATAAAAGCAAATAGTAAAGAAAATTTATCAGGAAGGTGGAGGTACAACTGAAAACATTTTCTAATTTGTGAAAGATGTACCAGCTATTCTCCAAAAGAAAAGACTTCATAGGATTCTAGTAAAACAAATCCAGTGCAGACTGACAGGCAACTTAACAAGCCAGGTATGGCAAACAAAAGAAGCTGCTTCTGCACAAGAGGTCTGCTCTGAGCCTAGTTCATCAGTCTGTTTCAACAGCCATAAAGAAGAATCATAATTGGCCTCAGAATTCTGTAACTAATGCACTCCTGTGTAGGTTTAGGAAGTAAACGCTTGGTTAGCAGCTTCCTCTGGCCTTAGTGCTGCTGCAAGAATGATGCTCAGTGTTGACAAGCGACGGAGAGCTGGCACAGGTTGTTGCCCAGAGAGGTTGTGAAATCATCCCCCTTGTGGATTCAAAAGCTGCATGGACTGGGTGCCTGGCAACCTGTTCTAGATGTCTGTATTTGATTAGGAGGATGGACCAGACGGTCCTTCCAACATGATTCTGTTTAAACCCACGTGCCTTTCATCACCAGATACTACAGTTAGGGTCAGAACAAACACAAGCCTATTCTCAGAAATGTAAGAGAGCCTAATCTCTGTCAAGGAAAAAGGAAAAACGCTTACAAGACTAATAGGGTAAGTCTACATGAGCAAAAGTAGTTTAAGTTTCCAAATCCAAATCATTACATTATAAAGGAAGTAAATATTCATGTCAGCAAAGAGCAGAGTCTGATGTGATAGGACAAGAGAATATGGTTTCAAACTAAATGAGGCGAGATTCAGACTGGATATAAGGAAAAAGTTGGGTTTTTTTGTTTGTTTTTTTAAGAGTGGTGAAGCAGTGGAATAGGTTGCCCAGAGAGGCAGCTGACGCCTCACCCCTGAAGTTATTCAACATCAGGCTAGACAGGACTCTGAGCAACCTGATCTACCTGTAGGTGTCCCTGTTCATTGCAGAGGAGTTGGACGAGAGGACCTTTAATGATCCTTTACAACTCAAACGATTCCATTATTCCATGATTAACAAACTGGTATGCACTTTTAAAGAATAAAAAGTAAAATCATGTGTTTCACATAGCCTCTACAGAAGCTGAACAGTTACCATAGTATAGCTAGAAAACTTTGAGTTCAGGGATTGTTATTACAGTGTTATTTATATCTTTTATAATTATATTATTTATTTTATTTTAAGTATACAAATCAATATATAACTTTAATTCATCTTTTCTGAAGTGCTTGAAGTGTTAACTCAAACATTGAAAGGCACGCAAAGGACACTGAAATCATGCTTGATTACACTGGGGGGAATTTATTAAGACTTATCTTTAAAAGAAAGAGTTATTGTCAAGAAACCTGTTACCAAGATAATAGGACTCAAATTTTAAAGTAAGATTTTTGCACCCATGTACACACACATGTACACAACACACACAGCTTCTCTCATAGTGAAGCATTATATGCTCAAATAAATAAATAGGGCAAGTCTGTATATAAACATCAGGGCAAGTAAACATTCACAGTGAGATTTCATAATAATGACAAAATATTACAAGGGATATCTATACTTCATTAATGCTATGCTTTAAACAACTCTGCAAATACAGAGCACTTGCAAGGTTTTTCTGATGTAAGAATACGGGTTTTTCATTTTAGATAATTTATGAACAAAATATAAAACTTGTTCCTGACCAAAGAGTTTTTATTATCTTGCAAAGATAAGGTAAGAGCATTATTTAGCTGGCAAAACAGTGATTACGTAAGACTGGCCTCCTCTTGTATCTACCTTACTCTCAACCATACCCTAAACACTGTTTCACCAAACAATTTTAAGATGAAAAATGATTGTTGCAAAATGCAGTTTTTTAAAATTGTATACACACAGATCACTTCCTGTAGCAAATCTAGTTTTGTTTTACAATACAGTAGCACTTTGCAGCTGAAAACAGACCTAAATCAATTAATTTCATACTCATACTCTATCAGACGCATTGGATCGTACCTCACTTGATATTTGAAAGAACAAGTACAATACAGAACTGGAACAGTATTAGCAGGACTGTAAAAAGAGAGAAGGGTTTTGACTTCTCTATATGGCTTACAAAGAAAATAAAATCTGTGCTTCAGGAACATACCTGTGGTTGAGTAAATCTATGAAGAATAATGCAGAGCAAGTAGCAAAAAAATGAATAATGTTTTGAGCACAGAGAATGAAAGATGGGAGACAATGTGAAGAGTAGTGAGCACATGTGCTATACATACACATCTTACGTATATAGACATTGAGATTTTGGAAAGGGTCCAGAGGAGGGCAACTAAGATGATCAGGGGGCTGGAGCACCTCCCCTATGAGGACAGGCTGAGGGAGTTGGGCTTGTTCAGCCTGGAGAAGAGAAGGCTGCGGGGTGACCTCATTGCAGCCTATCAATACCTGAAGGGAACCTACACCCACGAGGGGAGTAAACTCTTCAGAAGGGCTGACAACAGCAGGACTAGGGGAAATGGATCCAAGTTGAAGGAGGGAAGATCTAGGTTGGATGTTAGGGGGAAGTTCTATACAAGGAGAGTGGTTAGGCCCTGGAACGGGCTGCCCAGGGAGGTTGTGGATGCCCCGTCCTTGGATGTGTTCAAGGCCAGGTTGGACGGGGTCCTGGGCAACCTGATCTGAATGTGTGTGTTTGGTGGCCCTGCTAGGCAGGGGGGTTGGAACTACATGATCCTTGAGGTCCCTTCCAACCCGGGTGATTCTGTGATTCTGTATCTATCAATAATACAAGAGGCATCAAGATTGTTTTTTTTTAAATCTAAATATGTATGTCAACTCTTCGTTATTAAACTCTTTACCAATGCCTAAGCTGATGTTTCTGTTAAAATTATTTGCTATTTAATTTATATTATAGCATATATATATATATATATGCTATTTAAAAAATATTTGCTATAATAGTCCTGGTTAATATTTAAATACTAACTTAATTGGAAATAAAGAATGATAAAGGAATACATTCTACAATTTGCATATATTACAGTAAGATGTAAATTTAAGCCAAGGTACCATTGTTCCAGGAAATTAAGTGAACAGATACATGTGCATCAGGTAAAATACAGCAGTCTACAGTAAAAGATACTGATTCATCTTTAGTCAGGTGAACGCTTTGCACTTTCTGACCGATAGATACAATTTTTAATTGTTTCATTATTCCAGTTTTGAGTAGAAACTACTTTAAAATGATATTATTTAAAATTTACCTGTCCCTTTGCTATCAGGTAAGCAACAATTGAAGTATGTCCAAACTGGGCAGCCAAATGAATACAGCTACATCCTTCTCCATCTATTAGCGACGGATCTGCCCCATATTTCATCAGCTGTACAACCATGGATAAGTGACCCTGCCTAAATGCAACAGAACACAGAAAACAAACAACTGAATAACTATACACAGGTATGCCATGCAATTTTAAAATATTTTGAAACAACAAACATGACCTTTAATATATACTTGGACAAAAGTGATCACCATGACCTGAGTCTGCAACCAAGTTTTTAAATCCTTTCACGTGAGCAAATTCTATGCAGCCAACACACAGATCACATGCAATTGGCTAAGGTGTGTTGTAAAAGGTCAGTCAGCAACAACAAAGTTATTAGCTCAGATATTTAGCCTATTGAGGCTTCTTCCCATCCACATCTGAAACCTGTTGTTTTAAAAGATGCCAAACAGATTATATATATAATATATATATATATATAATTATATAGATTATATATATAAATATATATATATTTGTGGGGTGTTTTTTTTTTTTTTTTGCAGTATATATCGTTTTTCTACTTTTAAAAACAGCACAGGAGAAAAAAGCCTACTTTTTCTCCATACATTTGAATCTCATCTATTTGATAGACTTATTCTTCCAGCAGATAGGGTGTACAATTATGAGCACACTTACCGACATAAGCTAAAAAACAATCTGTGTGTGTCAGAAGAAGCTTTGCACAATGCTTCACAGAACAGATTATACTTATGAATACCAGGAAGTGCAATCAAACATTCGTGTATTAACATATAGAAAGTAGGATATGATCTGTACCAGCAAGAAATACCCAAGCTAAGATTTTTAAAGGGGTCTAATAAGAAAGTTCTCATCTTTAGTAAAGAAATTATCTTGATACAAACTGATTTTCTACATCTTCTTTACTTTCCTGCCTATTTGCTACGAATTGTCTGCCACTACTGAAGGCTGACTTCAATTCTTCCAGCCAGTCATCATCCTCACACCACCTTCTACACCATAAGACTGATTTAAAGTGCCTCTTAAAATATCTACACACATACTAGAAAATTGCAAGGACAGTGTCACACAAAATCAACCCAAGCCCCAGATGGGCATACACTGATCTTCCAAAGACTGATAAAGCAAAGATCTTCAAAATAAGAATAAAGCAAAGTGACTACAGACTCTAACTTTATTTTATTTTCTCCTGTCACAGAAATCTTCCTCGGCATCAGAAAGAGATAAGGAAAAAAATTAAAAAAAAAAAAAAAAAAAAAAAAAAAAACCAAACCACGTGCTGAAAGCTCTTGTAGATCAAACATGCCACATTCACAGCACTCCCTGTCATCAGTGACTGAGTTCATCCCTGCACAAGTATTCCCATAAAATACAGCCACTGTATAAATCAATCCGTGGTGGATACCAAGTTAAGAAAAACACGGAGGAAAATCCCAAGACTCTTCCTCACCTTGTTGCCCAGTGGAGTGGGGTAGAATTTAAATCTCCTCCAAGCTGATCGACGATTGCACCTTTTGATATATAGTATCTGTATGACAAAAAAAACAGTAAATGTTAATCTTGTTTCAATGCTCATCTTGTTTCAAAAGAAAGGACACACAGTAGGCATGTTGTTCAACATTATGGAAAACACCATGTCTTCATTTAAACTTCCTTTTTTTGCCTTTTTGATATGGGTGAGGAGAATAGGTATACCTCTTCCTGTATATTAAGCATGCTGCTCTTTCTTATCTAGGTTCTAAAGCAAAACACAGTAATTGCTATGTATGTTAATAAAAACCATGCCACCATATAAGTATCCTCAAAAAAAAAAGTTTCTTCTAAATTTGTTGGGGTGCTCACTAGGATAAAAAATAATTCTGAATTAATAGTAAAAGAAATGCTGCTAGAAGACTAGCATACTTAGAGAAATTTGGCAAAGATGACAAAGCTATATGTAATTCATCTCACAGCACGTATCATCACCACTGGAACAGCCCTGCTAATGTCACTGCTCCAAGAGTTTCTGCTTAAGCTACATTTTAAACCAAGTCTTAAGATTTTACACTTTTCTCTATTGAAGTACAATACTAAATAAAGAACAGAAATATTTGAGTACTTTAAAAACACTTTAAAACGACAGCCTAAAATTCGTTTCTTCCTCCAGAACATTTTAAAACAGACAAGCTACTTGTAAGAACACAGTAAGTAATCCGTTATTTAACTGTAGCAACTCATATTCATAGTCATTTGTAACGTTTCTGCAAACTGCTTTCCTTGCTGTTTTATTTGGCACACAAAACCAGCAGTATTATTTTTCCTTTGTGAAAGAAAATGCACACATTACAAAAACTCATGTTTTTTTAAAAACAGTTTTCCGGTAAGGCTGAGAACACTGATTCTTCATTCAGTACCATAAGTGCCACTGGCAAAGAGGTACAACTAATAGATTTTTGAAAAGTGCCACCTACCTACAGATTTCTAAGTGCCTGCACATTGCAGGTACCTGTGCCTGTACACTTTTTGCTAGCATAATACCTTCAAGGTCTGTGTGAACCCTACTCTTCTACCCACACAAACCGTCCTTCAAAATCCTCAGCACAGAGTTTCTCACTCCTCAATTTTCTGTATGTATTTCAAGGCAGATGGCAAGGAGGACAACAAACATAACAGTCTGAAAACCATTACTCAAAGCAACTACCTTCTTTTGCTCAAGTGCTTATCAATTCTCAGATTGAAGCTTCAAAGAGAGTCCAGAGGATACTTACAGAAAGAGTAACTGAAGAATGCATCAGCTAACAATATCCATGCTAAAAAGCAGAGTCCTTTACACAGCAGGTTTAAAGGTATCAGATATAAAGACTTGCCAGTGTCAGACAAACAGGTTACCTAACCCTGACCAATGCAGTACAGTCCACTTCACTGCTTTCTGACACTAAAGGAACAAATCTGCAGTATCTCCCTGCTGAAGCTTTTGGACAATTCAACGAGAACAAGCAGGATTTTTTGAAAGACCTGGTCCTATGTAAGTGAATAGACAAAGCTTACATAAGCTACAGGGACTTCATTTCATTGTGAAGCAAGATTCAGACACCAACATATAAATTTCAAAAAGACACCAAGAAGCAGATTTAGTCCATTTGGGGAAGAAGCTTCCAAGACAATCTGTCTAGAGAAGAAGACAACACAGAAATTCACAGGCAAAGCCTGGATCCATCTCACTGATGTGACAGCCACTCATAGGGAGGTGAACATTAAACAGATTGTTTCCTTTCAAACAGTAGTCCCCGCAGAAATGCAGAATATGTTCAGATTTTACTGAGCAGCAGCATTGCTTGTTGGCTAGTACATTTTATTTAGAATGACAAACTTACAGTTTGACAACGGGGAAAAGATAAGGCAACTATCTCCTGCCAGATGGTGCACTGAAATAACTTATGTTTATTTAAGGGTGTTCTAGACTAAGTTGAGATTTATCACTCTACTTCAGTATACATAGATGGTGAGCTTTTTGCAAAACTAATCAAATAACTTGATCTTGCCTAGGTAAATCTCCCAATTTTGTGCTTGGTGAGAATGTTATTGAAAGGAGAAACTAAATGATTCGACTCTCCTTGAGTCATTCAGAAATCCATGCCAGGTGTGCAAGTCTTATTTAAGCAAACTACTTACATTCAAAGCAAGCAGATCTTATGATAGGTTGGCTTAGGAAGAAAATACTTCCAGTGATTTCCGCATTAGAATCACTAAGTCTTGGCCAAGCACTTGACAACTGCCTATGCTTGGATTCAGTAGCTGCAGAATTAAAGTGCATGCAGTTGCTATTGGCAGAAAGAGGAAAAGCAGAAGACAGATCCTTGTCTGGAGAATATTAAAGGCAGCATCTGATGTCAGTCACTAGGTAACTGTAGAGGTATACGGCTAATTTCGCCTTCTCATAACATTGAGTCAAAAACAAACAAAAAAAATCAGTGCAGTCATTTAAACAGAAGTACATTATAGATGTCTGACACTTATGGAACACTCTTCCCTGATCCTGTAGAAATAAAAAAGGGTTCCATAGTTTTCATTACAAAGCATCCATGGACTTCACACCTACCTAGGCTGAACCCCTAGTTTTGCAACAGAAGAACACAAAGAAACAAGGGAAGCCTAATTCCAGGTTTGCACTCTCCACATACAAACTGCTAAACTCCTTCGTCGGGATGACCTAAAATAGTCCACAGCTAGTAAGATGGGCACTGAGATCTGCTATTGCAAGAGAGGGTCACTTAGACCTAAACATCACCTATGTGATACCAAGCTTACTAGACAACACGTTTATTGGAAGTAGCCACTGCACCTAATGGTCTTTAAAAAAAAAATAAAATCAGCATTTTAAAGAATGTAATTAGTTTATATAAATCCTTATATATAGTACATACTTCACCAGATCTATCCTGTTGTTGATTGCAGCCCAGTGGAGAAGTGTCACATTTTCTTTATCTGGTTGTCGCACATCATAACCTGCTTCCACCAACTCTCTACATCGTTCATATATTCCATACCTTGAAGAAGAAAATATTATTTTCAAAGCTGTTATCTTGGGAAAAAAATGAATTAGACAAACACCATAACGATTATGATACTCTATCTTCAACAAAATGGAATTGAAGCAGAAATATTCAGTTTCTAAGTGAACACAGATCTGTTGCAGCAACAGCTTTCCACTTGTAGAAGTTACATGAACCAACTCAAGACTTCACGAAGGACTTCTCTCCACAGGAAGCTATAGAGCAGAACACGGTGAAATACACATCAGTAAGAAGGGTAAAATAAAACTCCTCCCAGGAACTCTCCTGTATTTGTTTCTCACAGGCCCGTTTTCCTTCCTTTCCATCTCTGGAAGGCCTCAATAATTAGACCAACCAATATGAAAATATCTTCCAAAAAAATCAGTACAGCAGATAACAAGATCATCAGATCAGCTATAAGCATAACAAACATATTTCAGACATTTACCATTTTGTCTTCTTAGATAACAAACAAAGAGCACCTAACTCTAATATTAAATATTTGTCCTGTTCGTAGTGGCAATAAAAGCAATGTAGTAAGGCTTGTAGAGACTACACTGGAATGTTTGTACAACCCACAGGGATTTCCCAAGTCAAAAGCAAAACCTGGAATCAAGTCCAAACCTTTCTTTCCTTGCAATATCTGACTTCTGCTGAAGCAGAAGTTTAACATCCTCTCAAAGCTGGAATTTAAGTACATTTTCCTTACGCTGCTTCTACATTTTCCTTTTTAGAGATGACACAGACAACAGAAGGCCTCTTTGCTCTACTTAAATCAGCCAGTTTAACTATTGTTTAGACTTTTTTTCTTAGGGTAATTACCATTCTTACTTTTTCTTTAATACAGTTGAATGGATCTTCAACCCAGACATTAATGCCACAGTGACATTTCAATTGACTCAAGTCAAAGCCAGTAACACTTTCCAAGCCCACAGCTGGACAGTATTAAAAAAGAAGTATTAAAAAGAAGTACTAGACAGAACCTACTAAAGCATGCTGTTCTCAACTTCTCAGGGAAACTTACACTGGAAATCATAAAAAACAAGATACTACTGTCATTTCTCTAATCTTTCGAAAGCTTTGCCAAGGAACAGGACAAAGATCACTGCCTGCCACACACACTAATTGCAACCAGATACAGTTTGATTCCTCAGACCTAGCAGAAAAGCAGCTACGCCATGAATAATTTGGACAATAAATCTTTGTTTTCAATCAGGTGGGGGGAGAAGGAGGTGCACAGAAGGACAGCGTGGTTTATGAAGACTCAGAAGTATGCAATCAGTTAGAACACATACTCAGACACGTGCCAAGAAAATCAAGAAGGTTCTTAGTCTGGCCAATCTTTGAAGTTCAAGTCCAGATAAAAAATGGGACCTGACAAGTCATTGCTCAAATGGGTTAAGATACAATTCCTGGATGTTCATGCAGTCAAAAACACCACTGAAAAAGGTTTATGGTAACCACAGGCAAATCAGCCAAAAATGAAGATTAGTGAAAAAACAGCAAGAGGGGTGATAGCAGAGCTTCTGAAAGCAAGATAGCTAATTCTGGTCGTAAGGGCAGTATATAGAATTGAATAGGGCAGTTGGAAGGGAACACTTCCAGTCAGTGGGAACCTCCCCAGCCTACAAAGAGGTGCAGTAAATCATTGAGAGGGATCCAGCTATAAAACATCACTAACTCCTTCAATACTATGGGGTGAATCTCATCAGATCCCACGAACATTCAACTGATGGTCCCTTGCAGCTGAAAAGTTGTTTCTCTCCCATGGTCTTCCAGCACAGAGGACCAGGCATCCCAAGTCATTGATGTTAAATACTGAAGTACAAAAAAAACCTAAAAAAAAAAACAATGCATTAAATGCCTCTGCCTTTTACTCATCCTTACTTCCTAGGTGACCATCCAGAATCAGTCCAATGTTTTCCTCAGACCTTGCCTTTTTTCACTGTCTGACATTATACTGACAAGTTGAGCTCTGGCTTCTTTTGTTTTCTCCCAGAAGAGGTAAACTGCAGCACTGTACTGCCCCTGTGAAGCAAGACCTTGCTTCCAGATACATATTTTCTTCCGCTGCCCTTGTTCTAAGAGTTCCCCATTCAGTCAAACCAGTCTTTTACCCCACTTGCTTCATTTGTGGCAGAGTGGGATTGCAAACCGCTGGGCTTTTAAAAGGTGTTTCTTGAAAAGCAATCCTCTAAGAGACCTGCAAACCCACTGGGCGTGATTCCCAAGGCACACCTACAGCTAACTCCTCAACCAGTTTCAAGCTTGCTCTCTTAAAATGGGTGGCAACTCAACTGATTTCTTTTCTCATTACATCAAAAACTTTGAGCTCAACTATTTCACGATCAGTGTGGCCAAGACAGCCAACTACCTTCGTATCTCCCGTAAGGCCTTCTCTATTCTCAAACAGCACATGTAGGAATGCACCTTTCCTGGTTAGCTCACTAAGTACTTGTAACAGGAAATAGTCTTCAACATGCTTTAGGAATTTCCCAGAGCTGCTTATCTCACACTGACATTTTACAACGTTCAGAGGTTGTAACTGATTATAAAAGATTTAATGTGAGGAGTGATTTAGTAACTCTATAATTTATTGTCACAAGAGGTCGTAAGGTTCTAAACATACAAAAATCACCAGGCAGAAAAGATCAGGAATTTACAGCAATTCATTCCTGTTCCTTGAAAAAGCATGCTCTCCACAAGAAAACAGTGAATTTGATGCAGTTCTGGCTTCTTGAGCTCTGCCCTAGAAGCACAGCACCCCTCTCTTACACAACAGCTAGTCTTCTTTCATCAGTTTGCTGCAGTTGACCTGGCACTATCTTCTGCAAAAGTTCATGACACACTGTTAGATTACAAAATGCACATTATACTCACCACACTCCCAATGTAGCTATAAAGGAGTACAGAATGGCTCGAGTTGGAAAGGATCTCAAGGATCATAAAGTCCCAACCTCCCTTCCACAGGTGGGGTTGCCAGCCATTACATCAACAACCAGACCAGGTTGCCCACGGCCCCACCCAACCCGGCCTTAAACACTTGCAGCAATGGGGCATCCCCAATCTCTCTGAACAACCTGTTCTGGCAATTCCTTTCAAGAAACAGGAAGGAGGAAAAAAATTCAAATCTCACAAGAGGTCTGTACATCAATATAACAAATTCTGCGCTTGGGTGAATTCTAGAGGATGATATTTGTAAATATCAATGGAGTGTAATTATGAAGGTATATTACTAAGCTCGTCTTGTTCTTGGGAAAAATTTGACTAGCTCTTCTAGAGCAAGAATAACATTGCATAAACTCATTTCGTTATTACAGTCTAATGTCAGCAGTAACTAATGTAATATCTCATTTTTCATGAGTCAAAGATATCTAAATTCAATTAGAAACTCATTTCAAAAATAGTATTGTAGAATCCCTTTCCATTTTAAATATGGAATCCATTTTTGTCGGCAAGCACAGTTTTAGAAACAGACACTGCCAGCTTTGCCATAAGATCAACACAAAGTACACAATACTAGCAAGGAATCTCTTTTCAGAGAACACATCACTATGCCAAGCCAAGAGTTTACTCCCTCATCTTGCTATCTTTGCAAATTCAATCAAAGCTATTTTAGCTGGAAATGCAATCAGTAACGAAACGATCATTTTTTCCCCTTAATCTTTTCAAGTCTCGTTCCATGAATGATGGCAGTTATTAACGCACAAACAATATAGGAATATGTGAAACAGAAAGACAGCTTTGTTTTCAACAGCAAAGCTGCTCCTTAGCAAACTCAAGAGCTGCTTAATGAACCACAAACAATGATGTTGACAAATGAGAAATTCAGTTGTTGCATGCATTCCGAAGTCTCAGAGAGGGTAGGTAGTTGTAGTTATATTGGTAATTGGTTTACAGAACAGGAAATTCACACCCTTCCATTTGAGCTTTGATTATATTGCTGAAAATGGTATGGGTATATACACATAAAAAAAAAATCCACAGGCTAAAACAACAAGCAGGTAAAGCGCGTGCATGCCTCTGTCAAAGTCTGCCCATCCTGTCCTCTGAATGGTTGAAAATAACAGTGATATTTGTAACATTGGCCAACCCTCACCAATTTCCATTATTCTGGAGGATTTTTTTTTCTTTCTTAAGTATACTGTGAATGTTCTTAAATATATCCAACTTTCTTTTTTCCCCAGGAAGCTTCAGCACAGATTCTGCAAGCATTGCACCACACTATTTCACAACGCACACAAATCACATTTTGAATGATCTCAGTGCTAAAACTAAGTTAATCTTGCAATAGGAAAATCATACTTGGGGAACAAGGAATCCATCTTGTAGAACCCAGGAAAGTAGTTCTTAATATCGTTAATGTTTAACATTAATGTTCAGAATATTATTTAACACACTTCCAGCATAGCTGGATTAAATTGTCTCAGAGGTGGTTCCTTGGCTTTCATTTTCACCTGCTGAATGCATCATTTTACTAACACTTTTATTTCTCTGTAGTTAAGAGTCAAGAAAGTCAACATTTTAAAGTCAAATTTTACAAACAGCATATATAGAATACAGAGAAACTAAAACATTTTCATTCATTTTTTTAATCAACTTTGTAGTTTAAGGAGCTGTTTCTCATTTCAATTTTGTACAATAACAAACAGCTGATTTCACAGCAGAAACTTTTAATAGTGCAGTACATGAAAAACAGCATGAACAACGACTGACAGTAAGTTAAATAACTGACTAGCTACTCAGAAGTTGTGACTGCTTTCTCCATGGATTATCACAAACTTGAGAGCCAACAGTTATACTCTACACTGAAATGCACTTTCCATCTGTCAAGAACCCTACAGTTTCAACGGCCTTACTTTAAATGTCAAGTATTTCGGATGACATATTTGTCTTTTGAAGCATTGTGGGTTTTTATTTTGTTTTAAAAAGAAAGAGCAAGACATGCAACTGTATTATAATTAGCTATCCAATCAGTCCTGAGAGCAATTGAAATTCTTCCACTAACAGTAAGCACCCCAGCTATCATTCAATGTTATCATGCTATGAAAATCATAACATTCTTCTAGGGGAGGTTGAAAATGTTCTGAAAGGGAAAAAAAAAAAAAAAATGTGCTGCCAACTTGCATTGAATGATATGCATTCAATGTAAAACACTGAAATGAAAACAAAGAAAAAAAAACACAAAAAAGCCAGCAAACCACCACCAGAAGTTAGACGAATGAAAATAAATCCTATTCTGTTTTGCTACCTTTTCCTTGAACTTACTGATTTAGTTAGAGAAGGTCTAGAAGACAGATAAGCATTCTTTTGTATTTTTACTTTTTAGCAAAGCTTTTTGTGGCATCTAACTCACATTAGCAATGAACTGAAAAGTAAACTAAGCCACTTATTTTAATCAAAATGAACAATGAGTTTTGAGGACAAGCGCTAGAAGAAAAGGTCATCTATTTTCATTCAAGTGAGAGAGGTTATATTTCTACTAAAGTTACTAGACTGTTCATTTCAATATCAGTGCTGCACCTCTTCCCAATAGCTGCTCATCAAGTGAAACTTCACTTTCGATACTAATGCGGACACCGTATTTCTAAAGACTTGGTTGTTGCTCATAAGTTATCACTGAGTTAATGTAGTAGCAGCTTTATGTTATTCCAAGCCTTACAATACTTGGTAAGCTTATTTTCTGTCTTAAACTTCAGAGTTTCCCACATTTTATGTAACAGGGCTTTCAAACTGCTGTAAAAACTTAACCCAGTGAAGACAAAGTAGAGGTGAGGTTTCCCTCTAGTCCGATTGTTTCCTTGGAATACTACTAACATAACTTGATCATACACCCATGCTGACAGCCACCTATCCCTGAGCTATGATGGCAAACAGAATCCTCTCTTGCAGGTAAGAGAACATAGAATAGTAGAATACACTGAATTGGAGGCGACCCATAAGGATCATCAAGTCCAACTCCTGGTACAACACAAGACCACCTGAAAAAAATCAGACCACAACTGAATTCATTGTCCAGATGCTTCTTGAACTCTGGCAAGCTCAGCACCATGACCACCACCCTGGGCAGCCTGTTCTAGTACCCGACTACCCTCTAGTGAGAACCTTTAAGTAACACCCAACCTGACCCTCCCCAGATGCAGCTCCATGCCACCCCCTCAGGTCCCATCACCACCACCAGAGAGAGTTCAGATAGATCAGTGCTGCCCCTCTGCTCCCCTTCTGAAAAGCTATAAGCTGCAACGAGTTCTTCCTCCAGTCTCCTCTACTCGGGGCTATACAAACCAAGGAACTTCAGCTGCTCTTGATACATCCTCCCCTCTAAACTCTTCATCTTTGCATCCCTCCTTTGGAGGCTCTCTCAGTCTCCCAAAACTGCACACAGTACTCCAGATGAGCGCACACCAGTGCAGTGAAGAACAGGACAGTCACTTCTGTTGGTCTGCTGGTGATGCTGTGCTTGATGCATCCCAGGTCATGGCTGGTATTCCTGGCTGCCTGGGCTCACTGCTGACTCATGTTCTACTTGGTGAGAGTGGCTCACCAGTGCTTCATCCCCCAGTCTGCATATATAGACATCTCACCAACCTCATCACACCAGTACTGTGAAGGAGGATAACAATTAACAGGCCTATCAGTTGTATGTTAGAAGAGACCAGAAAAGAATTAAAATCCATTAGCTGTAAGCACAGATCAACCTAAATTTAATGGATAACTAACAAATGTGTTTTGGGTTTTCAAGCATATAATGAGCTCAGAAAAACAGAAGAAAGTAACTTGCAAAATTATCACTTCTGCTGTCACAGTCCCATGTCTTTAAGAAGCACCTTGTTTCATGTTATACCAATGGTTTCATTTCAAGGAATCCCCTGCTAATAGGATTACAGGTTAGTATTACTATTTAAATCTTTAGAGTTACAATCGTAGGTTCAGTCAACGTTTATATCAGGAAGTTAAAAATTCCCATCCATTCAGAAAGTGAAGGAAAGCACACATCTCCTACACCTAAATGTGGCATAAGTCAGGAAATGAGCTGCAAATGTACTAATTAAAAATAATTTTTAGGAAATAAATGGAAATGTATATAAAAATATACATAAGAGGCAAGTAGCTTGGCAATATATATTATCATGCAGGCATTCAAAATAATGTAAGACTTCTTTTTGTAAAACTATCATGTTTTCAGCTAACTGAAGAAGATAGATGGAAGTGATGTTGGTAGTTTCTGAACAGTAAATAATGGAAAGTTGGAAGGTAGCTCAATGACAATTCTTCAGAATGTCTTGCAAATAAGAACTATTACAGGACTTTACAGAAGACAAATCTGTATAAGAAAATAATTGTAAGTTAGATTTTCTCTCCATTTGTTCTTATAGTCCTTTCTCTTAACAATAACTCAGTTTCATAGCAGTGTTGAAACTGCCAAATAAGAAACAGAATTCATCTGTACGTAACATATCTGAACCTACAAATGATGCCAAGAAATGAAGGAAATCCTCATGTCTGCTTATCAACATGTTGCCCACCTACCTTTTAATCGTCAGTTAGAGAAAAACTCCAGCACAAACATGAAAAAATTGCTTTCTTTTCCAACAATCCTCCCAGCAACCACCTGTATTTACAGTTAACGCCAGTGCTTCACACAGTGCTTACAGATCTTAAACAATACAGTTCATTTACAAGATCTTGCATTACTATATACACAAATGCAGTCAGCCTTGAACTGCCTTCACGTTAAAAAATACTATTCAACTAACACAGAAAGACAAATCTAAAGCTCAAAAATAAGCTTACTGTGTGGCTTTGACAATGTCCCAAGTGCTGTAATCATCAATGTGGCTTTTTCGTCCAAGAGATTCACTGTATCCATGGTTGTAATGGCTTTGAGGCTTTATTTCCTAGAAAAGAAATGTGTTGTTAGGACACCAAAATCAGCACAGCTAAAAGATCATTTAAAAAAAAAAAATGAAATATAAGCGAGTAGTACCCTATACATGCTGTAAATCTACCAGAATCTGGGAGATGACTACTCAAATTTCTTCATTTTGTAACTGACACCGAATTGCAGTCAAGTATCTCCTGTAAGCTAAATACTAACTAAACAGTTAATAATAGTGCCTAGAATCTGCTGATACTTCACTGATTCTTCAGCTCAAGTCCCAGCTTCAGAGGTCATTCGTGCACATTTCATCAACAGGTCCCTTTTTGATGCAAAACATAAAGAATGGAATTTAATACTTTGCCAGGGCTCCTCAGCACAGAAATAGATGGCATCAGTATGAAGTTCCTTGTCACATAGCATTCCCTGTTTGCTTAATTATTTTGATGAATGGAAACACTTCAACCCTTAACGTTTCCCTTGGTGGAATTTACATTAAAATACTGCACTGACAAATCACTCAAGTAGCAACATTACATTTTTCCTTAAAAGCTGAACGCATGTAGAAATTCAGACAAATCAGCAAGCTGAAATAGAGTGGATTTTATACAGTTTACAGTTTTCTGTATCTTACAAGTAACACATAAATTGGTAGCGCTGGGTAACAATTGTTCAGTTCAGCACAGCTGCATAAAATAGGAGAACTGGGACAGTAAGGCATTCAGATAGAGTAGTAAGCTCCCTGAAAGTTCAAAAAATGTATTTGAACTGATTTTAATAAAATGTTATTTCCTTCTTATACCTGTACTTTTATTCAGTTTCTCTTCACAAGTATTTACATGAGCAGAAATTGTTTATTTAATGTATTTACACGGAGACACTTTGAAATGCCTTTTGAAAGGTTATTAAAGTTGGTAATTGACTTTTTCTTCACACGAGACAGATTTCTATTTACAAATAAAGCTGTCCTGAGCCAAGACAATCATGCTACAACACACCTAAACTTAACAGAAAGATCTGCAGTCTCAAATCTCCACAAACTTCTTGAAAACAAACATTCTCCAGCTAATCTAAGTGACTGAAGATATATCAGCCCTGGGGACATGCTGCTATCAAGATGAGCAGCTCTGCTACTACATACACTCTCTCATCTCTGCACTTACTTCTGGAAAATGAAGCATTAGCATCTCCTTACTGCACCCACTGACTGCATCAGGAGTATCATCTCAAGAACAAATGACCTCTATATGCAATTACCAAAACAGATTTATTCCTGTTCATAGACTTTTGTTTTTTAGTAAATCCTTTTTAGAAAGATTTTCTTTAGTTTTCCTCAGTACTCAAACAACCAGAGAACATCTATACACGACAGCAATGTTTTCCGTGGTGCTCAATCTTCTCATTGTTTTTCTAAGCCTGAAAATTAACTAGATTAACCACTTAAGCATTGCCAGCCCAGCAGGAAGGCTGCTCTGTTGCCATCTCTACAGGATAAAACCTAAAACTGTAACAAGGCATCTGCTGCCATCCAAACTGCAAGTCACAACCAACTCTCTTACTACCCAAAAGCCCTGCTTCATTTTAAGGCAGCAACAGCTTAACCAAACCCACTCCACTCCAGCTACTAGATAAGCCAGCGTGCTTCTGAAATAAAGCTGCAAAAAGCACCAAACAGAAGATATTACAATGAAAGCAAAACATAATAGCATACTAAATTCATTATTATGTGCCATGCAATTTTTTCTTTCTCCTCATATTAGAAAAAACAGGATTTGTACCAACTCTGTTCTCCTGTTACACTATAAAATCACACCAGTATTTTTCGAACAACAACTCTCAGATCTTTAAAATCTAAAGGAAAAATCTAACAGGCAGAGGCCAGAACAAAGGAAATCTGCTGTCCTGGAATACCCTGATGAGACACATTTCATAGAATTACAGAATTATAGGGACTGGAAGGGACCTCTAGAGAACGAGTTCTAATCCCCCTGCAAAGCAGGCCCGCTACAGCACGTGCACATTTCTTAGCCTTCCACAGATATTGAAAAGGGGGAAAAAAAAAAAAAAATAAGTCTGCCATCTTGTTATGCAGCAGGTATTAAAAGCAAACTGAGAAACTTATGTTCAGACATTTGTGAGTTTACTAGGTGTTTCCTATTTCTCTTCAGCTGCATTTTCCCGAGCACTTTGAGCACACAAATCAGGCTTCCCATCCCCTGAGCCCACACCAGACAAGAGAGCTGCTCATTTAAAAGTGGTGACTGTGTCAGCCCCAAGTGACCATGAAACCACAGCCTTATGATACTAATGCTTTCACAAAAAGGTTTATAAACACATAGCAAAAGCCTGAATATTAATTATTAATAATGTCATATCAAAAATAAAGTGAAAAATTATATCTATTAGCCTCTACTCCTACTTACCTACTAGGTCTACTAGGCATTTAAAATGTTAAGGACACTGTCGTTACCATTGGAAATTTAATCTTCAGTATCTCCTTCTGCACTGTTTTCAACAGGTGAGCCCAAAACCCATGAACACGGACTGCCTCAGTCTACTGAACACAGCTTCCCTTGGACTTCCACCTTTTGCTTTAGCACTCACTACCAGCCTCAGCCATTTCAGTGAACAGTTTGGTTTCTGTACGTCTCTGCTTACTCATTAAAATCACAGAATCATAGAACAGCCCAGGTTGAAAAGGACCACAATGATCGTATTTCAACCCCCCTGCTGTGTGCAGGGCCGCCAACCAGCAGACCAGGCTGCCCAGAGCCACATCCAGCCCAGCCTTGAATGCCTCCAGGGATGGGGATCCACAGCCTCCTTGGGCAGCCTGTTCCAGTGCGTCATTAGACTGAACACTAACTTCTCAGGAAACTATAAGCTGTTGTATTTAATCACCTCAGATTTCCTGACTTGTGATATTCCAACCTCTGACCAACAGAACTCAACCACGCTACCTCTGCTTTCATAAGGACAATATATAAATGGATCAGGGAGGGCAAAAATAAAACCCAATTTCAAATAAAGATGTGCTATGTCCTGCTCATCCCTGGTAAGACTGATTACAGTGGTGGTATACCAGAGATGAATTTCCCAACACCAGTCACTCTACAATAGAAGAAATCGTAAGTCCTGGTATTCAGACATCTATTTTTGGAGGTCAAAAGAAGATTAAAACGCATAAAAATACAGATTATTTCCTTTGACTTGTTGGAAGAGAAAGCTCTGATTAGAAATCCCCCTCTGATATAGTTACACACTTTTAAAGGAACGGGAAAAACCATTAAAGCAAGTGAAAAATGATGCCCTGTTTACATTATGCACGTCATAGAACATTTTGTTTTATCCCTTTCACTGTCATTTCCCTTCACAAACAAAAACAGATAAAATCCTTGCAAACACTACAGCTGTTTGTTTGTTTTGCAGTGAGAATGTTTTTTTAATCATTTCTAAGCATGACAGACTGAGAGTAAAATAATATGTAACAGTAATATACAGTTATTTCAAGAAACATCATTAACTGTATTAATATCCATTTAAAAACCACTATCAGCTAACTAACTGATGAAAACATGACTGAAATTTTGTTTTATATTTATTTTGCTATCTACTGTCAACAGGTTTCCCATCTCCCACTGTACACAGCCTGAATGCCAGGAAAGCTAAATGCGAGGTATTAGAGACGAGGCCTGACTTTACTGCCTCCAGATAAGCAGGCTGCAAATGCTACATCTCTACTGCACCCTGTTTTAAGCAGCCAGTTCCAAGGGCTGGACTTGAGAGACTGGAGCCAAAGGAGAAGGACAGCACTTCTAGAAGAGAAAGATCAACGCTCCATCCAGCCTCCCTGGTGCTCTTGGCCATGCACTCCCTGAGCCCAACTCAGCCAGCCTGGGTCCATCACATCACTGCCACAATCAGCCAGTGCCATTATGAGAGGAAAACAGACTCGATTCTGCTGTTCCTTGTTTGATTCTTCTCCTAGGGCAGCATGCTGATTCCTTTTTTGCTGTAGATACAAGATCCACAGCCACTGGTGGGTTAGAAACAAGGAAAGAGAAGGCACCAAGAGCACAACTGGCAGCTGCCACTCTGTATCTGACAAAGCAATCAGAGACCTTACACAAGCCTGAAATACTGAAGGACACTGGGCTGACAGGATGAACAGAACGATGCTGCATCTAAGAACGAGTTGATCGGCTGGGAAGGATGCAAGAGAAACAGATTTCTGTTTTATAATTGAACTTAGTTCCCTCATTACTTCTAAGGGGCACTTATTTGAGACGAGCTTCCCACTTCAATGAGTGTCCTCTGACAGCACCCTAATGACTCGCATGCATCTGTGGTTAGCTTGTCATTACTCATTAGTCACAAACTGTGCAGACTGCATGCACAGATACATAAGCAATGAAGGGTGAGGAAAGAATAACGCAGAGAAAAAACAGGGTGTGAGAGAAAAGGGAATCTCCTCTGGAAAACAGGAGCAATAAGCTGGGGAAACAGAAAATAGAGCAAAATATGGAAAACATGGCTAGAAGGGAAGGAGGAGGTGAGGGAGGATGACTCCCAAATGCAAGCATTACCAGCATTCCTGCTCACTTTTCATCACCAAGGGCTCCAGCTATGCCAATTTCCCCTCAGTACTTGAATCTTAATCTCTTCCAATTAAAAAAAACAAACGTGACATAAGTTTAAAGATAATTCCAAAAACAGTAATTGCAGGGGAAAAAAAATTATGTGTGAAAAAATAAGATGACAAAGATGGAATTGTTCTGATTTGTCTCCTAATTCTCAATTATATTTAGCAGGAGGATACGAATAGGTCAGTGTGCCTGTTTGGACATAAGGAAGGGAGAAAAACACTGCTGCTTATAGTTGCTGCATATGGCTATGGTAGGCATCAGCAGATGGCTAGGGCTGCTTTTCCTTTAACATTATGCAATATTGCTGCAAGGAAGAGATATAATGATCGAAGTCAGCCAGTCAAATTCTGAATGGGAACCAAGTTAATTAACAGACGCTTGGAAAGAAAATACTAACAAGGTCCAAAATAAAAACATAGAAATGGAAGCATTACCAGCAATAAAATACTGTGTGCTATTTCCTGTGTTTTTAAATTGAAAAGAGAAAAAAAACCATAACATTTAGGCAGTCAGATATATTTTATATATACACATGTTGTATGTGGCTGCAATTGAAAAAATCTTGATAAAATCACAGACAGCAGCCAGGCAATCAGGGTAGCTAAATAATGAACCAACTCTTGTGTGTGTTTACTATATTTAATACAGACCATTAGGAGTTAATACTAATGAATTCCTTCACCCACATTATATATTCAACTTCTATGTTCTCCATTCGTTAGAATGCACTGGGAAAGTTTCTTCACAGCAATGCTCCTCCCACTGTTAAGTGCAGGAATCTGTGAAGACCAATAGATTGAAACTGACTGCATGTAACACATACAGACTCACAGTGGTGTCTTAACACATGCCCCTTAGCCAGCCCCTCACACATTAACAGAAAAATACAAAAGAATCAAATCAAATCAATTAATAACAGTACTAAAAAAGATCATGTTGCTGATATAAGACTTTTACTGCAAGTCTCTTTTCTAGACACAGGTGACACTTTCCTTTCCCTGCCCCTTCAGCTAATGCTGCCAGTCACAGAAACAGGGACTGAAGTCACGGTGCCTTGATTTCAGGCAGAATCACATCAGCACAGTCTCTTCTTCTCCAGAAACAGTGCTAGCACTGCAGGTGTACAGCTAACCTAACTGCTGACTGCCATCAAACAGGAGCCTCATCTTTCTTACATTCATGCACATGAAGACCCAGACAAGAATAGCCTGCAGGGCTGTACGGGTTCATCTGCTGCAGGACACAACTATGAGCTGTTTGATTGCTGAGCTGGGGTGATGTGTGCACACGCCTTCCATTCAGATAATACGTGCCAGAAAACTCTCATCCAAACCAGTCTGCATTGCCCACGAGAGGATGTTCAATGCCACTTTCACGTGAACCTTAACTAGCCAAGTAACACCTTAGAAAAAAGCCATCTTTTACTTGGACACGCACAGTGTACCTTGGGATTCTCACTGCCCTTCAAAACAGCATTAAATTACACAAAATTCATGTGATTTGACAAAAGTTCTCCACTCAATGCCAATTCCGTCACCGTTTCCTGTTACTTTTCACATTTGACAGCATCTTGTTAAGTCTGTTTCATGGTTTCTTAAATTTGCCCCATTTGCATGGATCCTTGGCATGCCCACAGAAAGCGAGATAACTTATGGAAATCCCCAGAGAAGGTAATTACAGAATTAACACACAATGGAAAAACATCCTGAGGCTAAAACAACATTCTGATTGTATTTGGAAAGCAAGTTACAGTTGAAGATGGCGCTTTCTTTAAAAGGGGAGATAAACTGAGCAAAGCCTCATCTCAAACACAACGAAGTTGTGCAGCTGCAGAAGAGTGAAGCTGCTGCAGAGTTCCACCTACAACAGCCAGCCATCGTGCGAGTGAATAACCCCACACAGTCCAATGCAAACCTCTGCTTTTACGTAACAAGGAGCCAGAGCCGCTCAGACAGAGCCTTTAATCCAACCACTGCACAGAGGTCAGAGATCTGGGGACTGAAGGCACAGCTGGCAACAGCTCAGTCTTGTTTGCATAAAGCAATTGTCCATCACCAGCCAGCCGCTTCCTCCTCATTTACTTACAGGTGCTTCTGAATTGAAGATGATTACCTTTTTGTCCACATCAGCTTCACACAGAGGCTAATCAGAACGCCTCCCATTTGCACAGGTTGTGTCATCAGAAAGCATGAAGACAGACAGGTTTACTAGCATTTGAAATAGTTAAAATGATTAAAAACTTACAGTAATATCATTTAAAATATACTTAATCACACTATTACCCATTCAAATGCCTTTAAGTTCTCAAAAACAGTAAACACAGGCGTTACAGTTGGAAAGAATATTGTGGAGAAACAGAAAGAAACAGGGAATGCTAACCCATATTCAAAGATTCAGGCTCACGAAGGAAAGAGGGATCTCCAGAAACAGCTCCTCCCCCAGTGGTAGTCAGCCCTTCAATAGGGTCTAGGATTTGCCTTCCCCTGCGCTCTCACAGCTGACCCAGTCCTTGCCTCAGGTGACCAAGCAGTGCTTCAGGCCGTGACTCAACAGTTCCCATACAACAGGTTTATTGACAGTACAGAAATTCTTAGGTACCCCATACCAATAACCAGCTCCAATTGTGGGTACGTACAAATTATTACTTACTAAGAGAAGTGTGAGTTGAAGTGCTTTGCTACATTACTTACAGGTGTAAGGAGCTATCTGAACAGCACAAATATCCCACATTCTGTGGTATTTTCTAGTTGTACGCTTTTCTATTTCCTCAGTCCTTCTATAGGTGAGCGTATTACAAATAAATGAGTTTTCTGTCATTTTAAGTTATGAAAACAAAATGTCTTTGCCATTCAGCAGTAGCAGCTTCTCTAATAAAGTATTCAGCATGAAACTGTCCCACCACCAGTTAAACCCAGCAACAGAAGTGTGCTGGAGAGAAGGCTGTTCAATCAGAATAAAAAAATCCAGTGTATATGCTAGGAAAGTGAATAAACCCAGGCAAAATATAACTGCTGAGTGCTAGGAAATGTTAAATTGACTACATACTCTACTCTAAACATTTTTTCTTAGCAGTGAGAAATAGTGAAGCCTTTCAGTAGCAATAACCACCAGAAGCAGTGGTGCCACAGGAGGTTGGGCCACAACCAGATGCATGCTGAAATCTTCATCTCAAACTTGACTCTTCGAAGCTCCTCTCTGGATCCCTGCTACATTTATGCACTTACAGGACTTCATATCAATAACCAAAGATTCTCATAAATACATGGCAATAAGATGTTGAAAAGAATAAGGATTTCCTGAGCTACCAATTTCTTTGTTTTGTGTATCAAGTCACGTAATTGCCTTAAAGACCGCAATAACTACAGATACTCACAGCTCAAAGTCCACTGATATTACCAGTTCTAACTCCTTTCCTCCTCCTAGCAAGGTAAGTCCATACAGCTGCTGCCTTACTTAGCAGTTTCTACTAAAACATGCCTCCATCTTCCTTGGCTTTCCTTTCAAAAAGTTTTGCTTTGTATTCTCATCCACCACCAGAACATTTTAACAGAAATGAAATTATATTTTTCCAAGTAATTTCAACATATCCAGGTCTCAAGAGCATGAGAGTTTGCAGGCCTCACAACATACATCAAACACACCCCAGAGACCCAGCGCTAGTATTTAGCTATTGTGAGAGTAACTTAAAACCAACAAAAAATTCTCCTTTTTTACTCTCCAAGTTCAAATTTCATAAATGCACTTAAGCACATATGCAGCTGAATCCTGACACTCAACGACTTAGAGAAAAACAACCCTTCAAAATTCCCCGAAAGGAGCAATCAGAAGATTCTTTAGACTCTTTTGGCCTAGATATCAGGAATAAATTCTTTACTGTGAGGGTGGCGAGACACTGGAACAGACTGCCTACAGAGGTTGTGGATGCCCCTCCCTGGAAGCATTCAAGGCTAGGCTGAATAGGGCTGTGAGCAACCTGGTCTAGAGGGAGGTGTCCCTGCCTATAGCACGGGATTGGAACTAGTGATCATAACAGGCCCTTCCAACCCAAACCATTCTATGATTCTGATTCTTTATTAAACTCTCCTACCATTACATCATAAAAAAATCATTTTTTTTTTTTAAAAAAAAAAAAAAAGCATACTGAAAGCTCTGTCTTATTCAACAGGCTGCCAAGGCACAGACATCAAATGTAAGTGATGCCACTTAGTGAGTCTGTAACTAACTCATCTCTGAGAAACAGGGAAAAAAATAAATCAAGGATTACCAAACTGGCAAGCGAGCATTACAGAACCAGCCATCTGCCCAGCTGTGAACCTCCTCTTTTCTCTTTAGCACATACCAGAAAACAACAACAAAAAAAAACCATTAGTACAACATGCAGTAAGCCCTCACGGAAAACTTCAAATGGCCAATCCTCACTCAGCAAAAAGACCTTCAGACCTATGGCTGCATAACTTCTCATTCCCATTTACAACAAGCACAGGCCAATTCACCTGCTTGAAGCAAGAAGCACAGGAAAGGTACCTGCAGTCTGGTAGGTAGCCAGAGGTCAGGTATGTAACAGTTCAACAAATCTGCGGGGTGCTGCTGTGTGTGGGCAGTCTCACTAACTCCTCACTTTCCAAATTGGTCACACCACTCTTCCTTCGTTCTTCTATCAGTACTGAAGCACATCTCACCCTTCCAGTACTTGAAGGGAGCATATAAACGGGAAGGGGAACAGCTGTTTACGAGAGTGGATAGTGATAGAACAAGGGGGAATGGTTTTAAACTGAGGCAGGGAAGATTCAGGTTAGATATTAGGAGGAAGTTTTTCACACGGAGGATGGTGATGCACTGGAACAGGTTGCCCAAGGAGGCTGTGGATGCCCCATCCCTGGAGGCGTTCAAGGCCAGGCTGGATGTGGCTCTGGGCAGCCTGGTCTGCTGGTTGGTGACCTTGCACATAGCAGGGAAGTTGGAACTGAGATCATCGTGGTCCTTTTCAACCCAGGCCATTCTATGATTCTACAATAAACAGGACTAGTGAACTCACATTGTTTTTCATGATTTTCGGTTTAAACTGTATGGATTTAAACCTCTCTGAATTTACTTCCCAGAACTAGCTCACTCTATGATAAGTCAAAGACACAGAGGAATGCAGCCAGAATTGTTTAAAGGCAAGCTTGACTTAAGTCCAGCTAAAATTGCCCTGCCACCAGATGGGGTGTGCTCACTCATGGTCCTGGCCACCCATTCTCCATCACCCCTCCCTCTCCCTACAGCACAGTCGGACCAGACCACACACCCATAAAGCAATCAGTGCCCCAGCTCACCTACTGACCACACACTGCAAGAGGAAGAACGAGGGACTGCGTGTGCATCACTCTGCGCTTTAGATCAGCTTAAGCACAGTACAGCAATAGGGGCTTTCAAGGCACGCTTTGCTGACCTCTCTCCCTTTCCACTGTCCCCCTTTGAGTCATCTTCCCCTGGATGTGACCCGAGCAGCCCTCCGAGCTGACCGCAGCCTCTCACTGCTCTCCAGTCTTGGTACCTCCCTCCTGAACAGAGACATCTGTTCAGGCATCTTAGGAGCATAGGAAGGAATTACTAGATCTCAAGATTGTACGAGACAAATTGTAATCTAATGTTATATCACATAGCAGGCCTGGGGGTATGGTTCAGACAGACTCCCCCTCTAACATGACAAGTTTTTTGAGCAGTCTCCTTTCTAACAAATTCTAGAGTCTTGCTCAACTACAGGGATGCTATAGAAGTTGAATTCTTATTTCATATCATCTTTAAAAAGCAGCACAGGATAGAGCAAACACTGACATCTAAACATGGCAGCATCAATAACAATGTTAGCTAGTTTTTAAGCAACCAACAAACCTTTTAAGCGTTTTCCACCTTATTCCCTTAAACTAAACTTCTGTGAAGTTTACCCTAGTGTTACCCTCTCCCAAATTTTTATGCCCCACTGATTTCCTGAGCAGAAGGGTACACAGACACAGTGAAATACATGCTGTTGAAAGACAAGAATTACATGTAATCAGAGAGACTAAGAGTGTGTACAACACACAAAGACAAATGGAGTCAACACAAAAATGTTGCATACATATTCAAAGCTAGATCAATGAGATTTACTGCTCACTTTTTGAGTACTATACAGACTGTCCTTAACTGTGTGGGCCAAAAGAAGGCTGGTCAACAGCTCATACATATTTTTAAACCTTCCATGGAACGCCAATGTGAAAACACTTAAATGGCACTAAGCATTTTACAATTTGTATTTTGATCCCATTCTTCTTCATGTTTCTCTACAACCCTGGAACAAACAACTTACAGGCAAGTTTTGATGGTGAGCAAAAGAACTGATAACAAATCAGTCAGAAATCACCTGCACAAGCTTCCAACAAGACTGCTACAATGGCCTATACATACCGAGCAAGAACATGAAGATGTTTTACAGCTGCACCTGGCCCCATGCAAATGCCAGGAAAGTGCTCTGTTCTCAAACCCACTGCTGCTCCAGAGTCCACTACCAGACTGTTCTAAGAACAACACTATGAAAACTGTTAAAGAAGGAGGAAAAAACACTCTAATCTTAAGATACTCAGGAGATTCAGTATGACTGCAGACCGTAACTGCAATTCGGGATCTGATAATCATGCAAGTAGTAACTACATACAGACAGATCTGTGTTTGGACAGATATAACTCAAGACCAAGTGATCTGAAATAAATTTAATTCATTCTAAAGGCAGGTTGAAGTATTTAACAGAATAATTAAATTTAGGGGCAATTTGCCCAGCTATACAGGAATAACTGTTACTGTAAAATTGTGTTTATTTTCTTCTTCACAGTAGCAGCAGTATCCTGGTTATAAAAAGAATTTTTTCCTTGAAGAAAACCTTTCAATGGTTGTGTTAGAAGGTCAGATTAGATTTTCAGTCCCCTCAGGCCTCACAGCCTATGAGCCAACTGTGATACATTAAATAAGACAGGATTACTTTCAATATTAAGCATGCTAACTTGCCTGAGACTTCATGGTTCCATTTTCTTCCCAAAAATAACACAATAAATAATAACTGGTCTGAATAAGATCACAAATAGATGTTTAGCTCCCAGAGAGTCCCTGACTAAATTAAGGAGTAATTTCCACTCATTTACAGGACAAGCAAGAACAACGAGCACCCCAGCACAGCCTCAATGACATTAACCAAATCTCACTGCAAATAGACTCGGACTGTGAAAATCATCTATTTCCTAAGATGGAAAAAAGGAGAGCCAAAGTTAGCTGCAGTAGGTTTACCCACCTCCATGCTTCTGACTTCCTACCTTGTTACGTACCACAGGGACAGAAACAAAACAAAAAACCAAAAACTAAACTAAACATAACATACTTCCAACTGGGATAATATCTACCAGAACACACAACTCTTATAATTTTCTTTCAACTTCGCAGGAAGATTTGCCTCTGACTTCAGATTAAACAACAAATAATCTAAATTCACAGTCAAGACTTTCCCAGTGCCAAAGGAATTTGGCAATACTTGACAGCTTCCACTTCTCTCACAGACATCCAGCACAAACAGAGCTGCAAAGCACCTGACATAGCAGTAACAAAGCAGAGCTTCCTCTCCATCAGCTGACAACAGGTACAGCCCTGGACAGCTGAAATACCTTTGGCAGTTCAGGCAGCATCAGCTCGCACACTAAGAATATTTTGCAAACAAAGAGAAGGAATGGTAAAAACAAAAGCCAGTTCCTAAATATTCCCTCATAGTTCCTTTATTTTAAGCCTACCATTACCTACTACAGAACCAATCAGGGATCCAAGAACCATCAGAAGTTCCAAGGAATTTAAGGTCAGAAGGACTACTACAATCGTTCAGTACAAACAGCACAACCATTCCCATACTACAGCTACAGGCACAGCTGGAAGCTGAGCTGCTTGCCACTGTGACAGCCATATGTAAGGTGAACACTGAAAGGTGCAGGCAAAACAGCAGGGCCTGCTCCAACCATGTATGTGCTGTCCAGGGTGCTCTGCACACACATCCCATCTCCTAGAGAAGAGCTCTCACAGCCCAGGACCACGCTGAAGGATGCATGGGTATGAAAGCAGTGACATTTCACTCAGAGAACCAGAGCCAGCCCATAGTGGTACAGCTCCTTTGTAGCCACGGATCTGAAACACCAGTTATTCATGTACCAAATTCACAGACTGCATCTAGTCTCCAGAAAGACATGCAAACTTGATCTGAAAGCATCGAGAGATGGATAAGGCACTGTTTCCTTTCTTTCTTTGTCACTCACCCTCACTGTTTACTACTTGTGCCTTTCAGTTTGATCCCATCTGTTTTCATTTTCCAGCCACTTGATCTTATTAAGTATACACTAAACACTGCATCTCACTAAGCGTGCTGCACAGAAGTCACTTCTCACTATTTCTAATAGCATGCACAGTTTTTCCAACACTTCCACCGTAACACAACATTAAAACCAAATCTTCAGTGCAGCACTTCATTGCATTATTACACACTTAGCCAAAAAACACCTTGTTCCTAATCAGTAAACCACCTTTAAAACTAACCACAGAACACACTGCACTGCTTGTTCATATCTACATCCACCTGGTTACAGCACCACCTGACAGCCCCGTGCCCACACCCCTCACCTTCAATGTGATTTAGAACATGGCTGCACAAAGATGGACTTTGCTTGAACATGGGTTCTAGATGGGTTTGTGTCATTGTTTTGTCCTCACTGCCTAATATCTACCCGCCCTGTTCATCTGCAAGTTGCATTAGTGATAATTTTGTAATTCCTCCCAAATTATTCATAAAAATGTCCTAAGTTTAGTAGATTTGCTCCCATAAGACTTTCAGGAACACTTCCCTCTATTCAACCACTTCTGAGAAGCTATGGTTAGCCAGCCAACTCCATCCATTTATTATTGCTATAGGATCATGTAATGCTCATACAATGCAAAGTGAATATTAATTATCATACTTTGTGAAAAAAAAAAGATGTTTATATGCTTTATTGCATTATTAGTTTTATAACTATGTTAGCAGAAGAGTAGAATCTAGCAAGGTCTGTGATAATAGGACAAGAGGAACCAGGCAGTTTTAGGTTGGATGTAAGGAAAAAGTCATTTACAGTGAGGGTGGTGGGGCACTGGAACAGGCTGCCCAGAGAGGTGGTGGAAGCCCCATCCCTGGGGACACTCAAGGTCAGACTGGATGGGGCTCTGAGCAACCTGACCTAGCTGTAGGGATCTGTCTTCATTGCAAGGGAGTAGGATTAGACAGCCTTTAAAGGTCTCTTCCACCTAAAACAATTCCATGATTCCACACAGCAACACTGATCTGAACTTTGATTATTAAAAAAAAATAAAAATAATAATAAAAAAAAAAGAACGTCCATTGAAACAAGTTTTCCTGATAAAAATCAGGCCGCCTTTCTAGTGAAGGAGGGAGACTCACAATGATAGTGTATAATCAACAAAAATGCAATGGTGTGGTTAGGCTGGTATCTTGAGATCGTATAGCTAGAAACATCATTGCAGTGGAAAAGGATAATCGAAAATAAATGAAAATGCTCACTGTGTCCTGGGCTCCCAAGAAAATCCCAAAGGGAGCAATCTCCAGGAAGGGATCCTTCCTCTGTGGCAGTCAGCCCTTCAATGGGGTCTAGGAGGGGGGCAGCCAGGCTCCACTCCTTCCAGTCACACAGCTGAATCGCCTTCACCTGTGCTCCGGCAGCTGACTCAGTGCTCACCTCAGGTGATCAATCAGAGGTTCAGGCCATGATTCAACAGCTCCTATACACAGTCAACAAGATACCCTCCCCATTCCAACACCCACATCACCTCCCCTAAAAAAAACACCACATCCATGTAAAAAGAGATCCCATCACCAGCAGTCACACTTTCAGAGTGGTTTTTACCCCTTCTTAACAAAAAATTATTGGAGTCACTTTCTGCTGTTCCTTTCACAAATAAATACATCTTTCAGCACTTGAGTATTTAAGTAATTTGTATTTCTAAGACCACCTTTCCTACATCACTCGCAGACAGTGTCCAAAAACACCTCACAGGAAAATGCAAAACTATTTGCATAAAAATACTTTACTCTTCAGAAAAGCCCCTTAAACTTAGAAAGTAGTACAAATTAAGCAAAAAAAAAAAACCAAAAAAAAAAAAAAAAAAAAAGGGAAATTTGAAAGCACAAAAAGATATCTGAAAACGATGCATGACGCTGAGATTAACACTAGCATGAAATATGAGAAAGTGGGAAAGGTTATGACAGTCCTATAAAAAGCATCGTTTTCTGTGTATACAAACGTAAGAACAGATTATGTGCTCCAACGTCACCACTTACATAAGGATATGGTGCTATTTCCTTAAAAAGTGGAAGTCATTGAGTACAAAGGCATCTGAACTTCAGAAGAAAAAACACAGATGGCACTACATTGTTCACTGAACAGGTCTGCAACAATACAGCCCTGTGATGGGACAGAATCCTCAAGTTTCTAATAAAATTAATCAAACAGAAACACTTTAAACAACCATCACCACCAACATTGAAAGCATCCTCCTCTTTGAGAGTTAATCTGCATAAAGGAATTTTAAGGCTAAGGGAACACCCACTGAAATCTATGCAAACACTCCCCTTCAGTGCTGTCAGATAGTCAGATATGCAGTCAGTATAGTCAGATGCTCAGCATTTCCAGCCAGACCCATCTATAAAAACTCTAGACTAGTGGTATTTATTGCACATTAACAAATCAGGGCTGGTGCTGTGGTATACAATATGTTAGATTAACTTCCTTCCTCATCTATCATAAACATATTCCTTCAGTATATAAACATCACATTCTACCAGATCACCTCACCCAGAATTTTCCATCAGTTTACATTAAGATACTTCTTCACTCTGCAGCCCTTACTCAAAGTTAATTTACTGAATACTAATTTTCAGTCTTAAAAACAATGAGGCTTTCTAACACGCTATGTGTTTGTTACTCCATTTTATAGCTTTCATCCTCCCCTCTAAGCTTTCAACAAGTTCAGAACATCTTCTTTCAAATAAAGACATCAGTTTGGATGGTTACTGTCAACTTCTCTCACTTCTGAAAAACACGAAAAGAGAGTATTTCTCCTGCTACTCTACAGAAACACACAGCACCAGTCTTTGCACATCACTCAAAATAAATTTTAAGAAACCATCCAGCCACGTTAGGAGTGCATGCATCAATCTTCAAATAGACTGCTGTATTTCAAAGTCTTAAGTATGCACAGTTTGGAGAGGCAGAGAATATACAACCATATACAGATGCCTACGGAGCCCCTTCAGTCATCAAGGAAACTAGAAGTGCCTTTAAGATGTTGTTTACAAAAAAAAGATTGCCATCTGTTTAGCAGAAAGTGGAGGCAAGCATATGCACTCCTCTTGTTTGTAGGCTGAAAAATTAGGCTGAGGATGGTAGGGACTATCAGGTAAGAAGCTCACATATAAGGCTTTAGAAACCGTTCAAAACACCCTTTAAAACAATCACAGCAGTCCTCAAGAAAACATAGGTGCCGCTGACAAAGGCGGGTGGCACAAAGGAGAAGAAAAACACGACACGAAACGACCTCTGCACGTTACCTGTCAGCACTCCTCCCACCGCCCGGCCGACACACCGGGCACTGAACGAGGCCGGCTCCTATATAAACTCACGCACCGGCGGCTGGATGGGAGCAGAGCGGCGCGCAGGCAGAGCCGAGGAGCCAGAGGAAGCGCCCGTTCCGCCCCCGGAGCGTTTCCCTCGGGCCGGCGGGGCCGGGCGGGCTGCGCGGGGCGGCGCCGCCGAGGAGAGGCGGCTCGGTCGCAGCGGGCCGGGGGCGGCCGGGCCTCGCCCCCCTCCTCGGCCCGGTTCCGCGCAGGACCCGCCGCGCGCCTCGCTCTCCACCACACGCACAGGGACATCCGCGCCCTCCTCCACCCGGCCCGCCCCATCCCGCCCCGCCGCGCACACCCGGGCCGGGAGCGGGGGGCGGCGGCGCACCTCGCGCACCTCTCGCGCCCCGCTCGGCCGGCCCGCCCGCCTCGTCTACCCGCGGCGCCGAGCGCCGCTCACTCTGCGCCCCGAGCCCGCACCTCGCCGCCACGTCCGGCGGGCCCGGCCTCACCTCGGGATGCAGGATGGGGACGCAGCCCGCTTCTTTCTCATACTCGTCCAGCGGCGCCGCCATCTTGGTGCGAGCCGCCCGCCCGCTGCATGCCGGGTACTGCGCGCGCGCGGCCCCTCGCGCCCCCGGCGGCGGCTGAGGGAAAGAGGCGGGGCCGCGCGAAGGCAGGGTGCGCTGCGCCGCGCTGCGCTGCGGGGGCGTGCGGGGCCGGAGCGCGGCCTGAGCCCGCAGGCCTCGGCTGCGCCCTGTGGGCTTCTGCTCGGCGTCAGGCGTCGGGGCCAGCCTGTGGCGTTTTCTTTATGTGTTTAGTTTTGGGTTTTTTTTTTTTCATTTTTTGAAACAAATATTCTTCTGCTGTTTCAATGGCCATAGTATGAGTGTGTGGTGCTCATGACAGCCATTCCATGCGGTGCTTCTCACATCTCACTCCCACCAGGCTCCTGCTTTGCCGCACAGGCTGCCCGGACGTGGCAGTGCTCGCTGCCTGCTCTGCCACTCTCTGTAGCAGCTTGGCCACATGTGCAAGTGCCCACCGGGAACCAAAAGCTCCTCCAACGCAATCCTTAAAATCAGTCAGTGACCAAACAGGCTCAAAGCAGCCACTCCGTGGACTGAACCTGCCAACAGGTTCAAAGCCAGCTTGGCGGTGAAGAACTCCGGTGTGCTGTCCCTTAGGCTGCCTGCCTTAAGGCCTGTCCCAGTGGCTGCCAGCACACACCGACAGCCGGCTGCCCTTCATGCCTGAGGGGAGGCAAACGTCCTCATGCCGGTGCTTTTGAAAGGAATATTTACTGTAATTTAGGTTTGGGGAGAAATTTCGACTTAATTAAGTTCATTCTAATTTGTAATGAAAGCAAAACAAGGACTCCTCTGTGGTTTATGTTAATTTGTTTCCAAACAAAGTAATGCTTGTCCAGCTCTCTTTGGAGGTTATGTTCATGGCTAGAAGTAGCCAAGAGAGCATAGGAAGAAATCAAGAGTGATTTCTAAGGTTACTGAAAATTCCTCACCTTTCTAAGAAAGTCTCCAAAGGATTCTTTCTGATTGCTGGTACTGAGATGAACTGCTGGTTTCTTACATCCTGTCACATACATTATCCAGATGGACAAGCTGCCTACTGCAGATTTGGAGACCACATTAGATCTTGCTAGGCAATAGGTTTTGTTTTATTTGTATTCTCTGTTCTTACTACCTGTGTAATATGCGTACAGCCAATGCTGGCAATCTGAAAGCTCTTTATTTAAAAATTATCTGCCTTTATACCTTTAATGTTTTATAAAAAATGTTTTTCCAGTTACAGAATGTTATTGCTGGTTCGATTGCAGCTTTATGTTGTCATATCTATGGTGCTCTCACTTGCCTTCCTGAGAAAGGGACTTTATATAATACATTTTGTTATATCATACTACATTAAGCTTGTAAGCCTAAAAACTCGCAATGATTACTCTCCTGTCTCATATAAAATGTAACAGAGAATCACTAATAAAATTTGACTACAGCGTTATTAAAATGTTAAGCTGTAAATATCCTTTTGCTGTATAAAGGTAAATTTGCAATTGTCAAGAAGAAGAATGACATGAGATTTAGAAACCAGAACTATGAAACGAGCATGAAAGCATAGTCTTTAAAGCTTGAGGTACTGAAGTGCTGAAAGAGCAGAACACAACGCACAATATACAGAAGAGGATTTTTTTTAACTGTGTATATTGTTAAATGTATGGGAGTTTAGATATAATTTGCAATCTGATTTGTGTAAAGAAAAGGGTTTTCAACCTTCTGCAAACCTCAGAAACAGAAATCCTGTAAATCACTGCTGTTCTTATGCATAATAAAGGAAAGGATCATAAAGCAACCAAAAATCTTGATAGCATTTTTACTACAAATGTCGTATTTCTCCAGAAGTCTAAAGAACCTGTGCTTCACTCCATGGCACATTCAATTTCTGCTCTGAACTGGATTAAATGCAAGCCCTGACGTTTCCTTATTTATACTCTGTTCTTCACAGATCCACACTTTTTGTAACTGATTCTGTTCTCAAGGATATCTGCACAGAGAATGTTTGCCATTGCACTTAAAGCTCTATCTGTGTATATAGTTCATGTGCCACCCATTATATCCTTCTTCAGAACTGAATCTCTCTTTTATTCCCAGTCATTTCCTACTCTTTAATACGGTTGCTCAGAAACACGGTTCTTTACTGTCTTATGTTGTCACTGCAGATACACTTAACAACTATGTAGAGTAACTGAGCAGCAGGTACAAACCTAATGACCTGCTTTGGTAACAAACTTGCACCTCCTTTGCATAAATGTAGAGGGCTAGAAGGTTACTGCAGAGCAATACAAGATTCTCAGATTAAAAATGTCTTGTAAATGCCAGGAATTACTGTTGACCAATAGCAGAAAATGCTATTCTGGTTGGTTTCATAGAATGATCAATTGCTGATATGTGAAATGTTTCCCATATTGACCAAAGATTTTATCCAATGCTACTTTCTAGAAGGAGGGACAAGTCTATAATATTGACCAAACATGGTGTGCACTGAAAAATGCTTCTAGATTTTAGTCTGAAAAAAAAAAAAAAAAAAAAAAGAAGGGAAAACACAATTCATCAATACCATGGACCCACAACTTCTCTTCCATCTTCCTTTTTCTTCCCTACTTCCCAGCTTAACTGGGAATTAGCACAAATTCCTATGATTCTCTATTACACAGCATGAATTTCAATTTTCGGAATTAGCTATTAGAAAAAAAAAATAAAAAATCTTTGGCAGAGACAAGTCACAGTGTATTTGCAAAATAAGCATCCAGATACAGTTCCTGTCACTATAGATGACTGTACAGGTATTTTACAGTGTATCTTCTGCTAAACTTTGAAACATGAAATAAAACGCATATGTCTTAGTAGTATTTTTGTATGACTGAAATGACTAAAAGTGCAATTGAACAGTGTTTATATTTGTAGTTAAATACCACAGCTCAAGGCAAATGTTTGCACTCTTGGCAGGCAAAAACTTGTAGTGAAAATATTGGAAATGCATTATTGCAAAAATAAGTACTAAGTCAAGAATACCCTTCCTAACTCTACAAGAATGAATATCTTTAAAAGAACTGCATTTGTCCTTCATTTTTCACCTGTAATTTTCACCAATCCTACTCTAATTAAAACACCGTGGGTTGGATTTACCGCCATATTGAGGCCTCTCTGAAATGTCCCTTTCCTCGGTCATCCAAAAAAATAGTTTCACTGACAATGGCTAAAATATCTGCGTAAGACTTATCGCATTCCTGTTCTCTGGGTGTGTTTGCAGAGCAGCTATGATCAGAATGAGTAATGTAATTAACACAGGAAAAATGAAATATTGCCAGAGTGACATCCTCAGCACTGCAGTGACCCTATGTTTTACGTCTTTGTTATTAGCTCTCTGCAGTGCGTTTTCTAATCTTGTTAGTTTGTGTGCTCTGTGTTTTCTCAACTGATAACTACATCCACCCATCTAAATGTGGATGAACACGTGAAACATGACATTCTGCTCGGGTTTCTCCAAGTCTGTGTTTACTCTCAGTGTTCACTTCCAGGTGGAAAGCACCCAGTTCTCAAGCAGTGCTGACCAGCTTGGGTCACCAACAACCCGTAAGTACAGCCACTCCCAGGTGCCCTCCTTTTTTCAGATATTCAGGGCTCTAGTTCTCTGAAACCTTTGTGAAGGTACTTCTACAGGGCAAGCTACTGCAGCACACCATCACAGAATCATAGTATCATAGAATAGCTCAGGTTGGAAGGGACCTTGAAGACCATCAGGCTCCAACTCTCATGCGTGGGCAGGATGCTGGATCTTCACAGGAGAGGTGCTCCAGCCCTCCCACCCCCTGGACCTGCTCCAATGGCTCCACATCCATCTTGTTCTGAGTGCCCCAGGCCTGGAAGCAGGGGTCTCATGAGGGCAGCGTAAAGGGAGACAATCCCCTCCCCCTGTTGCCACCTCTCTTTTGATGCAGCCCAATGGTGGCCTTTTGTGCTGCATGCATACACTGTTGGTTCATGTCCAGCTTTTTGTCCGCCAGAACCCCCAAATTCTTCTCAGCGGATCTGCTCTCATGCTTTAGATGTTAAGGAACACTCATCCCAAGACAGAATCCTGGCAGACACCACTCATTGCTGGCCTCCACCTGGACACAGGGCCATTGACAACAACTCTCTGATTCCAACCATCCAACCAATTCTTTACCCACCTTTATCCAGCACTACCATGTTACTGAGTGTTTAGGTACATGCTGGACTCAAAATCACACCATTCTTTAAAGACTGTATGGCTTTTCCTTCTCTGTGAGGATCAGCACGTTTTCCTTTTTTTAGCATCTGTCTCTCTCCCTTGGCTATGACAAAACCTAACATACTTACTTTCATGAATGTCTCCCATCTCAGTTTTTGCTACTGAAAAGCCAGCCTAGCACAAACAGTGAAACTTGCTTCAGTAATTTCATTTTGAATCCCATGCTGTAGGCCTTTCACATTTTTTAGAAACTCTAAAGTTGCTAGATCTTACTTCAGTGTAACAGGAGATAAATGCAGGGAAATTTCAGATGAAATTAGTGAGCCCCTTTCAATAAGAGAGAGAGCAACAAAAAACTCCATTCATCTCTTGTCAGTGACCTCTTTCCGACCAACATGGACAAATCTGGTATGAGCATTTTTCTTTTTGAGGAGAAATGTCTTTAGTGATCAGCAGAAGCCATTTACATATGAATGTCACAGACAGGATCATGCTGGTATTACTGAATTTCCTTTCACACCTTCCTGAAGTTAAGATGGGCTGCGATATCGCGAAATGCACAGTTTAATAAATCAGAAAAAATATTTAAACTGACAACAAACAGTTCTTCCCCTGTACTGGGCAGGGAGTTATATCTGAATTCAAATTAGAACCAGTCATTGTAAGAACAATCCAAGTGAAATCCACAGTTGGTGGGGAAATTAAGATACTTTTTTAAGCCTCCTTCTGCCCAAACAGCTCCATGGAATTTGCCTTCAGGATTATAACCCAGATGAGGATGCTCTCAAAGCAAGCACATTATGGGGGATATTAAGTATCCAGAACTCACTCATATCAGAAATCAAAGAGTTGGTGAGGATGACTGGGGACAGTAGCAACTCAGCTGTGTGACTGCAATGTGCCACCGTCCGTCAGTCAAAGTTCTGAGTGTGAGAGATCAGTGAGTGTTGTGCTTTGCCTTACTGCCATGCACTGTCAGGCTCCTCTTCTCTGCCCGGCCAGCAAAGAGAAATAGTCACAGTGGCTGCACTAGGCACTTGTGGCAGACTGTTCGTTTCTGCAGATCACGCCAGAGAGCTTGGCACTTCTCTTACACCTGCTTTCTAGTGATGGGTTTCTGAATTTCAATGCTGTTTGTTTTGATTTACAATGGTGCGAAGAGAGGAAAGTCAGATACAATGTCTATACTACCTTCAGTAGCTCCCATACACTACCACATTTCATACAGGGCAATTTTAGATACCATGCAGTGATCCTCCCAGAACAGAGGGAAAATGGTAGAAAAATCTCAGCTTAACTATTATCTGATGTCTGTGCTCTGTTAACCACTGGAAATGTAATGGTAAATGGTAATTTGTGACATGGACAATGGTACTAACAGAGATGGCTGCTTTCTTTTCCACAGCCCCTGTGCAAATCTGCTGGAGGCAAACTTGTTTTAATGGGAAAGCAAGCCATGATTTGGCTATTGCTCTGCAGGTAACAGGTATTCTGCAAGACTGTAAGTATGAAACAGGGAAAATCTGCCCAAGGAAGTCTGCTTTTCTCCCGTGGAAACACTTGAGGAGAATGCAGTCTTAAAAGAAGCTGGAAATCCCATTTCAATGTTAAAGGATGTTACATGTTTCACTTGAAGGGAGCCTTTGCTGGTAGTACTCCACATGCTGACAAATTCATCAGTGATTCATAGTGATTTAGAAGTATAGAAAAATGGGTAGCTTCATCTTATTTAGCATTCTTATGCGACTATTTTCCCCTCTAGGATAGTGTTCATATCTTTCCCACTCATCTTAATTTGAACATTTGATCTTGATATCATATCATATTCATGGATGGCTTTGCTGCTATCAGAGCATAATCTATTTTTTCTTTATTCACTGTAGCCAAACTTACTGTTACTTAATGTTCTCAGTGCTTAGACTGCCTAATTCTTAAATATGTCTGAAAGGAACACTAAAATATATATTTTTAATGTACTTATTAGTCTCCTCTGAGCTTTACCCTGCAGCTCTTTTATTAACACATCCAGGAACACGCTGCAGATATCAGTTTGTTCTGCTAATGTCTGCCTGTGCTCATTCTCTGGGGCAAACCTACACCAGCCCTGTGCAACAGCTGATACTGGATTATGTTTAATATTAGTAAGGCAAGATGAACACATTTGGGGCTGAAGGCTGACTTACTGTTCACAAACATCCACTGCTATTTTTCATTGTCCATTTCTTATCCCAGAACTCTTTTTGCACTTGTTGGGCATGCTGGGCACAATAATAAGACAATTTTATAAGTAGTATGATCATGGAATACTTTCTGTAACACACGTAATCAGGAACTGCAGTCATGAGCATCATGACAGTCATCTAGATAAACATCTAAAGACCATTGTGAGAGGCAGCATATTGCCAGAGATGAACCTGCTCAGTGATTGAGCATGGAAGGTTGTTTGCATTCGTGTAAAAGAAAAAAAGGAATAGCATCAGGAACAAAATATAAAAGATCAATACTTTCATTGAAGTATTAGGAAAATGAAAAATCGAAACCAGAAACCTCCTGCTATTCCTATTGTCCATTTGCTCTTTGTGGGAGATACTTTATTTCTCTGTGTTTTAAATTCTGTTGGCTGTTTGAAGTATTTAAATCATGCCACGAAGGTATTTTAGATTTATTATATCACTAGAATTAAGAACAGTAAATAAGAAGCCAACACCATTCATGAAAAGCTTCAAAATTGTGATGGAAAGTGTTGCATGAGTTACCATCTTATTTAGATTTGTGATGAATAAATATTTATTAATGTCATTAATTGTTACAAGCAGGCAAGTACTCTGTTCAGGGTGCTGATGTGATCTAGGCTATGCTTCAGTCGACAGAGGGGTAGAACCAGTGGCTGTACTTGACTAAGCAAGGATATGCAGGGAGCAGCAATCTCCACTGTCTCCTTGATAGAGCAGGGGGAAGAATGGACGAGGTTTTAGGGTTGAATTTCCTGTATTATATTCTTATAACATCTGCCAGACTACTGAAGCTACCAAATGAAGAATAAATCCCCACAGTTAGGCTTTAAATTAAAATGCAGAGCAACTACTGGATGAAAACGGCCAATCTGAATTCCAAACTCAAGCTTTCATGTGCATGATTACCAAAAGAGTGGTGAGGTGCTGGAATAGGCTGCCCACAGAGGCTGTGGATGCCCCATCCCTGGAGGTGTTCAAGGTCAGGTTGGATGGAGCCCTGGGCAGCCTGGTCTAACATTAAATGGGGAGGTTGGTTGCCCTGCATGTGGCAGGGGGGTTGGAGCTTGATAATCCTTGAGGTCCATTCCAACCCAAGCCGTTCTATGATTCTATGATTCTATGATTCTATGATTGATATTCAGTATTAGTGGTATATTATACTAGTATATTAAACTTTTGCATGAAATCTCATTCTTAAAAATAAAAAATGCAGACTACTGAGTGGTACATTTAGACAGCATGCTTGGGACTCACTAGAGACACGTATAGGCAGTGTATAGCCAGTATAATCAAGCTTAGAAGCGGTAAGAAATGAACTGTTTTTAGAATAAATGTGAGAGAACGAAGCTGTCATACAAAGACTGAAGTGCTGTTGCACAGCTCTAATCTGCTGTACAAATATTGGGATTAGGAGAGGATGATAACCTACAGATGCACTATTCCAAGGCTGCCTTTCTGAAAGTACAGATGAAAATAAAAAATCATACGTGGTCAGAAACATTACAGAATGTTGGGAATGCAGATAATTCCAAAAAGGTGGGTGATTTAATCCTCTTCCCCATTTTTTTTCTGAAAAAAAAGGGTCTCTAGATGCTAAGACATTTTAAATGAAGTGAGTTTGTTATTTCCTTTATATGCTGAGGTAACACAAACAAAATAGCATAGATGGCTCCTATGATGCATTAACACAGATTTCCCTTGAATTGCTGCAAAGGCCCTGTTCTCAAAAGTGCCAAAATGTCTCTTGAAAGAGAGACTTCCCAGCACTCTAACTGCACAGCTTGATGTTAATGGGCAGTGCAGTGCTCAGGAACTAGCAGGATCAAGACCTTGGTCACTTAGGACTTAATTTACTGCTGACTTTTTTATCAGCATACAAAAAAAAAAAAAAAAAAAAAAAAAAAAAAAAAAAAAAAAGGACATTTAATACAGCAGAACTAAAAGGTTTGGCAGGCAGAATGGTATTTAATAGATGGGTGTATAGCTGGGCTTTAAAACTGTTACAAATGGTCACACGTTATACGGCAACAAAAGCTTAAGCAGTTTATTGTAGTGTAGCCTGCCACTGCTAATTCATAAGCCTTTTAGTTTAGGTTTCAGCATTTGCTGGAAGCACATACATGCTTCCAGCATGCTTGGGAAAAAATGACAGAACACTTCTATCAGGAATGCTGCACCGTAACACTGAATTTTAATAGGGAAGGAGGGGGCTAACAGCAAAAATAATCAATTTCAGTTATAGAACTGCAGATCAGCATTTGTAGGTGAGCCCATTCCATGCTGTATGAATGTGAGCTCCCCTGTATAACACTAATGGTTTCAGAGAGAAATGCAGCATTGTTCTCTAATGATGAAATGAGAAATAAAGCAGACCACAGCACCATGTGCTTAATTTCTTAGAAATGTCTTCCTTTTTCCTGACTGCTCATGTCTGGTGTTCTTAGTTTTCAACTAAGTAATGCTTTTTAGCACCACGCTTTAGAGCTTCTGCGTGCTGAGGCAAAGGAGCAGAGCTGCTGCTTTCTGGGCAGGCCGTGGGGAGCCCTGCTGTGGCCTTGTGGCTGACATGTGGGCCTGGGGATTGCCCCTGGTACTTTGCAGGCGCAGGTTGCGTAGCATCCTAAGGCTTTGGGGTGAGCAGAATCAGTGCACACAGCATGTGCATCCAGCCCCCTCCCAGCTGGGGATGGTAACATGCAGCACAGGCTGCCTGTGGTCAGAGATGTATGCTAGAGCCAAGCTCTGAAGATTTTTACTGTGCTGGTTTTACACAATTGCTGTAGATAGAGACAACAAATCAAAACAGGTCTTTGATATAAAGAAGAAAATGAAGAGACTTCGCAGACAGAAATCCAGAGTTGCCTCACACAATAATGACCAGGAGTCACCTGTATTGTATAAGCATAGTGCTGTTTAATTGGAATGTCACTCCATGCTCATAGTTTGCCCTTTGCAAATATTCATTTCCTGTTCTAAACTGTGGGTAAATCCACACAGAAGGCCAAGCAGAAGTGGAAAATACACTGAAAGGACCCAGCTGCTTCTGCTTTATTCTGGAAAGGTAGCAGTGCTGGTAGAAGCACAACACACCTGTAGTCATCTAAAGAGGTTGCCTCTCTGTGGGTTTTGTGCTTGTAAGAAATTTTTGTGGACATTATCTTTGATCTAGCCTAGAATTCACTTTCCAAGGCATCTGAATTGCTTGGATATCTGAGATCCATTTTAAAAATTGTCCTGGCTCCTAAATGATACAGAATCTTTGGAAGTACTATATTTATACAAAAGGATGCTGGCTTGAATTCATGTGCATTTATTTAGTAGTGGTATTTCAAGTGCTTGTCAAATGCATGGGGAAGAAAGCATTCAGAATGGCTGAATCAACAAATACATAAATTGATTCAGACTGTGAGAATTCTGTAGATCTCAGAATAATTTTTGCCAAAATAAGAGAAGTCGTCGTAGTGATCAGCATTTAGTGAAAATACTCGCTCTATCCTCTTGTGTGCATGAGTCCGCCGAATTCAGGAACCACTGGTATTAACTGAGCAGGTCTGTTTTCAGCCTTGCAGCTGAGCTGCTCATTCTTTTCCCAAAACTCCTTCTTCTTTCAGACCAAAGCACACCAGCAGCCTGTAATTTCAGTGAGTTGGTTACCCAAAGCTGCCAGCTGGCAAGATATCTCCCATAATACAATGAATCTAGACTTATTCCTTCAATTGCTACCTTGTAATTCATTAATGTGTGTATACCTTGAAATATCTGAGAATGTCCACTACATGCACAGAATGTCATATGCAATATTCCTGAGAACTCATGCATTTCTTTACACTGCTACTTCACTATGGAGTAAAGAAAATTTCTCCTACCATTTTTTGGCATCCTGATTTTCAAGGCCAGAAGAAAAATAGGAAGCAAAGCCTGGAACTGGAGATTAATTAGAAAGCTAATAAACATACATAACGGCCATATTTGTAAGGCTGAGAAATTGTTTGTATGTTTCTTTGCACCTAAGTGCAAAGCAGATGAAGTTTTTCAGGATACAAAGAGGTTGAATTAATAGAGATAGGGCAGAAAGAACAAAGTATGAAGATATGCAAAACTCTTTGCCATCCTGTAGCTTGTTATTCTGTAGTAAAGATAGTGTGTAAGAGATGAGCTTGGCCTCTGTGATGCATCACAACAGCAGAAAAATGAGAGGAGCATTCCGTTATCTGTCATGAGTTAACAAGACGAAGGTCAGCAAGAACATGAAATGAATTTTTATGAGAATACTGGACATCTAAAACCACTCTATCTCTTGCCTGTATTATCTCTCTGGCTGTTCTTTCTGTATTTATGTTTTTGATTTCTAGTGGGAAAAATTAAGAAGAAACAGTAAGCCTCTGCTGTCCTGACATAAAATCTACAATAAAATTCAGCCTCTGGAAGAAAAGCTTAGAATCCGTCAGGGGAAAAAATACATCCCCTTGGTAATTGCTTAGCAGTGGCAGAACACTGAGGACGCTCTAAGGATATGAGGCATGAGATTATAGATCTAATAAAAACGTCTGTATAGTAGAAAGTAATTGAGATGTTTTAGAATACATTCAGCAACCATGAACTGACACAATAGGATGAAAATCCATCAGTCTGCTTGAAAGAACAGAACCAGCAACCTTCCAGTGTTCCCTTCAAGGACAATAGGGGGAGGGTATTTTTTCTGTTATACCTTGGAGGAGTTTCCAGTTTTTAAAGCACAACAGTGCTGGAGCAAGTTCTGTCAAACATGAATAATTGAATTTGAGTGGAAACGCAGAGACTCTCAAAACACAATGGAAGACTTTCGAAGGCATTCAGAGGGAAATATACGGGCTAGGTTTACTACTCCTGATCTCATTTGTATTGCTAAGCTTGGCCTGTTTCCAATGAAAGCAACAAACTTACACTGGTGCAAAATTTCAGCAAAAATAGCTGTGAATCAGGTTCAGTATTTGCAGGGATCATTTCTTAAGAGAAAGGAGCAGTGAGTATTGTTGGTACCTTTGCAAGCACTGAAATAGACAGTATGAGTTCATTAATAGCAATAGGATTATTGAAAATTTCCATCACTCCATACACTGTGAACAGCCTTTTCTCCCATCTTCCTCCAGTGGTGTTATCAGTCTGTATTTGTGCTTACTGCATTAGACACTAAGGAACTTCAACACTTTGTCTACAAGGACATAGTACAGATTTCTGAAGTCTACTGGCTTCCCAAACCGTTCATTCTTTCAAGAGTTCACTCGTGGAGTGAAGCCAGGTCCTGCCCTTTGCTCAGAGCCTTGTCTTAAGTTGGCAGCAACCTTGATATGGAGGTAGAGATGTAGAAATAGGAACAGAGTAAGCCAAGGTTCAAAATGAAAGAGTGGGTGACTGGGAACATGTGAAAAAAAAAAAAACAACTGAAAAAGAGCTCTGAGTAGAAAGGAAAGAGCATGAGTCAGTAAAGATTTAGGGAACAGAGAGAGAATGGCAGGCAGGGGGACAATTTACCACCCAAAGCAGGCAGTAAAGATAAAGAAAGGAGGTTATTAAAGAAGCAAAAGGTAGGTGGAGAAAAAAAAAGGGGCATTTCTTACTCACTATCCCTTGAAAAATGTTTAATTTTATCAAGTTTTGGTTAATTGTAAAGTTGCTGTTATTTAATCTAATTTTTGAGTTGTGCTCTATCTTCTCCCACACGATGCATATAGCCTATAGGCTGGGGCAAGGGAGCAAGGAAGCAACAGGGTCTCATTCTTTCATTGACTAAGCAGTATTTGAGCTTTTCTGACTTAGGAATGTCAAAAATGGCATCGAGGTTTTGGTCTGTTTCTAGGGTTCACAAATCCCAGGCTCTCAAAAAAATAGAAAAGAATTGCCTTTCTTCCCCAGAGCTGCAGAAATAACGTTTCCAAAAACAGTGCAGGCAGGATTAGAAAATCAAGCAACAGATCCTCCTTTTTACCCACGCTTGATGCTATCAAAACTGAAGACTGTGTGCACAGTGTGTGGTTTGTACCATCGCCTGAGAAGTGAGTGATTAAGAAGAGCTTTACGCTCCACGTGTGAGCCTTTCAGAAGAAGGCCTCATGCAGACAGTTCCTTTTATGCGTCTATGGCTGCATTTTTTACTCTCCCACGCTAGGAGAACAAAAAATATTTTCTTCAAATTCTATTTACTCCTGTGGGGTGGATTTATTTCACATGAATAATGTCAGGTAGGTGGTCTAAAGGTACATGAGATGCAGAAAAAAATCTGCTCCAGCCAGAAAAAGGCCTGAAAGTTTTCCTAATTTGAAGTCGTTGATTATTGATTTGGGATCAGTAGGAACGGAAGCCAATGCTTCATGTCACAAGAAGGCTAGTCATCCATCCCGTCCCTCCAAAGGCGTATAGCAGTTTGTTTTCTAGGCCAAGTGCTTCATGAGATTTTGAAAATAAAAATCACATTACTTTTGTTAACGTCCTCTCTGCTCACATTGATTCACTTCAATTCTGACCAGTTTTTAATGGCTACTGCCTATATATTATTAGGTTGTCTCATAAGCAGATAGAAGAAGATATATCCACATAAGAGAAAACTAAAGAGTAGCAGAGAGACAGGAGAATAAGACTGAAAAGGGTGACAAATCATCTGTCTGAGCTGACCTGGTATGAGGCAGAGTGTAGGGCTGGAGGGAAGAGGGAAGCTCCAGGGTCCCTGAATGCAGCTCGTCACAGTTATGCTGTGATGATGTTGACATTTGGCTCAGGTGGATCCTCTGAGTGTCTGCTGCTCCACCTGTATCACGTACCGCAGAGTAGTCTCTGATAGCATGTAGAAACTGCAACGCCATTAGTACAGCAGGCAGAAAGCCTCAAAAATTCACTATTGCTCAGAAAGTGAACAGAAGACATGCACAGCACTGCCATTAGCTGAAATATCCCTGGAGAATTTCGAGCAGATGGACTCCGCATCATGCCCCCAAAGGAAAGGAAAAGCTGTTCAGTCTCTGCCAATCTGACACCAAGGAAAAGATTAATCTTCACATTAACCCCAAATCTGTCAATTTGCTTAGCCCGGGGAATATGAACAAGATATGGCAACTGGCAACCTGAGAAGTCTGTCAGATTGTTGCCCTGACCTAGCTCTAATTGTGGCCAATATATGACGTGTCTAAGAAAGCAGATCCATAGACTTTTCTCTCTGCCCATACCTGGCATCACAACTGCCTAATATGCCTAATAGAGGATATTAGCAATACAGAATTCAAATTCTGTGACATATACAAGATAAAGTTTTTCTTTGTTTGCCTCCTTCTCTCCTGTTCAAGATCTGACGTGTGAGCTGCAGCACTCTCATAAGGCTAGCAGGGGAGTGGAAGATTTGTGCTTTGGCGCCAAAGTCTTGTCCTGGTGAAATGATCGATGATGCAGTGACTGCTGCACCAACACTACACCTGAGACAGTCTGTGTCCCTTTCCCCATCACCTAATTGGTCATTTGGGAGCAGGAAAGCTTCCTAACAGAGTTCTCTCGAGACTAAATTATGGCAACACTTACCCAGGAGTCTTCTAATTCAGATATCAAAATCTACCTTGCACACCAATCCCAGCCAACCCAAGCAATCCAATAAAATAAAACCAGCCCATACTTCTTTTATGGGCAGTCACAGCCTTTGGTTCTCAACATGCAAAACTGAAACCATAAACCCAACATCTGTCTTCACCTTAGGCCATCATTCCCCACCCATCACACCTGTCCAAGTAACATATTCCAGTGCTCGCCCTTTAATCCAGTCTGAAAACTGTCTTGCTTAATGCTCTTACTGGCAACATCGTCCCTCCAGCTCCAAAGGCAAACACACTCTTGATACGTAACTTCTAAGAATAGTGAAAAAGGCCAGAGTCCTTTCCAGATCTCCAGATTTGAAAATATGAAAGTTTGAGAATCAGACAGACCAGCCTGACACAAGCCTACATTTTTCTTCCCTAAATTGTGGTATCCAAACAAGGACAAGAAAGATGAGTTGTTGGTTACAAGTACAGATGAATAGAAAGAGAATCAGCATGCAATCACTTTTCTGACTGAAGTAAAAAGCCAACTCTCTTCAATGGAGCCAAGATTTCACTTGTATGGAATAGCTCAAGCAAGTCTATGTTAGATTTAAGCTATGATCACAGCCCAAGGTGAAGTATCACTTCAGTAATTGAGACACAGACAAGGATGATGCTGTACTAGAGTTTGGTTTTATTATAAGAACTTGAGAAATCCATTTTTTTATCACAAAAATATCAAAGAATGCCAAGATGGGATGTAATTTCATGTCACTCTTTACCATCACCATCCTATTTCCAAGCAGCTTGCTTGCCGTTAAACACATTTATGTGGTCTCTCTAGATTGTTTTCTTCAGCAAATTCACTGCTCAAATTTACTGGGCACACCAAACAAAGCAATAGAGGAGCTAGGCTCCCAGCAGGGAGCAGTTAATAATGCTAGCAGACAATTAATGTCAGTTCTGCATTAGGTGAATCCTGTAGCTCTACTTGGAGGTAGCCCATTTCTACCAGTTCTGTATTTTAAGGAGATATGTATTTTTACTTAAAGGAAGGGGACCAAGAGGAAATTGATAGGGTAGATGAAGAAACCAGTGTTACACTTCCTGAAGGACTTCTGTTTCTGCTTTCCCAGGCAATGACCTTTTCTACTCAGCACAGAAATAGATCTCCATTGGAACGCCTGCTAGATGCACTGCCCTGTCACTGAATGGAGAAGAAAATCTCAGAAATTAAAAAGCATAAGAGTGGAGCTGGAAAGGAAAGGAGGAAGTTGTAGCCTGAACGTGAAACTCTTTATTTTAATACACTCTGGAGAAGTAGAATAAGTGCTTCCTAATTAACTTGTATTTCAGTTATCATATTTATGGCACAAGTAGACCAATATATGAAGCATTTTACTAAAGGGTCTCCAGAGAAAATCATCCAATCCTGCCAGCAACCATGTTTCAGATGTTTAACCTCTCCAGCCTTAATGGTTCAGTTAATGTTCTCTCTCCATGCATGCAGATTACATCATCCTACTGAGCAAAATGCATGCTTGACTTAGGTAAATACCTTCCCTATTTAATATACAGTGTTTTCTATTTGTGGTCGTGGTTTATTTGGTTTGCTCATAAAAGTTACCAAGTTAAATAAAGGTATGGTAACAGAAATGCTTAATGTAGCTGTTGAGTAGGGAAATTAGACACAGCCAGCCATAGTGCTCCTGACCAGAAGACAACTGCATACTGAGGAGCTGGTGGTCCATGTAAGAGTTTGCCTGAACAGGCAGAGGCATGTGCCACACTGCACTCATCTCTTGGCTGCAGGACAAGCTGAAGACAAATGACTTTACCAGAGGAGCCTGCAGACAGTTCCTCCACTGTCCCCACAATTACACCACCTGCATGTCCTTCCCTTTATCTAAAACTGCAGCAACATGTTCCGATGTTTTGCTGACAACATAGAAATGATGAATAGGGTTGTTTTCTTGTAAGAATATCATGTAACTGGACTGACTGGCTGAAAACGGTGTAACTCATCCGTGGTTGGGGTCTTTATGGCAGATCAGAGTCCTGTTTGATGCTGCACGGTTTGGAGCTCCCAGCATCTGAAGGGACATGTGGTTAGCTATACTACCTTCTCTTTCTTTATATTGTTAACTCTAATAGGGAGACTTTCTTATTGGATTCATAAGAAACTATCATCTTCTGGTGCAAAACAGCAACTAAGAAAGTAATAGCCATGTCTCTGTTCTTAACTATGTACTTAACTGATGTCCTTGTGCCTGCACTTTTCCTATCAAAGGATAAATAATCAGACTGGGAGAGTTATATCTTGTTTGAAGTACCTCTCCATCAGCAGGAAGACCATATACTGGAAGCACCACCCAGTACGACTTCCACACTGAATTTTTGGTAGGTTTTGGTTGCCTTATTTCCCCCAGTTTAGCAGTATTAAGAACAGTACAACCCTAGCAATCTCTCTCCTTCTCTCCCTCTCAGGTGTATCATTGTTTGCAATGACAATTTTTTGGATCACAGACCTCCATCATCTTGCTGCCCTCCTTGCCAAAAAGCATGGTGCTTTCCTAATGGCTCCTCCATTCTCCATGGATATTCTTGGTTGCACAAGAGCCTTTTGAGCACTGATAGGATGCTCTGTTTTACTCTGAGAGTGAACATTTTTCAGTCTGTTTCTCCTCTTATTCTCTACTAAACTGGAATATACAGACATTAGATATTTGTATCTGGCCCTAATTAGCAAGTACCACCCATCAGAGTCGCTAAACATAACCTTGTTTCCAAAACCCTGTAGAGGGTTTCTGTATCACTCCATGTAAGCTCTGTGTTTTCCTTCCAGATTATTCCTGCATTTTCTCCTGTGGTGGAGCATCATCTCTTTTAGCGCTTGCTTTCAGCCAGAGATCCCCTTAGGGAGTCCCTCAGATGCTCCTTCAGAAGTCTCTTGGTGCTGAGCAGCCCAGTGGTGCATGTGTGCTGCTGTGGACTCAGATCCAGCTGCATAGAGCACATCCTGAGTTCTCACTGGCTAATTAGCTCTGCTGAGAAACCAGGTACATTAAATCTCAGCAAACAGCACCATACTGCAGATAAGTGCTTCTAACACCTAAGCATAGTGCACTTTTTCCCTAGGCAATAAAAGTTCCTACCCTTTGCTTCCACAAAGTTTGGTGCAGTTTGAGCAACTACTTGTGAAAACGTTCTGAATATTGTCTCTGTGCTAATTACTCCCAAATCCACCGGTATGCATTGGACCTCTCCTTCTCCAAACTGAAATGTTGCTTTTTTTGGGGAGGTGGGGGAGGTTGATTTGTTTTGTTGTGTTTTTTTGTTTGTTTGTTTGGTTGGTTTGTTTTTTTACTATCTCCTCATGAAGTACCTGTAGCAAAAATGTGATCAAAGTAGCCTATGCTTTTTCCCTCTCTCTTGCTGGTTGCCATTATGAACATCCCAAGTGATCTGACAAGAAAACTAAAAGATACCATTAACTTTGTTTCCACTGCATTAGCTCAAGAAAAGGGGAAAAGAAAATACTTACAAAGCATTACTAAGCAATAAACTGAAAAGATGGCTTGGTTAAGAGGTGACCCAATGCAGCAGAAATGCTGAGTCACAGCCTGAAGCAGTGACTGAGCACCTAGTGGGAAGGCAGGGCCAACCCATGGGAGCTCAGGTGCATGCAGTGCACCTCAGTGACCAGAAGGGTGGAGTGAGGATCCACCCCATCCCAGGCCTTGTTTAAGAGTTGGCAGAGGAGGTGAGGTTATCTTGTTACAGATCCCTGTGTAGCTGAAACATTTTCAGGCTAAGAAGAGGTTTTTCTTTGTTTCTGTGTCCACTGTTGTATTTAAGCATGTCGTCACTTGCTGTAGCTTAAAACTTTGCTACTTTGCTGTTATTGCTGCACTGGCTGTTATAGTGTTATAGTCAACAAAGACGGCGTTAAAGATCTGAAATGTAAATAATAATAATAATAATTAAAACAAAACAGCACTTTTAAGCTGGGGAGAAATTAATGGAATCAAAATGAGCAAACTTCTTGGAACCCACATGTAATTAACATACCATTATTTGTACATGGTAAATGATGACATTTCATTGCAAGAATTGGGAAACATCCAAACTGCTTATGACAAGCTGTAGTGGCTGTGTACAAACAAGAGATGAAAGATTTCAGCTTGTCATTCTGAAAACATACCATGAATCATCCTCAAGTAAGCCCCATGCTGACTAAAGCAAAAAGGGGAATGTGGCCTGAATCTCCAGCAAAGAACATGAAAAATGTGCTTAGAACTTCTACCCCTGGCTTCGGCTTACTGCTTATACTGGTTTTAAGGATCTCAGATTAAGGATTGCTTCCTCGGAACAGGGAGAAACCAGGGGTGCATGAAGATTTATTTTTGCTGAAAGGATGGGAAATATCATTTATTTTGTAAACTGAAATAAGCCATGGAAATGCTGAGTAAACTTTAGACCTCAGCATCTAAAATGAAATGTGACTGCGAGCAGTTTGAGAAATCACCTGACGAAGTTTAATCACATGGGTGGCTCTGATAAAATTGGATGAGTGAGGTGGATCTGTGCTGTGCATACACAGAGAAAGCAGAGGGCAGCCCCCAGCCATAGCAAAGCTAGCAGTCCCTTACAGTGATACCAAAGCACCTTTGTTAACAACTTTAACAACTAATTTACTTTTTTTCCTTGTATTTTAATAAAAATGGACTTAGTGGAAATTGGGAAAAAAATAATAGAGGAGTACTATTCCAATAAAGTCATTATCTCAAATCTCAGAGTAACTTTTTGTTATAACTCAGAAGCAATCATCTAGTCATGTTATTATGTTAAATACTATTATGTTAAATGTCACTAACCATGGTACAAAATTGTATTTACTAATGAAGAGCAATTCTATAAACAATGCAGATATTGCTCTTGAATACTGTGTACTTAATTGGGGTCTTGGTTTGAGAAGTTCTCCAGCTGATAGTGAAATAGGTCCAGCATTACCCTAGACGGAACTCCACTGCATTTTAACTGCTGTTAAAATGCCAAGGATTTCTTCAGAATCTCATCTGCTGCTTTATTTATTGTATTAGATAGACTGGAACATAAGCACAAGCCTTGGTAATGGAGAAAACTAGAAGAGCCAGCACCACCTTACAGAGGATCTGCATACGGGGGTGAAATTAAACGATCTATTCTGGTGCTGTATTTAGACAACTCTATAAGTGGGCCTAGATAAAATTCATCTGTTATTGAGAGAAATATTTGCAAGAAACCAAGGATACTTCCAACAAATAAGGGAATAAAAACATTGTTCTTTATTTATTTACCTGTAATTAAAATCAGTGTGCACATTGAAGGGGATCCAGCAGTGAGGGACTTTCTGACAGGATGGAAAAATGGAAGTACGTCTCAAGTCACAAGGGACCTCTAGAGGTCACTTGGTGCAATTGCTGGCTCAGGGAAGAGAGTAAGAGCAGGCTGTTTAGGGTACTATCAGGTCTTGGATATTTAATCACAGAATCACAGGATGGAAGGGATCTCAAGGATCACGAATCTCCAATCCCCCCCCTACAGGCAGGGCCAACAACCTCCCCATTTCATACCAGCCCAGGCTGCCCAGGGCCCCATCCAACCTGGCCTTGAACACCTCCAGGACGGGGCATCCACAGCCTCTCTGGGCAGCTGTTCCAGCACCTCACCACTCTCATAGTGAAGAACTCCCCCCTGACATCCAACCTAAATCTTCCCTCCTTCAACCTAAAACCATTTCCTCTTGTCCTGCTGTTATCTACCCTTTCAAAGAGTTGATTCCCCTCCTGGACATCTCCAAGGACAAAAGCCCATAACACTCAGAGAATCTGTTCCAGCGCCTGAGTACCCTCAGCCTCAGAGTGCAGCACTGTTGAGCCCAAAGCCTTGGGTGAATCCAAGGCTAAGTCCAAACCTTCTGTTGACTGCAGCCTTTCCGTGTTACTGTGATAGCACAAAGAACTTTGAGTGTTGCCTTACACTGTTCTCCCAGTTAGTTTTTGTTATTCATATGGCGTTCGTCATTCTCAAGACTCCAACCTATGTCTTTTGCCTCACTACACATGGACAAGGAAAAGCTTAACTAAATGAACCAAACTCCTAATTGGCCATTTCTGCTAAGGATGGGAGTGTGTGGGCACTCATTTCCACTGAGGCATCACTGAAATCTTAGTAATTATCACATCCTTACAGCTGTGGGATCCTTTCCTTCTGGTATACATTTCACCAGGAGCAGAGGGGCAGCAGATCTGCATCAAGCTGTCTGGAGACACCACTTCTGTGTCTGCAGCAAACCTGATGACTCCAAAACTGCTGTTCTGCAGCTGGTGAGTGTTGATAATCGCACTTAGCAGCCCTTCTCCCGCTGGGCCTAGATCCTGGCAAGATGATTCACTGACCCTGGGCATTAATTTACCCCTGGCAAAGGACCTGAATGTGTTTCCCTCTGCTCTCTATTGGTTATCCCTTGCTGCTGAGCACTGTGGCCTTACAGCTGACACCAGCCTCCCCATCCCTTACAGCCTCCTGCTGACAAAACAGCCTGCCTTCTGACTGCTATCTGGAGAATGGCATTGGTGCAAACGCCACACTCTTCCCTGTGCATTAAGAACTCCACTCATCCCTCAGGACAGCCTGCACCCAGCACACACTTACCTGTCTCTGTCTCCACCTCAGATGGTGGCAGCAGCCTGAAGCATGGATCCTATGCAGAGCCTGGTCCCCGGGCTTGCACTGCCTGGCCACAAGCCCATACTCCCTGGAGCAGTACAGGCACTCACTCACTGTGATGGGTAATGCCAACAGCCACTCTCACCTTTTCCTTACAGGATGCACTTCTTGGCTTTTATTCACCTCAGAAATTCTCCCATCGGTGTAATTCTACAGGTTACTGATGAAATGAAGCTGTATAATTCACCCTCCCTCCCCCCCACTTTGCAGTTCTCACACTGTGAGATGTAAAAAGCATTCTGCAAGTCATTTCATTGTTGATCTCTTGTTCCATTCCTTGGGGGATCATTGCAAAAATGTCCATCCCTTGTTCTCATCTCCCTTGGTCCAGATTTGTTCAAGAAATCACTAGTTGGGTTCGTCAGACTCTCTGAGGCTTTCATGCATATTTTCTCAGAGAAGTCCAGGAGACAAGCACTGCTGAAGGAGGCAAGGCCACAGGTTTAAGCTTAGCATAGATATCTTCTGAACGTGAAGGTTTCCATACTCAGAGGAAGGAAGTGTTGCCATGTCCTGGGACTGCCTGTCAAGTATGTGCAGTGCTTCCTAACCCCATGTGCCACCTCTCTTGCTCCTTATAGAAAGGAAGGAAAGAGAACAAGGGCTCACAGCAACTACAAAACAGGTCCAGCTCACCAAAACCCTTCCTGACACAAAGCCCCCACTGCTCTTCCCCCACCTCCATTCTTCACACCACTGCTCCTGCAGGAGGGTGTCTCTGCTCTATCTGCTGCTCCTCGGCACAAGGGAGCATCTGGTCACCATCATCTGATGAGTCACATGTTCCAGAAAATTAGAGCAACCTTTCTTGCACAGATCTAACAGCCAAAGGCATGGAGAGTGCAGCTGAAATGTGACACAGAGACATTCTCCAGTGAACAGAAGTGCCTTTTGGCACCATGCTTACAGCTGGCTTTTAGTTGTCTGAGTTATCAGACTGTGTTTAGCAGCAACAGTGGTATTTGTAGCAGTCAGGCGGTCTCTGTAGCTGCTGCTGTAGACGTTTGCGCTCGATACTGCTTGAATGAATACCAAGTTTAAATTCAACCCAAATTCAACTAAAGCCGTGGGTGAAGACCTAAAGCCATCATTGCTGAAAACACAGTCTGCCATGTCTTTAGAAATATTCCAGCCGGAAACTCAGGAGTCACCTTAGGCAGTGTAATTTCAAAGTGCCAGAATGGCTGGGATTGGCAGATTCTCTGTGTCCATCTGCTCCAACCCCTGCCCAGCAGAGACTCCCAGAGCAGGGTGCCCAGACCCATGTCCATGTGATGTCTGAAGATCTCCAGGGAGGAGTCATTGCAGCCTCTCTGGGAAGCTTTTGCCCGTGCCCCAGTCCCTTGATCTTGGTGGCCTTCCACTGGTCTCTCTGCAGTATGTTCATGTCTCTCTTGTACTGGGGCCCAGACCTACACACAGTGCACCATTTCTCTGCAAGGTTGCCTAACATTTTTCTCCTTTTCCTTTCATTCTTCTTCTTTTCCTCCTTGTTTAGCATTAATCCAACTCCTCCAATACTATTTACCTTTATCACAGCTTTACTCCTAGTGTAAAGGTCTGACAATGGGGTTCTTAACAGATACGATGGATGGGGACCTCAACAACTTGATCTAGTACTTGATCTACTGTCTGTCCACCCTGCCTGTGGCAGGGGAGCTGGAAGTTGATCCTTGCAGTCCTTCCAAGCCATTCCATGATTCTATGATTTGGAATTTTATTTAAGGTTAATATGGTTAGTTTTTTGAACCAATTTCCCCAGGATTTCTACCATTCTGCCAAAATGCTTACTCATAACAAAAGCCAAGATGAACCACAAATAACCCAAAGTAATTTATTAATCAGTGATTAAAAGCTTGGATGACCTAAGGCTAAATTGCCAAAAGTAGTATTTTGTACCCTTCCAGAAAGTCATGGTAACGCAAAAGTGAACATTCCAGAAAACCAAGAAATCAAAAATGAAGTGTCAAATCCTAAATTCAGTAACTCATCCAGATACCTACTTCAAGGTATCCTACATAAGAGGAGAATATGCAATGCATTAAAAATACAGAGGCCCCAGTTCTCTACGTGGTCACACCAATAAATTATAAAAGCTCCTGGCAGCATTCTGCTGCCATAAAATCAGCACAGCTTTGGTGGGCTTGAGAAATGTCTCTCATTAGCTGCATGTTTTCAACTCAGTTTGCCATTTGGCTCTTCTTTATACATCCTTGCTAGTTAAATACCGCTGTGCTTTACTCTGTTGAGCACACACATCAGCTCATTCCACCTGTTGAGCCACGCGTTGGCCCAGCAGAGGCCCAGGCAGCAGTGGCAGCAACCTGAGTGCCAGACTTCGCTCAGAGCTATGGACTGCCATAGGAGATGCTGCCAAGCTCACACTATCTCTGCGTAATTACAGCTTTTAGTGCAGTGGGGTGTGATTAGCTCAAGCTGTAACTCATTTAGTGCACTGTAATTACAGTGCACTCAGCTTCATAGTCAGTTTTGACCTAGAAAGGATGCATTTCTGGGGTTATTTTTAACAAACTGTCAGCAGTGCTCGTAGGTACTGCCAAGCCTCACAACAAAAACATTTGAATTTCGACAGGCACTTGACAGTCTTGTTGGCGGATGCCAACGTCAAACGTGTTTGGACGTCCCTGAGTACTGGGAAGTACCCTTGTTGCTCTCATTTGTGTGCCTTTACCTGTCATTTCAAGACTGTGTCTTCTATCAGAAAGAGATTCCCAGAGAAACAAACCCAAGTACTCTGTTGAACACTCACTGCAAAGGGTTCGACTTTAAAAAATTGTGTATAAAAAAGTGATTTTGTTTAACTCCAGCATTGAAGTCGCTTGCCAATTTTTGATCAGAGTTGTCAAAAAGATGAACATGCAGTAAGTGCTGGAGTATGGAAAGCAGAGCCATTATGGGAGCTGCACGTGGGAAAAGTCTCATCGCATGGTGGGATGCAGTTACTGCAATGAGAGCAACTGGTGCCTTCAAAAAACACAGCTTCCACCAAAAAAACTTATGTTACTTTCCCAGTATACGTATGTATAAAAGAAATGGCAGTAAAGCCACCCTCCAAGGACTGTCCTCTTTTGTTTATTTATTTTATTGCATTTTTTAATATTATTATTTATTACATATTTCAACGAATGTTACTGCACAAACATTACCAATGTGTAGGACAGCTGCCAGTTTACCACATTTACGTTGTAGTGGTTTGGTGATGCAGAATCCCACGTGCCAGTCACACGGAAGGATCTCTCCTTTATTTTTCTATGCTAAAAAGAGTCTTCTGGACAATCTCTCTCCTCTGTGTTGCTTTCACCAGGTATTTCTGGGCATGCGAGTGCTGCTAGAATTCTTCTGCAGGACCAGAACTGCTTTCCACCTGCTAGGAAGGAGGAATTGGTTATTTTACCTGGAGGAAAAAAAAAAAAAATCAGCTGGTATTTCTTTGATCAGTAGGAAATGAACATTCTATATTCAGACTAGTATGGAGAATTGGTCATTGCTTTTAAATCACACATAACTGAAAACAATGACCTGAAATACCATGAAAGCCTGGTGCACTTTCTCTTGTTGCTTTCTATGTCTTTGGGCTGCAGGCAGGGATGCAGATGGACCGACATGGATGGGGCTGAGTTTGTCTGCAGCAGAATGTGTAACAGATATGCCGTGCTTCTGTTTCAGAAGACAAATACTGCACCTCTGCTGACATCAAAAATCTCCTCTCCATGAAAGAAGCGGTGCTGAAAATCAACTTTACTGGAGGTGACCTTGCTGTAGCTGGATGGGGAAATGGGAGAGCTCAGATGCACGCCCACTTTTCTTGCAGAGTGATGCTAGGATAAGCAGCTTGCCCTGGAGGCAGCAAGCAAATCTTTCCTATCAGTAAGCAAACTGTGTTTGGTTGTGTGCCCTCTAAGAGCTCAGTCCAGAAGAGCGCAGAAACCTCTCTGCAGCACGGTGGAGGTGTCCAGCATGTTAGCAGAGCACTGCCTGCACCAGGCCATGTCTGCCTTAACCCAGGGTTGCAAAGCCAAGCTGTTGTGCTTTCCTGCACAAACAAGTCAAAAGAGTGCTGTCAGGCAGCCTGCCAGGGAACCTGAAACGTGAGCCAATGACCTCCAGAGCGCCTCTTCAAGCTATGTGTGCTTGTGCACGCTGAGCTGCCTCTCCAGCTAACCAGCAGCATCAGTGCTGCTAACTGCAGTGGGAAACCAGTGTGAGCATGCTGCAGTGACATAGTGATAGATGGAGGCTATGGGAGCAGTACTCACCAGCCATCCACCAGCATAAACACAGTGGCTACTGTCTGTACATCATTATGGCACTGTTACATGTTCCAAAG
>NW_024884697.1:36147779-36250381 GCF_019232065.1 Centrocercus urophasianus | reverse complement strand
TTTGAGACATCTCTCAAAGAAGAGGCCAAGTAGGTCTCCTGCAGTTCAGTGTACGCATCATCATAAGCTCAAGTGTGCCTCTGTTTGTCGTGCTGGGAAATGCTGTGAGCAGTCAGAACAAAGAAAAATTAGGCTTTGGAATCCTTATCACAGGATGGACTTTATTCAAAGTAAAAATAGAGTAATTCCTCCTCTCTGTTGTTCCCTTTATTCTTCCATTGTCACTTCTCTATGCTACTACTTCACAAATTCAGTTTCTAAAGCCAGGACAGAAAACTGATTACAGCACTGTGAAACACTGCACATGGCTGATTTTATTGCTAGAGGTCCCAAGGTCCCACTAAAATGAATGAATAACTAAACAGAGAGAGCGTGTTTCCTCCCAAGAAGAGAATAGAACAAGGCTAGGTATTAAAACACCAGTGTGTGTTAATTCAGACAGTGTCACCCATTAGATGCCATTTCAATGACTTTCCATTGACTTTCAATGACGGATACTCTTAAGTATTTGTAGTATGAGCTGTATTCGGTACAAGGTGGTACACTGAAGTCAGCAGAAGTTTTGCTGGAGTGAAGTGGTCAGCTTCTCAAATATCTGCAGCACCTCTAGAAATGTGGTTTCTGCAGTTGAGCTGCTGGGGGAACAGACTGGGACTTACGCAGATGCACTGAGGTCTCTCTTCTGAACGGGCTGCCCTGAGTAAATAACTCTTCTCTAGAAGCATTCACAAATCTGTGTGCTAGGACACTGACAGCAAAATAAAAACATAGAAAAGACAATAAAAAAGATTCTCTCAATTTTCTTATTAGAGCTGAACCAGCAAGCATGCAGCAAAGATGAAGAAACCCAAGGCAGGGAACCAGAAAACAAGAGAAAACATGAATCTGTTTGCATGAAAAGAGGACTTGATTTGAATGGTACAAAGACAGGAACTCACTTCCTACCCCATCTTTCTCGTCTTTTCTCTATTTCCAGAGAAAAGGAGAAATTTCATCTATGTTGTGCTCCTCTTAATGAATAAAAGGAGGGTACCCAAAAGTCAGGTTAGGTGCCTGTGAGAAAAGGGAACCTGTCCTGGCATTAGGAGAGAGCTGGGATTTCAGGAACACTCCCTGCAGTGTGTAAACTTGTGGCTCTCTTTTCTTCAGCCCATCTTAGCACACAGCCTTCTTATTCCATTTCTGAATTTCCAGCTCCCCGTTCTGAGGGCACATGTTCCTTACTTCAGGTATGGATTTGAAGATCTGCCTCTGAGTTTTGTGGATCCAAGGTCTTTGAAGTAAGAAGAAACACATAAAAATGACAGACTACTTACTTAGGAGACTATCAGGAGCCATATTAAAAGCAACTTTCATCCTCTTTGGCCATCCTGCCATACATAACACTGCACAAAGGCCCTCATAATGTGTAACTGATGACAGCAACTCTTCCCCACGTGAGAACAGTGGATCATCTCAGACCACTGCAGACTGACTACTGTATTTCCTGCAATCCTTTTTCTCTGAGTGATAAGAATTTTCCCCTAATAAGGGAGGTTAGTGCCTAGTGCATCTGCACTCATGCAAATTGCCTTCTCTTTGTCACCTTTCTGGAATACATTCTAGCTACTCGCTCAGTTTCCACTGACTTGAGTAATGAGCAGTCTTATTCAGCATCTTGTCTGCTCTCTGCCTTGAGTTTTGCTTTTTAATGAGCTGAGAGGGTCAGATGATTAGCATGAAACTGCTCCAGTTGCTGCTGTGACTATCCATACCTTCTAACAACAGTACTTTACTGGTGCCAATTACAGATGTTCTCCTAATTTTCTCTTACTTGCCACAGATACAGACAGTATCCCACTACCTGCTGACTTCACAGAAAGCTCCTGTGCATATCTCTCTCCCCAGCAGTTCTGACCCAATCATGCATTCTTCCCCAGAAAGAGTCCAACACCTCCATCTTATGAGCTAATCACTCCCCAACTTCCTTCACCACATAATGAAGTCATCCTTGCTCCCTGTCACATGCAGGACTCAACCCACGCACTTGCTTCCCTTGCTCTGCTCTGGAGAAGGGCAGGCACACATGGCGTGGATGCTGCCCTCTGTCTGCAGAGAAGGAAGCCTTTAGCCCTGGACTCAAAAAGTTGACACAACAAAGAGAGAATGGGAGATGAGAACCTCCTCCACACCCCCCAGATAAAGACTTACTTTCAAATATGAGGCAACAAAAAGACTAAAAAGCACAGGCCTTTGTTAGACTACAATTTGAAGTGTCTTCTAGCTTGACTTTCCTTTTTTAAGTCTTTCATCATCTATCTACAGAAACACCCCCAAATTCAGAAGGGGTTAGAAGATAATTTGTAGACCACATTAAGTCATCCATTGATTTTCTGTACTTATACTACAATCTTCTGGGCATATTGGTTTGAGTCTTGTATCTGCACTTGGGCACATGATACCCTTCCTTACTCACATCAGAGGTGTAACTGAGCTATCCATCAGTGTCACATTTGCTTATAGATCTGGCTATCACTCAGCCAAACGTGCTCCAAAGAGGCATCCTTTTGGCAGTTACAGCTTTTCTTTACTGACTGTGCTTTGGCAAAAACTTGCTGCTAATTTAGCAGTAATTGTTCCTTTCAGGCATATGTGTCTCTAGTTTATCTTTCCACCGTATCGCATCTTTCTTAATCCTTGAAACCTATGTAGGCATATAACTGAATATGCACTTGTAGATTTGTTAACGTTCTCTCTTTAGAGAGTAGAATAACCACTGCATCCAGAAGATGCTGATGATTTAAGCTGGTTTCTGTGGATGGAATATGGTAGATGCTTTGGGTTGATGCATAATGTTTAGTGACAAGTAAATTGTATGGTCATAACACAACCCAAACAAGCAAGAAACAAAATAAACCAAAACAAAACAAAAAACAAATTGAGATATTGATTAAGGTGTAGGTGGCTGGACAGGAGAGAACTGGCAATATTAAACAAACACAACTTCCTCTGACAGAGTAATGTAGTCTTCAGTTTCCAGACAAGGAGAAAACGTTAGTAGAAGATGGTGCTGCCAGACCTTAACAAAAGTAGGTCTGTTGTTTGTTTAAGCCTGGAGAGGTCACTCAGCGATCTGCCAAGAGCACCACGTTGCTCTTTATTAAATTGAAATGTACACAAATTCTTGTCCTGTCTGTACTGAACATCCAGAGATTAATATCAGATCGCAGCCTCATAGTTGTTATTGTAAAGCCTTTCCTCCAGAAATCAGAGAGCCTCAGAGTTACTCATGGGTGAGACCTGACAGTATTCCTCTGGCAGGAGGAATGAAGGAAAAGTGAAGTGCAGAAGCAGCAGTGAGCAGGAGCACTGTGAGCTTCTGCTTTCACTGAAAGGTGTGGTGGATCTGCAGGTCCATTTGCCGTTTCTCACAGAGGCCTTTTAGCAGCAGCAAACAAAACAGCAGCTGCAGGAAAAGGTGCCATGCTCTGATATACTTTCACAACAGGAACACTGCTGCTTTTGAAACCCCACTCTTGATCTTGGGCTGTATTGCTCCATCCCTATTCTCTGCTGTACAGGACAATGTTGGATTCCCTATGTCCAAAAGCACAAATAGCTGAGCCTGCCACAAGGAAAAAAGGCTGAGCAGAAGGCAATCTCACACAGAAGTTAACCACACAAACAGTACTGTTTTGGCAAGTCAGTAGCAGAACCTCTTTTTTCTTCCACATATTCCACACAGGCACAATTAGCTCAGATGCCCACTGTGAAGAAAATATGTATTTGAGAATGCTGGGGCTCTATTCAGCTCGACTTTGTTTCCGGTTGAACCAGTGGGCTAGCAGCAAGGATGAATCTTCTTGTGGTCGCACACAGGGAACAACAGAGTGCCGAATCAGGTCGTTACATGCTAGAGTCCATTTTCACTTCTCTCTTCGTTCTTCCCTTTTCATTCTCCACTTCCCCCTCCATCTGAGCAGTTAATTTTGTTTAGCCCTTCCGCAAAGAGCTCTACACAGAAAGAGTAATGAAACTACCAGTAGCCTGTTAATTAAACTCCCTTCCTTTGTTCACTGTGCCTGGAGCACTCTGAAGTAAAGGGAGATATCTGGTGATTTTATTGATGACTGAACATTACCGGTTCCTCTACATTGTTAACACTGTAAAAGAAATCACAGGCATAACTGTCCTACAACAACAATTAATGTGGGAAGCTGGAGGGCAAATTCTTCTAGAAAGAACAGTTGTACAAGAGAAGATACTTATGTAGTACACTCGTGTAGGTGTGTAGGAGTTTGCTGTTTCTGGTTGTACAGCAGCTCTGTTAAGGGCTCATGAGAACACTTGTCACCTTTGTGTTTATTTTTACTAGCCCTGACTGGTCTTATATTTTAAATTACTTTCTTATTCCCTGTTCCCTGCTCTGCCTCTCAGTATCCGGATGCCTTGAGCAACATCTTTACAGCTCTAATTTCTTGCTATTCTGACTTCTGTTTCTCGTATCCCCTACTCTTTAATTTCCATTACTGTTCCATTAAAATTATTAGGAATTTTGCTTCCTTCCCTTTTTAAACATTTTTAAAGCTTTTTGGTCTTTCACTGTTACATAATTACAGTTACTTTTCCCTAGGAAAATCTGTTTTCCAGCATTCCAGTCTCTTCTGAAAGCACCTGAAAGAGCCAAATTTGTTATCTTTTTCCATCGTCTGAATGTGTTGGCCTTCTTCCCATAGCTCCAGTCTTCATTCTCAGTGCTGCCCTTTTTCACTCCTCTCTGCCATCTCCTCATAACTCCTGGCTGTTCTCCAGTTCTTGTCCTGCTTCTGTGATTGCTCCAGGAGAAGGAACACAGGTAATCCCTGTGGGATTGCTCGGCCCTTGTTGCTCTCGGCCCTGGTGTCAAGTACCACAGAGCCTGCATCAATCACAAGCAGCTGCTGCAGGGCTCTTAGTCTCTGTGCTGCAGCTTGGGCAACATATGTGCTTGCCGCAGATCGCATTTCCTGCGAGCATGGGTACCAAGCTCTGACAAGTCTTTATGGAGCACATATTAGCTGAGCTATCACAGAGATGTATAACCTTTTCAAAATGGGCTGTTGTCAGGAGACATGAAAATGGCACATTTTTGACATGAGGTCATCCTCCTGCCAAATATCAACTTCCATCTCTAAAGCAGGAAGGCACCAGAGAACTTTTTATTTTTAGTATGAACCAAAACACATTTTCTATTATTCTTGCTCTCAGAAATGCGCCTCGCTGATTTCTAAAGTACTGTTGAAATTGTTTACATATTCGTGCTGCTTTGACAACAGAGGTATATAACTGGCTACTTGACCTCCCCAGATCTTTAGGCAGCATAAAACTTGTCTCTGTGCTCCAATCTGGCCTCACTAAGTGCTGTGCCAGCATTGCAGGTCCCTGGCTGTCTTATACTAGTTTCTTGAGGCTTTGTCAACCCAACTAATGAAAGCTGCTACAAGCTGCTTGTGGACATGGAAACCGTGCTCAGGGAGATGGAAGTAACCCCTTTGGAGCTCTCATTATGTTCAGTGCTTGCTGTGCATTGCTGTAGATGGTATCTGTCACTTTTTGTGATCACCAGGCTACACCAGGGTCAACGTCCCCAATGATACCAGCGGTATCCAAGTTTTTCTTTCACTGAGGCCTAAAAAGGCAGAGAGACTCCAGTGAGGAAGTATCCCTGTGCACAGCGGTAAGCTGTTCCTGTGAATATCAGCAGGCATGATGGAGACAAGGCCCAGGAGACAGCAGGCCTCAGCAGGACCTCTCTGAGAAGCTCATCCTGCGCGCAGCAGGCACTCGTAGGACACACGCAAAAGGCACAGATGAAGACTCTGTCTGAGTCCACCTTCCCAAAAGGATGCTCTCCAGGCCTGCAGCACCTCCCTGCTGTCTTCACCCTCAGCCTGTCTCTCACAGCATTGTGGGGACTGCTACTGCAGAGAGGCAGAAGAACAGCAGGTCCAGAGCAGCACTGGTACCAGCACTCAGCAAGGCTGCCAAGATGGGAGGGAGCTTCTGTCTACTTGGTGGGGGGGCATGGAAGCCTCCAGGCTTCGCTGTTGTTGATTGCTGCTATTCTAAGCTCAGGGAGGTAGAGAACAAGCTAACCAGGGTGTTAGTGCTTGCCATGGGAGGCTCCTGAGATCACAGTGAAGGATTGGGTTATTTCTCCAAGCGACATGAAATCAGATGGTGGTGGCAGCAGTCACAGCTGTGTCACCACAGCGCTAATTTCATCACACAGTTTCAATTCTGCTCTGTTACGTAAGGAACATTTTTGGTTCCTGAAGCAGGGCAGAGGTATCTCCACCTCCATTTATCCCTCTTTTCTTTCTACCAGTAGATTTTATCATCTTCTCACTCAATTTATCTCCTTTTCAGAAACACACTCCCTGATGCCTTCCCATCTTCTCATCGCAGTCACATAAAATCTCATCATTAGGATATAATTGGTTGGTGGTTTAGTAATGTACCTCAGTACCTAGGGAAAATAAAAGTGAGCACTCAAATCATTCTTTCTGTGCATGACCAACAACTTTTCTATGAAACCTGGATCTGTGAATCCAGCTGTGGCAGAGAAGATCTGAGAGGAGTGGCAGCTTCCTCCAGCACACCACCACATGTCTGGCATAGGTCTTGGGAGGTGAAGCACTGAGGGAAGGAGTGCCTGGATGGAAACTATGCATCCTTGGCTAAGAGAAATCAATTCAGTATATCAGGCCAGAGCAAAGGTCACAGAATCAATAAATATTATTTATTTTTAGACATATTCTTCCCAAGTCACTCCCTCTGATAGCTCTGGGAGCTCCTTCCTTCTCCCTGCCTCCAGCTGTATCCCCAGGCACAAGGAGACACACCTCCAGTTCCTCATTCCCCCTCTTCTTGTAGAGAGCATGGTTGTGCTCACAGCTGTTGGGCCCAGCAGCTGAGGGGTCAGCAAGTTATCCCAGGAGTGGGTTATGTCCAGAGGACACAGCAAATCCACTTTCACCCTTCCTCCTCCTGGTGAGGAGCAGTAGATTGGTTTTTATTTGTTGGGTTAGCTGCTCTGGCCAGACAGGAGATCCAAGTTGAGCCTATGCTCTTCCCTTTGCAGAGATGGAGGCAATTGCATTAACAGCTCTGGGCATGCGTCAGGTCACAGCAGTGTCCTTCAGATCATACATGAGCTTCACACTTCCCAGCGCAGTCAGTATATGGCTTCAGTCATAGACCAGCTCTGCATCTAACCCTATCTGCAGGGCTCTGAAGCTGTTATCTCCTGCTGTCTGCCAGCTCCCATCAACACCAGCACACAACAGAAGGATCCAAATGTTGCTCTTGCTGTTGGGGAAAGCAGCAAAATCTTCTGGGGCACATAATTGCTGCTGTAGGTGCAAAGGCAACAGATGGAAAATAGGTTTAGAAGCTCTGAGGATGTCTGTGATGCTCAAGGGATTGCAGATAGCTGCAAATGTTTACAGTAAAGGCAGCTGGAAAATTACTCAGGGCCTCTTTACCTTCCTAGAGCTGACAGAGTGACTTGGCCACCTCCTATACATTACCCTTGGCAGATGGTTGAATATCTATCCACTCAGAAGTTGTTAATATAGGGAAGAGTATGGCAAACCCTAATTTGCAAATTTTAAGCATGTACAAAAGATAGAGAGTAAAGCTCACCCAGAAACAAAAGAGCATGAACAACCTCCACATCCGCAGAGATGAATTAGTTCTTCCTTACCCTCACCACGTACAGCTCAGTAGAAAAACGAGAAAAATGAGCGAGCCAACTTTCAGTGAGTTTATCTCTGCTCCACTGACCTTGGTTTTGAAAAGAATGCACGTGCTCATGCAGAAACCGCACTGCCTTGCTCAGTCCTCTCTGACTGCCTTCTTGAAAAGAGGGAAAACGTTCTTGAATTTCCATCTATTTTAAATTCTGCTTGCATTGAGAGAGCACAGACAGAAGCTTTGCCTTTCACTGAAGTTTCAGCAAAGCTCGTACTCAAAAGCTGAAATTGCCTTCTATCAGGCACATTTTCTTATCTGATATCCCTAAACTGCATGTTAAAGCTGGGTGGGAAGACGCTGTCTATGGGCTTTCGCTTATATTCTGCAAAAGATAAGACATGTAGCTTAAACCCCAGCTGCACAGACTAGTGCTAGCAGACATGCCAGGTACACTGCACATTTCTTTCAGCAGCTTAATTTTATTATCCTAATTCCCCTAGAATTGCAGGAATCTACAAGTCAAAAAAAGCCGGAGATAGCTTTTCAGAAATAAGGATTTGGGTGATTTTTCTTGCTGTTGCCTGACTGTAGCTGAGAAAATCCTACCATCTGCTGGAGAAAAGAAAATCTGCTCCAGTTTCCATAACTAATTTCATCTTCCTGAGTCTCATGTGCCCTTGTCTCATTTTTGCTTTGGTTCTCCTTTTCTTTGTTTCATTATCATATGTGCACAGCAATTTGGTTGTCATTCTGTGTCAGCGTCTCAGTTATTCACTCTACACTTTAACTCCCGCTGCTGTTTCACAGTGAGGCAGACAGCCTCATCTCATTCGTACTAACTAGAAGTTTTGTGTGGGGAGAAAAAGCTGACTTCATCATTTTTTTATTACTTCTTGAAATATAAGGTGACTTGATCCAGTGTGTTTCTGACAAGCAGGCTTTTTGTGCTGGCTGGAACAGGTGATGGTCGTGCTAAGCCAGGCCTGCCAGCCTGGTGCCTCAACATAGTTCATGTAATGAGAAGAAAGAGCACATATGACAATCCCACCTTAGGACATCAGATTTCATAAACTGATTATAGAAAGCAGAAGGCCAGCATATTAACCTGGTTTAGTGCATGGTGGTCACATCCTACATTAGATATAGGGCATGATTCTCACATGCAAGTGGACACCCATGCCTCCAAGCTTGTATGTGCATCATGGTTCCTGACAGGGCTTTGATGGATGCACTGGTAGGAGCCAAATCAACGATTCTGACCCTCCCTTCTCCAGGAGTATCATCCTCACTTCTGCACCAAGACCAAAAGCAAGGGCACAACAGGGGTGTGGGTGGGGCTGCTGGAGTCTAACTGAGATGTGCAGTATTGCAGACATTTAGTACAGCTCCATCTGGTTTTTATGCATGTAAACCTCCTTGGTGTTTCCCCTTACATAGAGCTAACTTTGGCCTTTGTGCTACAGTAACAAACCCATCACTGACATTCCAGAGGGAAGCTTTCCTCTGTTCCCCCTCAGTTTCACTACTCAGTGAGATAATATGTAATATAACATAGAATCACAGAATCATAGAACTGTAGAATGGTTTGGAAGTGACTGTTAAGATCATCTAGTTCAACCCCCTGCTTATAGGCAGGGACACCTCCCCCCAGACCAGGTTGCTCACAGCCCCATCCAGCCTTGAATGCTTCCGGGGGGGGGGGCGGCATCCACAACCTCTCTGGGCAACCTGTTCCAGCGTCCCACCACCCTCACAGTAAATAATCTCTTCCTAGCATCTAGTCGAAATCTACCCCATTCCAGTTCAAAATATATATGTAATCCCGAAGTCTGACATGTATCTATTTAGGCTCACAGTTTTCAAATGCTATTTATAATCAATACACTGTATAAAAGCCCAACTCTTCCAGAATTCTGTAAGTCACAGGTTTAAAAAACAAAACAAAACATTATTTATTCTACTGTGTGTAAGTAAAGAAAACAAAAGAAGAGTGACCTGTATTTTGAATACTGTTATTGTGCTTTCAGTATAGGCTGCAACACCATCAAAAGAAACAGAATGATATAAAGCCTAACAAGTAGTTGTCTGCATAATGAAACAGTAAAACAAAAAGCCAGGAAGGTAGCAAAAATATCTTTGATCTTATATATTACTTACCTCTTTGAGTACATAAAATAAAATAGGAGGCTTTGCTCTGAATTCTGTGCATTTTATAACTGCAAAGGGACTAACAACCCCAAATCCTTATTACAAAAAGGTGAAAATCATCATCAGCTTGTTCCTTCCTGGACAGGCAGGGAAATATCAAGGACAAAATCAGCTCTACAGTGTATCCAAAGGCTGCATAATTTGGCAGATTGCTGAGTTCACAGGGTATTTTCTAAATAAAGGAAGTACGAGCTGCCAGAAAGTGAGGTCTGTGAGAGGTTTTGTATGGGGCCATAGCCTGCAGCAGTGTTTGTGGGGCACACCCGATACATGGTAGCAGCCACCCAGCAGTTACCACAAACTTCAGACTGACTGAAATGTATTGGGCGTGAGGCAGAACGTTCTTGTTACCAGTTTGTTCCTGCTGCTGTAGATTATAATTTTTTTGCTTCGTACATCCAAAAAGGATTATAATGCTGGAATCCTGTGATGCTTAATGTTCTAGTGGAAATGGGCTTTTTTGATGTGAAGCCATACACAGGGATGAAAAAAGTGCTAGAAAAATATTTGTTTGCACCAGAATTAGTCCCTCAGTATGCACAAGGTAGGCTAAACAAGAGCATCATACGTTTTCTCAGAGACTGTCAGAAAGCATCACTGTGGTAAATAATTTAAATGGCATATGCCTAGTTATGAGATGCTGTTGTATATGCAGGAGGCTGTGTGAGAGATGCAGGAAAAACAAAACAAAACAAAAAAAGCCTGCAAGAATTATAACACATAATTCCCATGATGTTTGAGAATAGAAAATTCACACTTGAATCTTGCCTGCTGAAACACCCCTATTAATTCAGCTAAATTGGGATGTAAAATGATTAATCCACTGTAGCACTCCTCTACAGACACTCACATCAAGCAGTTGTCCTTCATCAATTATTTTCTGATTTTTTTTTTTTTTTTTTTTTTCCCAAAGAAACAACTTAAGGATTTCTGCATAATGACCTGCACTGATCTTCTCAAACTGCATCTAAAAATGTCATCCAATTCTGTGCATGGTTAAGATTTAAAATATCTTACTTGAATATAAGTGATCAGAATAGGAAAAATACTTCTGATGAGTGCACCTGTATCAGTTCCATCGTTCTGGAAACGAGTTAGAGAAAAATGGATTTTGTTGCCAGTGCTCACATACCTCTGAGTGAAACGACTGTAAGCACACTGATGTTTCACTGCTAACACAGGACTTGCCATGTAGAAGTGAGAGAGGGAATGGGCTGCATTCATTTCAAAAATCATGGAATCACAGAATATCCCAAGTTGGAAGAGACTCACAAGGATCACCAAGTCCAACTCCCGGCTGCACACAGGACCCAAAATTCTACATCTGAAAGTGCTGTCCAAATGTTCCATGAACTCCTGCAGGCTCGGGGCTGGGATCTCTTCAGACAGCAATGTGGTGAGCTGTGAGAATGTATCTCCCATGGCCACTTTGTCCAAAAGGTACAAAGAAGCCAGAAAGCTTAATGCAAGATGAGAAGCAAGAAACAAGCCACAAAGAAACCTGTGTTGGGCTAAGCACATGTGATGTGCTTCACCTCAGCCTGGGTTAAACCTGTCTGCACACTGAGTGAGGGCGCAGCAAACTGCTGACAAGGAACAAGTTCTTATGGCACTTCTTCAGTGAGAAAAACTCCACCATCAGAACACAGGTCTCTGAAGGACCAGGAGTTAAAAAACAAACAAACAAACAGATTTTTAATGAATAACAGTGATCTGATCTCAGAAAACAACTCTGAGATGCCAGAGCAACTCGATCTTGTCCTTCATGGAGAGATTTTTTCCTGCCATGGGTCACTCCATCAAACAAAGGAGACCAGACTGATGTGACAGCTGGCAAGCCAAGGGCCATATAGGTGTATTCCTCTTCCCCTGCCCTCACCGTGTTGCTCCTTGAGATACCTGGAATCACACTTATGCACACAGGGTCAAACACTGCAAACACTTGTGTCAGAAGAACACACGTGCATGGCAGGACATGGCCTCTACACAGTGTAATTTCAGATCAGACTTGTGTCTGACGCAGCAAAGAGGACATACCTGCTCAGGTATAAACTAGCAGTGAGCAACAGCAAGTAAACTTTCAAGGATCAAAACAAGGATATCTTAATAAGCTACATATTGTAGTAGTGACATTCTGGCACTGGAAACCTTCATTCAGCTTCCAAATCGAGTTCAAAAGATTAATGTCATTAAAAAATGTGTAAAGCTTTTTAATTAGGAAATACACCCATAAGCAGAAATGAGAATTCTCACCTGAGAGCATGCTCACCACTTCCCTGCAGTCACCACTGTCCACAGCACTGTGCTTGGCTGTGCTCCATCAAGAAATGTCTTCCTCTCACTCGCAAGCTCTTTTCCTCCCAAACCCTCAGGGTTTCTGGTTAATTCTCACTTTTTTTCCTGTAGCCTTTTCTCTCTCAGACTGCATCAGCCTGTGTTGCTCTCTTTCTGCAGCCGAGCCTGTTTGAGTGCTTCCTTCACCTGATGTCTTGCAAAGCCCACAGCCAATCAGCATTTATTATAGTCATTATTATAGAAATCTAAAGCAGAGCCTTAAATGCTTGACAAACAAGCATGAAAATACCTACTTATTGCCAGCAACTAAGAAGCTGCAAATGCTTTTCTTTCTTTCTTTTCTTTCCTTTTTTTTTTCTTTTTTTCTTATTTCTTTTTTCTTTTTTTTTTTTCTTTTTTTCTGACAGGACGTTATTTATAGTAAGCAGGAAACTGGGGACTGTAAGTGACTCTGGGCCAAGCAGAACGATGGTGAAATCTGTCAGGATTTCTGTGCTTGCCATCATTCTCTCTCACTGGGAAGTGCAGAAAAATAGGGAGTGAGGATTTCTTGTCTGATACCTCAGGCTCTCAAATAGCCTGTTCTCTACCTTGACAGGAGTTTAAAATAAAACAGGCATTTCTTTCTGCAAGAGAATCATCAGCAAAATGCTGATGCGTGTGTTTTCCTGAAGGTTGAGTTCAGTGCCTCATGCTATTTGGCAAAAACCATTGCAGCTTGGGATGAGCTTCTCTGCTACCTCCTAATGAGTTATAATGCCCAAGATGCAGAAAGAAACAGCAGACAGATGGAACTAGTGATTTATGCATAGTCAGGAACAGAAGATGAGTGAGAGTGTTTATTGGAGCCATCTGCAAGCTTCATGCGCTGATCTTACAGTCTATTCATTATATCTTGACTTCACACCAGCAAGAGGATTCTTAATACACAAGTGGCAGTGAGCAGAAATGTAATAAGGTCAGTAGTAATGAAGATTTTAAGTTCCCTGAGAAGATTAGCAGACCTCAGTTTTCTGCTGAAAGAGGAAAGACCTGCAGAAGATGCCCCAGTGTATGACTCGGACATGCTTATTGGGGCACTGTTTTCCTATGCTTCTGAAGGCAGGGCATTTTGGCAGCCAGTGACCAGCCTCAGACAGTGCCAGGGCTCCCTCTTCAGTGGAAGGGAGATGTCCTTGGCTTTGGGATCAACAAGGAGGATGTCTCTGGGGCCGTGTGGCACCAAGGAGGGTGAAGGGTGACTACTGAGGAGGACAGAAAGCAGCCACCACACTTAGACCCCTGCCTATCATCTAGGATGACTGAGTGTAACATGAAGCACAACAGGAGGCTGTATGGGGCAGGGAGTGGTGAGCAAAGGAAAGATGTTTCCCAAAGTGTTTGTAATGACTTTTTTTCTCCCTGTATCCAAACCAGTGAGCAGAAGTTAGTGTTAAAATCCCCTGAGTGGAGTGCTTTACCTGCAATGAAACCCAAATAAGAATCTTCAAACCTAACTCCCTCGCCTGCTCCCTGCAGTTCCTGGAAGTTCAAAGTTGCTCTGTGCCCTGTCTTCAGTTAATCCCAGCAATGGATTAACTGAGATTCACAAGAGTGGTCCCTTTCCATCACAGAATCATAGAACTGCTCAGGTTGGAAAAGATCTTAAAGATCATCCATTCCACTTGTGCAGTCCTACCCTTCTCTGACCCTCTGTCAGACAGGCTTTCTCTTCTCCTTGCATTTGCTTTCAGGTCTCCTTTCTGCAGATTTTGTCTTGTGCCTATTCGTATGCCTCCCTCTGCTGTTGCTTTTCATTTTGTGCTTCACAGCTATATCATTTGTATGAAGTACTGCAGAGCTGCCAGAGCAGAGCACATTCTCTCAGCAAAGGAGCATGGAAAGTGCTGGGGAAGGAGTGGTCTTTTTTTATTCCACTCACAGTTACATTTCAGTGAATGCATGGGTTGCTGGAAGTAATCAGCTAGACTCAGAATCAGCGTTTTTTAGTGATGAATTTCATTATTCAGTTGAGATATTTGCTAAGTTAAAACCTTCATGAAAAATATCAGACCATGAAATTCTGGTTTTCAGCATTTTCTGAATGCAGTAAGCTAGAATTTGGATGCACTTGCAACTTGTTCAATTTCTGTGATACTGGAGGATACAGAGAGGAATCAGGTTAAAAACACACACTGGAGAATATGTAATGAAGTGTCCTGCTGCAGAGGAAGAAGGTCTTTTTATCACTTGTTGAAATGAATGTTTTGAACATTTTTACTGAACATGGTCAAGTTTGTTCAAAACTTGAACTGTAGGAATAGTATGCCTATGTTGTGTGCAATTTCACAGTTCCACCTACCCAGTAGATATTCCCAGTCTTCCTTTGCATTCTTTCCATTGATTTTCCTCTGGAACTGTTATTATTAGAAATTGGCTTCTGTTATAATAGCAAAAGATCATAATGCAACAAAACACGTAAGTAGATTTCAGCCTTCTTCCATCCTAGTTTCACAGAGCTAAATAAATCTGGTAGATTTCTGTATGGCTTTCTGTTTCTGGTTGGACTTTGTTCAGGAGAAACTGTTAAACACTCTGAACTGTTATAAAAGCTTAATAATGTTTATTCATTTGCATTAGGGTCATGTAATTCTCTCTCTAATTTTATATTAAGCATTTGTGAGATCATTGCACCACATAAGAAAACTGAAAAAGAATAGTATTACTCTCTAATCCCAATCAGAGTAAAAATAACTAGATTCTAGCTTTCATGTTCTTGAAAAGAAGAACTACCCATTTAGGCAAATCAGTTACCAAAAGCTCCTCCTGATTAATGTAATGATTAACAGTAACAGCTAGAAAAAGTCATTTTGAAACCATAAATGAGGCACAAAACACCCATCATATTCCTGACTGCCTGATTTCCAGATACAGCCTGTTTATCTTCAGTCAAGTATGTACTGCAATATTCCTGAAGTAGGAGTATCTTTTAGAGAGGAACAGAATATTTTGCCCCGTCCAAAAGCTTCCTGGACCACTTGAGCATCTAGAACATTTACAAGCTTCACTGGATTTTTTTATGTTACTTGAAACTTCCAGAAGTGTTTTCTGATGGTTTTTTTTCTCTTTTTTTATAATTACAGTTCTTGGAAAGACTCTTTGTTTGAGATGAACAATCACTTCAGTTCTACTCCTGTCCATTCCTGGACTCTGCCTTGTTCAAAAGTGTCTTTCACAGCAACACCTGCCCTGTGGAAAACTGATTTAATATCAATTTGAGTTGTTATTTTCCATCATTTAAATGTAATGATGGAGGAAAATTAAAGCCAGAATAACTGTTATTGCCAGAGAATTTACAGATCTGCTTCAAAAGAAAATATGCAGTCAATGGCATTGTCACGTCTCCTTTTCTCGATCCCACAGGAACCACTAACATTTTTTCTAGGTTTAGAGATAGCATTATACCTATCCCTTCCTTAGGAAGCTTTATTCAGACTGTATTTTCATACTTTCTAAGGTATTACTAAATTTAAGATCTTCACATTGCTTTCCCATTCAGAATGTTCCTTGCACAGAGGAAATTAATTAGATGTGATTTGTTCTGATGTATTAATGTCAGCTATTGCTCATTACTCTATTGCCTTTTGGTGCTCACAAGTAGATAATTTATTCTTACCTATCTCTAGAAACAGAAAGGGCACAAAACGTAATTCCTTTGGTCAATTCTTCTCACACTCCTTTCAGAAATGGGAACTGTGCCTTCCATTTTCCAAGCCTCCAGAATTTCCTTTATCCTTGACGATGCAATAAATACTCGCTCCAGCAATGCTGTTATAGCTCTGCACACACTGCTGTTGATAGGAAGGCTGGTTTATTCTCTCCCTCACAAAAATCTTTATAGGGAAGATATGCCATAACTTTCAGATGTTTGGGAAGATTTGAGTTACTGTTACTTTATGTTCTTCTGAAAAAAAAAAAAAGGGATCAAGTCTTCTGGAATGTGCTTCATTGTCAAGGTTCATGACAACTGTAACATATACAGTGACTACAAGGAAATGACAGTTCAGATAGTCAGATATTTTGTGAGATGGAAATCCAGCTAAATTCATAGATTACAGGGTTTCATCAGAGAGGAATGACAAGAAGTTTCCAGTAGCTGGGCCAGTGATGAGCTTCACACATTGTATTTCATTTGTTTATAACTATAAAATACATGCCAAAATGGAGGGTATAACTCTCAGCTTACCAGAGTCAGCCTGTCAAGATCCAGATGTGAAACACTGGCCTTTAATATACAAGAAAGTAATAAAAGTATGGTTAACAAGAAAAAGTAGTATTGTATAACATGGAAAGGACCTAGAAACGGATGGGATGATTTGCTTCGACATAGATTTCTATATATCAGGCTTTCTTAAGATAGAAATAAAGTGTCAGATAATGGAGGAGCTGTGTGGTACAAGAACTAAGAAAGAGAAACATTGCTTGACTTGCTTTTCCCTGATTAGAAAATGTTTCCGACAGCCTGGAGACCACATAATCACAACACACATTTGCAGAGGTGGATGGAGTCTTTATTCAATTGCCCTGCTAAATAACAATCTCAACAAGACTGTGAGAGAGAATAGAATCATAGAATGGATCATCACAGATACCGGTGTTTTGTTCTGAATTAATGAATTCTTGACTGTGAAAAAAAAATCAAATGTGACAGTAGGCCTTTTTTTAACCAAATCCCCCAAGCACTGACTAGATAACTACCCTGAACGGCTGAGATACTCTCAGTTCAGAGAATATGTTTTTAGTAATGACGTGCTAGAGACCAAGCATTTACAAGATAAGTGAACTTAGCTATCTACCAAGAAGATGAAGGAGCTGAGATGTGCCAGCAATCCATAAGATTAGGATGAGGCCTGGAAATAGAATATGCTTTGAGGATTATGTATTAAGGAAATAAGGATAAAGACATACATAGTACACACATTATGGGTGTGAATTCAATTAGCAATCAAAGTTTAGGACGGAGTCTTGTAGCAAGATAGAAGGTTTCGTATGCAATATGCTAAGGATCAATTGAAGTTGCCACATCACCTAAAGCATCAATCTCAGCAATCAGTCACAAAGGGACTGTATTTGTAGCTGTCATGATCTAGCTGAATGGCATTGCTTATTGCCAACAGGTTTAAAAGCAAGGAGGGCCTTGACTCACTCCAAGTTACAAGCACTCCATTCTGTCCTGAACAGGCCACAGATGGTATTCCATCCAGTATAATAGACAGCTGGTGGAAAAACAGGGGAAAGGAGACAACCCAGGAAAAAAAAATCACAAAAGAACACCAAAAACCTTGGTAAAAATCCTGTTATTGAGAGAAAAGCAGATACTGCCTACTGACTCAGTGATAGATCAGAAAATTCTCACAGATCTGGAGGTCCCTCACTTTCCCTACAAGCAGATAATCTCCTTTCGGAAGACAGATTCATGACTTTGAGTATGTCTTCTCAATATCCTGCACAAGCTTTTACACTGAAGAAGAAAACAAAAGGGAGAAGTTCTTGATAAAAAGGCACACTTATTAAAATGTGTGCACATCTTTCTTCTTTCCTGCAAAACTGGCATGAGATGGAGGAATTATGTGAATGCAACTCCTGTAGCCCTATTGATCTGTGTAGGAATTGCTGCTACACACCGCTGACAAAACATGCAAGTATGCAGTGAGTACTGGATTTACATTCCTCCTAATCTAACATTCCAAAGACTTAGACTCAGGATGTGGTGAGTAAGTGAGGGTCTATGTGATAAGCTTGGAAAGAACAAATATTAGGACTTCTTGCCAGGAGTAACCACCTGAGATGGATGGAACACGTGGATGACAGGGATACCCTGTGCAGAAGATGAAGACTGCAGAGCCACCCAGGTCTGGTTCTGACTCCCAGCTTTATTGCCTGGGAGGATTATATTAATCATGTAGCTACTTTTAGGCAGAGGAAGAATTCCACCTACGTACAACTGACAATGATATGTGATGGTGCAGAACAAGCCCTATACTCTCCAACTGCAAAGTTCTGAACTGGATTTATTAATCACTTCATTAATGACTGCGTACCTTTGGCCAGAACAGGTCAGTAGAGCAACAGCCAAATACAGCTGTACTGTAATTGGTAATTGCATTGGTTCTTTTCACCTTCTCCCTCTTTGTTCTCTTCTCCAAGAATCTCCTCAATATGGAGTTTCCAAAACAAACAGTTTCAAACCTGGGGAGCAGCTAGCCTGACAGTGCCACTTTGGTCTGATGCATCTGATGTTTGCAGAGAGCCTTATAGAAGACTTGGGAAGGTCATTACTGGAAAGAATTATTTCAAACCCAGGAAAGAGCTGACTTTCTACATGAAAAGCACCTTTACATCTTGCATCCTTTCACATTTTTTTTCACAGTAACAGACATTAACACAAAGGGTTTTGAGGAGGCATGCAAATTACATAGGAGGTAAAATGTGCTTTAGGTCTCCTTGCCGACAAAAACTTCTCAGCAGGATTACTGGATTTGAATCCTACTCATACAGATAAATATAATCTTATCAAGCTCAGCTCAGTGTGCGTGAGAAATGAGAGGTTCTCAACACGGAAGTTGGAGGCTAAAAAGATAACAGCACTCAGAAAGAAAATGGAAGCCACAGAGATGTGTGGAGAGAAGGAGCTTTCCCAAGATAGCAGAGGAGCTGATACAGCAGATGTTTAAAGAGGACTTGTCAGACAAGAGCATACTGAAAACTGCAAAAAAAAAAAAAAAAAAAAAAAAAAGCAGACCAGGATTAAGAATATTTAAACACTGGGGATGCAAAAGAATAAAAATACATATTCTGCTGCTACTTGACAAAGTGCCTGAATTGAATTTAAAAAAAAAAAATGCTATAACATCATGTCCTAAATAACTAAATATAACACAGAAGAGCAGGACTGACATATTTCACAGAGACAAGCTTAGATCAAAAGGAAGGAAGAACATATGCAATGGCATTATGGAGTGCCAATGCCTGTGACAGAATGAGCAGTTCTAGAAGCTTACAAAAGGAAAAAGTGATCCAACAGTGGAAAAAAAGAAAAACGGACTGTCATATTGTGAATAAGTGGGGAAATTTATTTAGTAATCTAAATAATTTTAAAATTTCAAAGTATTTATTCAGAAATGCCCAAGCATTACCAAACAGTGTGATGAAAATGATACTATTAATGTTGTCTTCCATCACAGTCTTCCGGGAAACATATAAAAACTCTTTCAAATTTTTAATTCCAATGCTGATGATGCCACGATGCTTTTAAGTTCTCCAAAAGAGCACAAAGGGAAACGCGGTGAGTGGGGCGAGAAGTGCTGAGAGGCAGCAGAACTGAGCTCTACGAGCGATGCCGAGGCTCTCCCCTAGAGGGCAACGGAGGCTGTCTGAGAGTCCTCGTAACCCGGAGGCTAAAAACGTTTTAGGTGAACATCAAGTTACAAGTCTTTTGCTATTCTGCCCCCGTCCAACCCCAGCTGCTTTTTAGTTATAGCCAAGCTTTTTCGGACTTATAATCAGTTATATTCAACCTTCGCTGTAAAAACCTTTTCAAGCTGAGAAAAACGCATCTATTCTCTTTGAAAGTGTTGGGAAGGTGGAATTTCTGGAAGAGCAAGGAATAAATAGCTTCCCTGAAAACAGCAAACCACTCTTTCCTTCATATCAATGGTTCTTAATACAAGATTTTAGTTCATTTATCGGTGGGATTTTTTTCCTTCTAATTTTGAAGACGTCCACCCCTGTGGATGTGTCAGGAAGCTGTCGTGTGTTCCTGAGAAAGTGAAAAGAAGTCAGGGTGCCACAAGCTCCCTTGTTAAGACTGCAAAAATCTCGCTTTACTTCAAACTCTGCTGCTGCTTTTAGACTTCCTCTGTTTTACTTTAGCAGTGAAGCCCCATGCGGGACATGTTACCACCAGATGATATGATGACCCTTAAAAGGATTACAATGAATTATCCTCTGGTGACTCTGTATGTTATCAGAGAATAATGCAAATTTCCTTAGCTTCTTTTCTTTACAAAACCTGTTTGTGTTCCTGTGCCATCTACCATTCCTAATCATAGCCCAACCACAAAACGAAGCACTCTGCCCTCCTACTGTTCCCCTTACACTGTAAAGTACTTTATCTTGTTTTCTGAGCAACAGCAGAAGATACACAAACCTAGGAAGGAGCTATGTGGTGGCAGCATTGTCCTAAGCTTCCACCCTCAGGTGGGGGCTGCTTCTGCCCCCAGATTTTATTCTATGAAACTGAGCCCTGGCTGGCAAATCTCCTACCCTGCCAACTGTGTTATCCCCTTGGGCACCCAACTCACATTTTCTTGGGGAGCAACCTGCTTGTACTGTTCTCCGACTATTTCAAGCACTAGGTCCACCCTTAAATTCTCTGTATCCTTGCAATTTCAAAGGAAAACATGCCCTAATCAAAGCCTGGTATCAAAGATGGAACAGAGCTTGTCCAATTTTACACAGCAGTTTCCATCTCTTCTTTCCTCTGCCTCCAGCTAAGAGGGTTGGTAGCTGTGGCCTTCCTACAGGAAAATTGGTCCTTTTTTTTCCTACTGCCATTCATGCTTGCCAGGGACATGCAGTGTGGGCAAATGCTTTCATCACTCAACATATCAGTGGTGCCAGTCATGTATTTCTTCCACTTGAAGCCCTAATGATTGAGATACAAACTCCTATTATCTATCAGCATTCTAGGTCCTCAAACATGAATATACAATAGTGCACAGTCATTATCCCCTTGCTATAAGAGGCCAATTACCACAATTTCTGTGATGTAACCTAGGTTTGCACAACCTAATGAAACCTATGTCAGCATTTATTCAGTTCAGTTGACATCATGTGATCAGATAACTGGGCTTCTCCATAAAAGATTGCTGTTTTGGCATGCTGGCAGCCTCCCCTCCTATTGCAGACTGAAATACAAGAACTGTAATGCTAAGAAAGCACTCTAGGAGATGAGTAAGAGGAGTTTACTGGTGACCTCCAGGAGAGGCAAAGAGTGTGGCATGGATTCAGCTGGTATGCCCTCTACACAGACAGTTCCTAGCTGCCCGAGTGCCTGGTGTCGTGTTCCTCACACATCCGACACTGTGACCTGCCCATGGTTGTCCTGTGGGACTTCAGGCGCTCTGTTTCCTTTCTGCAGCTCTCATAACATGACAGGGCAAAGATGATGATTCTGAAAGCAGCGTTATAAGAACTGCCCTCTGCCACAAGGCCAGAGGTGATTGAGTCACAAATTGCACACAACCACAGAGTCAGCCTGTTAGCTAGGCCACAGCCTTGTGAGTTAAAGCTGAACGGAGAGAGCCTGTGTGTACCTCTCATCAGTGAGAATTATCCCATCCCGGTGCCTCCTTCAGCAAAAAGTGGTGTTGAATCATAGAAAGCTTTGTGCAGAAAAACTCCAACTTATTTCTGAGAATGAAAACAATTGCTTGCTGCGTTCTTCAGCATTCTGTACCTAACAGCGGAGGGGAAAAGCAGTGTTCTGCAGCTGGAGATGCATTTCTACAGACCTACGTGAAAGAAAAAGAAATGCTGCTGGAAGAATACTCAGCCTTTAATTAACTCTGCCTATTTGAGGAACAGAACAAAAAGACTGTGAGTGGAACATTGGCCGGAGATAATGGACTCCCAGTGACACTGACATAATGAGATAACACTGAAAAGCAGATGGAGCTGAAGTTGTACTTTCAGGGTTGGAAGCATTCATCCTCTGGCAATTGCTGTGCCACTAGTTAGCTGGGCAGCACTGGAGGCACCAAATGTCTTCTGTCTGTACTGACAGCAATTCCTCTTGACATAAGTGGAAAGAGGATGCTCAGCATTTCCAAAGTTACTCAGCAGTTCGCAGCTGCTCCCAGTTATAGCAACTGGCAGGCGATGAAAACCCAAGGTACAAATTTGTTTTATTTTAAATATGGCAACATGTGCTATGGGTTTATATTACCAACACATACACAGCTAAAACTGCTATGAGAGCACGCTGAACTCAGTTCCATACAAACATGAAGAGCTCCTTCACTGTGGGGGTGACGGAGCAGAGGAGCAGGCTACCCAAAGAGGCTGTGGAGTTTCCTTCTGTGGAGATACTAAGGCCTCGCCTAGACGCCTATCCGTGCGACTGCGGGGAGCGCACTTCAGAAGGGTAGGACTCGATGATCTCCCGCTCCCCGCTACCAGCCATTCCACCCGTGTCCCCATGCCGCGGGCAGCTCCCAACGCCTACCGTCGCCCCCCCACCCCAGCCACCAACGGCACTCGCATGACAGGCCGGCCCGCGCCTGCGCTCGGGCCATGGCGGCGGCGGCGGCGGATGAGCGGATCAACCGGCGACCGGGCGCGTGCGCGCGGCGGGCGGGGCTGCAGCGGAGCGAGAGGGGCGGGGCGGCGCGGGGGCGGTGAGGGGTCCCGGTGCCGCTCCCGCTCCGGCCGCACTGGTTGGGCCGAGCCGCGTCTCCCGCCCGGACTCGGCCGTGGGGACAGGTGAGCCGGCGCCCTGCCGGGGTCGTAGGGCTGGAGGGGTCGTCTGCGTGGCCCCGCGGTGCCGCCCGCTCGGCCGGGGGTGGCGGCTGCCGTGCTGCGGGACGGGCCGGCCGTTGGGCGGTGCGGGGGTCCCGCGGGGGTCGGCCGCGCCGGGAGTGCCGCCTGCTGGGCGGGCGGAACCGCAGCCCCGCGGTGTGCGGTCTGCGGTCTGCGTGGGGCTCTGCGCCCGGCGGGCCGCTGGCAGCTCGGCGGTGACCGACACCCGGCGACAACCAACTCCTGACGCGGGCTGTGCCGCTCGCGGAGCGCGGTGCGAGCGAAGCGAGCTCTCGGGGCGGAGGGCGGGAGGCCTCTGCTCGCATCTGGAAGTTTTCCTAACTTCAGTCATTTAAACTGAAGTATAGAAAATATAGATCTGTTTGGTCGCCGTTACGCAGTTGAGTCGCTGCTGGTGCTTGTTCGATATTAACCTAACGTTCAGAATTTTGGGGAGACAGCCGTGGGTACTGAATTGAAGCTCTCAGCCAACGTCAGTGTAAGAGAACTGGGCACAGTGCAGCTCCCATCACGTCTGCCCTACGGTGAGTCCGGCGCTGCTGCAGCGCTGCTCTGAGTGCAGGAGGAGAATGGCTCGGTGCGGCTGACACCTGGTACCTTCCAAAGGCACTGAAGCAATTCTGCGTGCTGCTCCATTTCAGAGTTCCCTGACAGCTACTGAGGGTGTTTGCTTCTTTGGTCTCATAGTAGTTTCGCGTCGCTACTCCTGAGCTTTGAAGCAGTTGGTTTCCTGAGCAAACAGCTTTCTAGAGCTCCTTTCTGAGCTCTGACTTAATGCAGTCTGTTTCAAAACTGAAGCACTAATCTGCTCACTTGTGGGTGCTGGCTTAATTTTTGTCTTGTTGGGGAGTTGCTTAGGTGCTGTAAGTAGAGTGAGTTGCTGAGACAGATATAACTTAGAATGCAACAAACAATGTATGTTTTTCTTTTCCTTGGTCAAATGTGGGTAAAGGAAAGGGCTCTGTTTAAACATGCTTTCATGTCGAATTACTGTAAAATGAACTTCTCAGAAAATAACCGTGCAGCTCTCGTGTCCACACACAGCATTGAACTTCTGGGGATACTTCATGTTCTGTGCTTGAATTGTCATCATTGTTTGTTTAAACTTGTTAACTTTTACTATGGAAGGAAGAATTTCCCGAGGCTGTAGGAAAGACTGTTGGGCTTGTGTGCTTCTTACTGGGAATTGAACCAGGGTGAAAGGCAGGCTGATTTACTAATGGTTTTTCTTTAGATCTTACCGTATTGCTTCAGGGTTTTACACCTGGGGGAGCTGAAGTGCTGGAATTAGTGGAAAATGGAAGTTTAGGATTGCTGTGCTTTGGGGGCGATAAATATTCTGTTGTTGGTCAAGAAGGGCCAGGGAATTACATGTACTGCATTCTACTTTTTTTTGTCTGTTGTCATGCTTTCAAGGAAATGCTCGTGCAGCCACCCAGTACAAGAACCTATGCATGCTTGTGCCCTATGGAGTTGTGCTCTAGCTGCCTCTCCCTCTGGTAGATCTTTGTGTGGAGCGCTTTGCCAGCATTTAATCAACCGTGCTGCTGATTTGGCTCTCCTCTGTTCCCTGGTGGCTGTTCCACCACCTGCCTCCCTATTGCATTTCACACAACTGTTCTCTGACACCTCTTGGGTAATTTTTTGAGGGGGTTTCTCCCTTATCCCCCATGTGCTATGAAATCTCTGTCATGTTAGGCTATCCTCCAAGCAATTTCTCATGTTTGTCTCTTGGGCTTTTGTTTTGGAACAGAAAATAAATTTGATACAGAAAACACATGACATCATATAGTTAACTATTCCAAATGAGCCAACTGGCTTTTCTTTTTGAGCCTATATCAAGCCCTGAGGTGCTCAGATTTCTGATTAAAAGCAGAACAACTTCTAATGCACAGCGGACAAGATATTAATAAAAGAGAACAGAAGTCCATCAGTGAAGAAACAGAGCTGTTTTCTAGGAATCAAAGTAGTTAAGACTAGGTGGCAAATTACCTAAAAGTGGGGATTTTTCTAAAGTAGCATTCAATGTAATGAAGGCAGTACAGAGGGTATGATTGTGTTCCCAAAATGGTACTATGTAAATCTTGGTCAGACCTTGCTTCCATGGCAGGTGTGCTTCTAAGGAGATGGGAAGCAGCTGAAAGCTTTCTGAGATGGGTCCTTACGCAGCCCCTGCTGTTGCGTGAAAGCAAGCAGTGCAGCTCTTTACCTACGGGGATTCAGTGAATTGGTGAGGAAGTAAGAAGTCCTGCTGCTAAATGTCAAATGGTGCTGTACTGAGTGACACATTGTTTCCCTCCACCCCCCTTTCTTAATCTGTGCTCATACTGATATTGAATGAGACTGCCTTTCTAGTTAACTTCTATTACAAGGCATGTAGCAATAGTAGTAGTAATAGTTAACAACACATAATTGGTAATTATATGTTTCAGCAGTCTGTCTTTGAGAGATGCACAGTCTTAGGGGTCAGAAAGATTTTTCCTGAAGGCTTTGTTTCCTTTTAGAGGGCTGCTTCTGGATTTTGCTTGAGTGATTTATTTTGCTGTTATGCTGTGGATAAAGTTGATAACCTCTCTGTTTACTGCCAGTAGTTTGCTTCCTTCCCTCTGCTGCTACAGCTCTTCCACTAATGCAGAGTGAAGGGCTTACAGCTGGAGCCACTTGAATGGCCTCTCGCTTTCCTTTAAAAGGTATGAACAGATATTGAGGCTAGTGTGGCTTTTACAAGTTTTTCAGATGTCAGAAGGTCTAATTGTAACCAGAGAGTATATTTAAAAAAAAAAAAAAAAAAAGTTTTTTCCTCTGAAAAAAATAGTATTCACTTTCACGATCTTTGGAATTAAATGGAACATACGTTGTTACTTTGTGCACTTGCTTTGAGCCCAAACTTAAACAATCTGCATCATTTTGGAAATGTTTTTTATAAATCAATTTCTGATCAAGGAAATGGTTTCTCTACCTAAAAGGATGATCAATTTAAACTCAGTAGAAGCTGCTGCTTGTGGCTTTATCTGAAGAAAACACTTGGCCAATAGCAAGTTGCATACTTTTCCAGTAGTTTGTCTCAGTTAATTCACTTTTTTGTCATTTTGTACTGTAGACTTGAAGGAGCTTGGTGTTTCAAGGACTGACCTTCACCTCTAAGAGGAAGGTATATATGCAGCACTGAGCATTATAAACTGAGGGATGTTTAGGAAACAGTTCTTGTAATAAGGTGCTGTTTAACAGCAGATATGTTAGTATGAAGTGTTCTGTACAGAGTAGCTGGTTCTGGATTGTGCACAGTTTGAATTCTGTACAGTATTTTGGTATGTTTGTTATAAAACAATGTTTTATTCCATCTGGACTCTGCAACAGGAAAATCTGTTGCAGATGTAACGTATATGGTAGCATAAAAAAACCTCTTGAGAGGAACTAGAAGTGTTTGACAGATGGTAAGAGGCATTTGAAAAGTGAGATTTTCATTTTGAGGAAGTAACGTGGACTTCTGATACAAGATGAAGAAATAAGCCTCATTTTCTTCACGCTGTTAGCAGTAGATGCGAGTTTGAGCCTAGTTTGCCTTTTCCCTCAAAGTGCAGTGTTGATAGTCCAGTGAAACCGTCACTTCTGTCTCTTTGCAAGCTCCTGAGTTTGCAGTGACTTTGACACAGAACTGAAGTGTGCGTATCTGACCTTCCTCCCTTTTTTTTTTTTTTTAATTCAACCATTTCCCTGCACCGTATCTCATTTCATGTTCTCGTAGCATCTAGGCTTGAATAAATTCGTGCACTATCTGTACGTTCATGTATTTTCCATTGCTGTAATCCTGTCAGCCAGCGTTTGTATTGAAGTAATGCAGAAGGTGTTGATATGGCTGTTCAGTTGAGGCAAGGGAAAGCAGCTTGTTTCTTTTTGTTATCTTTAGCTTGCCTGCAAGCAGAAGCTGTGGTATTCTGAAGACCAGCTGATTGTTTTTTTTTTTTTTAAAGGCTTGGACTTCACAGGGCGGCATGTTTCTCCTAATTTAAACACATAATTTATTTTTTTTTAGTAAAAGTATTGTTACACAACTTAAGGAAGTGTGTTTGTTGAAGGAACTGTGCATCAGAAGATAAGTTGGTTTTGGTGCTCGTTGGTTTGAAGCTGATAGCAAGCTGGTGCCCAGTATACTGAAGAGGATACTTGATTGGGGTTGGTCTTTATCTTTCCTTAGGAATAGCTGCAGTAAGCTCTGTATTCCCCTCTTCCCCCCCGCAAAGGTAACAGTACTCATAGATGATTTACTTGACTCCTCAAATGACAAATGGCAGAACCGTCATTCCAACGCTGGGATTTTCCAAAGTACAGGAGGCTTTTTTATGAATACCTGTGGAGTGCCTCATCTCAGCAGCTGGCTTATTTTCCTCAGAAAAATGTTCTTTACATATGTGTTTATAGATGATTTGGAGAGTTAAGGCAAACAGCGTGTTACTTAAAATAGGTATATTAAGTAACAAGGGCGTCATTCTTAATATGAGATTTGGGCAGTGAATGCTGGTTCAGTTGCTGTCTAATTTGTGAATTACTGACGGTTCTTGGCAGCATCCTGTAGGAGAAATGTGATTCATTTTAAGAGACATGGACACTTTTTGACAGGTACACACCAGGTTCCTTTGCGTGAGATTTTCTGTTGAATTTTTTTTTCTAATTACTGTTTCAACATGTAGTAATAAGGATAGTTCTGCAGGCCAAGTGAGCACTCTCCTAGGCAAAGCACAGGCAGCGTTTGTTCAGGCAGTGCTCTGAGGATTCTGTCTTGCTTTTTTTTGGTTAACATGCTCAGATTGTACATTCTTGCAGTCTTTGCAAGTTTACAGAAGTATGTGATGATGCCATAAATGTGTGATTAGATACTGGTCAAGTGGTGCTGAATTAAGAAACATACATTTACTTGAGAGCTTAGCTTCCCTCTTCCAGCTGTGAAGTAATGAAGATCACTCAGTATGGGGATTCAGTGATAGAAGACATTTGCAGTGCTAAATAGCATTTTTTTTGCCATTATTGCTGCGTGTTAAGCTGACCAATGGAAGTAGCTGCTTGCAGGTCTCTTTGGCACAAGCAGCAATTAGAGAGCTCCGCATGGTGCTCGTCTGCAGGGACATCAGTGCTGTAGGACTGGTCTCCTTAGCTAAGCCAGGGCACTGACACATCACACTGCTGGAGCCCTAGGGGCTGCTGTGTGGGAGGTAGCTGGGCAGGAGGCCTGCTCTGTGTGAGGTGGGGCGTGCTGCAGAGAGCAGAGCAATGCGGCTCTTCTTTCAGTGTGGCCTGCAAACCTTTACCCTTTGTAAAGCAAACACTGTTCTTGAGCATGGCAAGCATAGCTAGGATATTGTGTGGACATGGAAACATTTGGGCTAGATAAACTACAGGTCTTTGTTTTGTAGCTGTGGGGGTCAAAACTGCACTGCTGTATTGTACCAGGGGAATGGGTTTACCATTGTTTGTTATTGAAGGACTGCTCAGAGTGCGTGCAGCCTAAAGGCAAATATTTAATGTGGCCTGGAAGGTCACCAGTCTTCCTCCTCACATGACATTACCTTTGTCCGATAAGAGCTGCATTGTAAGGCCTTCAGTGTAAGTTCCTTTTTGCATTGTTAAGAGCTCTTGTGATGTTTCTCTCTGTATTTTTCCAGTGGGAAGCCATCATAAGAGTTAGTTTATCTGTTGCCTGCTGAGAGCTGAGATGGTTTAGATAAATGTTTGGAGTGGTGTAAGCAACTACTGAGAATGGGTACTAATATAGAGAAAATGCTAGTCGTTTAACTTTTACTTTCCACTCATTCCCACTCTCAAATGTATCATGGAATAAAGGCAACTCCCATTTACTTACTGGGTTCACTTTGTGCTTTGGTCCTTTTTAGAGAGTGTAGCAATGTGCTTCCAGGCTTGTAGAAGGGACTCTGAGCAAAGGAGGATGGCAGTGCTGTCTGCTTCCTATCCACATTGTCTACACTCTGTCCACTGGAAGGATGCAGCACTTATGCACACGCTTTGCTCAGCACCCCTTGCCCTGCTTTGCAAATGGTTGCTGAGAAAATGGTATCTCTGGTCCTGCAGATTGATGGGCAGGGGCAGCTCTGTTGTGTTGCAGTCCTGCCCAACAGAAGGGAGCCAATGGAGCCAGCTGGGCATGCTGGAAATGGACTTCTTCTCCCCTAAGAATTGTCTGTGTGCAGTTTCACTTTTTTTGGAAGAAGTCACTTGCTCTGTGCTCTAAATTTTAAATCTTACTTTCACATGATGAAGTTCTTACAGAGCCACAGGACTTCTGTGCAAATAATGGCTGTGCCAGCATTGCTTCCATTCTGCCACGCACTTGCCCAGGGTTGTAAGGTCTGAAGAAGCTGTGCAAGATGTTAGGTGGAGATGTCAACTGCATGATATTTGATGTTACTGTATGAACTTCTTAGAAAACTGCATGATGGTCATTATTGTGAGCAGTGGAGACAACTTTTGGAGATTTCGCAGAAAACTTCAGATTCAACTCTGTTATCTTTTTCCCAAGCATTCTGTATTTTGGACGGATGTACTGCATGTAACATGTGATCCAAATACAGGTTATATTCTGAACGCATTTCCAGTGCTGTTTTTTTACTGCTTGTGCATGTTCTTGTGCATGTTATACATTAGATGTAAAATCGTCAGAACTACTGTCTGCTGAAGTGCTTAGAAAAAAGGGAAGGCTGTGACAAGGGAGAAGAAATTAGCTCCAGAGAGCACTGGAATACCTATGTTGGTGTATTTACCAGTTTTAGTGCTGCTGCTTTGATGATTTTGGCATAATGCTATGAAGCTCTTTGTCTTCAGTGCCAATTTTGCTGCTGTTGGAATTTGGTTACTCAATACTTACGTGTTTTAGAAATCATGTCACTATTGTTCTTTTTTCCCCGACCCCACAGTATGCTTTATAAAATTGCCATGCGTTAATTAAAGAATCTAATAATAGTGAATGAACTAAAATACATACGCAAATAATTTCAGTGTAGTTTATTATCTAAAATGAATCCAATTAGTCATGGACATTCTTACAGATTCTAGTATCTCATCTACTCAGTTTTGTTAACTACACTTGATTACAGCCTGTGTAATTAAAACAACAGCAAAAAAGCCCCTCAAACCAACTAAAAAAACCACTCATGACAGAAAGCTGAGAACAGTGACTGACTGGAAGGCTGTGCTGCCATTCAGGAGACCTGGACAGGCTGGAGAGAAAGTTGGCCGAGGTTCAACGAAGGCAAAATGTGGAGTCCCACACTTGGGGAAAAGCAATTGCATGCATCAGTACGGATTAGGGGCTGAGCTGCTGGAAAAGAGCTTTGCAGAGAAGGAGCTGGGTGTCCAGGTTGGCTGTGAGCCAGCACTGTGTGCCCTTGGAGCTAAGAACAACAGTGGTATCGTGGGGTACGTTAAAAAGAGCATGATCTGTAGGTTAAGGGAAGTTATCTTCCCTTCTGCTCTGCCCTGGTGAGGCCACATCTGGAGTGCTGTGCCCAGTTGCCCAGTTCAAGAAAGACAGGGAACTGCTGGAGAGAGTCCAGTGGAGGGCATCAAAAATGATGAGGAGCCAGGAGTGTCTCCCTTATGAGGAGAGGCTGGGGGAGGTGGGGGCTGTTCAACCTGCATAACAGAAGACTGGGGGTGGGGGTGAGGGGGGTTATCAACAGTTGCAAATACTCAGAGTGGGCAGGGCCAGGCTCTTTTCAGTGGTGCTCAGCAACAGGAAAGGAGACAACAGGTCCTAACATCCTGCAACACAGAAGTTCCCTCACGGCTTGAGAAAAATCTTTACTGTGAGCACTGAGCAAGCTGGCCAGAGAGGTTATGGTGCCGTCTTCTCTGGAGATGCTCAAAGCCTGCCTGGACATCTTGCTGTCTGGCCTACTGCAGGGAGCCTGCCATTGCAGGGGGTTGGACTAGATGATCTCCAGAGATCCCTTCCAACCCCACAGTTCTGTGATTCTGTGGGGAAAAACAAGCCCCACCCAAGCAAATAAAACAGAATTAAGTCCATTTTTGCAGTCTGGCCAAAACAGTTGTTGTAATTCGTTTTGTATAGGTTCCTTGATGAAAACAAAGTATCAGGAAGTCTTTCCAGTCAAGATGAATAAAATTTGTGAAGTATGAAGTCTTTGTCATCTTTTTAAATAAAAAACCCCTTTGTATTAGATTAGTACTAGCACAGAACACAAGCAGATAACTGTGAACTTTATACTGTGGAGGCATGTGGGTGTTACTGGTTTCAGTATATGGCATATGTAACTGCAGCAAAACTGGTGCAGCACAGTCCGCACTAAATAGCGCACAGAGACATCCAGGTGCTACCTCAGAAGAAAGGGTTTGTGCTTTATGTACTGCCTTACAATGGGATGGGCTGGTGCCAGCCATCTTTTGCTGTGAGAAGGCTCGTGGCTTGTACAAAGAGTAGAGGTGCTTTGCCTCAGTTTTTCAAAAGATGAGGAAAAATAGATTAGCTTATAAGTGCCTCGTATTAGGAAAGGTAGGAATGCCATCTATACTTCCACACAAAACGTTCTTCAGAATCTGTTAGTTGAGCTGTTTGGGGATATAAGACTAGTGCCATTGTGGGCCTGCTTTTCTACAAACCTTAAAAGCTACGGTTCTACTCTTTGAGAGGTTATTGGGCACTGAAGATTTGTTATTGTAATACCATCTGGAAGACTAAGAATATGTATGTACTTGGAAGACACTTGATTTTTTTAAATTAAGGTGTAGTCCAAGTGTAAATGAAGAATACAATACGCAGAGATGTTATGTTGGTATGTGGAGTGTGGTAAGTAAGGGAAGTTTTATCTTTTCCTAGTATACTGGCCTTAAAAATATGGGAGTAGTCCCAAGATGAAATACTAGTGTGATGAAAACGTCAAGAACTGAAAAAAAAGGGACACAGCTGTTACTCCTTTTAGCATATGATTGTCACTAATCTTTGAGCACTTATTGTTTGGTTCAAGTCTAGATGAAACAAAACTTGTGCATGAACTAAAGCAGAGTTAAAATAAAACTTAAACCAAAAAAGACTTTCTGAAGATTCAAATAATAGCTAGTAGGATTGGGAAGAAAAATTGCAAAGGAGAAGTTCTGTGGGTGCTGGTCAGGAACAGGCATGGACTGGGTGAGAATTCGGTATTTCTAACAGACTGATCTCTTTTCAGCTGACACTGACATAGCGGAGCGCTGTTTATTGGCTGCACCGCTAAAATCAGGGGAAATATAGTGGTAATTTGACTTTGGCCAGTATGCCAGGGATTGTTGCATGTGCTGTACAGCCAACATGCCGTTAGTCTGAGTGTAGCAGACCAGGTTCTTTCCAAATTTTGAAAACAAGAATCACTAAGGTTGGAAAAGACCTTCAAGATCATCCAGTCCAACCATCCACCTATCGCCAGTAGTACTCACTATACCACGTCCCTCAACACAAAAACGTGTTACATCTTGTTATTGTAGGTTGTATGATTGAGTAGCAGCATGCATCATCAGAAGTTAATACAGAAGACCTTTGGGAAAGAGAGGGGTCTGTGTGTTAGAAGTCGTACATGTCATGTGTGAGGTGTGCAAGAAGAAATTTCAGGATCAGTGCTGGTGTTCAGAGTTATGTGTCTTCCAGTTCTCTAGATACCAGTCTCTAAGACGTGCTGTTTGCTTATGGTGAGAAATTACAGTGCTCTGTCCTCCTTTGTGGCATGTTACCTTTTTTTTCTTTTCTGTTTGGAGCTGTTACGAAAGGTGAGTGACAGAGGTGGGGGTTGAGATGGCTGTTTTGCTTCTACTCTCCTGCTGCCTGAGCAGGATGCTGAGTGTCTTCTGCATGTTAGTTTTAGGAAAGGACATCTGGGATGGCTGCTTACTCCTGTGGTGTATGTCCTGTCTACTTTCTCCTGTAGTTCCATCTAAACTGCCTGCTCTGGTTTCCTTGATTACTTCTCATCTTTCTTCGGCCTTGGTCTCCTGCACAGATTGTGGTTAAATGGCTGCAGGGAGATTTCTGTCTTATTTCTTCCATCTCTGGGCACCATATGACTAACCGTGGCCTTAGCTATTTTCAGAAGGATATAGCTTTAGAAGAGGGAATAGTCATAACCTTGTATTCCCTCTGGACAGCTCAGACACTGTGTAGGGCTACTGGTTTGAGGTGAGGGTAGATTCAGTTGTGTTTTTGTTTTTTCTAAGGTGGTATGCTTGCAGGTGACATAGAGACAGTGGTATGTGCTATGTCCCTGTCAAACAGACGGTGCCTGTGAAGCATCTGCCTAACTGCAAGGACTTGCTAAACCTGTAGAACATAGTCTGTGTAGGGGTGCATCTATTTACATGTGTAAGGGAGCAGTACTGGTAATATATCAGAAACAGATTCCTTTCTGTGAACTGACTGTCATCTGTTCAGAGCTGTTGCCTTCAAATAAGCGCAACAGAACAATAGGGGTAGGCTACACCTGGAGTCCTTCATATTCTTTGCAGCTTCCTTTGGAAAAATGAGGCTTTTGTGTGGGTAAGCAGAGCAAATTTGTATAACCTCTCTGATGCAAATTGAAGACTTTGCAGATAACTCTTTGCTTTGATTCGTGTCTCTTTAAAAGTCTAAATTGAGTTTGCACAATATGCACGAGGTTGCAATTCTAAGCCAGTAATTCTGGATTCAAAATTTATGCTGCAATGTTACTAGATTGACCATTTTGATCTGTTGGAGGCTGAAAGACTCATGTAGCATTACATTTCTCCTGTACAGGAATTACAATTTTTGTGATGTTTCTTTTGTGATCAAATGAATATCTCGTCAGGAATAAAAATGCAGTCTTTGTGCTTGTGGAGAGAAGCCAATATCACATGAAGCATGCTTTGTAAGTTTAATTAAAGGCTCCAAGTATATCTTCCTATGAGGATGTGCTGCTTGGAGTTTGTCAAGATAGTACTGTGATTGAAGATTGGATTTATATGGAACTGCCCTGACTGTGCTGCTGTGACAAGAGTGGATACATCTCAGTGCAAACAGCTACCTTACGATGCCTGTAGTAGAAACTCTTCAGGGGAATAAACGAGCTTCAGGGATATGATCTTTAAAAGAAAAGTGCAGGTTCTATTTGTTTGAATAACTCACAGAGATACTTGTAAGAGCTTTAGCCCGATCTTTGAAATCAACAACCAAAAATAATGTTTTTCTTTAGAAAAGATTCTCCTATCATTAAAAAGAGGAGCCTCACTGAGGTAAAGGAGCTCCACATAGCAAGCTTATGCTTGCCAAGCAAGGTTAAAACAAAAAACAGAATGAAAAGCAATAAGATGCCCTATGAAATTAGAGAAAAACTGATGGAAATAAATCTGAGTGCACAGATACACCTGTCATCAACTCCAACTGGTTCTCAGCTTGGAACAGGGACGCATGCTATTACTTTATGTAAAGAAGGAAGTGTAAGGCAGTGAGGCTTGTGGTGCGTGGGGATGGTTGGTTTGTTCTTCATTTGTAGAGGATCTCTCATTTGGGCACTGCCAGCCTTTCAGCTCACAGGTTACAAATTGTGTTGCTTCACATGTAAGAAGCATGTTTTTGATGAATTCTAGTTTAGTACTTTTTTCAGGTTTTGGCATATCTTTTTAACTCTGTTTTTTAATCTGTATAATAAATTGTGGAATCTTCCTTTCTCTTTGTATGTGCACAGAATTCTTTAGATCTCTGAAATTCATACCATCTTGGCAATTTTCATGCTGTGAATACTTAACAAGTATATTGCAAGTTCTTCAGCAGAGCTTGCAACAGTGATTTGTTCATCAGGTTACTGAAGATCCGTCTCAAAAATTACACTTCTCAATGGCTTATTCTGCTTGTGGAAAAAGATCAGTAACTTGTCAGCAACATGATTGCAGGGTATTGCTGAGTAGGAATGGGAGCCTTAGGGTTCTTGAAACTTTGAGTCTTTCAATTTTGCTTTTAGTTTTAAACTTCAGGAAGGCTTTGCAGCATCTTAGGTTAATGGTATAAAGGGTAACTCAATTGTTATTCTATGGATTGCAGACTGAGTTTTATTTTTTTACTTTTAAATCTGAATGTGGAATGTTGTCTGGCAGCTGACCTTTTGCAGAAACAGCATGTACAAAAGCATTGGTGCTGGTAGTCACGGCAGAGGAAAAGGAAGCTCGAGTGACAGAGAACTGATGTTACTGCCAATGTACTGCCAGTGTCCAGAAGTGATAGCTGAAACATCTGAGACATTGCACGAAATCCCAACTGTTATTCATTGTAAACATTTTTGAGGGTTTCAAAAGTAATGCTTATAATTCCATCACTAACAGTCAATGTAATTTCATGAGATTAAAAAAAAAAATAAAGTTAGATTCTTGTGGGTGAATGAAATGTAAACTGTTGCCTTAGAGAATATTTCTGTCTTAAATTCAGACTTGAGATACTTAGGTTGTCTCTCCAAGGATGAGTAGCATCTGTTGTGATTCATAATTCTTAAAGATGTTGGAGGATGTGTTGTAGAAGCAACCTCTTCCCTCATAACGTGAATTTCTGAGTATAGTTCAGAGTCTTCATTGAGGTGACTGTTGAATTTCTCTCTTTATCTGTGAAGTCTTGGAGAGAGGGAAGGAAGTGTGACTTGTTTCTTTGTTTGCTTCTTTCTTCTTGTTATGTTGGGTTTTTGTTTTGATTTTTGGACTGAACTGCTCTTTGCTTCCAGTGCCAGTTTACTTTTGTGAAGCTCGTGCCATATGTGTTGTGAGGTGTGTGAAGTCACCTTTTAGAGAAAGCTACTGCTCCTAGGAGGCTCCGCAGAGCAAGCTGGTGGCCAATGGGCCAGAGTCAACTTAAGGAGCTGGAGAGTTCATTGCAAAACATCCCAGAGTTTGCTGGGAAGGCCACTGCTTTCTGGGAAGTATGTGACAGGATTCCAAGCACACTGGAGACCTAGAGGATTTAGATCATCATAATCTCTTTTTGGCTTTGGCCAGCTGAAGTGAGATGTCTGAGGATGCTCAGATCACATACACAGGAACAGTCTGTGGGTCTTGTATGCAGAAGCTGCACCGTCTTTCACTCCAGGGTCAAACATTTTGAAGGATGTTACCTCAGCTGCAGTACCTTAAATTTCTATGATGGATCAGCACCGAGGTGCAGGTCCTTCCTTCCTCAGGGGAGAAGGAACTAAGGTTTTGCTTTTCAAATTGATACATCTTGTATACTTATTGTGGACAGTAAGTTCTACAAATGCTTACATTGAATTTTCTTGCAACAACCTTGCAGTATATCCTTTATGTTGCACTATTTAACTGAAGGTAAAGAGGTGAGTTGCATAAAATGCTGCTATCTGCAGCACAGCTATGTGCATTAGATATCAAGGATAACTTGACAGCATTGAGGACTGCTTAGATACACACATAGATCAGGGGAAACAATATTCTGATGGTAGAACAGAGTGGTAACTTTTACATGGTGATAAGCAGCTCAGGTTCATTGCAGAATTAGAAATCACCTTACCTGCTTTTCCTTCTGTCAAGAGAGTTATGCCTCTACCTACTGTTTTAACTGGAAAAACAACAACAACCATGAATTTAATTAGTACCAGAGTGAATAACAGTGATGATTAATGAGAAGGAATAGATGTAATAATCAACTATAAAGATACACAGATTTTACCTCTCTGATTGTAATGTGGCAGCTTCTATACAGAATAGCATGGAAAAAGTTGTGATGTTACTAAATGAGCAGAATCTCATACCTGGTTTAAAATCTTATAATGTGAATTTTGAGCTCAGGTCACGAAGGGTGGAAGGCAGGAAATGATAGCAATTTGTTTTTTAAGCAAAGCTACAGAGTGCTTTTCTCCACCTGTGACAGTGTTTGTATTTTGACATGCAAAATAATATTTGGTCAGGTCAGTAGACTCTGAAATGCTCGTGTAAGCATATGGGCAGCAGTCTGTTATAAGCTTTTGTTTGCTTCAGTGTTTAGGGATATGACTATAATCTTTGATTCCCTTCATTATTTGGGGATGTAGTAATAGAGTAACATACAGGTTGCTCCAACTTTGACAAAACTAAGGGACTGGAAAAAAAGCCTTAAGCTACAGCTGCAGATGCACAAGCATCTGAATTTCATGGCAAGACAACATGTTTGGTTTATGTTGTTAGAGGAAATACGACATCCACTGTAAAGATCCTAAAGATATTTTTGTCTCGATGAGATCTAAAAAATCCTACCGTTATTTAATAGAATATTTTAAAACTTCAGAACCATTTGTAATCAGCTTAGAGCACTGTCTAAACTGGAGTGCTGCCACATTCAGAAATATTCTTGAAAATGAATGACTGCATGTGGTTTGGGATGTTTCTGTTATCTTAAAGCTAGATGGATTACAGAAGTAATCTCCAAGGAGACTCCACCATTCTGAAATGTTGTTTTTTAATATATTTCTAAGAAGCTCTCAATATGTAGGCATCTTTTAGCTGGCTGTGAGGTCTGCCTGAAGCCTTACCTTGCAGTTAAACACTGTAGCCCAACATTTTCTATGCTTTTCATTCAGGAAAGAGCATCAGAAAAATGAAATCTTCAGATCCATTTGTCTGCCATGCTGTTCTGCTCATTTAAAACTGTCAGCCCTAGAAAGGCCGTTTCAGCAACATAAGTCTTATGTATCTTTCCTTTTCCTTTTGATCTAGAGGGCAGAATGAGTAAGGGCACCCTGCTGGGGAGAATGAAGTTAAAGGCTAAATGAAATGCAGAGCATGCTGTGTGAGCTGAGAATGAGCCCTTGGCCCTTATTGATATAGCTGATGTCTGTCATTACAGATAAGCACAAAAAGACTGCATCAAACCTTGTGACTCACTTAACTCTTTCCTTTGTTTCTTTGCCTATATTTTTTTTTGTTAAACCTTCAGTTTTGTTAAGATGGGAGATCTATATCCCTGCATAAATCTTAAATGTTTCAGGGTATTAAAGGAGATCTGAAGAGTTGTTCAATTATTTAAAAGCACGATGTAGTTAAGACTTTTGCTTAAATAACCAACAAATCCTTGATGCTAAGGAGACAATTGTACTTTTCATATTTTTATTGAATGCAGTATGCCATTTTCTAGTCCCAAAGTGTATAGACTACTTAGCATTTTAATTGGTTTTCAAGATGAATTCAGCTTCGGTGTTCAAGGCCAGAGACAGGGTTATGAAGGTTAATTACACTTATCAGCGTTTGCAAACAGTCAGTCTCATTATTTACGACGTATTGGCACAGAACTCATGGTGTGGGGGATGGTAAGTGGCTTTTATTACTGAATACTTGAGTGTTTGTGTTGGTTAGGTGGTTTGGGTGGGTAAACATCTTGGTTATTTTACAGTCGGTGCTTTTAAACAGCAATGTCCAAACAGCCATTCACTTACAGTCTGGAATTTATGAATTTAATAGCATTCCTGGAGTTACCAGATTGTAATTCCATATTGCATGTGTGTAGCAGATAATCTGGACATGAGAAATAAAAGCTTAATCTGTGAACATCAGAGAATTTGTGAAAGCTATTGTGGGAAAGCAGAACATGACATTGCATTAAGAGCTACTGATTTATCTTGGTTTATTTTTTTTCCCCAAGTCGTGATCAATAGGAGGAGAGGGCAGTTCATCTCTTTCTGTGTTCTGCTGAGGGCTGCAAAACGGAGGAAGGAAATACTTTCTCATAGGAAAAGTTACACATGCCAAGGTGGTTTTGAGAAGGCAGGGCTCTGTATGCTTGCTACTTTCATTAAAATGAATATTACAGGTACTTTTCCATGACTACTTGGGGAGACAAAGCGAGCATGTTCGTTATGAGACATCTTAGAGAGATCAGAGTACTGTGTATCTGCTGAACTCAACAGGTTTGTATTTCTGACCACTGATTTTGAATGCTCAGTCTGGGCTCTCAGTAAATGAGTGAGAATGCAAGGTGCTACTATTTTCTAGTTGTCCCTTTTAGCGCAGCTCATGACTGGAAACGTGTGGTTCCAGATATATAGCTACCTCTGCAGGCAATCTAAACTGATACATTCAGTTTTCCTTCCTCTGACTTCTCAGTGCTGTGTTTGAAAATAAATGTCAGGCATTGTATACGCCCAAAGAAATGGAAGCTCAGCTCTGCCTAATTCAGGCCACATGTTTCTTGTTATGTTTCTGACACCTTAGCTGTTGCTACCTAGATTAATTTGCATCATGAAGAATAGAAATTAGTGTTTTATTCTTCTCCTAGGTGCTAGACTTCAAAATACACGTGGAGTGCTCTTTGCGGGAATGTGAAGTGCAATGTGACACTTCCAGGTGCAGTTAACTGCTGTGGCAGAGATACAGGTATCAAATTGCTTTAAGCTAATATTATCTTGGTAGTTAAGCAAATGTTATCTCAGTAGTGGGTGCAATTTTCTATATAAAACTGAACAATGACATGCTATTAGAAACTGATTAAGAACTGATGAAAACAGATCTTACTGGAGTCCACAATCATTGCAGCCTTTTGTCTGGGTATTTGTGTTTGCCTTCAGTCTGTCCCTGGCTTCCTAAACAGAAAGGTATCTTTCCAAAACCCACCCCACGCTGTTCTTATTTTACTTATCTAGCTAACTAATTAATGATCACTCCATCAATCCATTTTACGGCAAAACAAATTCCTACTATGTGAGTAGACTAGATGGAAGGGAAGAAGGATGTTCCTTGTCCATTCAAGATTCCTTGGGCCTTGAATTGAAGAAATGCTTCCTTTTCTTTGTTTGTTTTATTCTCTGGTGCATCTCAAAGAACTTCCAAGGAAGTCTCAAGGCTTCGTTTTCCTGATTGTGCAGCGCTAAGCAACCTTGCAACCATACTCAGGTTGTAAAGGCTCAGAACCCTGTTATCCCAACCATACTTTCTTTTCTGCTTGAATGTATTTAATATCCTCTGCATAAGCTCCTAAGGGCGAACATCAAGTGTGTTCTGATAATGCTGTGAAGTTGTTGCTACTTGTTGCTATTTAACTTCCATGCTTGAGGATTGGCTTTGAGGTCTGAAAGACTCTGAAAGTTCTATCTTCACCATTGGCAAAAGCTGTTTTTATGTACTTATTTGTTGTAAATAATATGAGCAGTTGCCTCACTTGCATTAAAAAGGAATTCACCTCTCCTGTGAAGAAAGGTTGAGGGAACTGGGCTTGTTTAGCTTGGAGAAGAGAAGGCTTCAGGGAGACCTCATTGTGGCCTTCCAGTATTTGAAAGGAGCATATAAGCAAGAGAGGCAACGGCTGTTTACGAGGATGGATAGTGATAGGACAAGGGGGAATGGTCTTAAACTGAGACAGGGGAGGTTTAGGCTAGATATTAGGAGGAAGTTTTTCACACAGAGGGTGGTGATGCACTGGAACAGGTTGCCCAAGGAGGCTGTGGATGCCCCATCCCTGGAGGCATTCAAGGCCGGGCTGGATGTGGCTCTGGGCAGCCTGGTCTGCTGGTTGGTGACCCTGCACACAGCAGGGGGGTTGAAACCAGGTGATCATTGTGGTCCTTTTCAACCCAGGCCATTCTGTGATGTTTCTATGATGATGATGAGAAATATCAAGATGATTTCTGAGGAGGACTGTAAATTGCAGGTACATTGTCACTTGATTATGCTTGTATCTCTTCCATTACTGCTTTCATGGAAGATTCAGTACTTCTCATCACCTAGAGAAATTCTATGGGGAACAGGCAATTTAGTGGATAGAAGTGAATAGGGAAACAGGAGGTCTGTCCAAGAAGCAAGAGCTGGGCAACTTGACAAGGTCTGGAATGCCACAGTGTGGTAAGCAGCTGCATCACTTATTTTGTATATACTATAATTGTTGTTAGCATTGTTGCTTACTCTTCCATTTTTGTCTTGTTGAACTGTCTTTATCCCAGCCCATGAGTTTTGCCTTTTTCTGACTCTCTCCTCCATCCCACAGTGAACAGCAGTGGTGTGGAGATGCCTGCTGGCTTAAACCACAATGCCAGCTTATATTGTTTAAGTGCCGTTAGTTGATGTTGTCACTAAAGGATGCATGACATTCGTGAAGCACTTCCTCATGAAAGTTGCTCAGTTGCTTCAGAAAGACAAACTTGAATTTTTGGCACTAAAAGCATTAGTTCTGCTAAACCTATGCATAGGCTATTTGAAATATTTGTTCGTGACTTAAAAAACAGTAATAAAGAGAAACCCCACAACAGAAAATAAAACTGAAGAACTCTATGACAGATCCCAAACTGCAAGCAGGTAGAATAGCACTGACACATAAAGACCCAGAAGTTAGGTGCATCAACTTATTTTAATTAAGCAAAGAAAAAAAACTTGGCATAAACAACGGAAATCTAAATTAGACTTTCTAAATCTTTTTAATAAACCATGATGTGTAAGCGAGATGCTATCAGATGTGCAGCGAGATGCTATTGAACTGCTGCTACTTGAAGTTGCAATTTGTAGGGTTTTTCCTTTTGCCATGCACTTCTCTGACCTTTTGCTCTTAAATTCTATTGTAGGAACTACCTTCTAGCACTGGCTTAAAAAAACCCAAAGGAAGGCCGTCTCTTATGTCACTGACTCTATTTTAATATCAAGAAGAGACATTGCTGCTAAGATATGGAAAACTAAATTGTACCAGAGAACATGAGGTTCCTGTTTGAAATAATCACAGAATCACAGAATTGTAGGGGTTGGAAGGGACCTCCAGAGATCATCGAGTCCAACCCCCTGCCAAAGCAGGTTCCCTACAGCAGGTCGCACAGGTAGGCATCCAGGCAGCTCTTGAACATCTCCAGAGAAGGAGACTCCACCACCTCCCTGGGCAGCCTGTTCCAGTGCTCCGTCACCTCACTGTAAAGAAGTTCTTGCGCACATTAGTGCTGAACTTCCTATGCTGCAGTTTCCGGCTGTTTCCCCTTGTCCTGTCTCCACTCACCACTGAACAGAGTCTGGCCTCGCCATTCTGCCCCCCACACCTTAGATACTTATAGACCTGGATCAGGTCCCCTCTCAGTCTTTTTTTTAATCACCATGTTTAATACTGCAGATCATCCATCTCATGGAAACCTCCTTCACACAATGTAACTGCATTGCAGCTATAAACAGCTCAGCTGAGATGTGTGTTGAGGCTAAAAGCATGAAAGAGGATTCACATCTTTCACTGATTTTCTCTCATGTGTGTCTCATTTTAGATCTGAAATTAGGATCATAGCTGATGTTAATGGAATCCCTTGGAAGTTTATGGTTCTTAAAGCAACATCCAGAGACGTGGTTAAACTAAATCCTTAGGTGTAGAAAGGTATTTCTGTACTGGTAGGTTGGGTGGCTCTGGGTAAGGAAAGATGGATGGTCTGTTTTATTCTCTTTATATTAAAGCTATTCCTTAAGAGTGCTTACTAATAAGGGGAACAAAAAAAAAAAAAAAAAAAAAAAAAAAAAAAAAAAAAAAAAAAGCAGCGTTACCACTGTTGGACTTTTGGAAGCCTGTAGTCCAGTGGTATTTCTAAATGAATGCAGTGAAATGGCAGCACACTCCAAGTTACAGTCGTCGTACTCTTGTTGCGCGTGTGTCAGTGAGTCAGCTAACATCATTTTGAGGGTATTTTCACTACATAGAATCACCCACCCCTTCACCTCCTTTTTGTAAAGCTTAGTTCCCTTTTAACAGGGACAGAAATCTGTTAAAAAAAGTGTTACAATGGATTTGTCATCCTTTTCAGTTCTGAGAAGTGGCAAAATACACAGTGCAGAAGAAAGATTAAAACTTTACACTGACTCAGTTTTGGAGGAATATTATTCATTTTATGAATTTCATTTTCTACTTTTTGCTGTAATGTGCATTAGGATGATTCTTCTCCCTTAACTTTCTTGTTAGTCAACAATTACTGTTTATATTGCTTTGAACTTGAGAAGCCTTGTTGCATTTGGGTCAAATTGAATTTAACAGCATACAGATAAAGAACAAAGAAATAGTTTATGCTCTAAGGAGCCTACAGTCAAACACTGACAGCTATTAGTTAAGAGATGCAGTAAGAAAAGTAAAGATTTTGTTATCTTTTTCGGTTAGTTACTCTAGTTACTGGGAAGGACCTCATGTACAACTGAACATATGATACTGTAATTCATTTCTAGTTGACTCCTTCCACATTTATGCTCTTTGGAAAGGATGTGTGTATGTTCGTTTTTTTGTGGTTACTTTTTAAGTTGAGTATGTTTGGCATATTCTGAGTTTCGGCCTTTGCAGCAGGGTGGTACTCCTGGCTGTGGTATTAATCTGAATTTGCTTTAGTTGCACATTGTCCATTGTCAAGAGTGTACTGAGACAGATTTGATTGGCTTTGTTTTCTTTTGAGGAGAACTGCTGTCCTGTATTTGAGTTATCTGAAACTCCTGCAAAGATGCATGAGAGGCTGTGGGTGAGAAAAGGGGATGATTCTCCTTAGGTAGAGGATTGTGTAACAACTTGGATGCAGACTTGGAAAGATGCTCTTGTCCATACTCCAGCAGTACAGATTTTTTAAAACATAAATTGTATTGCAGTGTAAATAATACATGTTCTAGTGTCTGAGATAGTTGCTTGGTGTTTGCATTAAAACCGTAAATTAACTCTTAGAAAGCAAAATATGTTGTACAACTGTCTGACTAGTTATGCTTTCTGAAATTTATACAAACTGGAATCCTGCTTGTGTTTGCTTGAGTCAGGTCAGAGAGAAGTGATACTGGAATTGAGCTGTGATAGCTTTTGTTATGGTCCTGATGATAACTATTTGTCCAAGCAAAATCACTTCTACTTCAGAAGGACTGAAACTTCAGTGTAAGTTGTCGTGTTTTACTTCATTTCTGCTAGGTGAACAGCCCTCACCTTGTCATTGCTCATCATGCAATTGGCAATTCTCTGTTCTGCAATAATGTGATTCCTTGCAATTAATTGCATGTAAGAATAGTTTTCTTTGAAGCTTTATTCCTTATGAAGTCGATGATACTTTTGACTTTCACATGACCCGTAAAATAGTTCTATATCTATGATTGTATTGTAACTGAGATGCTTCGAGGGTTTCATCACTGAAAATAGTATTCTGCTTCTTTTGAAGTATTAAAATAGACTTACAGCATCCTCTCCTTGAGTCTTTTTCAAGTCTTATACTTAGCATGATAAAAGTAGTTTTCATAGGTTTGGAATAGTAGGTATCTGTCTTCTTAATTTTTGTCTCTGTACCTGACAGTTATGTCTGTCAAGGGAAAACAAAAAACAAAAAACAAAAATCCTTTTAGGAGAAACAAGGTTGGATTTTGTTTTGGAAAGTTCCATGCACAGGAAACTCAGGTCTGTCTCAGTTTATCAGTATGGTGACTGATTCCACTTTGGCATCAGAAACGGAAGGAAATATTCAGTCCCCTATCCATCTTGTCAATGGAAACATCTCTGCTGACTTACCTTTCTTTTTCATTTCAGAAAAACCTTTCACAAAAACACTACTTTTTATTTTCCAGTGGCTTGACTCCTTTTGTTTCCTCACTGGTTTCCAGCCAGTGTTGGATGGGTCTATAGCTGTAAGCATAGCCCACGTCTTCACGAAGCGATGTAGCAGAGGCTGAAGCTTTGTGCTGCTGCCATGCTGGATATACAGACAAGCATGTAAAAACTCACTTGCCTTAGCCCTGCTGAAGTTATCTGCCTGTGTCTTTAAAGCAGTTTGTCATGATGTGGCTGGCTGGGCTGCGAGTATGTCCTGTGTATGCAGGCCACTCTTGAAGCAGCCACCAGAGCAGCCCAGTGTGGAGGGCGAGTTAGCTTGGAGACTTGTTCCACTGTGACCGCAGGGGTTGTCCTGCTGCAGCCTCATGCAGGTGTCGAAATGAGAGATATGAAGACATAGAAAGTACCAGTCAGCATTAGCACAGTGCAGGATGTACTACTGGGAGCGTCTTGGCTTCTAATGCAAGCCTCTAAGGAGATGAGCATAAGTTGGGTAGCTAATGTGAGTGTGGCACTAGGAGTAACTTTACAGTTGGGAATGAGAATTTCTAACACTGTTAGAAGAAAGGCAGGATTCCCTAAAATTAAAATGATTGAACTTGTCACTCTCCTAAAACATTTTCTAACTTGTCATCTTTGGGCAGGAGAGACGCAAGGCCAATGTGCCCCAGGGTGGGGTTCTGAAAGGTAAACAGCTTGAAAGGTGTCTAACCACTTTGTCAGAGTGCATCTTTTTTTTTTTCAAACAAAGGCTGTCCTTGAGCAACATAATCTCTTTTAAACAATGATAGTAGTGATAGAACTGTATCTGCTGTAAGGTCGGTGTGGTGTCCACTTGGTTATTTTGCTGGTTGGTATTGCAGCATCTTGGCATAAAAAATGAAGTAGTAGATTTGCCTGTGAAAGGTGTGATTCAGCCTTCTTTCCCTTCATTATCACAACAAAGCAGGACAAGTCCTTTGGATATTTTATGAAGCTTCATAGATGGTCTCTGTTTCAGTTTTAGTAAATGCAAAGTACTAATAATATTGCCTCTCATTCTTATGTTCAAAAACTAGATTTAGCCCCGATAAAACTGCCTTGTGGAGGCAGTGGGGCTAACGCTCCGATAACTAGACATGCTTATGCAAAGAAATAGCCATCTTTACCACCGAGACCAACAATAACTTTGAATCTTGGGAGCAGTCATGCAAAATGTGCATCATGAAAACTGGGACAGGCTGGGGAGCTTTGAATAGCTGACATAATATCTGAGAGGATGTTAGCATTGTTTTACCAAAACAAGTTTGCCTGTGGGATGCCTGTTTAAGGTCGTAATTCATTAAAGTTGCAGTGGCTGTTCAGAAGCCTGGTATCCTTTTCTTGGCATTCATTGCCATCTACCACTAACAAAGTATAGCTGAACTATCAGAACTGTGCATCTACTTTCCAAGTTTTTGCTAGATGAGAATTTTTTCAAGTCTTTCTTAACTGTTTCACCCTTCCTGTTTTTTTCCTTCTGAAAACAGCAATAGAGAAACAGAGGAAAGAGCTTCCTTTGCACATGAGTTGTTTATTCAGGAAATGAGAAGGCAGGTGATGAAATTGACAGTGGAAGGAAGCACTTCAGAAGAGTATATTTGTTGACTTAAAACTTTACATGGCCACAATATATGTGGGAGAGCACATTTGTTGAATTTGGTGTTTAAACTTTATTTAAAGTTGTGGTTCAGAGGTAACCATGCAGTTACTCATGTACAACTTCCCCTAGATTATCACTAGTTTTGTCAAGCATTTGTACTTTGCCTGGCTTTACAGTTAGAGACATGGAACTGCAAGGTTAATTCATCTCTCAGATTTCTCTTTTACAGAATCGCAGAGTAAAACCTCTCTCTAGTTCTTACAAATTCTTGTTAGCATGCATAATATGTTTACTTTGGTAGCTGAAGAAAATGTGATTTATTTTTTTTTTAACAAGGTCTTCTACTTGCTTTTGACCTTTCTGGACAGCTGCCATTTTTACTCAGCTTCAGTTTCTGCTTTCTCGGAACTGCTCTCAACAAACATGCGGTCCTTGGCATGTGGTGACATTGTGTTATGTGCAAGAAGCTGGCCTGATCTTGTTAATAGTGCACGCTCAGTGTGCACTCATGGACTGAAAGAGCTGCTGTGTGGTCTTATGCTGCTTCCAGGGTGCTGTATTTCTTCTGCTGCACTGAATTCGGACATTCAGATGTATATCTTCTTCAGAGTTCAGTGTTCCTGCATGTCTCCCACTGCATGGACCAGAGTGGAAATGCCTTCTTCCTGTCATATGGCTGCTGAAAGATACTTGAATTATTTTTAAGAAACTTATCATTATTTTTTTTTAAGCACCTATACTGTTCTCAAGGGTACTGTTTTAAGCTTTCATACAGGCATTACTGAACTGAACCCACTGACAACCACAGCTGAGAACTGCTTATGTGGGGCTACCTGGTGATCCTGGTGGACACCAAATTTACTGTGAAGGAGCAGTGTGCCCTTGTTGCAAAGGAGGACAGTGATGCTCTGGGCTGCAGAGAGCTGGTCAAGAGAGGTGATTATTCCCTACCACTCAGCACTGAGGCCATACTTGAAGTGCTGTGCCCAGTTCTGGGGTCCCCGGTACAAAAGAGGCATAGACATACTGGAGATCAGCAAAGCGCCTCAGAGGAGGAAAAAGCTGGGAGAGCTGGAACTGTTGAGCCAGAAAAAGGTGATCCTGAAGGCAGGATTCAAAGAGGATGGAGCCAGGCTTTTTCCAGGGTGCCCAGTGCCAGGACAAGAGCCAGTGGGCACAAACTGGAGCACAGGAGGTTCCCTCTGAGCACCAAGAAGCAGAGCACTGGCAGAAGCTGCTCAGAGAAGCTGTGGAGTCTCCTCCTTGCAGATCTTCAGAATCCACATGGACATGGTTCTGGACACCCTGCTCTGAGTGTCCCTGCTGAGCAGAGGTTGGAGCAGATGGACTCAGGGACACTGCCAACCTAAATGATTCAGTGATTCCCCATGGAGTGTTTCTTCGGTGCTGTTGTGACTGCAAAAAGGACTTAGGTCAATTCTTACCCTTCCTGATGTCAATGCAAACAGCTAGGTTTCATTTTTTTCCGGTGTGCCTGTCTGTATTTGTTGCCACAGTGATCTTTGAAGTCAAGTAATTACACCCGTGTCATCATAACAAAATTTAGAATATACTGTTAGCTGATAACCATCTTGAGCGTTAGAAGTGCAGTAACTTATTCTAGACCTTAAAGAAAGAAAGCAGGTGTCCAACAGATTAGCAGGTCTGTTTTGAGGTCAGAGCCCTGGAGAATACTTCCCCCTTGGGCAGGCCAGAGCAGTGCTGGGTATCCATTTCAGCAAGCACTCTCTGGGGCCCATTAGCAGGTCACAGTTGGGGCTGTGCACTTGTCTACGAGGTACTGTGTTGCAGTGTAAACCCTGATACTACAGCAGATGAGGAAGCAGCACGGTGCAAATGGGATATCTAATGACTGCAGGTGACAGTACTTAAGGGCAAAGCTAAAACCTACCTAAATATGGTCTGCAAAGATTCAAATAACTTGGTCCGTTGATGAAACAGCAATGGAAATGAAGTAGAGGTGTTAGCGTGACAGGTTGTTGGTTGTGTGCTAAGTTGGATCTCTCTTTTTACTTGAAATGTTTACTTGAAATGTATGCTTCTGAGCTAATCACCCTAGATTATTTTCACAGTTGGAGAGAAATAGCTTGTTTTATAGCATGATTTGTCCAACTGTTGCAGCTGCTTTAAAATGAGCAATGCCTTTCTAAATTCCTGTTTGTATCTGTTGTTTATAAAAGAAACAGGATTAGCTGGGCTATCATAATATATTTATCTTGAAACAGTTTCAGTTTGTGAGCTCTTCTGAATGTTTAATCTCTTAAGAGGTGTAATTATAGAATGAGAACATCTGTAAATTAAAAAACCCAAGCCAACCAACCAGGCAGAGAAATTGTCAGTGTTGGTGTACATGATGAGAACAGCAAAAGCACATCATAAAGGCCTCCCAGAAGCTAAAAAGGTGGTGATTTAAAATTGGGGTTGTATTTTCCTTTTTGGCAATATCCTTTTGCTAGGGATCCCTTTTCCTGCTTTGGTATTTACTTTGGCGCATTCAGAACCAAAGTTGTAAGCTTTCAGCCTCTGTTTTGCCAAGAGAAGTAAGTGTAGCCCAATATCTGCTGATATGAACTGTTCCAGTGGGCAGGCAAAGCCTTCCCTCCCCATAACTCCTCTGTGGTGCACTGGGCTGTTCTGGATTGTCTGCTGCCTGGCCACCACAAGAGGCAGCAAATGCCAAGCAGTGGATATGAGGGTGGGTGTCATGGGTGGCACCTTTGGGACTGAAAGGAGAGAAGATGAAGAAGGGGCTGCAGTTTTGTGGGCAGACAGAACCAGAATGCATCAGGAGTGTTACCAATAAAAATCATAAGTCAAAGACATCTGGTAAAAATAGAGATCTGTTTAAAACAGCTTTAGGGTGAATGTTCTAGTGTCAGGAAAGATCTGTTTATTTGGATAACTGAGCGTGGCAGCGAGTTCGTGCAACTCAGACAGCTGACTAACTGCTTTAGGTATCAGTGTGTACATCTGTTTGTAGTGTCACTCCTTTTTCATCCTGTTTGAGAGTGCTTAGTGTTTCCGTAAATTGAATGTGTGTGCAGCCATCCTGGTGCTGTTGAATAGCCTACTAATAATAGAGCCCCAAATGGGTGTGGGGTGAAGAGATGAAAAGGAGCGGCCTGCAGGAGCGTGAAGCGGTTGTGCCTCAGTGGCCTGCACCCCGGCTGCCCCTGGGGAGGGAGCACTGCTGTGCCTGCTGCTCCTGGAAGCAAAGCTGTGGGGATAAGTTCTGCCCGTGGTAACATTATCTTTCACCTCAGTAATGGCGATTAATCCCTTATAATAATTTCCCTTCCAATGGATCGTGTTTTTAATTTAAATGTGAACATACATGCGCACACTTCCCAGTTACGTGTCATCTCAGTACTTGCGGAGGTCCGTGAATAAGGTCTTCCTTGGTTCTTGAGCTGAGTCATGGAGAACAATAACCTTTGCAATTTCTTAAGCACAATGGCAGACTATGACTTTGTTTAAAAAAGTTATCATTTCTTTTGTGTTTCAGTGGCATATGTTAAGGTAATTTAGTATTTCAATTTGCTATAGTGTGTTAATTCTATTTGCTCTGCCTAAGGGAGTTCTAATTCTAATGTGCTTTATGTAATACAAGAACAAAAACTATGGTAATAATGGAACAGTTGAACAAAGTAACTTCTTTCTAGAGAGATTTTCTTCCACGAGTGTGTATTTCCCAAGGCAGGCTTGGAGCTGCACAGCCAGGTTGATGTGCTCTCCCACTCCTCTTTTCCCATCTCTCTCCCTGTTCTCCTGCAGCCTCCAGCTCTCAGAAGGCTGTGGGACCACCTTCCTTTCTGCTCAGTTACTCTTTCTGCTATTGCTTGAGCTAAAGCTACAGCTTCATGTGTACCCCAAGCACAGTACACTAATACTGTAGCTTAAAAAAAATTCCACCGTCTTCACGCTCTTCTTTTTGCCCAAATGTTCAGCATCTGGCTTCTGACTCAGCTTCTTCCTGCCCAGCCCTTCTTAGAAAGGAGGAAGAAAGTGTCCTTGGGCTAATACTCTGCTGAGTGCTTGCTCTGGCAAGAGGGCAGGCAGTGTGAATGTGCTTTGAGGCTGCTTGGACAGCTGGTTGTTCTCCTGTGGGATGTTGCCTTCCTCTACTCTGTATGGGCTGGCTTGCAGCCCTCACTTCTGCTTCTATCTCTTCTCTGAGGCCGTGGAAAGAGGGGCAGAGCCGTGGGTGGAGGTGGGCATCTCTGCGCTCATCCCATCTTCATCTGCTTCCCTCTTTGAACCCACTAATCACATGATTAAGCCTTCCCACTGAGTTCTGTTTCCAAACCCTTTTCTTGTCTTACTGTTGACTTTAAATGTGATGTAGTACTGAGGTTGGTTTTTTTTTTTTATAGCTTTTGTTCTCTATCAGAGAAGTAAATAGGAAATATCAAGAGAATGAGGCATTGTTTGGCAGATTCCAGGGCAGTGACCATGAGCTGAATGCCCAGGCGTGCCACAGAGGGGCTGGCTGGCTTGAATAATTTAATTTCTCTGTTGTGGTTCCGTGAAGTCAAATGTGGCTGTTTCCAAAGTTAATCTGAGAAGCTCTTTGTCTCTGCTATTCCAGAACAGCTCCTATATATTCAAACTGCTTACATGTGCTTGTGCCTGCAGGGCAGGAGCGGTGTGCTGCTGCTGCTGTCTGGAGTGAAGGAAAAATACAAGGGAAAAACGAAGGATTTCCCTCTATCTAGCTTTCCTTTTTTTTTTTTTTTTTTTTTTTTTTTTTTTTTCCTTATATTTTTGCAAGTGTGACTAAATGTCAAGACTTGCCTTCTTGAGTGTATCTGGAATAGCTTTTGTTTTGGCTATTTTTTCAGAAGCTGACCTCTCCTTTCACTCCTGAAAGGCTGAGTTTTACAGGTAGTGTGTGCATTTTGCAAGGAACCGTAATACAGAGGGCATACAGTAGAAGACTCTTTGTTCTTTTAAGAGAGAATGTGAAAGATTTTCAATGGATGTCAGACACTGGGCATTACTGTTTGTTTTGTTTTGTTTTCTCTCCAGGACGTGTGGCAGGATGGAAGAACTGTAGCTGAAGGAGAGACAGAACACGCTCTTTCAGCATGGAGACTGTTCTGGCCGATGGGGAACTTGACAAAAATTCAGTGAGTAACTTAAATGTGGCTTCATGTATTCAAATGAAAACAAAGATGGTTTTCCTAGGAGAAGGGTCAAACAGCTTGAATTGTTTCTGTTGGAGTCAATACTTTTCTGGTAAATGCACTTGGTACATTATGTCCTATCAACCATAATTTGGTAGACTAATGGCAGGAGGGCTGGATGTCAAGAAATGTCTGGTTCTTGGATTTGATACTTCATGCATCTGAATCCCAAAAGAAAAATATGCCTGTCAGTCTCACTTGTTAATACTTTATCAGTTACTTACTATGGACAAAAAAAAAAATATATTTTTCAGTGGGATGAGGGGCAGAAAAGAAAGGAGACAGGTAATTATGTATTTTCAGGCTCATTTCAGATACAAAAGTTGGTAATCTGTGCAGATTATAAATTTTCTGAAGCAGTGAATATCCCAGCTCACTTTCTAAGCACAAGTTAAAAACAGGAAAAGCACAGAGGGTGCTGTGACACTTAGTCATCATCAGGCTGTCAGAATTATTTAAGAACTTATTTTTTTCCACAAGCTACGTTCTGTGAAAGCACTCTAATAACTGAAGTAGGAAATGATTTTTTCCTTCCAAAGTTGTTATCTGATACAAAGTGCTGCCTCCAAAGGGCAAAATTGGATTCTCTAAATCGAGGTGAATATGAGTTTTTAACAATTAGAAACAAACTTTTTTTTTGTGATGGTTCAACTACCACATGAAGTTATTCATTTGATAAGATAAAGGCAGTAATAAAATACTTTTGAGTATAACAGGCTATATCTGAAATCAGGAATATGTACTTTTATTTAAATGCATCAGCAGATGGCAAAGTAACTTCCCGGGGCTCCCGCGCCCGCTTCAAGTTTTAATTTATTGGTCCTTTTGACTGATCAGCTCTGCAGGCTGGGTTAGTGGTCCTGAATTTAATTGAAACATGACTGATATTAGTGATATATATATAATAAAGACAGCTTCCTGAAAATGTCTCTCTTCAGCAGGCTAAAAATTCTAATTTGGCTTTAAAATACGTGTTCAAACTCTATTAAGAATTTAGTTGTAGGTTTAGATTGTAAGTCTAGTAAAGATTTTTAACAAATTGATCTCTTATAGTGTTAGATTGGGACACGCTAGCTTAACATTCACTTTTGATTTTGGCTAATCTTCAGCAGGAGAAGGATTTCATTTTATAGGACAAGTTAGCAGATGTAATTTCAGGCTTAGTGGCAGTTATTATAAGCTTTATCCCTGAGAAATAACTGTCTAAAAATAATGCTTTTTTGAAGCACAGAGCAGCTTTTGTATGAAAGAATTCTTGCTGCTATTGCATGAGGTGGTCAGTGTCGCTGTTCTTCATTCCCTGGTATTGAATAGCTGAAATGTTACTGGGAGGAGTGCTGAGCTTTGTATGGTTTGGTAGAAACATTTTTAATTGAATATGCCTCAGCAGAAACTAAGTCATTTAATGTGGGGAACCTCCCTTGTCAGAAGGTTTACTCTGTAACTGAAGCGTGTCCTCAGTTAAGTAAATGTGAAAATACAGTGGGCTGTGTCTCTGGAAATAAGTGCATATTGATTTTTCTTAATTCTTTGTACTTAAAATAAAAATCATGGGAGATGAGGAACAGGAATGCCCTGAGGGTGCATTCTTTTCAAAGCAGCCGCCAAGGTACTAAAATGATCATTTTTTGTTTCCTGAAGGGTTAGAATTGCTGATCTGCAGGGATAGGAATTACAAATCATTGAGGTTCCAATAGGCTATTGGAAAAAATAGAGGTCTTCTTGACTGAGATAGTCTCATTTCAGTATTTTAATGTCTCACATCGTGTTCAGAATATTCATTTGGTTTTAGGTAAATGCACAGACCCAGTTTTTTCTAGCGAAGAGGACGCTGACCAGCAAGGAATGTGGTTTGATGTGTAAACAGAATGTTTATTGGGGAAGATCAGAGTTAGCCAGGCTTGTGTTTCAGTCCCTGGCATGGGAGCTGTTTGTACCGGTGCATAGGATTAACCAGGCAATGCTAAAATATTTACGCAAAAGTCCCTGCATCGTCTCGGGTGACCGGTTGCCCTGCTCTGTGGTGTCATGTTGTATCTTGGGCAAACTGCTTGAGAAGCAGGCAGTGAGGCAGAACCCTCTGCTGTGCTTTTTCTCTGTTTCTTCAACACGTAAGTATGTGCTGTTAGCAACCGTGCATCAGAAACTTCTGATCTGTGTGCCTGTTAGTAATTTATTTTTCCAGTTCTATTCTCTTGCTTTCTGACTTGCAGTGTGAAATAAAGCAAACCAGCACTGAGCATTGGCTTTTCAAGTCCTTCCATCAGCTGCTGGATCTGTTACTGCAGGCTCTTTCCTTGCTCTCCTGTCAGTAATTCTCTTCAATCTGTAAACAGCGTAGGGTAGCACAGTTACAGTCCAAACAGAAGTTTTCTCCTAGTCTGCTGTACATTGCTAAAAAGCTGTACCTTGAAAACTGTTGAGTTCTTGAATGCATTTCATATGCTGGTACTTAAACTGATCTGGTAAGTTCATGGGTTCCTTTAGGAGTGTTTCCCTCTGACCTAAAGTGCCTGACAAGGGGCAGAAGGCTGTTTAGCAAGCACACTTTATTTCAGCTTCTCTCATTCAATCACATCTATTTCCATGAAGTCAACATTATGAAAGAAGCGTTCCCTCATCTTTCCAATGATTTGTCCTGCAGTTTCAGAATTCTTGTTGCAGTATTTTAGGTTTGCTTGTCACTGCATGTTGCAGTGATGATTTACTGCCCCTTTGCAGCTGTGAGGAATAAAAATCTGTGTTTTAAGATGAGGAGTGATGAGTTTCCTGCTTGCAAAGATTTTTACTTCTTTCAGATTTGCTGTTAATTAGTCCTGATAACAGAGAAGTAAAACTGAATGCTTTACAAAGCAGGACAAAGATTTCCTTTCTACGTGGAAATGGAACAGAAGGTTTTTGTCTGAAGTATAGTAGGTACAGCTTTTTTTGGATTTATTTTGGTGTTAGAAAGGAAATAGCATTTCATGCTGGTGTGCTGGCTTTCACTCTTCTATGTTTTTTGTGCGTGTCTCAAAAGTAAACCTTTTGAGACATGGGTGGAACTTATCTTGTCTCTATACTGCTGAGCACAGTGGGATATTAAGCCCATTGTGGCTTTGGGTAGTAGTGACTTTTAAGTGATTCCAATTCCAATGTCAGAAAGGTGTCCGGACTGTTAGTATGTGATTGTTCTCCTGCAGTAGCCGCATTTCATGTATCTCAATGGAGGAAGATAATGTTTTAATGCAAGTTAGTTCTTTGGGTATATTTTGATACAAAATGCGGCTTCTAGGTCAGTGTTTGCCTACTGAAGCCATTGGCGTGGATATGGCTTTAGTGCTTTTGCGCTTGTTTGCACACTAACGATCAATTAAGAGCTTTTTTATTTCTGAAACACCTGTCTGAAAGTGCTCCAGTTTTGGAGATAAACGTTATTTCAACTTTATACACAGCCACGGCTTCTAATGGCTGCTTTATTAGTATATGTGTCAGTTTTGTTGCTTTGACTTTTCTAAGCTGCTAATTCTCTTGAGGTCTCGCCTTTGTTATTGAGGTGCACGTTGTATTTTAGCCATGAACTAACTCTGTTTTCATTGTCCTTCTTCTTTCCCGCTGCTGCTGCTTTTGTGCACTTGCTTCTTCCTGGCCTGGATCTTTTTGTTTGCTGTTCTTCGTTCTTCAATTGTATGTGTACACAGCATCATGGTGATAACAGAGACTCTCATGGACCATCAAGTAAGTGAACACACCTTTACTATGGTATTTTGGACATATGTGCATAATAGGTAGTCTCTTTCTTTGTAAGTGAGCCCCTAGGCTAAATATTTGATTTGCTTCTGTCTTCAAATCCAGAAGCTGAGATACAGTGGAAAATATACTGTTTTGAAAAAAAATCCTTGAGAAGCTACTGTAGTGTGGATAATAAAGGCAAGGAAATAGTGGTTCAGAAATAAATTCATTTTTGCAGTTTTATGTTTATGGTGCTGTATGGTTTGTTTAATTTCACTAAGTTATTTCAGTAAGTCATCAGAAATCAACTGGTGCATGAACTGTAATTCTCAAAGATTGACTCTGCTGTTTCAATAGAGAAAACTTCTGTGTGTTCATGAGCATGCAGTCAAGGATCGACCAGTGCCACTGCTTCATGCGCATGATTGGCAGAGTAATTTTGCCTGGGATTTAGAGTCTGTGTATGGAGGGACAGGTGCAGGCATGAACTTTGTCCTTTGGAAAAAATCTGTGCAGAAGCTATGATTTTAATCAGTTTTTGTGGGCGGTCCATGTACCCCATACAGGTAAGGGTTTTCCCTTTATGAAGAACTCATTTTGATGAGGCACATTTTTAATATGAAAATGATATTTAATCATTGAAATATTTATCTTTTTGACAATGGCAAGAGTTCTTTTGGCATCTGACTGTTCGTTTTTCAAATTAATACATGTTGCTACTTCCTGTGATATTAGATGTACAAAATAAAACTCTGTCTTGCAGATTAATGTACAGGCTGCTGCTGGCCTCTTGTCTGAATTTACGATATATAGTTAATGGCATCCACAGCTTCTGTGTCTTGTGAGCTGTAGATAGCAGGTACAGTCTCCCAGACTTTGACTGCAAAAAAACTCACAGTCTAATGTAAAAATGGGCAACTTTCTCTAAGTGTATCTTCTTGAACGAGGAGATAGAACAGATGAGCTCCAGAGATCCCTTCCAACCTTGACTTCTCTGTGATTCTTTGAAAAAAATATGAGACAGCTGTTCTATATAAATGTTTGATCTGAAAAGCAGGCATTTACTAGAGTGTTCTCATGTACATGCATAGAGTTCCCAAAGCCCCTTTATCCCACATTTGGAAGTTATTTTCTGATATTTTTTTTCAGTGAACAAAGTAGCCATGCTAGGTGCTAGAAAATTCCTGAACAGAGTATTTAAAATCTTACTGCTAATTACCAATTTACTGCTAATTTACCAAATTACTGCTAATTTACCAATTTATAATCTTCCGGATTTTCTGTAAGTGGAGCTACTGTTGCTACTCAGTAAAAACTAATGCAGAACTGAATTTGTACAAACCTTTTCCTATATCTCACGTCCTTGTATTGTTTTTAAGTGTGTAGGCACTTTGATATGATATGCTCATTATGGAACAGAAGAATTGGCAATCTACCACTTCAGTTATTTTTTTTCATAACTTTATCTGATGAACTAAATTGGCTGTAAAGACCTCAATTTGTATTTCTTCTGATACATAAATCTTACTGACAATCTATAATTAGTAATTTGATTGCTAGTAGTGAGAAATAGAATGAAGTTTGAATTATCATCCCTAACAGTTCTGTTGGTATTCAAATGTGCCCTCCAAAGATTCACAAAGAGACTTTGATGTTTACTACTTGATGTTTCTTTTCTAAAATAGCATTCTGCTTAGCTTCAAGGAGATAGATTAGATGAGTTTAAACCCGTTCAGGTAAAGGATCGGATGAACTAAGATCTTCTCTCTTTTGAATGAGTGCTCTGAAGCCTGAGCTGAAGTCTAAAAATACATAACCACTTCAAGGCCATTGAGTGGAAGAAATGGTTGGCAATGCTATTGTAGTGCATGCTGAGTATGTATCTACTAAATCTGTTTCTCAAGTTGCAAAGATGACATGAAACCTAAGAATGAAGTGATATGTTCCCTGGGATCATTAGAAAAATCAGATTTTGAATGTCCTTGCCATGAAGACCTGATTAAGAAGCTAAAGCCGTACTCTCTAGAAAGTTTGAGTGCTTTGAAGATTAGTCAGCATTTGAGTGTGGGTTTTGAGACTTACAGCTGTCATTAGTTTGCCAAGATTTTACTGCAGATACATGTGGACGCCCAAGTTTGAAACTAAAAGCTTCAGTTTGGTATTTTGGGCAAATTAGAAATAACACGTTTGACTAGGAACATCATTCATTCATGGTAAACTTTCACAAGTGAGCAAGACACTAGAGTAAATGACCATTGCTCTTTTTCTGAGAGATAAACCTAATTTATTTTGTGAATTTACTGAAATTCCAGGATGAAATCATTTTTTGGAGGAGTATGAGTTTAAATGGGGAATCTGAAGCTTGCTATGGGTGTTGCTGAGTTAATATCATGGAATTTAGTTCGTGCTTTTTTAGAATTTTACTGCAGAGTAGATATCATCTGAAAAATCATTGCATCTTGATAGTTAAAAAACCAACCGAACAAATCTGTGTAAAAACCTTTGTAAAAAGTTAAAAAGGGACACATTTGAACCCTGAACTAGGAAAATGAGCTTTTTGCTTCCTTTTCTATCTGCTGACTTTTCTTGAGCAGCAGTCGTGTTATAATTTATCTGGAGAAGAGCTCTAGGTGGTTTATCTTAGATGGATATCTTAGCATCCTTACATTCATCTTAATGCCTTGTGGTTTTTTTAGGCTTTGCTCGAGAAGCGCATTTGAGCTACTATAATAATAGTAGTAACAAAGCTAAGGAGACAGCCTCTATACCTGCAGGTTCTATCTAGAAAATTGAACTTATTTTGACTACATATTCTTCTGAACTTTTAAAACTATTTAGAGGAAAGCTGGGTAACTCTTTAAAGTGAGCAGCATTGTAAGTTAGAATCTTTTAGGCAGAGTGTTGCTTAGCAAGCATCTTCTGTTTTTCTTTTTATCTCCTTTTGCCCATACATCTAGTTCCAAAGGAGAGATGTTACTGAGTCAGCCATTCTTCCCCCATCAAAAAACTTACAGTTCTGTTATGTGCAGCTTAAGGATAAGTACGAACAGCATAAACAGGATGGCTGTCTAACTATGAATAGCTAGAAGAGATCAAACAAGTGCTTTTCCAACTGATAAGGTTCAAGGAGAGAAACTGTTCCACTTTGAACCTTTCTCTTGATATATTCTCTACATAATCTTTATTAATGAGATGCATTTCTTTGATGTTTATGTATATATTCATTCATCTTAGCTTTCTGGGGTGCTCCTATAGCTTGACCTAGCAAGTTGTTTCCCGGGTCAACTCTCTTGTGACTAGTTAAACCAAGTATAAAAAGTAGCAAAGAAATCCTAGTTTCAGAACTTAAGTAACAGCTCAGTGCTGTGTCTGTATTCAGTAGTAGCCTGCAGCTTTCATACATCTACTGGTTTTTGTTTTCATCTTCTGACTCATATCTTAGACCAGTCTTTCTGGCTCCTTTCTGTCATCCCCTCCCAAGCAAATCTCTAGTTTGAAATCTTCATTTTATAGAAAGAAGCATTTCACAAGACAGCATTCAATCCCTGTTTCATGAGAAGCATTGAAGTTGATATAAATCTACACACAAGCACACAAGATTGAGCGTCCATTTTGTATTTCAGCAGTGGTAACAAACAGCGATGAATCGCAGCTTTTAACTCCAGGAAAAATGAGCCAGCGCCAGGGGAAAGAAGCTTATTTTACTCCAACCAAAGAGTTACTCCAGCCATCTCTCAGCCCAGCAACTGCTCACAGCCATGGTAAGACAAAGCCTTTTCTTTTTTAACAGATTTTGAAGATCCTAAATGCTGACATTACCTATTTCAAATATTAGTTCAAAAACACTGCCCTCCACAGTAAAGAAATAAGGAAGAAAGTGTATTAAAGTATTGCAGGTAATTTCTTTTGTCCTTACATGTTAATCTGAAACAGAAAAAAATTACCACATGGTGCAGTGCTTTAATGAAGTGTGCTGTGACCTGCGAGAGAACAGCCCACATGATGGAAAATCATTATCTGTGTATAACCCTGTAATTGATGGTCATATTAATATCTCTGGTATGCAGAAGTGTTACAATACATCGCCTAAGCCTGGAGCCCTTGTTCATTAGTTGCTTCTCTAAGATCCTTCTCCATTTGAAAGGTAAAAGTCTCAGCTCTGCCTGCCTGTCTTCAGCCCATTCTCTGCTTTGCTAAACCTGTTAAAAACAAACTCTCAGTAAATCTGTGTGAACTGATTGGATCCACAGTGAAACATACCATTAGACCTGATGTGCTGATAGATTGTTTAAAAGCAAAAATAAAAAAACAGCTGCAGTTGCTCTCCTTGTACTTATTTGAATTTGAAACTGTTTGTCTTACTGGCTAGAATATAATTATAAATGTTTGTGGTGGTGTATACAATCTATTTTTTTTTAATTGATACTCCTTTTTGATCTTGTCAGCTGTGTTAATCAGCTATGATTACTCCAATTATCAACATGAGTAGTGTTTCTGAGTCGACTTTGTGCAAGCCTCCCAAACTCCTCTAATGTGATTTGTCCAAGTAATGATGTTAGTCATAGTAGTAAAGCCTGATTCTGAGGCATCTTTGAATCGCTTTGCTGTTTTCCCATTCCATGTCATTGACATAACAGGGGAAGTACTTTTACATCAAATATAGTTCTTACTATGTTGAGTCTAGTGGTCTTTTATTGTATTTTAAGAATTACAGCAGTATTTTCAGTGATATGCATAGCTAGCTCTGATATATTTTCTAAAAGCTGCTCTTATCTCACTGGAGCAGCGCTTGATGTTTTCTGGCTTACACCGTGCTTAGTCTGGAAACATTTTCTCTAGCTTATGTGTATGTAACTTCTTTGTAACATTTACTGTTCAAATAAACGTTGTGCTATTCTGTGTTCCGTGTCAGTTCTCTTACTTGAAAAGCGATGCAGTTATTTTAAGTTTATTTAATTATGGTAAGTGCTTTCTTTTACTGTATAATACACCCATGGCACTGTGTGATGAGGACATGCAGAAATATAGGAAATGTTTAGATACAGTATTTACAGGGATTTCTTACAAACTAAATGGAGACACGTCTGGTCAGTTGTACCTGAATGCACCCTTAGGAGAGGATAATCTGAACAAACAGTCTGAAAAGCTTACTAGGCACAGCACAAAAGAGAATCAGAAAATGTGTGATCTGGTTGAATATATGTAAAGGAAAGCTATGACATGAGTATTTTGGCTTCTGCTGCTGGATGGTTTATCCACCATTACCTAAATTATCATTCCTATTGCCTGAATAAAGTCGTTTTCATGGCAAATCCAATTTTTTAATAAAACTTGTGGCTAAAAATGAATGAGTTGAAGCAGCTAGTAGACATGCTGGTGTTGGTGGGCAAAGAGGAACAGGTTGACTAACACGATGTGTGTCAAATTCTTTGGCCAACCAGCAACGGTCCAGGGAGAGGGGAAACCTGGTGCTTGTCCTTGGCAATCTACTGGAACTAACTTGATTTGTGTCTTCTGTTCATGTCTTAAGATCCTAATGGTAATGACTACAAGTGTAATTAAAATCGACGAGAAGTTGTATCTTGATATAAGGGAGCAGAGGTAAAGATTTTAAATGTTCAGTTATTTTTAGTCATTGGCCTCCTATTTGGAACAAAGAGTGAGCAATATCACATACCATTGTGAAGTTTTAAGTGGTGTATATTTCACAATTTCTAGTACTCTCCTGTATAAATACTGGGTCTTAACTTACATGAATGTCATTCTTGATTTCAGAAAGTTTCTTTTTTCCTACACTTGGCTTCTTAGTGTGAAATACTTCGTCCTTCCTCATTCCTTTCCAGTGCAGATCTGTTTTGCTAAGCCGATCATGGGAGTTATGCCTGCATGATCTCATCAGTTTAAACTTCAGAAACTTCTGAGTTTCAGTGCTGAAAGTTTAAGTCAGCTCTATATAGCCTTGGTCCTGAGGTTGACTTGTAATTTTAATTAATATGGATTCGATTTCTTTCTGCCATGCCCATCTTGCTATCTAGAGTGTCAGAATAAGTATTGATTGGCTGCAATTATATTTTGTTCTGGAAGTATTGCACCTCCAAATGTTGTGGTGTTAAGTTGCATAGTACACAAAAGCCAAGTGCTATCCAGTATAAAAACTGAGACACTCATGTACTGAGGTTCAAGTGACATGAAAACAAATATAGAAACTAGCCTGTTGCCTCTATAGCATGCAAGAGATGGTTTAATTCTGGAAAGCCAGCAATACAGCCTTTTGTGGGAGCTCTAAGCTCAGTTGCACAGATGAAGATATTCTGATTAGAGACATTCTCAGCATCATGACTCAAGAACCACTTGTGAGATTGGGCTTCACCAGCCCCATGTTGAGTTGATCTTGAAGACATTTACTGATTTCCACCCTCCCCGCCCCCCAGTTTTTGTTGTATGTGTTTAAACAGCCATTTCTAGATTCCTTCATTCAGCAGCTTGCTCAGTAAGGCTACATTGCTTCTGAAGTCAAGGTGGGAAGTGATCAAAGAGAGAAAAGGATTTGGTAATTATATGCACGACAAATTTTTTTAAAGCAGGTCTTTTTTTTCCTTATAGGATCTTTAACAGTGACTTTTGAAGTCTGTGTTTGTACTCATCCTTTCCTAATACTGCCACATTGGCCCTGTCTGTGACTTGTCAGTGCTGTATATGGAAACTTTGGGGTTTTTGCTTTCTTTTTTTTACCGAACTATCGGTGCAATAGAAAGGAATCTTTGACAAAACTATGCTATCACAGTTAAAAAGGAGCATCAGAAATACTGAGTCTGGGACTGCATTTTCAAAAACTGTAAATCAGAAATGCGCTCGCTGATGTAAGCTGTTTATGTTGTTACACAAATTATCCCTGCTAAATTGGATTCTTGTAAATCTTGTTAACTCAGACTGACATCAGCATGCCCCATTATTTCTGTTTGATAAAGGGGACTAGATAGAAACACAGATCTTTTAAAATATATGAAAAAATCAGAAGCCTCCTCAGGAAGGGGACACCTTCCAACCTGTAAATATGCAGTTAAAACATTTCAGACTTCTTTTGAAAATAAAATACATACAGCTTAACTGATAAGTTGTTCTTGTGATAAAGAGAGAAATTTAATTAAGGTAGCAACATTAAGCATTCCATAAGGTGTTTGAAAATGTCAGACTTTTTTTAAGGAATGTGTATTGTCTCTCTATGGCTTTATTTAATGAGAGCTGTGCTGTTGTTTTTTGTGTACCATTGAGTGTGTGTTACAAAGCATATATGGTGAAAAGAAATGTTTTTTTTTTGGTTTTGATCATGCTGATTGCATTCATGTGTGTTTATTTACTCAGGAAGTAGTCTCTGTGTTTAACTTTTAAGAATGTGAGGAAGTGAAAATCCACAAAGAGGAATACAAAATTCACTTCTCGCATTTTTGGGAAAATTTACCATTCTGGATTTTAGTGAATTTGAACTCTTGCAGGTTAAACAACTTGGAACAAGTTGCAGGTTGCATTAATGGGAGCATCATCCCAACCTGAACAATAGCAAATACCAGTGGTGCTTGTGTTGACAGTGTTCTAAGTTATACTTTAAGGCTGTCAACTCAACAGATGATGCATTAGGATTTTGGAGCTCTGATTTCTTTATTTCCTGTGGTGAACAGTGACCTGTGCAAACAGCCTTCCTGGCTCAATTTAATTGCATCAACACTCAGTATTTCTGTTTCTATAGGAGGCATCAATGAGTGAAAATGTGAGTAGTATCTAGGAAAAGTGTGTTACCATGATAAAGATTAAGGAGGAGATATTTTACGATAATGTAAATCTTTGTTCTCAATAAACAGCTTCCTGCTCTTTGTTTGAAGTCTGCTGCCTGCCACATTATTTCCTGGAGCATGTAGTTTACGAAGAAGTTGTTTCAGTTTGTTGATTAGGAGTGAGGGGAGAAAGAGAGAGATAGCACTTTGTGTTGGATTTTAAGGGCTTGGTTGTTTTAATGTGTTAAACTGACATACTGTATGACTAGGTGAATGCTTGTCACATAAGGATAAGCCCTGGACGAAGGTGTCCAGAAGGAGCTTGAACTGAGCTAAGAAGCAGGATCCACTCTTCCTTTCTAATAGAGTAGTAGTAGCTGTTAATTCATTTTGCACAAGGATGAATGTGTAATGTCTGTAACTGAGAAACAGAGTGGCTTAGGTGCAGGGAGATGGGTTGATGGTGGAAACAGAACGTTTGGGTTGTGAGTAATGATGATCGTAATGAATAAAAAGGAGAAGTTGATGCTCCTTTCGCGGGAGAGTAAGAATATTTTTGGCTGCACAGAGCTTGTGCTAAAATACTGCTTGCTCTCTAGTAAATATCTAAAGGACGTGGTAGGATTTTAATCTGTAGAAAGCTTTGGAGAAAAATTGGGAGAGAAAATACAAATTTCACTATTTTTTATATGAGAGAGAAGATGGTGAGTGAAAAACTAAACGTTTTCAAGCACTAGTTGCTGAACAACACTTGCTAACTCCCGGAGGGATGAGATGCCTTTGCAGCTATACTGACCAAGAGAATGTAAGACTTACACAAATTGCTGTCTACCTGAGCAGCTGACAAGTTAAAGGTGGTTCACTGTAAATCCATACAACTTGCAGCTTTTAAAACCATTAGTTTTCAGGTGGGTTGGCTCAGCTGACAGCTTGATTACATGGCAAGAAATACATGGCACTCCAGACTTGGGATCCCACGGAGGTGACTGTTGTGACCCACCGGCAGGTAGCGTCAGGAGGCTCTTGAAATATAGCATGTGGGTTACTGTGATTCAATGGAAGGAAAGGTTCAGTCCTGTGTTATCTGAGTTGAGCCTTTTTAGTTCACTAGCAGCTATTTCTGAGATGGATGCTTTGTTTTGGACCTTTGGGCAGGTTGGTGAGAGCTTGTTCATGGGTGTGCTCAGAGTTGAAGCAGCAGCAAAGGCGGTCTGTGCTGGAGTTGGAGAGAAAAGTCCTCTGTGCCCGTATCTCCAGGCATATCAGAATACAGGGATTGGGCCAGATAACCTCCAGAGGTCCCCTTCCAACCTCTGCCATTCCAGGACTCTAAATTCTGATCTCTGATTGAATGACAGCTTCTAGTTTTCTTTCAGCTAGCGCTTTCAAAGTGTTAATACTGCTTTATGAATATGATGCTTGCAGATGATGGATCTTCCCCATCTGCCTGGTTCCAAATCAAATTGCTTTCTGGGCAGTGGGGTTATATGGAATGGTTGATAATGATTTCTGGTTTTCTTCTAATGTTTCCTTTGATTTTTCTGCTGTATATCCAGACAGACTTAATCATGCAAATAACTTCATGCAGTCTCCGGTTTCACTCTACTGTATCTATCCTTTGAACAGAGAAACTGAAGAATGACTAAATAATTGATTATAGTATGAGCAACTTATTATCAAGCATGTCGTGAGGTTTTTTGTTTGTTTTTAAACTTAGTTCATCCTCACTTAAAACTGACTCAGCACTAACAAGGAAACTGCTAGAGGTTTGGTGAGACTCGTTTTGTTGTTTTTTTTTTTTAATTTGTTTTAGCAATTCCATGTTAACAGCAAATGGTACTTCTGATGCCAAGCACCTTCTCTTTCATATAAGTATAGCTAACATCTTAGAAATGTGTTCTGTAGTCACGTGATTATTTCTGCCTAAAATCTTTTAACCCTTAGTACTTTGTCTTGGTTTCTCTTGCTGCAGTTTGTCTTACTTTGTCCTTTGATGCTGAAGAAGTGTTTTGTAATCTGGAATGTATAGAAACCACGTGGACTGGTGGTTCTTCAGGTAGTTCTGGATTCGTATCTGTATATTGCTGCAGGCAGGCACAGGTAACTGGCCTCAGTGACATGAGTGGTCATTTTTCAGCGTTGTGCATAGCATCACGCAGGTGAAGCCTCTGCAAAATTGCACCTCTTACTTGGAGTAGCTTCACTGATACTTTTGTCAAAGAGAATGTTAATATGGCTCTGTTCACAGTAAAGAGGGGGAAGGAGTTTGACCCTATGTAATTTGTTTTCAGTTTGTGTTGCCAAACTGAAGGTGAATATGTTTGTGTGTGATTAGTCTTCTGAATGTATTATCTTGATGTCCTCCTTTCTTACTGTAATGCACGCTCTGGCACATTCCTCTGCAAGTCATTGTGTATTTAATAAAACTTGCCTTTTCTGAAGTGCTGCTCCACCCAGCATTTGTGGCTTGGGTAAATTATGTGTGCTCCTTTCTCTGTGACTTATAGCTTTGTGAAAGAATAGTGCTGGGTTTGAAGGGCACAGTAGGGCTTATTACTACGAAACTTCTCAGACGAGTTCTTTTTCTCCATGTAAATCTCAGGAAAGCTGGTGTACTTGAACCTGAACTGTGACCTTGAATTTTGTAAGTGCTGAGATGAAAAGTGCTGAAACCTGAGCAGCGAGTGAGCAAGGCTATTTGCTTTGAGTGGGAGGAGCTGAACAGGAGCCTTAGCAAGCGATGAGGTGGAGGCAAGTACAGTTGCCAGCAAGGCGCTAGGAGTCTTGGTGTTATTTCATAAACCATTCTTAGGCACGCCTCTGGAATTACTCCTCAGCTAGACTGCACTTGACCTGGAAACAGTGGAGAACAAAAGAAGATTTAGTGAAAGGAATTTGCCACTGAAAACTGCCATCACAAGGTGTAGCCTCATGGTTCAGATGTCATTTTTATTAGTCAGATATTGGTATCTGAAGGCAAGTACATCTTTACTTCTTTTTTTTCTTCAATAGAAGAAAAACACTTTTGCTTAAAATCCACGTGCAAAAATTGTATGTTGGATAAAAGTCATTTGTAGGTATGGTAGCCTAGCAGTTTGCTCTTACTGTTTTCTGCATACTGTACAGAATGTGCATATACTACATGTAGAAAATTATTTACAATGTTTTCATTCGCTGGACTGGGAGGAGAAGCCTGCTGGAAACATCACGTTGTTGAGCTGTCAGAGCAGATTATTGTCAGACTTGGAGAGTGAGTGTAAAAAGCTTCCAGCTTCTCTGCTGTGCTATCAGTTTTCCTTTCTCTTTCTTCTCCCTTCAGCTTTTACAGAGTTTGGTTTTAAGATTTTTGGGCTTCACCTGCACAACTCTAAGAGAAAATATTTTTTACTTTGCATCAGTAGATGTACTCAGAGTTGTGTTATTACAGCAGTATGAATTTGTTTAAAATCTTCATCATTTTAAGTTACTAACATCTGTGTAAAAAAATAATTGTTTACAGTTCCTCAGTAGGATAGTTTAGAATATGATCTTTAGAATTCAGCTTTCATGGTTGGCAATTCCTACCAATGCAACTCCAAGAAGTTTTTTTGTAAGTCTGTGTTTTATTTCAGCACTGAATATTTATTTTTTTAATAAATATTTTAAAACTGTAACCGTGCTTTATCAAAAGTGCTCATGTGTTGTTGGAACTGCATGCATTGCTTACTTGCTTTTTAGAGTTTGTGTGTTAAGATTTAAGGCAATATCATGAAAGAATGCCTTAAGCACAGGACAACAATGTTTTCAGCCAGCATTTACTAGTAAAGAAGCTCTGATTGAGTAATTGATGTGAGAAATGTATTCTGTCCTTGAAAATATGAACAACGCATAAGTTTTCCTTCTCTGAAAAGATGTTCAATAGTTTATGATTAGGAATGGATTTTTGGTTTTGTTTGTTTTTCCCTTGAGATAGATCAATGAAGTATTCCAGTCATGGACTTTCTCTTCTTTCTGCTGATGTAGCTATTACATGAAACAGAAAACAGAAGATGTTTTCTCCCTTTAAGTCTGCTTTTATGAAGTGCTTAGCTTTTGCACTGGCATGCACCTGAATACATTTAGACCAGAGTGTGGCTATTTTCCTGTTTACATAGACATTGATAGTTATCTACTGTCTGCCATTGGTCTTGGCTGTAGTTCTATTTGGAAACTCTAAAACTTTCAAGCTTTGTATGTTAGTGCATTTTCTAAGTATACCATTTATTAAGCCGCTGCGCACTGAATATATCAAAAGAATACAAGACTTCCTGGGATGTTAGTTTAATGAATGATGCGAATTCTGTTCATATCAATAGATTGGCTCATTCTGTATTAATTTATGTTTAGGTTGGAAACAGGGAAAAAAAGGATTTTGTTTAATATATGGTGGCTTATGAAGTGCACCTTGCTGTTGCTGTATATAGAATGTGCAGATAAGAGTGTTTCCAAGCAACTTGAAACATCTTTGCAGGCTCTTTCAGGAATAAAGTTTGTTGCAGAGAAGGAACAGAAACCTTTTTAATACTGCAGGCTGATTCCCAAGAATGATAATAAACTTTCATTTACAGTCATGCTATAGAGAAGAATGCTCATTTTTAATCAAAAGTTATAGATTTCTTTGGGTCTAACAGCCTTTTGTTATGTGTCAGTTATCTGCTTCTGCTTTAAAATAATTGGCCATACACGTACAAGTATTAGAAGCCATAAGAAATCACAAGCTGTTCCAGAGGTGGAATTTTTATAGCCAAAGCCTGATATGAAGTGTCCTACTGCTGCATGAGGAAGTGAGATATGAGGATGAATTGGTGAGAGGGAGATGACCTACTTTTTCCCCTCTCTGTTGTAGTGGTGAGGTGGTCATCTTTTGACAAAAGGCTCAGAGCCTGCTGCTCCTGTGCTGCTGTTGGATTAAAGGAAGAGGTGCTCAGTTGCAGCTTCCTTGGCTGGGAGGAAACTTCAGAGAGGAGAGATGCAGCTGTAACGTTATCACAATTGGAAGGCTAGCCAAAGATTTTAGTTTTCCTTCTAAATGGAGGAAAAGGTGTACGGAGAAAGGTTTTAAACTGTACTCTGATACAGCTTGGCAACATGAAGCAGTGCCAAGGGACTGAGACAATGTGGCTGGAAATGAGGGATAAACCTTCAAGATTTCATTGCTTCCCCCTGGATATCTAGCCACTTCTCAGTAAAATGAACATAATGCCTAATTTCTCCATTCACCATGCCCGTAAGTTTTTCACTTCCCATATAAAATAAGTGAAGGTTACGTATCGTGTTTCGTTTTTCTTACATTGCTTGAAATATATGGGAACATTTTTCTGGTAAGAGGCATGAGGAAATTCTAGCAGTTCATAGCATCCTGGAAGCTGCTGTGCTTCATAATCAAAAAGTTAATTTTCAGAGATTTCTGTATGTATTTTAGTATATTCATAGGTACAAATACACAAACATTCTGCACAATTTAAACCTGTCATGGAATTAAAGAATGTTTCTGTCTACTGTATTATCTCTAAGCCAGTGCAAACAGAAATTGCTTATCTGCAAATACTACATTTCTTTACACAAACAACTGAATTGCACAGGATTGTTTAAGAATTAGTGAAATTCACATTACTGATTTGATTTAGGGTATGCGTTTCACTTTGTGAGAAGAGAAGACCTCCTGTACCAAGTAAGGGAGCACACGAGACTTTATTTCAAGGCTATTTTTAGCATTTTATTTTTCTCCTTTCCAGCTAAGAAAGCAGGTTTCAAAATGTAGTTTGTCAGAAGTATGGTGTGAGTCTGTCAGATCCAGGTGATGGAAGAATGGAATTAGTGGAAGCATGTGGAGCAGGGCAGAGAAACAGCCAGTGAAAAATGGGGTGCATGAAGGAGATTAGGGAGAGCTTATCTAGCTTCATTCTGCTACCAGCAGTGAACAGTTTGGATCATCTGATTCGTAGTCATGAAGCATAATTTATTGGAATTATTTTTGTGTTTAAAATTTAGGATGATTAGTTTAAGTGTTGTATTCATTGCACAGAATACTTGGGCCAATGAAAATAATTGTGGAGCTTATTTTGTGCAGCTCTTCCAGGAGTCAGACACTGCATAAATAAATGTGGCAGTGTGTTAGAGAAGAATATGCTATCAACTCACCTTTTAAATAAAAGTAAGAGATGAAGATGTAGAAGCCGTAATAATCAGCTGATGAAAATTAGCTAGGGAAGTGCCTGAACAGGGGAGTTCAGCATGGCTGCATAAAGCAAACATTGGCATCCTTGTTAGGTTCCCACTGTGTACTGAAATATCAAATAGGGAAGCCACATTAGCTCCTAAGTGCAATTTAAGTTTGGGACTTGGAAGACAAACATGAAGAAGATTTGATTTAATGAACCCTTAAAACCTAAATAGTGGTTGTTTTAGTGCTCTTATAAAGCAGAGATGAATAGGACCAAAGCTGAGATGTAAAAAAAATGTATATGTGGAGAAGAAAAACTGAAATGCAGCTGTTCACCTTTAAATGTAGAGAAGAAAAGCTGAAACGCAGCTGTTCACCTTTAAATGTTCTAATGGATTTGACGAGAACAGTATAATATTGCTTGGCTTGCTGCTGATTTGGCAGCCTCTGTCTCTTCACTGCATTTTTCATGTATGCCCTTCGTTTGTTTTTTTCCTTTTGTATCTTACTCATCAGAATATGAGGTAGAAGGCTGTTACTGCAACACTCTTGTTCCAGCCAGCTAATGCTAACCAGCTTTCACAGAGAACATAATCCTTGTACAAACATCTTAACTCATGAAGGAAGAGGGTGCACTGCGACGTAGGTTTTCCTCATGTGCTGGGATTTCATCTGTGTTTTCTTCAAGAGCTGATGGCCGAAAACTTGTCCGGAATGCTTCCTTTGGAGGATATAATGAACTCTCACCTGCTTCACCAGGTTTGTTGTTCTTAAAATGTACAGAAGATAATATAATTTCCAATTCAGATTTTTCATCTTGAATGAAAGTAGTCTGCTGAGATATTGGTAGAAATTGTTAACAGAAATCAGAAAGAATATTGTTTGCGTGCATTGAAGTGACAGCTCTTTGTAGCAGCAAGAGCTGTTGTACATAGGCAAGCAAGGTAATTTATCCTACAGCAGATAACTGTTTAAAAGTAGTTTGTTTACTTGATACATCGTGGAGTATTTTGGTTTGGTTGGTTGTACTGTGATTTATAAATCCCTTTCTTGTAGTATACGTAGTGACAAGATAGAGTGAGTTAAGTCTAAAACATAGCCTCACTGAAGGCTGTACTGCAAGACTTCTTTTAAGAAATTTAGCATCCGAAAGGGCTTGAATCTCTTTTTCCTCAGATTTGTTGTCTCCTAAAATCAGTAATGGGATACTGAAGTGAATTTCTAGAGGTTCGTTGTCTATCATGTGTCCTGCTGATGTAGGTACTTGAATTTCAGTAGTTTACTTCATGAAACTTTGATCCTTGGAAATACAAGGTCACCTATTTCTGAAAAGCAGTGCTGCAAAAATTGCACATTCTTACTGGAATTATTCTGCACGTGTGATTTGTCTTGAGCCTGTGCAAATGCACAGTTTGTGGGGCTGGAATGTTGGGAGAAAAAAAAGCACTTTTCTCTTCTTATTGTGTACCTTCTAAAGAACAACTCACTCAATTGTTAAGCTCTGCCTCTGAAGCAATGAAAAAGAGTCAGGGTGCAGTGCATGCGGGAGGCTGTGGGCTGCTGATTTTCAGCTCTCCGCACCACTGGCTCACAATGGCTTGCAGAATTGCTGGAGCGGCATGCTCAGCTGCTGGCAGCTGGGTGCTTCCTCACAACACCATGTTCTGGTAGCCCTCCTGGTAGCCCTCCTGTTTTACCATAGAAAATGTCCTTTCCGTCTGCATCAGGAAGTGGCCAGTCTTCTACCAGGAGCCTTGTTAAAGCTGCTCAGGAAATGAAGATGTCAAACCTGGAAAGCATGGAGTTGGCAGATAGGCAGAACCTCCCTATCTTCAAAATGAATTAGATAAAATGAAATAGTATTCTTACAAGTGTTTGTCAATAAGCTGCTGAAAATCACTCAGTCAAAAACGCTGTTGTCTCTGATGTTTGAATCTGAAACGACTCTTGCCTTTTTTTCTGCCTTGTTTGTTAAATAATGCTGGTACTTCTGTCTCCCACAGATTATAATTCACTTCGTCCTTTAGAAGCATATCCATTTTCAGCTCAGTAACTTTTTTTCAGAACTGTACATTCATGCCAGTAATCAAATCAGTCTGTTTCTTGCTTTTCATTTGCAAGTCAGTAATATTGTTACTTGGCTTGCTGTTCGTCATCTTTTTATGCATTCTGTTACTTCTTTTCACTTGTTCTTTGGGCTGTTGGGAACAAAAGTAAGCAACAAACAAACAACCCTTCAGTCAGTTTTTTTTTCTTAGGTTTTTAATAAAATAGTATTAAAAAGTAACATTTATTTTTTATCTTTCTCACTAAAGTATCCTAATTGTAGATGATAATAGATGAGAGACACAATACCAGTACTTGAAATTCAGAAGATGTTGCATGGTTGTTCTGCTTTTTCTTTCTTTTGATTGAGGGGCAGACTGTAGGTATGACTTCAAACAGCCAATACATGCTGTGCTTCAAAACTGAAGCATCTTAAACAAACACGTTTGTTTTAATTGTACCCTACTAAGGGCTTCATATTAAAGATTCTTGAACACTAATCTCGCATCGTTCCTACTCATTATTTTTTGTCAAGGGTGATATTTTGGAAGATTTTTTTTTCTTTTAGTGTTGACAGTGTGCTGTAGCTCCACCTCTGAAGAGTTACAGAATCATGGAATGGTTCAGATAAGCCGGAACCTTAAAGATCACCTAGTTCCAGCCTCCCTGCCAATTACTGATCAGTTTTGTTGTGAGGACAGCTTACATGTATGAAGTTCTGGTTGTTCAAACTGTGTGCAGTTGTCAGCCTCCTCTCAGGTCTTTCTGAAAGTTCAGTGTGAGTTTTCATCTGGACTTGCCATGTGCCCTCAATAGGAATGTAGTCCTGCAAAGTTTCCCTTGGAGTCCAAGATCAGATCATGAACCGTAGCTTGCTTGGTTTTGAATCAACTTCCAGAGTACAGGGCTGTGATGTTAACAAAACAAAGCTTGCAGTGGGAGAAATTTGTTAAGATGGTGTTGCTCTGGATACAGTTTCTACTATTGAAAACTGCTTTACAGGCTACAGCAGAGAAACTTAAGATTAAAAGAAATACAACTGCAAGTGCCTTGAAGAATATTGGGTGCTCAGTCTGCAGCTCTGAAGGCTGATTCAGACTGCATTTGCTTGCAGTTTTACCTGAAGATTGCTCTAATGAGTTTAAATAGAAATCCATAGAGAAACTTTAACTGCTATCAGGAGGGGGGGAGACTGCATCTTATTTCTGATTCTATGCATATAATTGTTTTGGTGGTGTTGACCAAATATTTCCATGGCAGAGTGTATATTGTCCTCAGTTAGGACTCATACGTAGCTTTTGGTGATGTTTCAGTACAAATCTGACACTAATTAGTCTCATGCTAATGTCAGAAGAATCAGGACTACTTGGGGCCTGAAATGCCTCTCCAGTCTGAGGCAGCTGGGCTTGTTCAGTCTGGAGAGGGGAAGGCTCTGGGGAGACCTTATTGCAGCCTTTCAGGACCTAAATTAAAAAAGGGCCTACGGGAAAGCTGGGCTGGGACATTTGCAAGGTCATGTGGGAATGGGACAAGAGGTAATGGTTTTAAAACTAAAAGAGGGCAGATTGGGATTAGATATAGGAAAGGAATTCTTGGCTGTTAGGGTGGCACAGGCAGCGTGGAGAAACTGTGGATGTCCTATCCCTGGAGGCTTTCAAGGCCAGGTGGGATGGGGCCCTGGGCAGGCTGATCCACTGGCTGGCAATGCTGCCCATGGCAAGGGCGTGGAACTGGATGGCCTTTAAGTTTCCTTCCAAGTCAAACCATTCCATGATGGTGACTGTACATGCGTTCCCCTCATCTTAGTGAAGATGCACTGAGGAAGGCTGCGTCTGGGTTAGCACCTGAATAATGCTCTGTTTATTTTTTTTTTTTAAGTCATTCATGTTGTCTTATGGCAGAAGGGCCTTCTGTCTTGTCGGTGTTGGCTCATTCCTTCCACTGAGAGGGGAGCAACAAGGATAGCACAGGATATGGATCCGACTGCTTGGCTTTTTGTCATAAACTAAGACAGTGTACTGCAAAGTGACCTAGAGCCTGCAGTGCTGTGATTTCAGCAGCTGGATTCACTAGCAAGCCCTCCAGCCATCATTTTGCTGTTTATGTGACCAAGAGAGGGAGTGCAGTGACATATTGTAAAGCAGCAAACATGTGCATCTCTCAGGCAGGAGGCTCTGGGAGCGAGAAGGTGCAATTAAGAGAGACAGCTTTGGTCTTTGTCTGACACTCTGACTAAAGAGCACTCCTTGCTTTATTAGTGCTTGGTGATACCAATGCAAAGCTTGTATATGAAAATAAAAATGTGCATGTTAGATAAGGATGTGCAAAGTCCTCAAAGTCCTTAAAGCTGATGTACTGCAGAAAGAGAGCTGCTCTTCTGTAATCCCAACCCTGATGCAGCACTTCCTTGGTAATTCCCATCACTTTTGTGTCTGTGTTTAAACAGATAAACGAAACACGGAAAGTGATTAAAATATCCCTGCATTACCTTTTCAACAGAACTTAGTTCCTAACTGGTGATTGCTTTTGGCTGTGGGATGAGGAGAAGACATTGTTATTGTGATTGTAGCGCATGTTTGACTGTCTAAGACTGGTATCAAGTATAATAACTTCTCACTGAACTTAAGTCTGTCCTCTAAGACTTGAGGTCACCTTTTTCTTCCATCACTGTGGCTTCCAACTTCTGGATCCTGATGAATCTGTTTGTAATTTTTTTATTTTTTTGTATTATTCTTTTTTTTTGCCGCATTGCCTAGAACTACAAATCTTCTGCATGTCTAGGTGCTTCTTCTCTGAGGTCAAACAGCCTGGTGGATTATGCCTTCTCTTTTTTTTATCTGAACAAATCCCTCACAGATGTGTTAGGAGAATTTCATAAGGAAGGGTTTAATGAACTGTCTGCAGAAAGGCTTCTGTAAAGATGTGTGAAGTTTTATTTGGGTTGACACAAAATGAATTGTATTGCAGTGCATTTTTTCTTTGATCTTCAGACTGAATCTCTACAAAAGGTAATAAAGTAAAAACAAGAATAAAAAAATAGGGCTACTGAAGCAAAGCAGGAATCTTGGATTCCTCGCAGAGCCTGAAGATTGTCCTAATGTCTCTAATAACTCAGAGCAACTTCCCAAGGTGCGTATTTGTGATAGATGAATCAGTGCTGCGTTAAACTTCTGGGTTTAGTGTGAACTGTGGAAAGGTGAAGATACCATTCATAAAAAGAAAAAATAAAGTCCCACATTAAACAAAAAACACAGCTGCAGAGACTTGATGAAAGTTCTCTTAAACCTTACGAAGTACCCATTTCTGTGGCAGAACACTGGGCTGAATTGTAGCAGGGGCTCAAAGTAGCATCTGTCCGTCCGCCCCATCTGCCGTTTCTGCGTGGGTCTGGTGCCCTCTGGTGGGCCGGGCGGCAAGGCAATGTCATAGAACCATAGAATCACCAAGGTCGGAAGAGACCTCCAGGATCATCCAGTCCAATCATCTACCCACCACCAATATTTGACCACTAAACCATGTCTCTCAGTACAACATATGAACGTTTCCTGAACTCGCTTTTTGCCGTTGCTTTTTGCTGTTTTCTTTTTTCCTGATATTCACTTATGCCCTTATGTCTGGGGGGCATGTCAGTGGTGACGTTATAGTAAAATAAGTGCATTGAGGTATTTGTTTTATTCCCATTTATAAGTGCCTATGCTAGAGCCAACTTCTTCAAAGAAAGCAAATCACTGAGATGTTGGCTCACTTTGCTGTTTGGATACTGTGAAAGTGTGGGGTTCACATTATGCATCATTCACAGAAGATAAATATAGAATTTTGGTGACTTAAAATAAAGCCAAGTAGTTACATCTGTGCAATGTGAAGTCCAAAGTATAAATTCAAGGCAAACGTGGACCATCTTTTCATGTACTTGTGACAGATTGACTGGCAATCTTAAGCCATGTTATCTATTTGCTTTCAATTGTATGGATTTTAGCCATTATTTCTGGCTAAAGAAATGAACAAGCCAATCCCAGCTTTCCTTAGTGTTCTGCTGTGTTCATGCCTGCATATGCAGATAGTGGAGGCTGAGGGCATAAAAGGATGAGAATTTGCTGATCATGTTTTCAGTTGGTTAGATCTCTGAATTGGGTGCAGCACCATCCAAATACAGTGGACTGTTCTCACTTCTTAGCAGGTATTAAATCAGACTGTGCTGCGATAACTGATTTTCAACTTACATGAAGAACTAATATATATGAGCTGTTTGAAAATCTGGTTTGTTTGCACTTTTCAATGATAAATACTATTTGCAAGTTTATTTCAAAGGCTAGCTTGTGTTAAAGCTAGTGCATTCAAATAATGTGCAACAATGCTGTCTTTTCTTTAAGGTTTTGACAAAGGGAAGGATGATGCCTCACAAAGCAAAGAGGATACAGCGCATTCTATGTCCAAAAGCAAGGTAAGGAAAGCTGCCTCTGCCTGGCTTAAAAATGTCAGCATGCAAAGGAGTTGAATGCCTGCTTTAACAAATGTATTAGACTTTCATTCAAATTCATAATCGTATTATACTGATGGTAGAACCCTTTTTGTCTCTGAGAAAAAGGTTCACTGAGATGCAGTGAAAAATGAGAACACACCAAATTGGGAGACAGCAATCACCAAAAATACAGCATATTGAGATGGCTGAAGTTTAAAGAGGAAGAAAACTTGAACTGCTTCAGCAATCAAAAAAAGACTGTTGTTGTGTAGTGATCCCATTTTTTCTTCTTTGCAGAGTTTTGTTTTGTTCTAATCAAGTTTATCTATATGAACACTTTGCAATAGCATCAGCATTCAGAATAAAGTGTTCTTTTCTGCTGGTCCTGACGTAGAATGAACCATTTGTGTAAAAAGTCATAGTAATGCAGAGAAAAATCTTCCTTATTTATTTATTCCTTTCTTAAATCCTTTTAAATTTGTGCATAACAGTTAGAGAAGCTTTACATTTTAAGACATCTTATGGGCTGCTCCAATGCTACTTTCTTTAAAAATTGTATTATTGTAACTCTTAGAGTGCCTGGCTTGTCAAAGCACTACATTTTCATCTAGTGGTCTATATATATTTAGAATGTGGAATTCCAGAAAAATATTTTTAATCGAGTGTCTTACAAAACAGATGTCTTTTTCTCATCAAAACTTTAAAGAACAGACAGATGCCATTTTGGAGATGCCATGTGGAGGAGAAAGTTTTGTATGGTTTGGTTGCTGAATTGAGTATCTGTGTTAAATTGGTTTTCTTATGTAAGCAACACCACTGGCTAGATTTCAGATCTTTAAATGATCCCATTACATGGCTGTGTGGGGAGGGCAGCGGCCAGGAGCGCAGTGCTACCGCAAACGGACAGGGTGAGCAGAATGAGGCTGGTAGTGTAGGCCAGGCTCAGCTGACAGCACCAATCTGTGGGGACAAGGTAGATCCAAAGCCAGGCTGGGGGCTGAAATGGGTCGGCTGCTGGGTCTGTTAGCTGCACAACTAGGCACAGCTTAAGCTGGTTTGGGCTGGGACCAGGGGCTGGGAAGCAAGCTCCTGTACGTCCATCTCCTGGGTGAGGTGGGGAAGAGGACTGCCTCTCACTGAGCTCCCACACAGCTCTCCTCTCAACATTCTGATCCAGGCAGCCTCAGCCAGAGGAGAGGGGGAGTGCCCTCCAGGCCTTCATAGAAGTTTTTCTGCAGTTTTTCCTATGTCTGAGTCTTCAAGAGAAAAATCAAACAGGTGCTGAACAAAATCAAGCTGATGTAAAGATTATGGTAACATCCCCTACTTAAATGGTGTGTTCAGAATTGCATTCTGGAAGAGCAGGACTGTGATTGGTACAATTCCATGATGTCACAGCTGAGCAACCCTTGGAGTCACTGTCATCCACCTGATCAGAAGTCACAGAACTGTGTCTGTAGGCTTTAATGTATCCTGATCAAGGAGATCAAGGAAGCATACTTAATCATCTGGCTTATGTCTGGTCAAAGTATTTTTTATTGGTCCAGAAACCTCTAAATCTTTTTCTGTCTTGAAAATAAGTCAGCATTGTCTATTTTAACCCAGATGAATTTCAGACTCTATTAATAATTTATCTTTGACTAACCAATTTGTTTTTTCTCTTCCTTCTATTTTTTTTTTTCTTGGAGGGATTCTTTTTTTTTTCCAGAATCATAATTCTTTTTATGCTTTACTGTTCCTTTTGTGATTTTCTGCTATTCAAGAGGAGACAGATACTCCTACTTCTCTTAATATATGTAGTTCTTTATCTTTATTTTTGCAATGGAGCTTGTTAAGACCAATAGTTCCTTTATACCCCACCAATAAGCTTCAGGCTAGTAGAAGATGCTTACTGGCTGTCCCAGCTATGCAGGTGAAGTAGCACTCTTTGTTTCTAACTAAAGAGGCTTCTTCTTGTAAATTTTGATCCTATCCCCCCACGTGCAAATGAGAAGATCATTAAAAGTATCCCCTTCACTGGTCTGTCCATAATCTGTTGGATAGGCAAATACGGACTTTCACTCAGTGTCATGTTAGTGAACTTTATAACTGAGAAAATGAGTCTTTGTAACCTGGGATATTTACTGGTTTGGGCTTTATATGTGTGGACTTTAGATTGCATTAGCTTTCTGCTAGTGAGCAACTGGAATATTTATGAATGTTTCACTTGCGTTACCCCATTATACCTTGCATAATGACTTCATTAGCTCTTATGTGACAGTGATAAGCATTTTTCCTTTCTCTTGTAATTATGTTTAAAGTACCATCTTTAACTTCTAGACTGGAATTAAATTTCAAGATGCATGCTTATCTTATATTTTCAGTGTTAAGGACATAGCTTTAATATAAAATGAAGAGATAACCTTCCTTCTTGCAAGATGTACATGGAAGTTAAGGAACATTTACTTACTGCTGAAATAATTTTGATTTAAAATTACTTTTTGCCAGTTGTTGCACGTGTGTTTTTGACAATCCAGTTTATATTTCCTTGCACAAAGAAATACAACTATGTAATTTATCTGATATTTTTGTACAGTGGGGTGCCCATACAGTGTTCTCTTGAGTTGGAATAGAAATGGTGTGTGATAACTCAGTGTACTCTTCTTGTGTTACAAAAACAGCTCTGTAACCCAGGGTGAATCTTTGGTGGCTCTAGTTCCCCTACAATTAGTAGGCAATAGATGCCAAGAAGTAAACTTTGAACCTCACAGGAGGTGGGGGGGAGTGATAGAAGTCACGTGGTGCTGAGGCAGCATATTGTCCTGCCTTGAATGAGGACTTGGGTTTTATAAACAAACCTGAGTTGCCTTCTGCCTATTGCCATGGTGAGCTTCTCTGAGATTATTTGCAGAGTAACGAGAGCGTGGCATTAGGGAGGAAGCAGAAGAGCAAGTGCCAGCAGTGGTCAGTAGTACTCTGGTAACTTGCAGAGCATTGAATTCTAGGTTGAAGAGGCTCTGTTTTCCTTCATGGGTCATGGGGTAAGTGCCTCTATAGCAATCTGTTTGGAGGAACTGTGAAGTTAGGAAGACGTTGAGATTCACATGTCAAATACAGGAATGACTCCTGAGTTTAAATAGCAGGATTCTCCTGAAACCTTCTTTCTCTGCCAAAGTAATGCATACCTAGTCAAGACTGTGACATGTGAAGCAACAGGATACATGGCCTAAATATTTACTATATTTACTTCAACTTTTGGAGGAATCTCAGATTTGTTGCCCACAAAAACTTTATGAAGAAAAGACTCTGTGGGTGATGAATGTTACTGTTACAAGCCTTGTTTTACTAATTGGGATAAACAGCAGAAAAAAGGAATGGGGAGTTTGGAAACACAGCTGTACACTTCAAACACTGAAATAGTAATATGGCCTCATATCTATTATCATGTGTTTATTCTATGTTTTGTTAATTTCAGTCTGAATCCAAGCTTTTCAATGGCTCTGAGAAAGACATCTCATTATCTTCAAGCAAACTTACCAAAAAGGAATCTCTCAAGGTGAATTACTGTCTAAAACCTTCTCATGGACTATAAACATGCACAAAGTTTTATCACATTCTTCTGATGAGAAGAGAAATGCTAATCAGTGAGGAGACTTCTGTGGAATATCCATGTTGTGTGAGAATTAATGTTGCTGGTTCTCTTGGGTTTTCAAGCCTTACTGTACTGTTACGAAGTATGGGCTTTCATAATGTAGTCTTTGAGAATAGATAAGATTATAGGATAGCTGAGAAGCTTATAGGATAATTCAACTTTGCAAGGACCTCAGGACATACACGTGTGATGAAAAGACAAAGTGAAATAACAAAGCTATGGTTTGCATGCTTTACCAGTGTTACTCACTGATTTTTTACCTCTCTGTTGTAACAAGACTAAACTTCCTCTGTTAAATGCCATGTCAGGGGAAACAGAACATTATTTGCCTGTAAAAGATAAATATGTATTACGTTGAATTTTTGCTGTGAGGGAAAGTGAGAGATGAATGAAAATTGATCACATAAAGTGCCAATAAAAATCTGAATCTATCCCTAAATTTGCTTTTGTACCATAGGTTTGTAAAGGAAGAGTATTTTTGTTTGTTTCGGTTCATTCCATCCCATCTCACTCCATGATTCTAAGAGGAGTTTCACAGTTCTCAGTATCAAAAACAAATTGTAGAAGAGTATGAAGTTTTTATGTTGGTAGCAGCTTTTGAAACAGTATGGAATGGTTGTTTAGACTTTGGGTTCAAATACTGTTTTAAAACTGCTTATCTCCATCTTTCTTGCAAATTCAATTTAGCAGTTTTTACCTCAGTTTGTACTAGTAGGTGGCTTTTTGTGCTGTGATTGCTTGCTTTTGCCTGTGGCATTATAAATATTTTTTATTATTATTTACAGGTTCAAAAGAAAAATTACAGAGAAGAAAAGAAGAGAGCTACAAAAGAATTGCTCAGCACAATCACAGACCCATCAGTTATTGTTATGGCTGACTGGCTGAAGGTCAGAATCTAAATGTGAAATCTAAGTTGAAGATACAGCAGCTGCCCACTGATTTTTGACCAGAATAGAAAAGGCTCAGCAACTGAAGTTGCTGTTAATGTTTTTCTACAAACAGCAGATACTAATTGTGACTTTGTGCTCGCTTCCTAGGGGAATAATGGAGTAACCTTGCTCCCACTTACTGCACTCACCATAGTCACGTGTGTCTTGTATGTGCAGCTTGTTAGCTTCACATGAGCTGGCTTTATTATTCCGATCTTGTCCTTTTTATTTTGCACTTTGAATTGAAGCTCTGTTACGTTTGTTACTAACTGTGAAAGTAGTTTGGTCATATTAGGTATATATTTATTTGTGTTTCTTTCTGGCAATTTTCCTTTCCTCTCCTAAGGACTAACAGTCCACTAATACTTGTAGGGAAAGTAAGAAATGAATTTAGTAAAGATGGCAGTCAGCGTCATAATGCCTTGAACGTGTAACATACTACGTGGAAATCCTGCTTTCATATTTAGCTCCAAACAATAGCTTATCTAGGAGAAGTTTCTCAGTGTTTTGCAAAATCAATGTAAACAGGTTGAAACGTTGCTTACAAGTTGTTTTGGCATTTAGTCCTACGGACAAAAGAACCTAAATCCAGAGTTGATTAAATGACGCAAGTAGTTTAATCAGATGTGCAGAATCCAGGGACGTGAAGGGGTCTTATACAGCACATGTGGGTTGAAATTGACAGCTCCTTGTGAGAGGTTTTATCTTAGAAATTTAGATCTAATTTAAATAATTTATTTTGTGAATATATCCTATTTTTCTTATCAGATGTCTGTCCTGTTTTCAGAAGAACTGTGTTTCCAAAGATTATCCTCCCTACATACTAGAGATAACATGTGTTTCAAATAAAACAACTCATGAAGTCAGTTTCAGATGACTATCCACATTTCACAGATCTTGATGTGTGTATATTCTTCTGTAAAATAAGTACTTGTCAAGACAGAGTAAAAGGATGAACACTTAAATTATGCCTTTTTACTATATTTGATAAACATGGATGAACTTGAATAGACTTTTTGTTTTATTGGAACAAAAAAAAAAAAACACTAATAAACATTTCTAATTTTGATTTCTGTTTTGTTGAAGGAGATGGTTTTTGTACTGAGTTCACTGGAATGTAACTGTAACTGTTTGTCTTCTAGATTCGGGGTACCTTGAAAAGCTGGACCAAACTGTGGTGTGTACTGAAACCAGGAGTGTTGCTTGTTTACAAAACACCCAAGAATGGCCAGTGGGTGGGAACAGTGCTCCTGAATGCTTGTGAACTCATTGAGAGACCTTCTAAAAAAGATGGCTTTTGTTTCAAACTTTTTCACCCTTTGGAGCAGTCCATATGGGCCATAAAGGTTAGTGGTAGCACGTGTGGTTCTTAAAGATGACCAGTGTTAGCCAACTATGAGTTAAGACAGCTGTAACAGAAAGTTAAACAGTCTGTTATAACTTTCAATGATTTGTTTATTCTGAATGTAAAATTTGAGCACGTAGTTTTCTTCGCTGCAAAAAAATATTTGCTTTTTTTCTGCTGTATATACTAAAATAACTTACAATGTGCAGAAGTGTGCCACAAAGAGGATAATGCCATCATGGTAGTTATGTAAGTGGAAGGAATGAGTATATAATGTTGTATTCTACATCAGTCTAATCTAGGAAATTAAGGAGGAAATTGATTGAAAAAGATGAAAGTATTCAGATGCATTATGAAAATTTCTTGGCTTCCAGCTCTATATTCATGTAATGTCAGCCTGGTTCAATTTGCTTGTGATATTAGAAATTCAACTAGCTTCCTTATACAATAATAGCATGTATTGCTAATTGTACTCTTTGGATTTGGCTGAAATTTTACAAAGATAAATGTTTCTCTTCAGTTCTGATGACTACTTGCTTTGTCAAATGCGGCACAATATTGTTGGTGTTAATAATCATGGTGTGTTCTGCAGAGCAAAGGCTTATTTCAGACTTTTGTAATTTTTGTTTTAATGTTCACTATTGCTCATTGTTTACTAAATTAACTGCTGTAGTCCTTGTTCTGTGTTTACACATGGAGAGCAGGCGTGGAAGCACAGCACAAGTGATCATGTTTACCTCCTGAATTACTTTAGATGAAATTGTGATAGTGTCAGAATCCTTGTCATTAATTAATTGTGTTCTCTGCAACATCTCAATACAAGTACTAATTGTGAGATTGTATTGTATGAGACGTTAATATCACTGTGGTGCTGTCACATCTGGAGAATATGCTGCAATGTTTTTTGTTTCTTCCTTATCTCAGAGTGGGAAGTAAGTCAGCTAGTATGATCCTTGATATTTGTGCTGATCTTGCTGAAGAACTTCATTATCGGTATTATCTGAATCTACCAAACTTAGATCAAATCATTTGTCGTGCCTTTTGAATGATTTTATTTCAGTATTGATATTTATTTCAGTATTAGGAGGACTTTTCCCTAATTAATTGTGATCTCCCATTAGCAGAACACAAACATCATGTTCTTTTTCAGAAACAACAGAGTTGGGTGTTAATGTGATTGAATTACGAACTTGTATGTGTACATTGCAAAGTGGTGGCCTGTCTGCAGAAGATCACAAATCAATCTTATATTTCCTTATTGTTTGGCAATGAGAAATGGATTTGTTTGTTTTTTTAACTAGATATTTAGAATTTAGAGGACATGCCCCTCCAGATTTTTACTTTTTTAAGGTAGGTCATATTTTGAACCTGAACAAGTTGATATTGTCCATTTTAAATGTGCTGAGAGCTGGAGTGGCGTTTGTTCATTTTGGTATGGCTATTTGCAATTAAAATTACTGGACTTAATTAGATGAGAGGCCTTGAAGTTTGAAACTGTTTTCTGCCTTGTGTTCCTAGTCAATTATAACTTTCTAGTAATAAATTTATTACTGCAAGGTAAATTTTCATGAACATAAATGGCAATTGACTGAATTGCAGGGTAGATAATTCAGAACAAGGTTGAAGTCTAAGACAAAATGAGTTGTGTTTGCCATCAGTGTAGGAAGATGACATTGCAAGAAATACTTACACAGAGATAAGTACTGCAGGACATTTTCTTGCTTAAGCACACCTTCTGTAGTGTGTCCTTCTGGCAGCTTGTAAATTCTTATCGACAGTAGTTTGCAGTCAGTCACTTACTGTGCTTCCTTAGGCCTATTGTTGTGGTCTGTGATGTTCCTTCTGCACTTTAAGGTACTTGATGCACTGAACCTTCTTCTTTCTTCCTCAGGTGCCCAATCCTAATGCCATCTCAGTTTTTTAAAATGTTAACTGGAGAAGTTAGCACAAATGACTTCTCATGAACAGATTTAGATTTTAGTGTGACTGCCTGATTTTGTTGTTTTCTATGAATATTTGTGGCACTTGAGTTTAGTTGGCATGAATATTCTGTTGAAAGTAAACTTCAAAGTTTTTTAATCTAGTGGAATTTTTAATTTGCCCATTACCTCATGTTCCAGTAGTTGTGCAATCAGTTTAAATGCAGTAATCTAACAAGTGGAAACTAACTAACATCTGTTTTGGACACTCATACTCTGAAAATTGATTTTGAAGTCACAATGGCTGATAACAATGAAAACGTCAAGTGCTTTTGAAACAATAGCCAATTAAAAATCCACATGCAAATATTTCAAAATAAATCAACCTACTTAAATGTTCAATCAAATGATTAACTCTGTGTTAGTCAGTACATTGTGCAGCTGCCCATGGGAGTATAGCTTTCTCATACATACTAAAATGCAAACCATCATTTCTTTATTACATCTGGTACAAAGTGATGCATCCTGTATGCCCACAGCATAACCTTAAAGCTCTCAAGGGAGGAGTGCTGCCCTTTGTATCCTGTAATCTGGCAATTTTGAGGACTTGGGATAGTGGAGGCACTTGGCTCGGTACACATGTGCCCATGGAGCCACAGCACAGTACCATCCCCCTTATGCAGTGCCCAGTGATCTCTCCCAGCCCTTCTCTCCCCAGGGGTGCAGTGAACTCTCCCTTGCATCCCCCAATGTTCCAGACCCTTAGTGACCCACCCTCAAAACCAGGAGTGCTCTGCATAATGTCTCCCACGGGTCTTGTTAGCTCCAATCCTCACGTGTCACCTCACCAAACACCTTGCATAGAAGAACCTCTCCAGTCACTGGAGGAGGCTGTAACATAGAATCTTAATTTTAACACCCAAGTGGCTTCTACTCTGTATGCATTCAGAAGTTTCTGAACATTGTGTACCAGCACCAGCTCATGTGTACGGGTATCTAAGCACCACTAAGACTCCTTGTTACCTGCCTCTCACCCTCAGAAATGTTCTGGCTGTTTCATACGCTTGCTTCTAAAATATCTGCTATTATTTGCTTTTGCTCAAAAATTCTGCTGGCTTTCAAATTCCCTCTTCCAAGCCTTATACTGGTTTTCATTAGGCTTCTATGGGGAAATCAGTCAAGGCCAAACTGTGATTACTCATGAATTAGGCAGGCTTAACCCAGCTTTCAACAAGCTTCAAGTGTGTTTAATACAGCCCTCTTTGCTCATCACTTACTTTAATGTTCCCATGGGTAAATGTTTTTGAAGAGACATTTAAATGATTGCTTAGTATTTTATTCCAAAGCAAAGCTTTGGATTTGCTTTAAATTCCAAATGTGAAAAAAAACTTCATAATGAAAGTTAAACTTTGGCATTTAATGTCCTGTATGTTTCTTTTGGTTGAACTCAATTCTTGGTGTCCTGCTGATTCTCTTTGTAGAAGGACTTAAGCATCTGAATGTCTTTTATGGACTTAGCTATCATCCTTATCATTTTAATTTTTTTTTTTAAGCACCAAGTCTACAGGTAGGCATCTAAATACAGTTAGACACAAAATTTTTTAAGGGGATTGACTGACTGTTGGGTGATAGAGAGGTTGAAGGGAGGAGGTGGGAGACAGGAAGAGTGGGTTCCTATTGCAAGACGTAGTGTTCAAGTGGGAACAGTTAGCTCAATTTTGTGTAGATATTGATCGACTCATGTCTTCTGAAGACAGCAGATGCCATGCAGTTCTGGAGTGTAGGATGCAGTTGAGATAACGAACATGTTCTTGCGTAAAAGAGGCATAAAGTGGATCACTGAAGAGAGCCTCCTGCTCTCTCCAGTGGTTTAGCTTGCTCTTCTGTCTTTTGAGGATTTCTGAACCATAGCTGCTTCTTAGGAATTGAGAGGAATCTACTCACATCAAGAGAGGATGAGGACCAGAGGGGAAGGGTTAGTTGTTTACAGATGTGGAGTCTTCTGATAGACAGCTTTTGTTGTAAATCAACCCTCTTAAAATACCCCTTCCCCCCCAATATTTTTTGTTTCATACTTACCTGTTTATCTGAAACGCAGAGTTGAAGAGAAATAACTCATCTCTTCTGATCTCTCTATGCCCATCTGCAGGCCCTTAAAAAGTGAGGGTGACTCCCCTTGTAGCATTCATTTTGATGCTTTTGTCTTTTTGCTTTAAGTGGCATCAGCAGAGCATTTCTAAGCTACTACACCAAGTCTGATTTACCAAAAGCAAACAAACAAACAAAAATCCCTCAAACGAAGACAAAATAAAAGCACCAAAAATTATTTGAATCCCAAAGACTGTTCTCTTTAAAAGAAAGAGGGTTGAATTGGGAGCTATACTTAAAATGATGACTTTGAAGAAGAAATCCAGTAAAAGAGGGCTGTCCATCTTTCCATTCATATCTTCATTAGATGTTGCTGAGTGACAGTAAATAGCCAGCAGTGTGTCTGCTTGTTACGTGAATGGTAAACTCTAAAACGGAATTAAAATATATGATGCTTCTTTTGTGTATTTCAAGGGTCCAAAAGGTGAAGCAGTTGGTTCTATAACTCAGCCACTACCCAGCAGTTACCTGATCATCCGAGCCGCTTCAGAATCAGATGGTAAATAGGCACTTCAGTATTTTTTCACCAAGACAGCAATCAGTCGTTAGAAAGACATTGCTTAAGTTGTCTTACTGACTATTACAGCCCTGTGATTGCAGTTCATGCTTGTAAAGGCTCTTCCTTAACTTGGTACATTGTTGTGTTGGAACTAGCAATTTTTCATGTCTATTCAAGGAGAATATTGAATTGAAGAAATTGTCATTGAGCTCCTTACAACTAGTTCCTTTCTTAAATGCTACTGTAGACTCTTTCTAATGAAAGTGTTTGTGTATTATAAAATTCAGCAGTTTTACAGAGCTCTTGTAGTAGAAATTCCTTCAAAATACACGTTTTTAATGCTATCACTTAGAGGAGATAGGGATTAATATTGATGCAACCATCTTGGAAGGTTAGAAAACAAAAACAAAATTTAAGACTGCTGTTTAGACTTCTTAGTAGCTGCTTTCCTTCTACAGATTAATTAAACATACCCTTGAAGTCCTTAAAGTTAAGACTCTTATTTTCCTTCAGATAATGATACAGTTACTTTTAAATACAGTGTATAGAAGAGAAATAAAAGTCACATTTTTGTATTGTTTAATCACCCTTAGATGTAAATTTGTACTATCTTCATTGGTTTATTTTAAGTGCTTTTTTTTTATTGCTTATGAAAAACTATTAGATTTGAAAATGAATTAAATACAGGAAAATAAATAAGTGAGGAGTGAAAAGAGCACATAATTTTAGAAAATCTGTATTGGAATGTCCAATATTGAATTGACTTTTATATTGTAATTTCCATATTGTATAACATGAACAAATTCTGCCAAGTGATGCAATTACATAGTCTTCAAAAGTGGAATATGTCTGCAAGCACCTTTAGAGGAGTTCAGTAAGTAGAGCCTTGATGGAGCCATTAAGGAAGAAATGCTAGAATGTGCTCTAAATGAATCATTCACCTTGGTCCCCTACCCAACAGCATCTCTAATATTAAATTTGTCTTCAGGCAGGTGTTGGATGGATGCTTTGGAGCTGGCTTTGAAATGTTCAAGTCTACTTAAACGTACAATGATTAGAGAGGGTAAAGAACATGACTTGAATTCTTCAAGTGACAGTGCTCATGTCTCTCTCTATGGCCTGCTTCGTGCTAACAACTTAAATAGTGGAGACAACTTACCGTGAGTAAATTAATTACTAAACCTGATTGCTTTTCTGGCAGAACCATATAGTAATAACTTCTCCAAAGTTATTGGAGTTCTTTGAAGAGAGGATCTCTCTTTGCAGTTCTACTCGCTTCCAGATTCTCTCTATAAGACTTAATTGCACTGTGTTTTTATACATGGATAAAATGAAAAACATGTATACTTTATTTTTTGAGCAAAGAAGATACAGAGGGCAGCTCGGCCCAAGGAACTCAAAGCTGAGTATTACACCAGTAAGTTAAAGCACTCAGTTAAACTGTTACAGTTTAATTTTTTTTTTTTTTTGTATTGTGAAGTTGGTCTCTCTTGTTTGTTTCACCTGAAAAAAGTTTAGTTCATGTTATGAAAGTAGGCAGGTGTGAATATAAGTTGCTTTTCTTTGGTCAAAGTATAAATAACACCAAAACTATTTAAATGGTTGTCATTTGCCTCAGGTTTGAATCATCAAGTTAATCAGTAATGCTTCCATCAGCCTATGAAATTAAATAGTACAAAAATTGAAATCACCTGTGTCAAGTATTAGAGGGCCCTTGAGCCATTTCAGTAAATGCTCTCATCCAAATTTTTGTGAGCATGGTCTTTCCTGAAAATATATCATTAAACAAGCATGGTGAATGTCTAGTATTAAATGTGGAGATTGGTGGCCCTGCATGTGGCAGGGGGGTTGGAGCTTCATGATCCTTGAGGTCCCTTCCAACCCTGGCCATTCTGTGATTCTGTGAATGAATGTGCTTTCCAACACTTCCAGTTATGGCATCAGAGTGCATTAGAAAGATATAAGAGATTTAGTCATTTGTTTGAAATAATTTGGTCTGAAGCTTGGGCTTTGCACCGTTTTTCTCTCTTATCTTCCACCAGTTGAGTATACTGATAGACTGACATACATGTCTTTGAATAATCCTTCACACATATGAATACAGCTGCCCACATCTGTTCTGGGTGGGTGGCGCTTTTATACCGCTGTAGTGGAGATAAAAGTACAGGCCTGTGCAGGAAGAAATGCTTTTCTTGCTGACTTTAGATAGCCTGAAACACTGAGAAAAAGCAGACTATTGCCTTATTGCCTCCAGTCCAAATTCAGGGCACTATCCTGATGACCAGCCAATATTTTGTCCAGGTACAGTTTTGCTCCTTCCACAATCCTAAGGAAACAGTGAAACTGCAGTGTACAGTTCAACTGGAGATCTGTAGTCATAATTTAATATCATCACCTGACCGAGATTACAGTCACAGCAATTAGCTACAATCGTTAAGTCTAATTAAGAGTAATAGTTTAATTAAGTAGATCTTTGGATGTGGTGTATTGTAAGAGTATTCAGTGTGTTTATCTAAACTATAGACATAGTTTTAAAGGGGTTGGCAGGAGAGGGAGAAAACATGAAAGCAATTTTAACTCCAGCTGAGAGCTAGCTTTTTACATTTCTCAGTGATGTTGCAGCAGAGGATGCCTTGGTCCTTCTGGGAATGTGTACAGCTGTGTAACCTTGAGAAGGAAGCATGCTGGGGAGTTAATAAGGAGTTTAAAATCAGTATTTATTTACACTGCCTTAATGTGGGAAAGGAAATAGTGTTCTATACCTACAAATTACTGCTTTGTGTGAAGTATCACTTCAGTTATGGAATTCACTTTATCGTTCTTCATCCGCTATATGTAGTCTCTTCCTCACCTCACTGGCCATAGCCAGAGAATATAAAAAACATAAATGCAAAGTAAATTTGGTGCATTTTACAGTTCAGTGACAACACCGCATCCTGTATATTTCCACTGAAGCCAGTTCAACTTTGCTGCTAGACTGGGGTTCATACTGGCACCTAATTCAAAGGATTATTGTGGGATTTTGGTTTGGAAACATGAAATCGTGGGGTGAAGCTGAAGATTCATTTAGCTTTTATCTTTTGTAGATTAAATGACAGTGAAATCGAAAGGCATCACTTTAAAGACCAAGATATGTACTCTGATAAATCTGATAAGGAAAATGATCATGAACATGATGAGTCTGATAATGATGGATTGGGGAAAAGTGAAGAAAGTGATAGTGACACATCAGAGCGACAAGATGACTCTTATGTTGATCCAGAGCCAATTGATATCAAAGAAACAACTTACTTAGAACAAAGTCATGAAGAACTTGGAGAGGTAAAAGTACTTTTCATGTAGTAGGCAGGTCACTTTGCTGCATGTAAAGCTGATATTTTAGAGGATGTGCTACATTTGACAGCTGCTTTACAGGATTGACTTTCATGTGGTCAGTAATCCTGAGGAAAAAAAAATTGTATCCATCCGTGTTCTGCTCTGCTACACTTCTGTGCTTCTGAGAGATTCGTTTATTTAAAAAGAATGACCTCTTTGTTAAAGATTATTTGGCGTATTTCTCAGAGAGAAGGTGCTTACTTTAGAAGGACCACCTGCAGCAGAAGTTGGCCATGTCTGCCTTTCTTCTCGTTACTAACTCTGTTTTTTTTATTAAATTGTTTTGGTCTTTTTCTTTAAGTAAAAATTTTCAAGTTGATTTTTATACAAACTGACACCTATTTTTCTACTGCAAGAGAGAAGTTAAGTAGTGCTGGGCTTTGCAGAATTCTGTGAAAGACTTGCTATGTTTTCAGTGTTCAGCTTGCATTCTATTATGATGCCCAGAGTTACTGCTCTGTTTCTGTGGGTTTTCTTTCACCCCTACACAGCCAAATGTGAGAGGAATATGTATGTATTACTTGCTATAATAATACCAAAAATCTTTTTAATGGAAATGGAGAGAAATAGAATAGTTGTGACTCTCCTCTTTTTCTCAAGTGCTAAGTGTGAGGTTTGTTGTTGTTGTTTGCTCCATTTTTATATACCTACTGGACATAGAAACTTTGTGCTTTGTTGCTTTCCAGGATCAGCTCTAGAATAAACAACGGCTCAAGAAAAGTTGAGGGGTTCAAGTTAGCAACAATGCATTTTAGAATAGTTTTGGGAAGAGGGATGCTTTTCCTATAGACCTTGTTTTTCATTTCAGGAACTGTAAGAAAGAATATCTCCACTTTTCTTTGACCAAAAGGAGCACATTGGGGTTTTTTTCTGTTTTAGGGTTGATAAAAAGAAATGCAGTTTTTAATGCTGAATAGTAAATATGTAATCATATGTATCATATATTAAATGTGTACTGTAAGTGTATTTAGAGAAATTTTCTATCTCTTCCTCGGAGTGTTCCATTTCATGTGTACATTTTATATTGTTATGGCATCGTCAGAATGCATTGAAACAGTTCAACGTCTATGTTCTTTATCCTTTCTGTAAGCAGTTTCTTATTTATCTTAGGCAGGGGAGGCTGCTCAGACAGAAGTAGTGTCTGAAGAAAACAAAAGTTTGATCTGGACACTTCTGAAGCAAGTCCGTCCAGGAATGGACTTATCCAAGGTTGTACTGCCTACGTTTATCTTGGAACCTCGTTCTTTCCTTGACAAGCTCTCTGATTACTACTACCATGCAGACTTCCTATCCGAGTGAGTCAATCCTATCACTGGTTTTCTTTCCCTTTAGCTTCCTTTTAAGCTAAAATAAGAAACCAGTAAGATACTGAAATCTTTGTTGTCTGGTCTGGTTCACTTGAACAGCATCATAGAATACGTAGTCTGAATGTTTGTCTGACAATCTATCAGTTGTCAAATATTCTTGCTTTCTGAAAATTATCAGCCTAAGAGCTCGGCTGGTACGTCTCAATGTCTGTCCCCTCTTAATACTTTAATAGCAATTGTGTTGCAAACATTTCTGTTGTGGATTTTAGGAAATGGTTAAAAGACTTCTCGAGATTTAACAAAATTAGTTTGTTTTTTCCTTTTTCTTCTTTTGGATGCATATTTATAATGGTGGAATAGCAAGAATTAACCTTTTTAAAGAAATTATTAAATACTGTTTTGATTTAGAATTTATTTACCTGCTCAAAGAAAGCTAATGAATTAAAACCTGTACATAGAGATATTATTCAGCTGTGCATGAGTATGCCAATTCTCTGGAGCATTCTCTTTCCTAAATAAAAGGAATTGGAGGGGGGTGTTTAGCAGGATTTAGTGTTTCAAAGTCCAGACTCAATTTTGGAGTAAGCATTTCTGATTTTTATTTTGTTTGATTTCCATGTTCAGAGGATTCTGAAAGCTTAATTTCAGGCTGAAAGTTTTACTACTGAGAATCACAAAACCTCTGTTTAAGTGAGCTTCTAGATAGAAGATGTATAACAGCAATTGGTAGCGTCTCATAATCGAAGCAATGCTGACATTCAGTCTGTGCTTTCTGTTTGTTTCACAGAGCTGCTCTTGAAGAGAATGCTTACAACCGCATGAAAAAAGTAGTAAAGTGGTATTTGTCTGGATTCTACAAAAAGCCAAAGGTGTCCTTTTACTCATTATTTTGTCTTTGTTTTGGAAGTTGTGTCTAGTTTGAGAGCTCAGGAATGTGCTGGAGTTTTTGTTTCATTATATTGTTAGGCATTTTTTTCTGAAGAAGGTGAAGTTTTCATTATTTAGATAAATTTATCATAGATCTTTCTGGTCCCCAGCCATGCTTAAAGCAGATTGTGCACAACTGCTTTTTCCCCTTGAAGTAGAAATGTAATGAAACATTTTTACACAAAGTTGAGCAATATCTTGTTTACTGTTCTTCAGTGATAGCGTTATGTATTTGGAGGAGTAAGATTTCCCCTACTTCATTTAGCGTTAAACTCAGTATTCTTTATAAGCAGCTTGATGGGAAATAGTATTTAAAGATGACACTATTTACTGCTTCTTGAGCCTGATATTCAAATGATGAGATTGAGGCAATGTGCTCTAGCATATGCGTTATGCTTGCTTTTTTTTTTCCTTTCTCTATCTTTCAGCGACTGACTGTTAGAAATATTCTGTGAGTTCTTTACATGCTCTGTATGGTTACTGTCTGTTTTGTTTCTGTTCAGGGACTAAAAAAGCCGTACAATCCTATACTTGGCGAGACTTTCCGCTGCATGTGGATCCATCCGAGGACGAACAGCAAGACTTTTTACATTGCAGAACAGGTAGCTGCCATAAGCAGCATGAATATTTTTAAGAAAAACAAATGTGTTAGGTTTTTTTGTGTGTGCTAGGTAAGCAATATGGCAGCACTAGAAAATGTATTTGTATGTATGTGTAGTATCCTAAAAACTCTCCTCAATATATTCTTAGAAAGACAAAGATGTTTCAGTGTTTTTGTTCCATCTTCCTCCAGTGAAAGTCAGACACTAGTTTTCTCAACTCTAGTAATTCACTGAAAATGCTTGCTTGATCTTTATCTCTGAAGATTAAGGTTGAGTTTGGACAAGGCTGCCAGACATACAGTTTGAATTTTGGGTGGTCCTTTGTCGAGCCAGGGGCTGGACTAGATCTCTGTGGGTTCCTTCTAACATGGGTTATTCTATGATCCTATGATCTCATATATTAATTGTATTCTATTCTGTGTAACATGAATTTTGCATTGTCTTTATTAGATCAAGGTTTATACTGTGTTGCATGTTTTTTCAATAGGTGTCCCATCATCCCCCAATATCTGCCTTCTATGTTAGCAACCGCAAGGACGGTTTTTGCCTTAGTGGTAGCATTCTGGCCAAATCAAAATTCTATGGTAAGTAATGTTTTGGGAGCTAAGAGGGTTGGGGTTTTTTTTTGGCTGTGCTTTTATTGAGGAGTGTAAAATCAGTGCAGGTGTTTTGATGATGAAAAAGGGCTTTTAGAAGAATGGTTGGGTTTGGATCATTGTATTATAATTGCCTGACAAAATTTTTCTTGCTGGTCTTAGCATTTTAATTTCTCTTTTACAGTACACTTTAATTTTTGTTTGGAGATGCTGTGATTATAGTGGCTTCACTAGGCAAGATAGATTTCAATGCCAAATATGATAATTTTAATTCTGTTTCTTGGTTATTAGGAAATGCTGACTGTTGTCTTGCAGGGTGTGAAATGTGCTTCTCTGTGTTTGAATTCCAGGGAATTCATTATCTGCCATACTAGATGGAGAAGGACGGCTGACGTTCCTAAATAGAGGAGAAGATTATGTAATGACTATGCCATATGCTCACTGTAAAGGTAGAGTTCATTATTCTAAATATACTGTTGTTGAATTTAATCTTGTCATCTGCGTAAATTTTTGTGAACACAGGCAACGTTGGTGTTTCTAGGCTCCCATATACTTTACCAAGATAAGAAGTATTATTTAAGTAATCGTCTGGCTTTGGCACAGCAGAAGATTTTTTTTCATCAATATTAAAAGTGTTTAGATAGCTATCTGTCATTACATGACAGTAATTTATTGTTTAAGTTGCTTTCTTTTCTGGAGAGGACTCTGGAGCTTCTCCAGTATTTTCCTATTGGAAATATAATAGTGTAGTCTCTACACCTCATGTAGTTTGGGTGTAAATCATGACTTTTTTTCTTTAGTTTCACTACAGGGAAAATAGTCAGTAGTTCCTTTCTGAAGGGCTGATAGTTGTACAGAATACATTGCAGCATTGCTGGGATTTTTGCCTCCGTATTTTCTGCCAAAATTCTATTTCAGAACTCTTGTAATCAGCAAGCGTAAGACTTTCATACAGATGCATGACAGATGAGTTAGCAGAATTATGTAACTTAACATGAGTTTGGTAGGCTCTTCTTTTTTTTTTTTTGGAGGGGGGTTATTTTTAATATTGTCGGATTTTATGTTACCTTTCATATGACTTTGGTGACAGAAATAATGCTTAACAGTAAGTACCTTAGGTGTATACATACATACAAAACAGACAGGAAGAAGAACTAGAATGACTAGTGATACTGATACAGAGAAAGAAAGATGGAAGAATATGCGGAGAGGGGGGGGAAGAGAGGGGAATGTGCATGCTGGAAAACATATTTCTGCAGGCATCCATTGTGTGTAAAATACACTCAGTGTTTCAAATGCTGGGTTGCAGGGGAAAGACTGTGATTGTGGGAAATATGCTATGAGTTGTCAACCTTTTTGCTTCCAAAAATCTTTGGAGGGGTGATCAGTGATGTCCTGTACTGGCTGTGCGATTTTCTTTACTGCGCCTACTGTATCTGTCTGAGCAAAGTTGTTTTCCTATTGATAGATCATATTTCCTGCTTAAGTAATTCATTTGGATGCTTTTCTTTCTGTTTGGGTTATCTTATTGGGCAGAAACATCACGCTCATGGTTAGGGAAAGTCACCTAAAGAGAAAATAAGCAGAGCTGTTGCTTTCTTTTTGTTCTCTGGCACAGATGTGTTTACCCCAGGAATTGGGACAAAAGAGTTTAGGTTGTTTTTGTCTTGTCCAGTTACAAATTCTCATGTTGGCACTTCCTTCTTGCAGGAATTCTTTATGGCACAATGACCTTAGAGCTTGGGGGAACGGTCAACATCACCTGTGAAAAAACTGGCTACAGTGCAACAATTGAATTCAAACTGAAGGTTAGTAAATGCTATGAGTGGACATGAGAATGAGCATTCTAATATTAAAATGTTTGTATTATCAGATCATACCATAGATACAATCTAGCAACCTGTGGCTAGAGAAAAAAAAAAAAAGGAAAGAAACATAGGACAATATAATTCCTTTTTTATTTTTTCTTCTGGGTCCAAAAGTCTTGACCAAAACTTACAGCTCTGTCTTATCTCTGCTTGTAAGGATGCTTCCATTGCAGTGCTTGCATATTGCCAGTTGTGTGAACCTTACAAACAGCTTAGCTGGAGGGGTGACGGGAGGAAGCAACAGTCTGTCTCATTTCCAGCAGTAGCATCTGTATGTGTCTGAAAGGTGTGCAAGAACAGGGATTAGTGATCTAATCAGCAACTCAAGTATTTTGTATCTTGCTGAGTGTATATATATCCTATGGAGATTTTTCATTCTCTGAAAACTTTTGAGTGTCTTTTTAAACTTCTTGAGATCCCTTGAAGAAGAGCTCAAGCTCAGGTTCCCCTCTTCCATCCTGCATGAAAATTAAGTTGTTCCTGGCACATCAAACAAAGGTAACAGAAGGGTTTTAGCTAACATTCAGATCAGTTTAATGTCCAGCCTTATGAGCAATTATGTGTACTATTTTTTGCAGCTGTCTTTGCTATAGAAACACTCACCAGGTGCAAAGGCTAAGCAAAGGTTTCTCAATTATGTATAAATGGCTGGCTCTTCTGAAAATGTTCCTGCTGTTTTTGAGACAAACTGATTTAAAGCTAAACAGTCACTAGGGAAAAGTGCATGTGGAGAGAAACTGTACTCAACTAAGATTGTAGGGGAAAGTTGAAAGTTAGGAGGCTGTATCAATTGAAGTTTTGCCTCTTCAACGCATGGGATACATGTAGACTATCAAAAGGCTGAAGAAAATTTCTTGCTGTCATTTTTCTTGTTTTCACAGGAGTTAATCTCTATTAACAGAGTCTTTGGCAAAGTGGTGAGATTAGTAATAGCAAATGACAATTTCCTTCTAGATGCCATTCACATGACTTGCATATCACCATGTTTTTACATTTTTTGCCCTTTTCAGATTTCTTTCAATCCTAGTAATTTTGATCAGCAAAGCTTTTGAGAAAATAGAGAGAACAATTTAGTTGTGGTACTATTAGGCAGAAGTTGTAATATTGAAAGCATTCAGGGCTGTTTACATTGGATTTCGTAAATGCATTTTATTTCATAACACTCAACATACATGCAAATATTTTTTGTTATTAAAACAAATATGAAAGCATTTCTTTTTATTTTGCAGCCATTTTTAGGTAACAATGACAGTGTTAATCAAATATCAGGGAAAATTAAGCTTGGCAAAGAAGTTCTGGCTATTTTGGAGGGCCACTGGGTAAGTAGTAAGTATTGAGTAAATTATGAGTTAAAAGAGGGGAAAATAGCATGTAGTTACAAAAAAGGCTCATAAAAAAACAGGAGTTGAGTAAATGCCACTTTCAGTGAAGTGTCCTTTGTAGTTAAACAGTCCTCAAGGGTGACGTTAGAGTCAAGGTACTGTTACTGCTGAGTATGCTTGAGTAGTTCCTGGTGAGAATACTTTGTATACATATTAATACTTGGAGGAATTGTTGTGGCACCAGGATGAAATACTGAAATTTGTTTCAGTTCTGATGACACTGGCACCCTTGTTTGACAGCGATGGTCCCACTCCCTCTCTATTCTGAGTTAGAACCAGTGCAGAATGCAGAAATTGAATTTTGAAATTAGCATATGTAATTATTCTTGTCTGCTAATCTGAAATATTTTTATTTACAAAAATAGTAATTATTCCTTCAGTTTGCATTATTTTTTGTTCTCTGTGTGATTATTACAGTTAGGATCACTAAATTATCTATGTTACAGGACAGTGAAGTTACTATTAGGGACAAGAAGACCGATGTTTCGGAGACGTTCTGGAACCCAACTTCTGATATCAAGCAGCGTAGATTACCTAGATACACTGTGAAGTTTGAAGAGCAAGATGACTTTGAGTCAGAGAAGTAAGTGCTCTTTAGAAGCACAAATAATTATTCTGACAAAATAGAACTCATTATCTTCTTCAAATTATGACATTAGCTGGCCTGTAGCTGATGGCTTTGTTACTTCCTGTGTTTGCTGATATTGACCTGTACAGCAAGAAAGCAGCACTGTTAAATACAGGCTCACTACTTAGAAGCCTTACGACCTCTACTAAGCCTATAATTAGAGAAATGTTTTCAATTACTTTTATAACCAGGTGTTACTCTTGATATTGCTTGTTTGTCAGGCTTTGGCAACAAGTGACTAAAGCAATAAATAATAAAGACCAAACAGAAGCTACTCAAGAGAAATACGTTTTGGAGGAAGCTCAGAGAAAGAGTGCCAAAGAGAGGAAACTGAAGGGTGAAGAGTGGACGTGCAAGCTGTTTGATCAGGATTCAGTCACGGGAGAATGGCACTACAGATACGCTGAGTGAGTGCTGGAATGCTTGTAACAAAACTGCCAGTTGATGCTCGCAAGTGTCTCTGAGCCTCTTGCTGTGCTTTTAAGAGCGAAAGCTGAAAGCATGGAAGCATGAAATTTGCAATGCTACTTGATTACTCCAATTCACGTGTTTTAACCAAAATGTGTAACTTTGTAGCTGAACTGGTTATCCTTTTAGCAGGGACTGTATGTAATTTTGAAAAGGCAGGGATTACTACAGCAGGAAACTATGTTTCAAGCACTTATTTCAATGGACTTGTTCTGTGTTTTGTTTTGTTTTCCTTTTTTTGGAAAATTCACTTTTTTGTGTTTTGTTTTCCTATTTCTGGTTATGTGCCTCCACAGATTGGAAAGCACTGTGTGTATTTTCTGTGTCCGTGAAGTTTTATGATTCAAGTGTGTGCCACGGAAGTGTTACTGTATGTTAGAAAGCAGTCTGTGGGGTCTGTTGTCGTTGGAAGGAATTATTGATTCTTTTTATGAATGTGAGGCCAGCTCACCACGTGGTCTGCATGAAGAGCAGAATATTTTATGCTTACTGTGAAAAATGCATTCAGTGAACTGCAGCATTTGTTAAGGTATCTAAATTAGATACCTGGATTGCAGTTGTGAGAGACCTTTGGGAGAAGAATGCCTTGTTCTTATCCAGTTACCTTAGACAACATTTAACTCAAGCCACGTTATCTAAGATGTGAATGCAGGTCTATGTTCACAGTACCCAAACAGCTGCAAATGTTTTCAAAAAGACACAAGAAGAAATGAAAGAAAACCAGTGCTTAATCTGCACTCATTAAAGCTGTGCATGATAATGATCTTCAAGCAGCTGACTTGAGTTTTTTGTCATGGAAAGCCTGTGCTTCATGGGAATGTCTGTCTTTACCTTTGGCAATTTGTCTTCTCTAATGAGCTGTCTTTTGCTTGTTATTTTTCATTTTATGTCAGTTTGTATTTGGAAAAGCACTCCTAAAAATCTGCACAAGCGAATTGTATGTTGCTCATTACTGCCTCTTGAAACTATTGCAGGTTACCATTAGCCACTTTGGAATGAAAGTAGTTCTGAGGCAACTGGATCTCGTGGCTTTTCAGGCTACACGTGGACATTTGGATCATTTTTTCAGTGTTTGACTTCTACACAGGGAGAAAGATTGTTATTTCGTTACATACGAAATAGTTTCTGAGCAATAAAATATAATCTCTGTGTTATTAATCATTTGTATTCATTTTGTCTAGTACCAGGCCGTGGGACCCTTTGAATGATATGATTCAGTTTGAAAAAGATGGCACAATCCAAACCAAAGTTAGGCATCGGACACCAATGGTATGTTCTAGTTTTGTTAGTAGGTGCAGCAAGCTCCAGGGACTCACGTTTATTGTGTTGTATGTATGAAGGTCCTCAAAGCATGGGGAGGGTTAAAGAATACCATTGGTACCCTGTGAAAATGTAGATTAGCCAGTCCATAGTCTTTCACTTCTGTGATGCATCCTGAGCGGTAGAGATGACTTAATTGACTAAGAATGTGAAGTAATGCCAACTTGAGGTCAGCAATTTAACACAGTCCTCCCTTAATGGAAAGATGCACAAGCCTTGGGTTGCTTTTATGTCAAAAGTCTTGATTTGCAAGTCTGTGAGATATGCTTTTTGCTGTTACTGACAGAATGTGCTGCTTTGCTGCAGTTCTGGTTCTGTGGAAGTAATTTATATGTTTTACAATTGTAGGTTAGTGTTCCGAAAATCAAGCGAAAACCAACCAGCCAGAAAAAAGGGGAGTGTGGTTTCTCATCCCCTGAGCCTGATAATCAGGATTCCTCTGGAAGTGAAGGTAGGAGAAGATATGTTTACATTCAAACATAAGAAATTTACTTAAGCAGAGTTCTTTAGTCACACATACTATTATTATTTCAGAATGTTTTCATTACAAAGACATGTTTTAGATAGCACTTCAATGTGGCGCATGTTCTGGTGTCTCTATTGAGTATGTGGAAACAGATTTTTGTTGTTGAGACTGTCTGCAAAAATTGAACTATACCTGGAGAGTTTTAAGATATTCCTAAATCTCAACTTGCTTTCCTTCTGAGCTACAGTAACTTTGTAATGAAACTTTAGTTTTCAATAGAAACTCACTTAGAAAACTTCCTCCTTGGTTTTGCAAGCTTGTCATTCCTGCTTTGCTCCGTTTTGGATTGAGGACTTCCTTCTGGGAATTACACCCATCTTTTCTATTTTTGTAGCACAACTTACGAAGCATAATACAAGAATAAGGAAAAAAGGGGCAGACCTTGGTGAACTGCAGAGTGCCATTGAATCTATAAAGGAAACACAAGAAGACATTAAGAGGTAGTACTAAATCTAAAATGGTTTAAAATGACAAAGAATACTGATTGCCCAGCTGTTTTGGAGGCTGATCTTTCTCCTTTTAATGCCATGATGTCTTTGAAGAACTGGGAAAATTAGTTTAACTGTCCTTCTTCTACATGTTAATTACTTATCAATAGTACATAATTTTCCTCAAAGTTTGTATCCTGTGGGGAGCCCCAACAAACTGGAATGTCAGATTGTCTGGATGGTGATTTACGAGATATTATTCTGTGCCTTACAGGGACATAATGGCTCTACGAAATCGAGTCACTTCTAATTCCCCACCTGTGGACAACCAGTTTTTGCAGCTGAAGCACTATATCTTCATTTTACTCCTGGTTCTGCTACAGCTTATCATCAATTTCTTGTTCAAATAGGAAGTGTGAACAAGAGCCTTTCTGAACTGGAATGATCAAACTCTTACTGGGGACCATGTTTTAAGTTGGACTTTAAATGATGCAATATTATCTGAAAGAGCCTTGTAGCAACAACTTGCAGAACTTTTTTGCCTCAGAGTCCGTGGTTCAGAATCATCCTCCCATCTACCCAGTTGAAGTAAGACTCGTGTAAGTGCCAGTACACTCTTGCTCCTGGTGTGTGCCTCTGTTTCAGACATACAGCATCAGCCTTGTGTTTTTTATTACGTCACATGCTGTACTGATGAATCTTCACCACAGAATAGATAAAATCAAAATTCAGAGGGCAGGCTCTGTAGGTTGGACCTGATTGCTGTTTTGGTAGTGTAATAAGCAGCAGACTTTGTTACATTTAAACTTACAACTTTTGTAACAAAGTAACTTTTAAAGTAGCGAGGCTTACCAACTTTTTTTTTTTTTTTTTTAATGGCGTTGGGTGTTTGGATGTGAACTTTTATTTGAGGTCAAATGAACACATTCTTATACAAAGGTCATGACTGTTAGGAACTGGCAAGTACAAAGCTGAAGTCTCTGAGAATTCTGCAATTTTATGTCCTTGATTTGTTCTGGAGGTGTGACAGTTTGTGTCCTGAATTACTACAGTGGCTTATAAGCCAATTTTTTTTTTTTTTTTTTTTTTTTTAATATATATAATTTTAAAACTTCAGGTTCTTCACAAAAACATTCCTGTATCTACTGTACAGAGCACGTTTTTAATAGCGCAGCACCTGGGCAGGTACTGTGTTTGTACATTCACACTCATGAACTGCAAATACTGAGGTTTTAGGGTTTGCTTTTTAAGTCTTGATAAATCTGTAAGTCCTGAATTTATATTGGAGTATGGCTGCGTCTCAGTAAGAAGGCAGACTGCCCATGCCAGGACTCTTTCTTACTTCAGAAACAAAATGTGAAGATGAAAAGTTACATTTAGTATATAACATGAGTTGAGCTTTCCAAAGGAGGGACTGTGTGGAACAGGATTTGGCCACTGTCAGCAGGTCATCTGCAAATGAGAATGTGTGTTTACAAGGGAAATGGCTTCAGAAATGGTGGGACAGCTAACAAAACAAATAAGAACAAATGATAGTAAAATGCTGTTTGTTACATTCACGGTGTATATATACTACCTAACTGAATACTCAGTGCACCTGTTCATTATCTGCAGCCATACCAGTTTATATGGACTTTAAATTTCAAATTAAAACCAGAGCTTGTAGCATCTTGTTGGAAGAACAACACGCATGTACAGCACTTACAGCTAAAAAAGTGGTACCAGTGTTTATCTGGTGAATTCCTTCTGGCAGTCAAGCCTTTCCATGTACATGTATCAAGTCAAAAAGTAGCCGTAGTGTTGTAAAGCTACTTTCAGCAACCCAGATAAGAAAGCAGGAAGACGGGAGACACAGAGTATAGCCAAGTTTGTTTTCAGTGGGTCCTCTCAGAAATCAAATGGAAAGTTTGGAGCTGCCATGGCCTTGGGCAGCCTCAGTAACTCTTCAAGTGATCTCACATTCTGTTCTACATCAGCCTTGTCCAGCATTTGGTGAAAATTCTATTTACTTAGTCAAGCTCATTTGTTCCCATGGCTGACATCTCCACAGCACTTCACTTTCTATTTCATTTTACCCCTTCTTTATTTCTTACAGCTTCGTACTAGCATAGCTTGTTCTGGAATCAGAACATTTTGGAATGTGGACTCTATTGTCTGCAACTGATGAGGTGGAATTTGTGAATATAGGAAGTTTCTTACTGTTAAGTTTTGTGTCCCTAAATTAAGTCTCCAACAGAAATTGAAATTGTTTGCCATATATAAAATGACATAAAAAAAGCAGAATACTATAGTATTAATTTAATCTACTCAGCATGGAATTGGGCCATTTGTTACAGTGCTCAAATGTCAAAGCTTCATCTGTCATAACTATCCATTACAGGTTCCTAAGCATGCTCCATGTGTGGGAGTAATATAAAAGGAAATGAGTGAGGTAAAAATAAAATCAGAATTTGAGCAATAACTTTAATCCCCTAAAATAGCTCTGCTAAATTTGGGGTGCTGAAAACTCTTGACTGACAGTTACAAGCTTTTTATCTGCCTTGTAAATGGAAATGTCCTTCTGCTCTTTTATTTTGATTTTAATCCTTCTATTTAAGATCAGTCACTAACACAGACTGGATGTATTTTTACATTCACTGTTCATGGATTTGACCCAGCTAGCTGGCTGGCAGCACAGCGTCGGGCAGCATCAGACTAAACAAATGTTCCATATGTGAAATTGAGCTTCAGCTCAAGGCAAGTCAGAGTTGAATGGAGTGAGACAAAATGCCTATGCTTATGTTCCTTTTCAGTTTATTTTTAGAGGTTACTTCTGTCATAAAGGTGGTTTTAGTCATGGTCCAGGAAAGTAAAGGATATATGATGAAACTTTTAAAAAGTAAAACTGCAGACTTCTGCTTGACAGAACGATTGGATTTCTTAAATTCTAGAAAGTACATCGGAGTCCAGCTGGATGATGTTCCCCTGTGTGAACAGGACGGCATCATTTCCTGCCTGATGCTTGTAGTACTGCTGCCCGTGGGCCTGGTGTGTGAGGGCTTTTCCGTGGCACATCATGATTGTCTGCTTGCCCACAACGTGTGGGTGATCTTGAATATGAAATATCTGATGCTGAGATCTGTGTGAGTTACAGAACGGGCTGTACAGCCTGCAGATAGATGTGTGAGGGCTGTAGCTTCCCAGTTTGTATGATTAAACAGCACTAGTTTGTTTTCACATTTGATTTAAAGATCTCAAGGGGGTGGTTGTTTTTTCTTGTACAGGAAATACCATCAGAAATTGTTGCCACGTGGTTTTGTTGTTTTGTTTTCAAATGCACTCTAAGCCTTTAATTTGCCATTAGGTACAGATTGCCTAGCTAGGTGCCCGTGACCTAGGCTAAAAGAGCAAATATGAGATGTCACAGGGCACCATTTCAGCAGCAGGAGATGT
>NW_024884697.1:35985589-36085768 GCF_019232065.1 Centrocercus urophasianus | reverse complement strand
GCTGCTGGCCGTGCCCTGGGACCGCCGCCTCGGCCCGGTGCACCCGGCGGTGTCGTCAGGCGGGTGGTGGCCGAGAGGCGAAGGAGCTGCCGTAGAGAGCTGGGAGCTACGGCTGGGCTGCGTTTCGCATTCATATCTATCTACCTGTGTGCCATGCGGGTCTGTCTGTTCTTGCGGGACGCTCGCAAGCGAGACTTTCAGCATTTCAGCTTTTTTCCCGTACGCTGCTTAAGTGGGCACAGTCCCTCTGCACGCTGATACACCGATAACATGGCAGCATCTGCGCGGTTCGTCTCCAGGCACGCTGCAGTTCTGTGCGTGTCCATTTGGTGCTTGGAGCCCCATGCGATGTGCCGGCAGTCCCTGCTCTGCCTTCCCTCGAGAAAGGTGAGAGTGGAATGGAGCTATGTGATGCACTGTGCGCCCACGGCTTGGGCTGGAGTTGGGTTTTGGCAGAGGGTACCGTATCGGTTGAACAAGGGCTAGCGCCTGATTTGTTTTCACCGCAGTCATGAAATAAAGCTTGAGAGAAGAGGGAAGGCTGGAGGCTGTGTACGGCTGTAGGTGTGTTCTGAGGGGCACATTAGCAGCTGTAACCTTCTTAGTGAACTCCTTAATGGATCAGAATGAGCTTGAATGGTATCCTTTCTCTTGTAAATCTTCTAATTATCCTAACTTTTAGGGCAAAATAGAATTTGGAGCCTACACACGCTGGAATTGAGTGATGTAGGTGCCTCTGCCGGGCAAAAACTTAGGACTGAAGGCTTTGGGCACCCGGGAATGCTGTTACCAGTGCCTAGCACAGGCCCCAGCTGAAGCTGTGTTTGTGTGCCCTCAGTGCTGTGTGGGAGGTACGTAACAACAGTCTCCCTTCCTGTACTGTGCACACTGTGTGCTTTGGCTTCTGGTGACCGGGGACTGTTTATCTGCGTATGCAGGAGGGCCTTGTGCGCGTCGCTTCTTAAAGCCCCCGATCCTTTTACGTTTTCAGGGCAGCAAAGCGTTGGGACTGCTGCACACGTGCGGAAGTAGCGTGCTGCGGTTGTGCCGTCAGCCTGGTGCTACAGGAAGCGCTAGCAGCCATGGGCTGGCTGTGCTGCTGCTTAGACTGGGGGCTCCTGGGAGCAGGCAGGGGAATTGTTATGGAGATCTGCTTAGCGAGCGCCCTGAAGTGGGTGGTCTGGTTTTTCTTGGCTCCTACCTCCCATTCTCATTGTCAGCTGTGTGCAAGTGAAACTGAAAGCAGAGCATGGTAGGGCATTTATTTACATTGTGAAGCTTTTTATAAGAATTTCCACGACGCTGAGGGAGACCCAAGTCTTCCAGGCAGACACCATTTCCTTTAAAGTAACAACAGAGTTGCAGATCTTTAAGCAAACTTTGGCTTACTGTTCTGTCGGTAGTGTTGGCATAAATCATCCACTTAGCTCCCAGAAATTGAAGCACGTGTAACAGGGAGAATTTAATTCATTGTGACAGAGATTATATCCCTTCGGGGGAGTGAAATAGCTTGAGGGTTTGAGTTTCAGTAAGGGAAAATCTCAGGGGAAGTAAAACAAGGATCTTCTGTCTGCAATTTTTGATCAGAACCTTTGGTGAAAGCCAGTTTGTTCTAGTAGGCCAACAGGTATAATGAAGATGTCTATAGCATCTATTTGTTTTTGTTCTTGTGGCAGTAACCCAGTTCATCTTAAGAGTCCTTTTATCCAGCTGCAAAGATGGTGTGTTTCAAACAGAACTGTCAAAGGTCTGATTCTTCTTTGCAAAGCTTCAGGAGCTGGACAGGTTGCTGAAAATGGAGATGTAGGTGTTTTTTAAATACCTGTTTGTTTTTCTGCATTTGTAAAAACACTCAGTGTAACTTCAATGATGTTTTTTTCTTCCATGAATTAATACTGCTTTTGGATTTGTGGTATAGTAGGCACTCGTGTGGAAGATCCTACTTTGCAGCCGGAAACAAGACTCCTCAATGGTGACTGTGTTTCGCTGGAGCTCTGGGGTCTTCTGAGTTGGCTTCTGGCTGGGGACTGCCTTCTGTCTAGCTTCCCATTAGGAGCCAGTTAGTAAGTAATAGAACAGAACTGTGTTCTACAGGAGGTGTTTAATCTGAGAAACAATTGCAGTGACTAATGTTTGTAGGTCAGTTTTTGTGAATTACTTTGAGCTCAGAAGTGGTTATAATGTAGTTAATGTGATCTATCTGATCCTCGCTCCTCTCGGTGGTCAGTGCACTTCCTCACCACCTGACTTTGTTAATCTGGAGAGCAGGGTTGGTGCCTTGATGTATTTGTCTAGAAAACCAGATGTGCCCAGAAGGTGTCACAGAAGTTGTAGGTGATTGATTTGAAGACCTTCTGAATAATCAACTGTTTAAAAATAATGCAGGAAGTTCGTAACAGGATAGAATCATGAATATTTGTCTTTTCTGAATATGCAGTAAGATGTGTTTCAGTCCACTGCTTTGTTCTAGATAGCCTTTAATACTAGATGCGTAGAAATAGTGGTGGTTTTTCTGTGCTTCTTGGGGGATGAGTTGTCCTTAAGGGAAAGCTTCCTTTTAGTTGTGCCTCTAATTTGAAAAGCTGGCTTAAGCATTGAGAGATTAAGTTTGGAGGTGGGAATGGAGGAAGAAAAACCCTGTCAAGAAGAAAAGAAAAATGAACCAACCAAACAAAAAACAAACAAACAAACACAGAAAGCCACCAAAGGCATACCCACAATACTTATTTACACCCAAAACAGTTTTCAGTCTGTTTGCTTTTACTTCCATGTGTATTTTTATGTCACTTCTCATTGCTCACCTCTGAAATGCTATTAATGTCAGATTCAAACTATTTCTTTTTTTCAGATGTTCATGTTGCTAGGCCTTGAATCTCTGACACAATGTTCAGCAGCAAATACAGTATTTTTATGAAGGATGTATTACTGAAACTCTAATGATCGTGGTTTTTATTGTTTCTGTCACCAGGCATCCAATTCAGATCTTGCCTGCTTTTGCATGTTGAATAGAAGTCTTTAGTGGGCTGCATGCCATTGTACTTGCATCTTTGCAGACCAATTTCTCAGCCTTTTGAATAATAGAATTGTTTGAATTACTTCTAATACATGGTACTTTAGATTTTAGTACTATTTCTTTTAACTAGCTTACATTGCCTTTTTAAACAGTTCATAATTCTATGATATTCTGCTTCTGGAAATTACTGATCTCAATTTTGGATGTGAAATATGTGCCAGTCGAAGCACTTCTGTTCCATGCACGTGCTAAGCAGTGCCATCAGGAATGTGCTTGCCTTTGTTGAACTGGTGAGATCTTCATGACTTGGCCTCTTGACTATTTTATCACCTTCTTTGCTGTTATGAGTTGGTTGGGTTCTGCTGCTGCTGCCAAGATCACAGTTGAGTGAAATTCAGAAGAAAATGCTTTTGAAAAGTTTATAAAATTTGTTCATGGAGAATCTGGCTGCCCACGGTTTGGATGGGAATACACTCCACTGGGTGAAGCACTGGCTGGATGGCCGGGCCCAAAGAGTTGTGGTCAGTGGAGTTAAATCCAGTTGGCTGCTGGTCACAAGCGGTGTCCTCCAGGGCTCGGTACTGGGGCTGCTTCTATTGAACATCTTTGTTAAAGATCTTGATGAGGGGATTGAGTGCAACCTCAGTAAGTTTGCAGGCGACACCATGTTGGGAGGGAGTGTTGATCTGCCTGAGGGAAGAAGGGCACTGTAGAGGGACCTGGACAGACTGGATCAATGGGCCAAGGCAAACTGTATGAGTTTCAGTGGGGCCAACTGTTGGGTCCTGCATTTTGGTCACAACAACCCCAGGTAACCCTACAGGCTTTAGGGGAGGAGTGGCTGGAAAGCTGCCTGATGGAAAGGGACCTTGGTGTACTGATGGACAGTTGGCTGAACACGAGCCAGCAGTGTGCTCAGGTGGCCAAGAAGGCCAGTGGCATCCTGGCTTGTATCAGGAATGGTGTGGTGAGCAGGACTAGGGAAGTCATCCTGCCCCTGTACTCGGCACTGGTGAGGCCTCACCTCAAGTACTGTGTTCAGTTTTGGGCACCTCAGTACAGAAAGGACGTTGAGGTGCTGGAGCAGGTCAAGGAAAAGGGCGGCAAGGCTTGTGAAGGGCTTGGAGAATGTGCCCTATGAGGAGAGGCTGAAGGAACTGGGGCTGTTCAGTCTGGGGAAAAGGAGGCTGAGGGGAGACCTTATTGCTCTCTTCCAGTATCTGAAAGGTGCTTACAGCAAGAGCGGGGTTCTTTGAAAACTGATTGTTTGGGGGGGTTTGCAGTGTAGCAATGGCTTCATTTCTATGGGGAAAGAAAAAATGGAACCGGAGGTAGCAAGAAAGTTGCTAAATATATTTTATGAATTCCAATGACTTCTCAGAGTGAATGAATTTCCTACATTGCATTCATCAGATGTTCCAGCAAGAAAACAACAATGAAACCGTAAGGAAGTAGTTCCTTTTTAACTTCTTGGATAAGGCTGGAAAAACATGTGTTCTAAATCAAATTTGTTAAAAACCTGAATGTTGTGGTGCAGAGTCTTGCAGATAGCGTAGCTGCCAATATGGTTGTGTTTGATTATGTTGCAGTCTCAGTAGTCAACTGACCCTCTCCTTCAGTTGATGCTTTGATGTATGCAGGTTTATCTTGCTCAGCTGTTAAAACACTCTCTGCCACCAAAATACTTTGTTAAAACCCAATTTGTGTATTACTTGTTTGGCATTGTTAAGAAATTGATATTTGCACCAACATAAACTGCATAGAGAAGTACTCCCTTTGGAATCATAGAAAGGTTTGGTTTGGAAGGGACCTTTAAGATCACCTACTTCCAACCCTCTGCTGTATGCAGGGGCACCTCCCCCTAGACCAGGTTGCTCACAGCCCCATCCAGCCTGGCCTTGAATGCCCCCAGTGAAGGGCATCCACAAACTCTCCAGACAACCTGTTCCAGTGTCTTGACACACTCACAGTAAAGAATTTCTTCCTGAATCTCTAGTCTAAATCTACCCTCTTCCAGTGTAAAGCCATTTCCCTTTATCCTGTCACTGCCTGCCCTTATAAAAAGTCCCTCTTTGGCATTCCTGTAGGCCCCTTTCAGGTACTGGAAGGCTGCTATAAGGTCCCCTGGAGCCGCCTTTTCACCAGGTTGAAGAGCCAAAACTTTAAGAAGCTCCAGATATTTTCATATATGAAGATTCCAATTTTTGCCCTTCAGTATGGGAGGTGTTTTATCAGTGATGGAAGAGAAGATACTGCAATAGGCCACTCTGGTTAGTTTGTTTAGAGTAAATCCATGTTCTGGTTTTGCAGAAATGAATTTAAATTTCTGGATTACTTTTCCAATAAGGGAAGACTATCCTAAACAGAAATTGGTGTGTTTTCTACTACAGAATCTTGGCATCCAGAACAAAGACCATATTGTGTGTTTAATCGCCTTTTTGAACATGATCAGGGAGTTCAGATCAGTAGCAGAGACAAACTTGCAGATACAATTCAGTTCTGATTTCAAATTGTAATTCTGTACTCTGTTTTCTTCTTGTGTAGATTTTTTGGTTACTTGCATTTTTATTCTTGCTCTAAAATACAGTATCTTAAATAAGAAAAATGTTACAAAACTAGAGGATTTCAGTATTTGTCTGCTGACTCTTCTTTTGTTTCCTTATTTAAAGACTGGCTAAGGTAAAAGCTCTGAGAAGTGTTGCACACAAATGAAAGGAAGCCTTGCAGTTGCTAATAACAAATGAGTTAAGTATGTGATCATTCTGCTTTATGTTGAGGAATTAATTTTCTCATCCTGTAACTGGAGTTCACATTGAGAGCTTAGAGTAGAAATCTGCTTGCACGCCACAACATGCATTGTGCAGAGGCTTGTAAGTACTAGAGAAATAGTTGCAAATGGCTGCAACTGTTGCCTTCACTCGAGTAGTTGTTAGAACAAAAACGGTAGGTTGAAGGGCAGCGAGCAGGCCTTTACAGTTAATTGGTTAATAATGCTGTGCTACTTGGGTCAGCAGTATCATGACTATTTTATTCCCTTGTGCAGAGTTCCAAATCTTGCCATCAGGAGGCAAGATGCTGTAGTGTATGTTTTCACAGTAACTCCAAACTTGTCTTACCCCGATTCCTGAGTTGTTCTTAAAGGTATCTCACTTGTGCGTTCTCCTCCTGACCCTGCTCTTGCATATCTGGCTGTACAAGAGAAATATCTGTCACTTCTAATCTTCCAGTTACTCACCCATTGCTCATGAAAAGAAAGGGGTATGCACAGCTGAAGAAGAACCAGAGCCAGCTTTTCTGGCAATATTTGCCAACCGTATAGCTTTAGCTGACTGGAAAATTGTACTGTCAGCAAGGAAACTTGTTTCTGCCATTGACAAAGACACGCATCTCCCTTGGGGCAACCTGAGTACTTACCATGTTAGTCAGTTACAAGTTAAAAGTTCTGAATCTGTTTTGTGAAACACAACTGCTCATTTGAATTTCTTGCCCTTTAATTCTGACTGGTCTTACTCAAGGTTCTGCTAACAGTTCCCATCTATCCCTGTGGCAGTGAGTGTTTCTGGCTAGTGGCTGCATGGCTATATGAACGTGGTGAATGAGCTGATTGCTGTATAATAAAATAGAACAGATGGGTTTGGTCTGACTGTGAGGGTCCAGTGGCACTTGTTTCTCTGAGGGATGTAGATTCCTTGCTTGCACTGACCATTACATCCTTGGTCCCTTCGTCACACCTTGACAGTCTTTGTAGTATGCTAGTGCTTTCTTGAGCATTAGCCCATACTCTTCATTTTTCTCTGCTTGCATTTGGGTGGGCAATCTTAATTATCTACTCTAGCTTTTGGTTTAAATTTAACTGAATGTATTAATTTTTATTCTCCTACAATAACAATCAGAAACCTTTTGTTAGCAGAAGAAATATGAGGCACTAATAACAGAAATATTCCCTAGAGAGCTCAGCGGCTAGTAACGTCTTTCATCAAACAGATGTGTTGTCTTGATGCTCTAGTGCAGGGCTCCCCATCTCAGTTGAGACTGGTATTTTTTTTTTACCTTCAGCTTTCCCAGGAAGACATTTTTCTGTAACACAAATAATATCTATTTGTAATAAGTTTGTATGCCATGTTAACGATGTGTGCGATATCCTCTTGTTTTGTTGCCACTTTCCATGCTAATTAAAAGTGGATAATAAATACTTCATGAATTTGATCACAGAAGAACAAAGAAAATATTTGGTCTTCTGCTTAATTCCCTTTTGAAGCGGCTTTTTTTTTTTTTTATTAATCTTATACATTATTCAGTTGTTCCTTTTTGAAGGGAAGCTAAATGCTCCCTCAACTGTTCCTAAGCTGTGTGATCCCTACCTGTGTAACAGCTCTTCTACCTGGCAGTTGGTTCCAGAGCTTCTACTAACACTTGTGAAATGAATGATATATATGTATATATATCATCTATATATAATATAATTTGTATACGTATATATTTAGGTCTTGGTACCTAACATTTTGGTGCAAAGTTACACATCTTGCAGTAGAGTAGCATGTACTTTTTGAACCAGTCAGCTAGTTCTGTGTTTGTGTGAATGAAAAAGCACTAGGCATCTGAGGTCCTTGGAGTTGCAAACCTCTTGTAGCAATGAAAGCAAGCTGCCTGAAACAATTATTTTAAACATCTACTGACAGTCTTGTGGTGGAACTCTATGCTCCTTTTGGTTTTTTGGGGGGGGCTAGTTGGCTCTAGCTTATGTAGAGAAAAATGCTCAAGTTGTTCTGGGCAAGAACAGCAGCCTGAAAGAACCATCAGGGAATGTATTACTTTTGAGTTTCCCAGTCTTCAGTGAGTTGAACTTGGCTGGTATGATGTAATTTGTCTGGCACCTTAGGTTTTTGCATGCATTGCAAATAGCAGCTCACAGTACTTAATCCTGATTTTTTTTTTTTTTTTTTTTTTTTAAATACAACTAGCTGTCTTCCAGCTGGACCTCTCTTTTCCTTACTGACATCTGACTTAGTCCACTCAATTTATTATTTTTCTATTGCAACTTCTTAATTGCACACAGAGCTCACTTGTTTGAGGTTTTCTGGTAATGCTTTCAGTTGCCCAAGGCTTACCAGAGACAGAAAGAGGCTGTGGTTGCCGTGCTATGGGTGGACTGACTGACTTGCAGTACTCAAGAGTTACTGACTGTTGAGGAAATTAGTTGTGACAAAATAGTAGGCTTCTTCTGAAGGTGTGATCAAACAAGACTTGTTTGTAGCCTGGATTCAGTATTCTCAAGAAGCCTACTTGTGTCCCTTGAACTGCTTGAGAAACTTGTACTCATTGGTATTGCAAGCTAATTGAGTAATTCCTTTAGAGGGGGGAAATGAGGTTTCCTGAAAGGGACAGGGGGGGTACCATGCACAGTCAGGTACCCACAAGGATGCTGGCAGCTGAGGGCTGCTGGCACACAGACAGCCTTCAGGGCTATACCCTGTCAGCTGGCTCCCAGCTCACCTTGCTGGGACTTACTTTCCTGAGGCTGAGTGGATGTCAGGTAATCTAATAGCTACATTCTCCCTTTGGGTGCTCAGAGGTGACCTTCAGAAAGGAAGGGTTTCTCACCAGGACATTCGCTCCTAGCTGTAACATGGCTGGTGCTGTTGTGCAAACTCAGGATGTTTTCTGCAAGGGTAAGGGGAGGCTGGGCCAGGGAAAAGTTCAGGTGGTTTGCCTGGGAAGGACTCAATGCTCACTGAAGCCTCACTTGTGCGAAGTCACTTTGTGAAGAAACAGCTTTTGATTTTTAGGTTAATGTGAACAAATGCACAACGATGTCTTTCTTAGTTTGTACATGTATAGGACTCTACTTTTTTTGTTTTAAGAAATAATGTTATAACAGAAGTTAAAACTAAAGTGTACTTTAAACATTATGACAAACACTGAACTTTGGTAGAGTTTTGTTAAGATTTGAGGTTTCAAGGGGTTCTAACTTTTTGAGTACATCCTGTAGAGTTACTAAAACTGACCAAATTTGTGGTTGGTTATCAGTCTCCTGACCTTTCAGTTTTGAGAAAGAGCACATTGCTTTGGCAGCTCGGGCCATCTGTATGAAAGTTTGAAACCTCACCCTTTAGAAAGCTTGTATTGTACTTTGCTTTTGTGTGTTTTTTTTTTTTGCTTCCTTTTTGTAGTGTTAACTTCCCGTGTGCTGTCTTTAATGTCCTGTGGAGATGAGATCCTTATCCACTTTCTTATTTTTATCGTATGCAAGTGGAGCCTTGGAGCACCTTTATATTTGTTGGTAATTCAGTATTTTTGGCAGTAGCAGTTCAAATAACAGGGAAATGACCTCCTGATTTGTGCTTTAAAAAAAAATATATATATATATTTGCCGGCTGCATTTTGAGAAGTGGAAGCTGTGCTGTTAGTGTTGTAAGCCTTCCCGTGCATCTCCCAAGGGCAGCTTCAAGCAGTGCTACCAGTGAATTGCTCTTGTCATGTACATCAAGGTGCAGCTGCTGTTCACAGTCTTAAATGTACCTATGAAAAAAGCTAGGAAGGAGGCTGTGTTGACATTCTTGTGGAGAGACAAGTGTTAGGAGTACTACATCCAAAGAGTTAGCTTTGGAGAGCTGTGTGCCTCTACAGCTTTTCACCAGTAGAGCTGTATTTGTAGAGAAGCTTGTGCTTGTTTAAGTAATTGACAATAAACTAAATGTGGTGCAGCTCTATATCCGTGCTGTTTGGATGCAGAGATTAGTCCAAGTGTCTGCCAACATAGTTCTGCTGGCATAGTGCCTGGTAGCCTCATAACACAAGCACAGTTGCCTATTGCTGACAGATGAAGTGTCATGACAAAAGTAGTACCTCCTCAGCGTGGGGAAGAAATCTCTGACTGCAACTGTTTTGATACAGAGTTGTGTAAGCAGAGGGCAGATTAAAGGATAAGGTATGACAAAAGCCAATGCCAGGAAAGCAAAAGGAAAAATAGGTGAAGAAGATATGAACACACTGAGGGGAAGTTCTGAAGTTGACAGCTGTTTGATATAATCTACTTGAATTTGCAAACAAACTTAGCAACTTTCTCAAAAGTCTTGGAGTAAACTAGGCCATTGTTGATAAAGGTGCTTGCAGTGCTTGCATACGAACTAGGAAGCAAGACAGCAATGGATCTGCCCCTTGTAGATGAAGGTGAGATTTCTGCAGGGTTCTGTGCTGCAGTGAATGCTTTCATTGTAGTCATTAGTATGGTCTCTCAGTGTGGTCTTGAGAAAAGGAATAGCAAAAGGATGAAGGCTGTTGATGTTAGATGGTAGTTCAGAATTGTAAAGACGAGGACCTGCAAGGAAATTCAAGAACATGGATGTTGCTGGTGAATCTTCACTTGCCACTCTTGCCTAGTATAGGAAAATCATTGAATCACCAAGGTTGGAAAAGACCCCACCAAGATCATTCAGCCCAACTGTCCATTTACCATCATTATTTCCCACTAAACCATATCCCTTAGTACAACATCCAGATGCTTCTGGAACACCTCCAGGGATTGTGATTCTATTGCCTCCCTGGGCAGCACATTCCAGCACCTCACCAGTCTTTCTGAGAAGAAATCCTTAACATCCAACCTGAATCTCCCTTGCTGCAACTTGAGGCCATTCCCTCTCATCCTATTGCTAGTTATGCAAGAGAAGAGACTGATTCCCCACCTGACTGCAGCCTCCTTTCAGGTATTTGTAGAGAATGATAAGGTCTCCCCTGAGCCTCCTCCAGACTAAACAATCCCAGCTCCTTCAGCTGCTCCCATAAGACTTGTGTTCCAGATCCCTCACCAGCTTCACTACCCTTCTCTGGTCACGCTCCAGAGAATTCCATGTAAGAGCTCTGAGCTGATTGTTGCAACAGAAAACCAGGATTTTAGTGTTTTATGTGAATGATAACATCAGCTCAGCTGCATGATTTCAGGGGAGGATGAGGACTAGTTTATGAAATAGAATAATTATAGGGCTGTTAAATATGTGTACTTCTGAAGCCTACGTGTTTGTTTTCTGAACATAGCTGAAAGCTGGAAGAGTTTATGGGGGAATTTTTGCCATGTCATTGTTCTTAAATAGGTATCTGCTAGTAGTTGCTGTTGGGGATGATATGAGTACTTATTCAAAGGTTTTCTTAGCCTGATGTGTTCATAGCTAATCTCATGATATCTCTTAAAAAAAAAAAAAAAAAGCTTAATTGAACTATAGAAGTCAGTCTGTTTCAGCAAATGTGTTTAAGATACTTCTGCTGTTTCACCTAGCCTGCTGGCCTGGGAAGACCATGTGTGCTGTGTGGTATATGGTACACCTTTGAAGAATAGAAAGTGAGATGATGTTTAAATGGAGATGGCAAACGTATCTATAAGGAACAGCAATAGTTGATGTGATTGTCTGTCACCTTTATATGAAAATGCAGAAAAGCCAGGTTCACTGGGCACTTTGTGCTCTTTTACAAATTGAGGCTACTGGTCTCCTAGAAAAGGTCCTGAATGAAGAACAAGTTAACAGTGCATAAGGAAGAAGTTGTATATTTGGCATAGCTAAAATGTTTAGCAAGTCAGAAACAATGTTAACTGTGATATTGTTCAAGAAATGTGGAGACATCTAAGTTGTAGTTGCTGTATGTTCCCAGTTTCTGTAGGTCTTTGGTCCATGCTGTCATTCTTCTGAGCATGATATGCGAAGGAGATTGTATGGAACTTCTACAGGCAGCTTGTATCTGGATGTAAACCTGAAGTCACAGAATGGGCAAACGTTGTCTGAAACATGTGAAAATTAAAAATGAATCAGAAGTGTTACTGGAACTCCAACAATTCAGTAATAAATCAAGAATGCTTGGCTTATGGTAGTGTTGCCATTCTGTTTGGTAGCAAATACTCTATTTTTCTGAAGTGGATTGACAGACTTTTCCACAAACTAGGGAATTGAATTGCTGTGATCATGTGCAACCTCCTAAATGCTTAATTGTCAGGAAGATATTGGATTCTTCCTCTCCATGTAACTGTTGAAAAGTAGAAAAGTACCTTTGGATTTTATTTCGAATGTAGGTGTTTAAATTTGGGAGAATTGAGATTCCAATATCTCTTCATATTGAGCCTTAATATCCTGATTGTAAGGATTATATGCTCATGTTATACTTTTTTGTCCGTTCAAACAAAGCAAAGCCAACCTACTTTGGTTAAAATTCTCGTTGGAATACATAAGGAGCTGAATCTCTATATGGCAGCTAACATGAGGACTGTAAAATGGTGGCTTCTAAGTTTCTTGAACCAATGGATTATTCTTGGTGCTTCCTAAACCACTGGGCCTAAGACAGTAGTAATGGTATAGTATTTTCTTGTGTATAATATTGTTTCTGTCTTCAAGCTACTGGAAACGTCTTTTTTTGTAGGCCATGTTGAAGTATTATTTTGCTGGTGGAAAATGTTATCCATTCTGTTATGCATTTGAGAACACAGGCATTTCATTGTATGCAAGCTTTACAGTGTTCTCAACATTTAGTGTCTGTAGTTACTGGATCTTGATCATGCTTATGGTGGTACTGTGATGTTAAAGAAAACTCTGGCAATTCAGTTTGTGAAATTTTGCTATCACAGAATCACCCGGGTTGGAAGGGACCTCAAGGATCGTGTAGTTCCAACCCCCCTGCCTAGCAGGGCCACCAAACACACACATTCAGATCAGGTTGCCCAGGACCCCGTCCAACCTGGCCTTGAACACGTCCAAGGACGGGGCATCCACAACCTCCCTGGGCAAACAGCTTGGTACAGTGGCATCAAATTGACTTAATAATGTTGCAATTCTCTGGGTATTTTGTGGAACTACTTGGATTGGTTTTGTAAAGTTGGGATTAAAAATGAGTTCACAAAAAGACATGCTTGTTGTTAAAAGATGGCATTAAGAGCTTTGTCTGCAGTTAGGTGCTGAAAGTGAGTAAAGAGTTGACAAAGGGTTTCTAGCATCCTTGTTGCTTCACTTCTTTCTTCAGATTCTATTTTGTAATTTTGTTACTTTCAATTAGACAGGACTAAATTTCATATTAGTACAGATACAAAATGTGGTGTGTCATCTTGCTAGTATTTAAATTTCAGTAGATCCATTGTTTCTAAACCACAGTGATGCTTTTCAGAACTTCTGTATACACTAGAGTGAGCCCCAAATATTTGCATGTGAGGTATGCCACTCTTTAGACTACAATACTTCTTATTTCTAAAAGCTAACATAGTCCATTTCTTTTTCAGTGTTATGGCACTTGCCTGTAGACTTTGTAAGTGATGTCTGTTCTTGCATTTTTTCCTCTAGGGTTCGAAATCTGAGAATGGCAGACATTGACAAGTAAGTAAATCTGTAGGTTACTGAGACTGTAACTGGATGTCCTTTACTATGCTTCAGGTAGCCACAATCTCCAGATAGTTGAGGGGAAGGGTCTACTACAATGGGACCTTGTCATTGTGGCAAGATGTGCAGTTCAGAGCACAGGGGAAGAGCTTGGGTTCCTCATGCCAGTTAACTTATTACTTTGTTGGAATTCTGGAGGGGAAATTTATAATGTTACTTGTTAATATTGGTTCACTGTGTGTAGCTTTTTCTGTACTTTGCTTGTATTTTGTGGTGCCTGAAGTATTGTTCGTGTGAACCTAATCTCAGTTCTCAAGGCCTGCATGGCTTGGCAAAGAATATGTATAGGGCAGAAGGGGAGTCTTGAACTTGTCCATGCTGATAGGAGCTGAAGGAATTCTTTTGTGAAAAGGAATCTTCAAAGTCCTGAAAAGGTGTTAGTTCCATACAGAGTCTGAAAGTGACAGTGACTTATAAAGGCAAGTTTGTCTTTAGCTATTAAAACTTTCAAGCATCAGCTTTTAATCCACAAAAATCTGTTTGCTTCTACCAATGCAGTCTCTAACTTGAACTCTTTAAACTTGTTGTAGATTAAAAAAGAAAAGCCACAAACTTTTCAATCCTATTATTAAATATTCCTAACAGCAAAGAACAATCTGAACTTGATCAGCAAGATATGGAAGATGTTGAAGATGTGGAAGAAGAAGAAACTGGTGAAGATGCCAACAGCAAAGGTAGCATTGAAAAGAAGGCTTTTTAAGTAGCTGCAGAACTGGTTTCTAATCAATGTTAAAAGGATTTTATATTTTAAAGGGAAGTGCTGAATCATGACTACTGATACACCACTTTCTTTGAGTTCTCAAGCAATGACTTCTTTTCAGCTTTGTGTTTTCTGTTGTCTCAATTGCATTACTCATCTTAGTTGTGGTAACAGTGCGAGTGGTGCTGGCCACCTATAAGGACATATAAGTGGAAAAGAGAAGATTGTTGTTATCATCAGATGGTTCCAAATCTAATGGCAGTTAAATGCTTTCAAAAAAAAAAATCAATTGCGTATTTGTATCATCTTGATTATTTCTTAGTAATTTGCTGCTAAATTGTTTGAGACCGGAGTTAAAATGTTGTTACCAGTCTTAGAAATAAATCCTTCGTCCTTTCTCTGAAGAGCAAGTACTTGAAAGAGAAAGTAACAGTTTGTTACAAGAGATGATAGTCTGGGTCACTGATAATGCTCCCTTCTGTGATTGCTCAAGCAGAATGGTAACAGTAAAAAAAATTCTCACTAAAAAAAAGTAGAGGCTTTGTATCTGCTGAATGCGTTTTCAAAACTGGATTGCAAAATTTTGAATAACACAGGGCAGCCAAAGAAAAGCTTTCACTAATTAAGTGGTAAGTACTCAAGTGTCCCAAAGGAAACTAGAGATGAGTAATGTGTATTTTTAGTAATTAATTCCCAGCAATTGTACGTGAGGATCTGAGAGGAGTAATTACGCTATATGAATCTTGGAGAGAAATTGAGTTTTCTAGGTAAGAAATATGTTTAAGTGCTAGGGGACTAAAATGATTTGTGAAATGATGTTATCAAGCAATTATTTTGCTAGTTTTCTAGTAATGTTTTGCATGCATAATTTAAGTTTTGCTGATCTTAATCTTTTTTTTCTTTACCTGGTTGATTCTATTTTTAAATATTTTGAAGTTCTTTCAATAAATGCTTAAGTCAAGCACTCTTGCTTTTGGGGGAAAACCTCACAGGGAACGTTTGTGGACTTGTTCTTGCTGTCCAAGAACTTGCAAAACAGAATATCTGTTAGATTTCAGTTAAAGAGAGTGGGGCTGTTGGTATTGACATGCCACCTGTATCATGTATATATTAGGTCGGTGTTACAAACAATAACTGGCAACAGATTCAAATGGCAGTGTTGAGTGGGTTTTTAAATGTAAGACTAATTAATAGTTAGACCAGAGAAAATGTAGATAGCAAGAAGGGGTGGTGTTGACTAATGTGGATTAACACATAATTACAGCTTCCACTGCTAAAATATAAACTGCATCCTTTTTTGGATGTCACTTGAAACATAATTTTTTTTCAGTATGCAATTTCAGTGCTAGAGCATAAAAGTAGAAGAGAATATTCGTGTAGTTATTCTAGAAAGGGGCATAGAAATAGAGAATCACGTTCCAAAAAATGTAACTTCAGGAAGGACTGAAAAGCTCTGCTTTTATTTCAAGGTATCCTTTAAAAGAATGCTATACAAACATAGTAAAAAAGTACAGAATACATGTTTGCATACCTGTAAATCTTGAGGATGAGGGAAGAAGGCAAAAAAAAAACCACATGATTATAAATTATCATAAATTCTTATTAAAAATGAATTTAAGTTCCTTTCTGCAGGTTACTGAGATGTAGACCTTGAGCTAAAATAAAAGAATTGATGTTAATATGGGTAATGGGAACACTTAGGCTAGCAATTTGTGTTTTCCAAAATGGACTTCTATCGTATGATTTGAAACAGTTATCCATTAGGGCAAATTACTTTTGAAATATGTAGATAATAGAGATCAAGACTTCAACACTGTTCTGTAGTCAACAATATGTCAGACTGAGCTGACTGGATTGCTGTGCTATTTCTTCAGGAAAAAAATAGTTCTAATGAATAATTTATTCTTTTTGCAAGAAATAATATGTAAGCATAGACTTGTAAACCAGTTCTATGCCCAAGTCTGAAACAGTCTTGTTTCTCTCCATTTATCGGAAATGGAATGAAAACTCCAACTCTAGTGATATCTAGTGATAGGGTGGACTTGTTTATAGTAAGGGGCATGGTTTAGTGGGGAAATATTGGTAGTAGGTGGATGGTTGGACTGGATGATCTTGGAGGTCTTTTCCAATCTTAGTGATTCTATGGTCCATGCATCTAAAATGGAGACATTTGAAATAATTCTGCCCATGTTTCTTCTTAGAGTAATATAAAGTCAATGTATTATTTTTTCTTAGTATTTAAACCTCTTTCAAGCCTAGTCTAGAAGATATGCTTTGCATTTACAGAATTTTCATTTTGATTTTTAGCTCGGCAGTTGACTGTGCAGATGATGCAAAATCCTCAGATTCTTGCAGCTCTTCAGGAAAGACTTGATGGTCTGGTAGGAACATCTACAGGATATATAGAGAGGTAAATACTTGTTCTAATTCAGTACGAGCAGAGTGATATAAATGCTTTCACTTTCTCAACAATATTGTCTTTAAAATGATTAATAATCATAAACCACTGCACTGCCTAGGTAGTAGGAAACATATAATCAGCCACTAATGCATTTCAAATTAGAAGGCTTTCTATTTGAGCCCTTTTAAAGAAAAGAATGCAAAAATATTTAGTGTCTGATAATGTTTCATGCAATTGCAAAATGTCATTCTGTCCTGTTTTTATCAGTATATTCCATATCATGACATCATGCAGCAGGCTGTTGGTGCAGATGCACACTGCATTGCAGAGCTGTACTTCCTGGTTTCTCTAGCAGCTTCATGTGAATTCTGACTCTCCAAGAGGAAGATACACTGAGATGTACTGCATCATCCCAAGAGCCTCCACATGATTTCCATCTCTGGGTGATGGGGAAGAGCTCTATTGTCTTTTCTGGGAGACCAGCTGTGAGGGCCTGCTGATAAGGACTCAGACTGATTCTTTCTCTTCTCCAGTTTTATTTTTGTTTCTTTTTGCTTTACTGCTCTTAGTTTTTCAGTATTATCTCATGTTCCTTTTAATAAATCCATTTCTCTTATCTCAATTGGATTTTTTTTCTCCTCTTCCTCCCTCTGCATTTGTCCCAAGGGAGGAGAGAGATGTTGCATGGTTAACCATGACACATACATACAGACATTTTTCCCGGAATGTGTCCTCAGTTTTGCCTGAATTTGAAACATGGACAAGTACGTGGTCACTTGTGGTCATGCTATAACCACAAATTGGGGGTGTTGTATCAATACTTAATGTGGACTCCTTATGCATCAAAATTTGAAACAATCTGTTGCTTACTAAAGTTTTCTGCTCTAACAGATTTATCTAGCTTCTCCCTGTAATTTCTAATTGTTTGAACTTTTCACCACGTGCACACGAGTTGTAAAGCACAGAACTATCTGACTGTGACAGGATCCTGTGTCGCTCTTGATGTTAACTGAGATGGCTACTGAATAACAGGATTTGTTCCAGCTAGTCCTACCACTTTCCTTTATTACAGCCAGTAGCATAGAAGAAAAGCACAGGCAACTAATAGCCTACCCTAGTAACTACAGGTCTAGGAAGAGCATAGAGTCAAAGGACTACACAGGTTCTTTACACTGTGTTCTATATGCTGTACAATAAGGCTTTCTATATCTAATACATTTTTTTGACAGATACTGATTTATCTCTGCTAATCTTTCGGGTCCTAGATGTAAGAAGTGAACAGAAGTCATAACATGTATTTACTTGGTATTTTCCCTGTCAGCTGTTCTCTAAGATACTGTACCTTTCTGCATATATTCCAAGTCTTGTAGTGCTTTTTCTTGCAAAGCATTGCAGCTTTGCTATACCAAATGCTTGCCAAACTTACAGTAGAAAAATAGCTGGAAAATGCGTAACTTGAATCTATGCTTCCTTAACATATGCATGCTGATCTAAGCATGCTTTACAGGGACTTCTTATCTGTCTTACCAAATGTTGTTTTAAGTTAGTTTGTTTAAAAAAAAAAAAAAAAAAGTCTCACCATTGAGGTGGCACAGAAGTCAGAAGGAATCTGGGAACCTAAAAGATGGTTGTGTGGGCTCTTAAAGAACTAGTGCACAAGCTGGTGGAGAAGCTAAACATGTTCCAGGAAAAGATTTATCTGTCTGTTTGGGCTTAAAATCTGCAAATTGTTTGGCCACACTCTAATAGCTCACCTTTTTACCTTCACCTGGGTACAAAGATTTTAATTTTAAGTTTTCTTTCGTGGATTCTCCTCAGCTGTGAGCTGGAGGTTGGATTCTAGTGTGATTGCAACATTTGCTAGTGACTTGTATTCAGAACAAGTTTTATTTGCCACTATTGTACTTAAGGTAGTCTGGTTCAGATTTCATGATCTCTTTTTGCCATTTTGGATTTGTTTTGCATTAGCTGCTTTTTTCCTTTTTAAGGAAACTACTTTTTTAAAAAATATGGAATTTACCAGTGTAGTGGGTGTACAAGTTTTGAAACTTGAACTAGTTGGCACAGACTTAGGGGGGGGGGGGGGGAAGTTTTCTGGCACTTGTGGAAGATTTCAGTTCTCTAATAAAGAGGTTACAATCTTTATTTGGATGTCCTGGAATTGGAATTCCTATGCATATCTTTTTTTCCTCAGTTTTTTAGTGTTGTATGTAGTATGAAACATGTTTTGATGCATGTTGGTGAAAGGAGCTGGTTAAGGAGCGGTCAACATGTGCATAGAATGCAGGGTTTGTAACAGTTCTGTCGCTGTATTTTTCAGCTTGCCTAAAGTTGTTAAAAGACGTGTGAATGCTCTCAAGAATCTTCAAGTTCAGTGTGCACAGATAGAAGCAAAGTTCTATGAGGAAGTTCATGAGCTGGAAAGAAAATATGCTGCTCTCTATCAGCCCTTATTTGACAAGGTATTTTAATGCTTGTCTGATTTGTACTTAAAAGCTTTAGCTAAACCAAAAGGGAATATAAACTGAAAGCTTATGTATGTTCTGAATTACCTTGGTCTCCAATGTGCCTGTTCAACTGAATTGACACTATTTCACCATCCGTGTGAATCTCAGCTAAGAATAAGGAGAAAAGTTGTCTGTTCCATGGTTAACAAAGTCACTTCAGTATATTAGGCCTCGTTATGTTAACTGAGCAGATGTTAGGTGATGTGGTAACCTTTCTGGAATGCTGGTTCTTCAGTGTATTATGTATAACATTGTTAACTGCTGGGTCTTCCTAGAGCAAGAAGAGAGCATTCGGTTAAGTAGTTAATGCTTTATGTGAGACTAGAATCAGGAGTTTATTGGTTAGAGTATTGCTAATTGGAATAACTAAAACATAAGTATCTTTGGTTCAATTTTTCAGCGAAGTGAGATCATCAATGCAATCTATGAACCTACAGAGGAAGAATGTGAATGGAAAGCAGATGCTGAAGAAGAAATTTCAGTGAGTATCATAATCAATTCTCACCAATCAATTCTCCACCTTTAGCATGAAACTAGATTCAATAGATAAATAAATACATTTTTTCTCAAAAGGAGAATTTTTGTAACGATTGACTGTGTATTATTAACTACATCCTTCAATCATCTTCATGTGTACTATTATCAGCTAAAGACAGTGAACAAACTTGATGGAGGATGGTTTTTAAAGTTTAGAAAAATTAATGTTTTTATTCTATCAAGGAGGAAATGAAAGAGAAAGCCAAGCTTGAAGAAGAAAAAAAAGATGAAGAAAAGGAAGACCCTAAAGGAATTCCTGAATTTTGGCTGACAGTATTTAAGAACGTGGACTTGCTCAGTGATATGGTTCAGGTAGGTAGTAGATCAGATTGCTTTGATGTTGCTTTAGTATTTAATCAAGTGTGCTCTACAAGGAAGGTGAACAAACACAGTACTTGTCTTCTGGAGAGTAAAAATTGAGCCAGTATTTGGATGTCATCTGGTCACTTATTCAGCTCAGAGCAGAGAGCACTCTGAAATGTCGTCTTATTTTGTTCTTATTTGTTGAAATTACAACTTTGCATAGACAGTCCACTAGTAAGATATATAGGAGTGTTCGCATGAAATATGTACTATTGCTAAAATTTGTATTTACTTTGCATGAGATTTAAGCTGTGAGCTGCAGTGAAAACTGAGCTGCTGTTGTTGCCATCTGCTGGTCATGTTCATGGAACAAAATATTTCAGTGCTTGGACAAGGTTCTTGTTGAGATTCATTGGTTCTAAATATACCTTTTCATCTCTGCCGTGTCTTAATTCTGTGTACAAATCTTATGAAAATTTCATTAACACTTTATTTACAGGAACATGATGAACCTATCCTGAAACACTTAAAAGATATAAAAGTGAAGTTCTCAGAAGCTGGACAGCCTATGGTTAGTTTAATTTACTAAACAAGAGTTCTGCATTATCTTAAGGCTTGTATTTGTATATCAACAACACGGTCTGTAATAAGCAGTTGTCTTATGGCAATCCTGAGAAATGTGTAGCTAGCTTCTTGTCCCCTGTAGAACAGTACAGAGACTAATTCTGAAGTACCATCTGTATGAATTCAAACTTAACGTTTGGATTTTAGTGAGTTAATAACTTGACCTTAGTATTTGATTAGTTCATTTTACCTTTAAAGTTTGAGAATTTGAGGCACTTTTTGTATAACTACTATAAGAGAATATAATTTCCTTTCTAGAGACCAAATAACTTGCAAAGATAAAAATAGTATATCTCTATAATCAGGAAAGTAGCACCAGGGAATCTGTATGTGATGTGAGATCTTGTGCTCATTTCTTAACGTACTGCTTGAACCAGTGACATGAGATCAGCATAGTAAGTGTAAGCATCTGAATATTTACTGTACAATTTGGGCAGCAAATTCTAGGATAAGTTGTGCATACACCACTTCAGAGTTGGTAGAGATGGACATATTCATTTGCATGTTTATTGTTGATTTTGATCTTCAAGTATTTAGAAATTAAAAGCATGTGTTGCTAGATTGCTGATGTTGTCTCTTTGCAATTCTTAAGAGTTTCACATTAGAATTTCACTTTGAACCAAATGACTACTTCACAAATGAAGTGTTGACGAAGACGTATAGAATGAGATCAGAGCCAGATGATTCTGATCCCTTTTCCTTTGATGGACCAGAAATCATGGGTTGTACAGGGTAAGTGCTAATGAATAGCCATATGGTAATATAATGGTTTCTTCCTTATTATCCAAGTGTAAGCTTTTAATTACCTAGTAACTTGTAACTAGCTAGGCTCAAGTTTGAGGTTAAAACTTATTGAAAACTGCCATCTTTTAACTTCCCATTAGTTTGAAACATCTGACTCCATTCCTCATGTATCCACCTAGTGTTACTTTCAGTTTTTTATCATGTAATATAGAAATATGAAAAAATATATATATTGTGTAATCTAAACATTGATGCAATTTGTAAGTTCATAAATAGCATCTATATATACATACAGTTAAATTTAATACTCTTTGCAAATTGTGTTCTGCAACAACTGAAGCTGAATTGGAAGTTGGATAGTATTCTTCTAGTGGGCCTTGATAGCTTTTTAAGAATCTTGTTAGATCATATTTTGGAAACCTTTTGTATTTCTGGCATATAGGTTTTTTCAGAGGGCAAGTCCGTTTTTATGTTCTGTATTGCTGTTGTCCAGTTTATAATAGCTGAATGTTTGCCTCTCTGAGCACCTTTCAATTAATCTATTTGAGAAGTAGAGAACAGTCATATCTAAGTCCAATTTTCTCATGATTTTGAAGATGTCACATTTGGTGGTCTCTTCTGTTCTAAATTAGCTATAATTCCTTAGATTATTTAATCTGTTCTGCACATATCCATTGTGAACACTCTTCTGAGCAGTAACAACTAGAGTATCTCACTGTCACTTTGGGCTGGTTTTACCCATGCAATACTGTGCTCATAGTGATACTGACTGATGCTTTCCCCTTCGTTTCCCAGTCACTTAATGTAATACCTTGCTACAAATGTCCTGTAGGAATTAGTCTGCTTGAGTACATTTGATCAAACTCCCATAATTCGGGCTGTTACTGAAAAGCATATCTCCTGGCAGAGATGCCTGTGAGATGACTGCCTTTCTGAAAATGATTTATGCAGAGCAATGACTGGGAATGTTAGGACAGCAACTTCTTATCCTTAAACAACTCACCTCTTTCCTTTGAATCTGCAAAAGATCTAGTCAAGAAATGTCTTCAGCCTTATTTTTGTGACTTCATTTACCTTTTCCCAGAATACAGTGTCAGTCAAGCCTGTGGGTATGATTCTTTCTCTGTAAACAGCAAATAACCTTGATATTTCATGTTCAGTGTATTCCTTAAAACTGTGATAGTTTCTGTGTAGAAAGCAGAGATGTTCTAAGCTACAACCTTTTTTTTTCTTCCCCAGCTGCCAAATAGACTGGAAAAAAGGCAAGAATGTTACTTTGAAAACAATTAAAAAGAAGCAGAAACACAAGGGTCGTGGAACAGTTAGAACAGTGACAAAAACTGTTTCCAATGACTCCTTCTTTAACTTCTTTAGTCCTCCTGAAGGTAAATAAAATATTTGTGTATTTACATTAACTTTAAATGTAGTATATAATTCATTCACTTATTTCCTTTCTTTCTTCTTTTTCTCACAGTTCCTGAAAGTGGAGACCTGGTAAGTTGTCTTATCAGAAGAGTTTGGGGGTGAGGGAATCACCAGTGAAAGGCACTCATATACAGTATGCTTTCTGAGATTTGTTTGGGAATTTAAATTGTTTCAGTTTTAACTTAACTTGGGAACATTTGTGATAAATAGATAAATAGTTTTTCTTTGTTAGAACAATGGTAAAGTCCAGTTCATTTCACTTTAACAGCTTATTGTAGCAGAGAACATCTTTTAGGTGTGCAAATGCTTTACATTGGGGTGATCAATGAGAATCATGAAGATACTTACTTAGAAAGTTTAACCTGGTTAGTATTTAGTTCTTAATGCTGTGCATGCAAACTGAAAATGTATGGATGATATTACATTTAAGTAGAAAAATGGTTTAAGTTGTTATGTAGAGCAAGAAGGAAACTTAAACTCCAGGGCTTTGTATGGTTAAGTTTGCTGAAGCAGCAAACTCTGAACTCCATAATGTGTGTAAATGCTTGAAGTATAAAACTTGATCTCACAATCTCAATTCTATAATTGCCTTGAACCAAGAACTCATGAGATGGGGATTTGTGTAAATCTGTCCACATCAAAATTTGTGCAGCTTGTGTTTTGCAGTCAAATGTAGTTACCAACTTATGATTTAGAACATTAAATTGTTTTATGCAGGATGATGATGCTGAGGCAATCCTTGCTGCAGACTTTGAGATAGGTCATTTCTTACGTGAACGTATTGTCCCCCGATCAGTATTGTACTTCACAGGAGAAGCTATTGAAGATGATGATGATGATGTAAGTAATGTCCTTCTGTGCTAAAAGCCTCTATATACTGTTGCTTGTTTTTTTGTTAACTTCTGACTCCTATAGTTAGTGTTATTATCCTTAGAATAGGAGGCATTAACTTTAGTTTCAGATAGACTTCCTAGGATGTTATGTAAAGAACAGCATGAAGGTAATTAATCTTCCAAGTACTGAATTCAGAGTTCTGTGGCTAAAGTACTAATAGATGACCACTTAAAGTGATGTCTGAATAAAAGTTTGTGTACAAGTCATTCCTAGATTGATGTACACAATACTTGGATAGCAAAATGAGCTGCTAGAGAACAAATTAGTCTACTTATGTAGCTGGTCAGCCTGTTTATTATACCCACATGGCTACTAAGTTTTTGAGCTTCAGGCTTTCAGGAGAGCTCTTTTTAGAAAATGAGAGCAAGTTTTTTTTTTTTTTTTTTTTTTGAAAGCAGGTTCTTCAAAAGCATTCAATGCACTAAAGAAGCTAAAGCTGAAAAACAAGCTGCAAAACCCAAGAATTTGACAAATTTACTAAACCTGTTGAGTTGATTCAGCTAAGCTAGGTCCACCATTGAGCTGAATTTTTAGAATTTAGAATGGTAACCTTTAGTCCAGTAGTGTAGCAGTTGATGGGTAGAAGATGGAAGTGACTGTATGGACTGCTTTGTAGTTCAAGACACTTTGTTGGACAGAGGTATTACCAGTTTAATAATCTCTTCCAGTGTTGCATGTAAGGAATGCAAGGCAGGAAGTGTTCTCTGCCTGAGCATAGTTTGAGATTAAGTGTTATTCATTCTGATTCATAAAGCTATTTCTAATCAGTCAAATATAGGATGTTCTCTTAAAGCATAGTACTGTGTGTATGGTTTCTGGCATCAACTTAAGTTATCTTACATGAACTGATGTCTGTAATGACTACGTTTATGATAGTCAAAACTATTTCTTTCTTTCCTAGTATGATGAAGAGGGTGAAGAGGCAGATGATGAGGTAAGTTGACAGATTGCTTTGATTTAAATATCTTCTCTCCTGTAGCCTGTGTAGAATAAGTTCCATCATTTTTTTAAATCCTGTGAAAGCAAGTTTAAATTATACTTATGAAAGTAAGATGCATCAGCTTGTATTTTGTGATCCAGAGTGAATATTACAAACAAAACAGCAACAAAAATAATACTACAAATCAAATTGCAACTGATGTCAAAAAATGTGCTTTGTTGAGGGTCAGTATGCATAAATTGAAGTGGTAGTGAAAGTATTTCAGAGTAGAACTTCATCAGAGTTCTTGAGAATGGCTTGGGAAGCTGAATGTGGATAAGCTAGTGAAATATGAACAACTGTTTTCTTTCAGGAGGGGGAAGAAGAAGCAGATGAAGAAAATGATCCTGATTTTGACCCAAAAGTAAGAAATTAAGAGAATGTTTCAAGTGTGCATGTGCATTCATATTCCTATTATCTAATGAAAGTTAAATATCAAGTTTTACTTGAAACATTTAATAGCTCTTAGAGTAAGTGTTTTTTGGCTGAGACTGTTTTGGTTCCAGTTCTGATGGTCTAATATGTGTAAGGCAACTTCTTTTTTTTTGTTTTTTTGTTTTTTTGTTTTTTGAAGTTCCTTCACTAAGAAACTTTCTGTGAAGTGACATTTTACTTTGAATGCTGAAATCTGTCAAGCTCAGTTTTTTGTTAACTTGGAGCAGATTCCTGGCTTAGTTGAGTAATGTGAGTGTTCTGTACTAGTAATCAGAAAAGTACAAGTAATAAACACTCAGTTTTGGGGAACTTGCCATAATCTGGTTTTTGTACTGTACTGGAGTGGGGTTTTTTTTGTTTTTGTTTTTTTTTTTTGTTTTCAAGGGAGATGATAGTGAGCCTGTACTTCTTGAGGCAACATATGTCAAACTTCAGGAATGCATCTACAACCAAGCACTTGAATGTGGGCAACTAAGAGCAATGTGCAGCTGTGTTTCATGTTTAACAGTCAGAGTAAACGAGCAGTTAAGCTCAGTTCACTGGAAAAGTGATTGTGAGCAACTAAATTCTTAGCTTTCCCTTAGCTGAGGGGAAGGCATCCTTAACCAGCTGAAAGCATCTGATGGTCGAGGGAAAGCTATAGTCAGAAAGTCAAGCTAAGTTGAAAGTGTGCTACAAAATATCCTTCCCATTTCTAATCTAGAGGCAGTATATTTTTCAGTAGGAATACTTTTATCTGAAAGTAGTAGTACCATAATTCTAGCATTGTACTGGAAAAGATGTGGGCTATGGAACTACTAATAACAATGTATGACTTTGTTGGAGGTGTTTCATCTGCAGTAGAGTATTCCAGTTCAATATAGTTCTGGAATCAAAATGAAACTGCTGCAAACTGGGCGTCTGATTTCTAACACTTCAACTGTTTTTGCAAGTTGTGTGACTGAGGGCAAGATTGTATGCTCAGTTTCAGAGAGAACTGCTGTAGGCTTGTGGAGAGGTAGGCAGTAGTGGTACTATACTGTTTTGGAAAGAATAGATAATCATAAGTTAATCACAGACTGGAAACTAGATGAGTTTATGAAAGCACTGCAGTCTGAAAATAGCTGTCAACAAAAACTTGCAACTCTTCACCCTCAAAAGCCTTTTCAATAAATTCCCATGTTAACTGTGAGGTATTGCTGATTGCCTGCTTCAGTGCAGAAGAGTTTGTAATATCTACTTGAAAATTTTCTAGGAACTGTACTTTATTTCAAAATATCTTTCCTGAGTGTTAAGAACGTACCTTGATTTTTGTTTCATTGCACTGCTGTACGTTGGATCTGAAGTAAGGCTGTGCCCTTGTCAATCAAAATGAAGGCTGTGGGTGTTTTTGTTTCAAACTGTTTAGAAGGTGTGGCTGTCTCTGTGCCAGTGTTTGATACAACTTATTGCCCTTTGTCTAGTTTCAGTGTCATTCAGAGTATGACCATCGTGCTTGATTCTGAACAGATTTTTATTCTCAATGCACATAACAAAAAAAAAACTGTTGTGAATGTTACCACTTGTAAAGGTACTAGTAATATTGGACAGTTAGCTCAGCTGAAGAGATGCAAGAAAAATCTGACTGCTGGAAGTTGACGAAGTATGTTAACGATTTGAATAATTCCTGAAGTATTGATATCTGTGAGCTGATATTTCCTTTTTTTTTTTTCCCCCCCTCCACAGAAGGATCAAAACCCAGCAGAATGCAAGCAGCAGTGAAGCAGTGTGTATGTGGCCTTGAGGATTACCTGCACTGTAATAGCCTAAACACAACTATTAGTTACTTACAGCCTTATGTTTTGTATCTTGGTAGAATTAAGTAACCAATTTGTTAAAAAATGGAATCAAACACATAAGAACCAGTTTAAAATGTAGGTTCAATCTACCTAACATTTTAACAGTATAATTTTCTGCCAATATGTAGAATGCAGTAAATCCCCTAAAGCATGAATGTTAATTCATTGCTACATAGTTTGGTTCTTGTGAAGTCTTTGTCATGTAGCTATTAGACTGCAGCTGTGAAGATTATCAGAACTGTTAACTGAGACCAATATTTGTTTAGAGAAAGCTCTCTCCTGAAGAACCAACCAAAGTATTTTTTCAGCCCAGTAGTCTGAACGGGTTTAAGTCTGCTTGCACTAGCTGTGCCTTCATTACTTTGTTATAGAAATGGCAGTGACTTGTACTAACTAGGAGATGATGATGCGTTTTGAATTTGACTACTTGAGAAGACTAGTATAACTTGTTTAATTTCCAATGAGACCACATTAAACGTTCATACCTGTCAGCTTGTTTATGCTATGGGTTTTGTATTTTATGTGACATAGTGATCTACAAAAGAAACCTAGCCATCATATTAAGGTTATTGTTTACCACGGGGTGTGAATAAAACCTAGTATTTTCAGAAGCTAGTCTTGTTTTATTATGGTGTGTTCTGCATGTGTAAACTGATAAGGCGTATCTCATGCTGCAGTTAGTTCACTGTGCTAAAACTGAAATTGGGAATTATTGAAAAGTTCTATAGCATCTTAAAAACAGTAGTTTGGATAGATATTGATCCATATTTTTTACTTGCAGTGTGATACCTGTGAATCTGATCTACGTGTTTCAGTGGTTGGTCAACACTGCCATTTTGAGAAGACAATTGTTCTTAGAAGTGGGGCTAGATCTAATGAAGGACTTGGATATTGCCATGCCTGATTCTAATAGAGAATTGGAATATTGGCATGAAATCTGGAGTGAAGAAAGTAGTGTGGATTTCCAGCCTGCACAGCCAGAGCTATGTTGTCCTGAACAAAATCTACTTTGTAACCTAACAGACTGCTAGAACATCTGGCTGTGTTCTAATTTGAACTTGGTGTTAAACATCTACAGAGGAGGAACCAAACCCCAAGGAGTTCTTCCTTCCTCACCTAATGTTCTGTTCACTTTGTTTGCATGATTTGATTCATTTGTTGTCTATCCTGGATGCTCTCTGTCAGCTGAACCATGTGCTAGATCTGTCTCATTAGTTTTGTCCCTAGGTGTTCTCAGTGTGAATTTAAATGCATTCAGATTGAGGAGATTATTAACTGATATCTTTCATGCAAGTTATTCCAGTCAAAAGGACACTAATGTACTCTAGATTCTTGTTCATTACGTAGCTGTAGAAGTTCTGACTTAACAAGTATGCAGATAACTTTTTGAAGAATGGGAAGGTCCTCAGGACAGTGGAGAAGTGTCCAGCTAGCTGTGGATGTGTTTCTACAGTAGCTACTCTTTGCCACTAACATAATGAGGTAGGCATAAAGAGTGAAGGGACTGAGAAGAGCAGGGTGAGCAAGAAGCAAACTGCTATGTCAGGATGAGGTTGTGGAGGCCATGTTAATCTTGCACGTTTCTTGTTTAGAGAATAGGTAATATGTAATGAAGCTTATCCTAAGTGCTCTTCTTAATCCTCAGCCCCTTTGAAAGGAGGATGGTCTAGTGTGCTCAAAACTGTTATTTTATTCCTTGGTGTCTTGAATACTATAGTGATTAATTACAGAATCCTTGTCAGATGTCATCTTTCTCCTCACCAGATACCTATGGGAAAAGGAACCTTTGTTATCTGTAGCTGTATAGAAAACAAATGCGAAAGCTGTGCTTTTAAATGTTTTTCTGATAACCTATACATCATAGCATAGGAAAATATAATAATAGGAGGCAAACAACAGTATCTCTAGTTGTTGTGTCTTAAAGTAGATGTGGTTGTGGTCTTGTGATAACGTTAGTCCTGATAGAATGTGCTTATCCTTTGAGACACTGGTGCTGCCAGGTGTTTTACTTGGCTATCTTTGTCTCTTTGAATGTCTCCCAGGATCGAGTGAAAACCAACTACTGGTTGTTTCAACTTGAACTTCAGGGTAGACAGAGACCAAACTGATATTTAGCAGTTACTAAGGAAGGGCTTTGGGATTCATACTTCTAGACCTAAGTATCTAAAGTCCTTACTTAAATCCAGCCCATTTTTCTAACAGTATCTGGCAACAGTCTCCCAGGTGGAGAAAGTGCTGTAGGAAGTCCTCCAGCACACTTCAAGCTGTTGTTCATATGAAATGTGGCTTGTATTTAAATTGTTTTCTTATTTGAATCTTGTGCAGTGTGATACAGTATTTGAAAAGAGGAGTTGATAAATGTTAAGGATCATCCATGGATTGCAAAATCCAGAACTGTGAATGCGTGTCTGTGGGCAGATTTTGGTAAGCTGTCTCTAGACTGACTAGCTAGTGCTTGGGCTCAAGTTGAGGTGCCAGTCCCTGAGGTATTGGTTTATTAACTGTGTTGATGCTTCACACAATTTCATGATCAACAACACTCCTCTTGAGCAGTTCTGAAAGGCAGTATGGAGCAGGAACGTTAAACTTTCTGCAATGATTGTGACTCATTCTTGTCACTTCCTGTGGATTTATGCCAGCCGTAGAGAATCTATTTATTTAGTATTTCAGGAATTACCTTGTTACCTAACTATTTCAGGTTAGGAAAATGTGTCACCAGAAACTGAATTTCTTGATGAGTTGTTGCAATGGTACACTAGAACCTCAATGAGGGTTTTCTGTCTAGTTCTGATCACTAAGCAAGCTGCTGCTTGTTGTTTCTATATTCTGGCAACTGTAAGTTACACTGAAGGATCTGACTTTTCTTACTGAACTTTTCTATAACTAGCTTGATAAGCTTAGATTTCTTAATTGGATTATTGGAACCAATGTTTCGCAAGCTATGTAGCAAGTAGCTTAACTTTTTAAGGTTTTAATTGCTAAGTGAAAAAAACACAACAGAATGTAAGAAACTGCAGGAATGTAACATATTCATCTTTGCCTTCAAGCTGATATTTAAACTTTCTCTCTGTTAAGTCCCATTGTTGTAGACTTTGTTCATAAATTAGTAGAGCATGAGAGCTAATCATCAGTTTGTATGTCTAACAGTAATTGTTCTATTCAGAAATGTCTGTGCAATGGTTGTTTCTCAGATACCTTGTGTTAGATGGGAGAATTGCACTGTGTTCTTCTCAGTGACAAAAATGCTGTACTTGGTATGCATTGGACAGTCTGATAATTAAGGCATTTCTGTATATGATGGCTTTGATGGCCAGCTGGTTGGAGCTTGAGCTGTGCATGTTTCTGAGGAGATGGATTTAGTTCTACAGCAGTTCCTGCTTCATTCTGTGCTAACGTAGCTACTTTCAGTTAGGGTGCAACCCTGTCAAAATCTTTTCTTGTACAGGCTAGTTAAATGTTTGCTACTCACCCAGCCTTTGCTTTCACTTCTGAACTGCTCAGTTCTGTTTATTCTCAGATCTAACATTATTCTGTTGAGAATCTGTTTACAGATTCTCAAACTTTCAAGAAGACGTCAAAGTAGTGACTTCTACTTTCTAATGCTTACCTGAAGCAAATAAATCCATTTGTTAGAGTGGGAAGTCCCACTTTTGTGCCCTCTCAGATCAAGAGTTGGAAGCTTGTCTGCATAACCAAGTCAAGTGATAGTTCCACATTCATCACTTATGAAATGTTCTGTTGGACATGTTAGCCTTCTGCTTCCTTGAGCTCTGGCAGGAAAACTAGAACAAGCAGTGCAGAGCAGCATGGAGCACACCAAGCAAAAGATAAAGCTGTTCTGCATTTGCATCTCCTTATGTACACTAGAAGTGGGTGTGCATAGTGTGAGGGTTTGGCAGAAGAGCTTTTTTGTTTTAATAGATATCTAACCTAAATACCTAACTACGGTGTGCTGAGATGGGAAGAGTGGGCTCTTCTGCTTCCTCCTTTATTTAGCTGTTGTTTGAAGTACTTTTTTATGTTCAAGTGTTGCAACTTTACACCCAAGCTTGATGTTTAATCCTAGCATTAATGAAAAGCAGACTTTGTTCTAAATGCACGGCACATTTACCCAGTGCTAGGTGCTCAAATCTGAGACTCTTCATGTCACTTAAACCTCTTACAATCTGGTTTTGCTCTCTAATATGTGTTTTACCACTTTGTGACATGTTTGGAAGACAGCTGACTGTGGATTGGAAGGGACTCTGGGAAAGTCAGGCCTGAAGCAGCTGCAGTGCTGGTGGTCTGTGTCTAGATACTGCTATGGGTTGTAAGGAATGTGAAGGCCTGGGGCAATGCAGTGAATAGTTTTGGTCAATATTTTATCAGCTTGTGAACTCTGTAAGGCGTGCACAGGTATCAGCGAGATGGAATTCATAAGAGATTGCCACCAGATTCCACACGCAGTGCTTCAAGTGTTCTGTTAGCAGGAAGTTCCTGGAAAATAACTTGGAGATGGTGAAGGTCAGAAAAAAAGCTCCCAAGTAACCACTTATTGTCTAATCATTTTAGTGGCATACCGCTACACTTCATCTGTCACGTGTTTCTCAACAGTAGGCTATTCTGTCCTCCTTCCATTTAGCAGTGTCTGGCTCATGCTTCTTTTAGGTTTCCCTTTTTGCTGCTGTAGCTATTTACTTCTGTGTAATAGAAGGAATGATGTTGAGGGTTATCGCTCCATGTACATTTCACATCCTTCTAAAATTAAGAGTTGATAGTTGATACAGTGCTGCTGCTGTCTGTTCTGTTATCCAGGAGAACACTAAAATTACAGGCTGCTTAGTCTTTCACAGTGACTTCCCAAAACAGTTTTTATCTTGCCTGAGGGTTAAAAAAACAAAAACAAAAACACAGCACCACGCTTTAAAGATAATTGCAGCGAGAGTCATTAAAGTTTACACACTGCTTGAGCCTCTAAGTCAGGAAGTTTATCATGCAGAAGACCAAGCATACCTAACAGCCAAGCATCCCTGTTACCACTGCTTAACTTTGTATGTAAACAAAGAAACAATCAGGAATAAGTGGATCTTAGATGTAGATTCTTTCAAGGAAAAGTGGCTGGTTTTCAGATTTTTTTTCCCCTTCAGATGGCAGTACTTCAGGTTTGACAGTAGGAGGCATCTGTGCACCAGCTGTTCCAGAAGAATTTTCTCTAACTGGGCAATGCAGAACAAACATAGTATTTAGTGGAACTTCAGGCAAGGTAGCAGATCCAGAACACATGATATGATTGCAATGGATTGAAAACGTTTAAAGAAAAGATAATCAAAACCTCAGTGGGGTGTTTAGTGGGTTTAACCATGTTGAATGTGGGTTTTCAAAACACGAGTTATAAGAAACAGCATTTCGGGAAGATCTGTTTTGAATTCCATGTAGGAAAAATATATTTGTTATCCTTTGGTAAATTCTGCACAATAAAACTGGGATGTTGTGTTCTTTTTGCCATGGGACTCTGTCAGTGTTTCCTCCAACCCAAGTCCCTTAAGTTCTGACTGCTCTGGTGTTTTTTGGTCAAATGTAGTGTATTTAAAATGGCTGTTAATATTTGTTGGCATAGAGAATACAAGTTGAAATGGATGTTTTGCATGTTTACTTCTGATCCACATGCTGAGGTGAATTTCACCAGGAATAAATGGTTGTGAGTCTCTACATCAGCAGAGTATGTCCATCAGTGTTTAGAGCTGGGTTAAAAAGCTGACACTCATCACTTACCTCAGTGGAACTGAGAACTTTATACCATGGAGGTGGAATGAATGCAGTCCTGTTCTCCTACATAGTTGATGAAATCCTTCAGCCTTCTTCACCCATCTCAATTTTTTCCCCTTTGATTAATTACAGATTACTACTGGCACTGAGAACAAGTGATACCACTCGAATAAAAATGAGAGAGATTGTGCTAATGTACTTAAATACCGTGGTGCAGTGTTGCAGGGGAGAAGTTCCTGAATGCCTGCTGCAGAAATAATACGTAGGGCTCTGGCCCTAGTTTCTGTACTACGGGCTTGGGCATTTGCTAGGAAGCAAGTGACTATCACTTGTAGTAAATGAAATGTATAGGGGAATTGTTAGGAGCTTGTGCTTTGTGGGTTTAGTTCAATGTCCTGTGCCTTTATATTTGATATAGGTAAATACATTTTAACTTGACGTAAGACTGACTGTATGTTAAGGTTTGACAGTTTCAAAACTAAATCCATGTTCATGTCACAGTCAGGAGAAAAGTAGATGCAAAGCACATGAGAAGCCTGGAGGTTCTTGCTCCATGCAGGGTGTGTGTGTGTGTGTGAGCAGTGGGAGCTGAAAGTGCAGATCCTTGCGTGGGGCATTTGTGTTCAGGTGGCAATGAGCTGCAGACTGAGACCACTGCAAATGATGCTTGGTTCTTAACATGTATGTATTGTAATGCCTCCATTACAATAACCATAAGGCGGTTGTGAGGATGAACTCCATTTTTAGTGTACATACTGAGCTGTAAGGAGGAAGCACTTGTTGTCCAGTTAAGCAGACCTTTACAGCACACACCCCTTGTTTGAACTGTGGTCAGTGTGTTACCTTTGTTTCTGACTTAACTTTCTTCCTAGTTACCACAGGAAAGATAAAAACAGCTAGAAGAGTTGATTTTAATTGCTTTTACTACCTTAATTGTTTACCTCTCAGCAATTTATCAAAATTAACTTTGAACTTCAAGAGGAAATGATTATAATTTGCAAGATATGCAGAAGAAAACTTTGAAGAGCTTTATCAGAGAGAAACTCCATTAATACAATCATTAATAGTGAGTTTTTTCTAATGTGCTCCTATGGACCTGTGCAATGTGGGACTTGCTTTGTGCCTGCTAAGAGCAGTGTGAGGAGGGGGAGTTGATTTTTGCTTTTGTGTATTATTTTAATGGCCTTATGTTCAGCAACACACCATTTCCAGCATTCAGTTTATGGTGGCGTCGTCAACTAACTTCAGTTACATAGCTTTTGATTTTATGCCTGATACCCAAGGCTTGCTGTAGGTCACTTGGCTTTTCTACTCACGTGGTTTCAAGGAACTGAGAAGCAATCCAACCACTATGAAGATCTGTGGTACCAACAATCAGAAAAAAGAATCTTCTCTTTGTTAATTCGGACTCGTTTGTTGTCTGTTGTCAAAGTTTGCCAGTACGGGGCTTCCCCGAGGTGGGGGCGGTGAGAGGGATGCGTGCAAGTAATGTAAATCGTCTATATCCTTCATCACTACGTACCTCCTGTAAGCTGCTTCTCCCGCCCCAAGATCAGCTCGTTACTAAAACAAGGCTAAAGGCTGTGTGTGAGGCTCTGCTTTGTCGAACGTTACGGTGGCTGGAAATGCTGCGGTGCTGCTAGCAGCCGGCGCCGCTGCTCCTGGCCTCCAATCAGCGCCGCCCGCCCGCGGCGCTGGGCAGCCGTACCGCTCCCCCGGGGCCGCGCTCGGCCGTCGCTCTCAGCCGGCAGCCGCGGAGTCGGTGTCGCTGCGGGGCGGCACGGCCGGGCGCGGGGCTCCCGGGCGGCTGCTGCGGGTCGGGGCGGTGCCGGGCTCCTCCGCTGCCGGCGGGGCCGCCTTTTCCGCTGGGTGTCACTCTGGGGTGGGAAAGGCGCGCTCAAAAGCCGAGGGGCGGGAGAAGCCCTCCGCCACAGCTCCGCTCCGCTCCGGCAGCGCTCCCGCCACGCCGCGCCACGGGCGGCCGCCGCTGCGCTCGCTGCGGGCCGGGGCGCTGCGCCTCGGGGCCGGCGCCGGACGGAGGGTGCTGGGCTGGTGCCGGCTGCGCCCCGAGCGCTGCCCCTGCGGACCGCCGGCCGGGAGGATGCTGGAAAGCGGCTGCAAGGCGGTGAAGGAGGGCGTGCTGGAGAAGAGGAGCGACGGGCTGCTGCAGCTCTGGAAGAAGAAGCGCTGCATCCTCACCGAGGAGGGGCTGCTCCTCGCGCCCCCCAAGCAGCCGCCCCCACCGCAACAGCAGCAGCAGCCGCCGCCCGCAGCACCGAGCACCGAGCCCACGGCCAAGATTAAGGAGCTACACTTCTCCAATATGAAGACGGTGGACTGCGTGGAGCGGAAGGGCAAGTACGTGTACTTCACGGTGGTGATGGCCGAGGGCAAGGAGATCGACTTTCGATGCGCGCAGGAGCAGGGCTGGAACGCGGCGATCACGCTGCAGATGGTGCAGTACAAGAACCGCCAGGCCATCCTGGCCGTGCGCTCCACCCGCCAGAAGCAGCAGCACCTGGCGCAGCAGCCCCACGGCCCGCGCCTCCGCAGCGCTTCCAACTCCGCCTAGTGCCGGCGGCACGGCGCCCCGAGCCGCTCCGCGCTGCTGCGCCGCACTGCGCGGGGCAGCGACCGCGGCGGGACCGAGCGCGGCGCCTGGGGACGGAGCCGGGCGCGGCCCCGAAGCGTTTCAGCCCTTTTATTTATGGACCTCGGGACGGAGCCTCGGGTGTGACGGGACTTCGGGGAGACGTGATGTACTGTAACTTTATTTTAATGTGTTTTATTTATTAGGTTGTGGGGTTTTTTGTTTGTTTGTTTGTTTGTTTTTGCAAGGCATTTCTGAATGTAGGCCGTAGCCAAAAAGCAAAGAACGATGTATATGTGCTGGCTGCCTAAGGAAGCTCTGTGTAGTTTGGCCGTACGCAATTTGGCAGAAAGAGTTCTTCATTTGTGCCCCAAATACACTGTATTCTGCAAACACGGGGCATGCAGTGCGTGGTTGGAACGTGGCTGGAACCCGCGCTCTTCTTTCCAATGAGAAGAAAATTAGGATTTAGGATTTAACAATTCTCTTTCAAAACATATAAACGTGCGGTGGCCAACAACAACGCTCTGTACACGCTCGGTTATTCTACAAGTCACGGGTGATGGTTGCCGGGAGGTGAAACCCATCTGATGGGTCCATGAGCTGGGGGGCTCAGCCCCATCTCCATGGTGTGGGGTCACAGCCAGGCTCTACCTGGCTTTGAGGCTGCTGGGGAGCATTAGGAGTGTCCCTTAGCTCCTGGGGCTCCATCTGTGCTGCAGGCTCTCCGCCTTGGTTGGATTCTCATGGCAGTGTTTAAATGTCTTGCGTTAAAGCAGCCCCTAGTTTAAAATTCATCCTCTATATGTCGTAGTGATCAAATGGATTACTTTGGTCACCGTTCCATAAGGTGAAAGTCGCTCTATTAGTATTTAGAGCTGCCAGAGATGTGTGACCTGCCTCTATAAGCGCTGACAAAGCCATGAAGTTAGAGAACAAAGGTGCATCCCATAGGGGTTGGCAGCTAGCTGTGGGGAGCTGCCAGCCCTGGGTGCTGTGCAGAGTGGGGCTGAACTGGGGAGCGGGGAGCAGCACAGGGTTGTTGGTGGTAACTGATGTGTGAGGAGAACAGCAGCGAGGCCCTTTACAAATGTGAACGTAAACAAGATCTCTTGAAGCCGGGCATCCAGGACTTCTCTGCTTGTGTAACTGAGACGTGGTCTGTCTGTAAAACCCTGCAGTCTCATGGTGCAAGCTGTTCTCTAAGCACTTACAGGCAAAACTGAGCTGACACTGACCGAGAAATCAGAACCCGCTGCTGTACGAAGTGGTTCTTTAGGGCCCGCTGCGCACCCTCAGCTCCAGCTCAGCCCCATATGGAGCAAATGGTAATCTCTTACTGTTTTCCTCTTCCATCCCCTTGCCGCAGGTGTGCAGGTTGCATCCCCAGACACACAGACCTGGTGCTGAGTCCTGCCTACTCCTCTGCAGCCGCTCCTCTGTGTTTGGCCCTGCGCTGGCCTTGAAAACACTATGGCCAAGCTGAGGGGGCAGGTTACAGCTGTCCTAACAGAGCTGTCACTTGGGGTCTAATTGAAGTCGAAGGTGCCCTGCATCTTCGAGGATTAGAATCGCTGTCTTGGCAATCACAATAGCCAATTTCCACATCTCTGTACATCTGCCATTATCGTTCTGCTAATGCTTGGATGTTAGAGCTGCGAGGGGATTCTCTAATGAGCTAGTTGGAGACTTAAAAATAGGCTGTAATTTGTAATTTGGCTCCTCTCTTCAGTCATTAATTACGGTGTACTGAGCAACTAATCCACCTTTCCAGATAGACATATTGCTGGTAGCTCACCTACTAAAATGTGTTAGCCTCCTGAAGAATAAATGTACATGATGAGAAACGTTCCTACGTGATCAGAGACATGCACATTTCTCTGGTGGAGGCAGGTAGCCATGTTCTATGTGAACGTAGAACATCAGAGTTTCACTGAAGTCCATAGATCCATTGTGAAGCTGAAATTTCACTGCTCTTCTGGAGATGTTTGTAATTTGAAAATGAAAGATGACAATTTCAGTGATGTGATTGAGACTGAAGGTTGAAAAAGCAAAGGAAATTGAAAATGTCGAGGTTGATGGTTCAAGGTCGATGTTGTCTTTCACCTCAGGCTTCCTGTTTTAAGTTGCTTTGAAGGATGCTCTCCAAAAGCCATTTGGACTGCCGAGTTCACTGACAAACTTTTGCCTGTTACCCTTGCCCACTGCATTGCCGTTGTGAAACTCCAGAGTCAGACAGTCACATCACAGCACCCACCTCAGGCTGCGCCTGTGTCTCAGCCTGAACCAATGGGCCAAGGACACCCAGTGTCTCCTGGCGACTCCATTCCTGCTGCAAAGCAAAGGGAAGCGGATCAGGCAGGGTCCCCTGGGGACAGCTGCATCGTGTGGCTTGGGCCGTGTCAGCATTAAGGAGGCTGCATCGTCTGACGTCGTCAGCCCCATCGCTTTCTCATGCTCTAAATTCTCCAGTGCCCATGGCTGATAGCCATTTTAGACCCAGAACTGGTTTGATGTTATGCAGTGAGATAGTTGTGCTTTTTTGGCTTCCCTCTGTTCCACTGCACAGTCTTCACTGGAGCTGCACGGTTAAGTACTGTCTGTCATGCCTTGTAGGAAAAGGCTCTAATAGCCATCCCTGGAGATTCTTTGCAAGAAAAAGTCGTTATCCCCTTACAAGAAAGAAAGCAAACGAACGCACACAAACAGTGTATGGTTGATGTAAATTTCGCAGAGATTAAACAACAGTTGGTTAGTAAAACATGAATGGGAGAATGCTTGGTATGGGTAACAAAATTGCTGACAGCTGTCAATCAGAAGGTTAAAACTGTATGTCTTTATTTAAAAAAGAAAAGAGTGGCTGAGGGGCAAGATTCAACAAGAAAATTCAAGCTGTGGTGCCTGTTTTGTACCAAGGAAATATAGAAATTGGGGGGAAAAAGAACGATTGAATGGATGTGGTCCTTGTGACATCCTGAAGTAATTCCTCTCTTATGGCTCGTGGTACGCGCATGCCAACTTCTGGGTTATAGCTGTGGCGATGTACCAAACATTTTCTGGCATAACCTATTGTGAGCAGAAATGTCAGTGTCATCAAAAAACTTGTGTGTAAATATGACTCATAAATGATTTCTGAGAGATGTGATTTATTTTTCATATTTTTCAAGATGCATTCCATTTCAAATAAAGAGGTATCTATTGAAAGAATTCTCACTGTGTTGGACGAGTGGTTGTTCGGGCTGTTTTCTCACTTAAAAATGATTAAGGTCTGATCTAAGCTTTTCTTGTGTCCTAGGGCCAAAAAGGAATGCTTTTAACCTGTGTTAAAAACATGTGAAGAGATCTGATCATTTGGCCACTATACATAGCTCAGTTACGAGGCTCTGAGCTGTTGACTCGCTTCTTGCTGTGTGAGATGTGATCACCCACACCCAGTCCCACCAATTCAAGTAATGCACTGTCTACTTGGCCTCAAAGTCAATCCACATGCAACAGACCTTAAGGATGCGGTTCTCGGGCTCATAATCTTAAGCCATGAGTGCCTCACCTCATAGAACAGCAGGAACCTAAAGTGAAACATTACACGTGCTGTGTTGCCTTTTCCTTAAGCATCTGAAGTGTTGTGATTGAATATGAAGTAACCTGAAAGTAGTCCAAAAGACCGCTTCCGACTTTGGGTGTACCTTCCTACCAGTGACACATTTTCTTACAGCTTTGTGTGAAAAGAAATGAGGTACAAAGAGAAAAATGTGGGCTGGCTGCTGCTGCTTTGGGCCCTCTGCAGAACTGTGGCTGTTCTGATGCCTCCGACTCCCATGCGGTATGTTCAAATTGCAAAAGGTGTTGGTTTCTGAGCCTTATCTGAAAGCACATTAATTTCAGTCATCCAGTGAGCACATAGACCTGGGCTCACTGGTACTGCTTGCCTTCCCCGGATATATGTCAGCAGCCTCTGCCATAAGAAGGTTATTCTAATAAGTAGAAGATTCTCTTTTTCCTTAGTAAACATCTGAACTATAGGTATTTTAACTTCAAGCATTGCTTATGGATCAAATATTAAAGAATAAAACTCACAAACACTGATTGTCAGCAGCTTTGAGAAGCTTGCAGTTAAGTATCCCTGGCTTTATTGCCTACTCAAGTGCCCACTATCGCTTTTAAAGATGTCCCTTGTGACAACAATAAATAAGCATCTCTAAAAGGATACAAACACAGTGGAACAAGAATTTCATTATTTGCCACAGTTCCTGTTGCTGTGTCAATGATGATGCCTTTACAAAGGGGTATAGAAGATGCGTTTCTCCATTTTAAGTTGTGATTAAAGGATGGGAAGTAAGGTTGCCCACACTTCCGTTGTGTGTGTGCAGTAGACCTAGAAAAGGGGCCATTATTTTCCTACTGGAGAATATTGTTTTGAAAAGGTTTTCTCAAGTCTTTTTTTTTTTTTCTGATCCAAAGCAAGATAGGATGAAATCTGCGATGATTTATAAGTTTCAAGGATCAGCAATTAAAATCTGTGGGCCTGATTCAAAATTCATTGAAATCAATAGGATTTTCTTCCAGGCTAAGACTGATTTTGGCTGACAGTAGGAATAGTGGCTCATTTTCCTCTTCTGTCTAGAAAAAAAATGAATGCAACCTCAGAAGCACGATCTCTTCCCATAATGTGTGCCAATAGTGGTATGCAGTGATTAGTGTTACACTAACATTCTGGCCTTTCATCTTTCCTAATGCACTGAGAGAGAGCAGTAAGAAGATGGAATAATGCCCATGTTTTCAAAACACAATAATGTATTACAGAAGACACATTTGAACTGCTTTTATTCCTCTCAAACTAAATCTACACTGGAATGATTTCTTGCAGTTTCTTCCAGATCCATTGAATTCACAGCAGTGCTAAAATTAAACAATTTTCTTTTTAATTGAACCCAAATCATTACTAACCACAAAGCTTCACTTGCCTGGTTGCCTATTTCTGAGCAGCAACATCTCAGCCCTTTTCTAGCAAATGCCTAAATGACTTCCCTCACCTAGCTAATTTATTTATTTTTAGAACAGCTTTTGGAAAGACTGCTAACTGGAGCCTTTATTTCTAAGTTACAAAGCTACTAACAGTACTGTGGAGGCTCTGGTGTACTTGCTAAGTTTTTGGGGTTTTTTTCAGTCTTTCTATTGAGAGATTTTTGCCTTGTAAGATAAGGAGCCTGGAAACACTGCACAGCTGCTACCTGCTGCTGACAGCATTGCCTTCTGCTCTTGGTGTTGAAGTTAAGAGCTGAACACTCCTAAGCTGTTCTTACTCCTAGAGGACCTGGGAGGTGCCTGGGACCTCACAATGGGATTCAGCTACTGGTGAGGTCTCAGCCTAATGCTGCATGCTGAATTTCCAGGGAAAGTGGCATCACTTCCAGGGCAAAGGGCTGGGAATGAAAGCATCTTAGTGGCTGCGACAGACTCAAAGCCCATATTCTGCATGAATCATCTGGTTTGATTGCAGCACTTAAAATCTGTCCTAAAAAGACTCTGGAAGGAAAGCCATTGGTCTTTTGTTTAGGTTTTTGGAAACAAATGTCAGAGATATTTTTCATCCCAGCACAGACTAATCACAGGCACTGCAAACTGGCCAACTGTATTGTCCTTCAAAGTCATCGCGATAGATAGCCGATGCCAGCCACTAGCTGCATGGAAAATGGTTGGTTGAGTGGTGGTTTTCGTTTATCTATTGTGCAAAATGATGATGTGACAACGTCAGATTTCACATAAATGAATTTTTTATTGACCCTGCTTCATCATCTTTGTCTTGTTTGTAATCAGCCATAGTAGATGAAGTGCTCCAGTAAATACATATAGGGTGACTAACTATTACAATGAGACATACTGTACTCTGTGGTTAGTAGAATATTCTAAATGAGACAATTTACCACACGTTTTGTAATGCTTCCAGCAAGATGAGGAAATCACTGCTTTTGTTTTTAAGATCTTGTCAGTGTTTTGTAAATATTTCTGATATTTATGACTGTACATACGGTTTTGATTATAACTTGCAAGAGACTAAAGTATTGTGTCATATACTGTTTAGGAGGTGATTATTTCATTAACTGTCTTTTTTGATCTTTTTTTTTTTTTTTTTTTTGGTGCATCTTTTGCTCTACTGCCTCCTGCAAAGCTGAAAACACAGCACTGAGCAAGCCGGGGCTCTCTCAAAGCACCAACACAGCTTGTCTTTGGTGCTGTGGTGCCACACTGGTACCCTCTGAGAGAGCACCTCTCCTCTGGGCACCTGGGCCTGCAGGCCATAGCTGCCCATGCTCATGATAGCTCCTCCCCACAGGGCCCTCAGCCTGCTTGTCCATCACAGCTCCACTTTGTGGAAGGGGAGACATGGGACTGGAGCCCAAGGTCGTGCAAGAGCAGGTCAGGTGCTCAGGACCACCAGGAAGAGTGGTGGTGCTTGGTCATTGGGCCCTCCCACCATCATGGGGATGCTCGGAGGGCTTGGCCCACTGTGTGGGATCTGTTGGTGCCTGTGGGAGGCCACAGCAAGGCTGCATGGTCGTCTTGTAGGAGGGGTTTGGAATCAAATTGGGTCGCTGCCACTGCTGATCATTGTCAGCCCCAGTTGCTGAGCAAATACCCTCAATGAAGGCAAGTTATTACCGTATTATCCAATAGCCTGAGCTATTCAGCTCCTCTGTTTACCACAGATTCAAGGGCAAAGAGAGGTTATCAGCCTGTGACAACTTGGAGGGATGGTACAGGTACAAAGCCAGCATTACAGCACCTTTTCTAGCACTGGAACTGCCTTAGCTAAAACACACAAAAAACAAGAGAGGAGTCTAATTTTCTTTTTTCTGCTTGTTTTATTACCATTCTACTATCACTTGACTGTTCCATACCAAAATCAGGAGTTGTGAGGGAAATTCTTTGAGTCAGGAATGCATATCCCCATACCCAACAAGCAATTTTCCACCAGAAAGAAAAAAAAAATAACATGAAAACCGACAACAAAACAAAGCAAAACTTGATTGATGTGGAAGGCTGTAGTAACACACTCTTCTAGCTCTCCACTGCAGGGCACACACTGTGCTTGTACAACTGCCTCATGAGTTCCCTGTGGGACGAAAAGCTCACTTCTTACCCTCTTCTGCTGGCAGTTGCTGCAACATGCAGATGACCTTGCTGGGGGTTTTATCTGTGTATACAAAGTAAGATGAGGAGGAGAAAAATTATTCCCTTCTTTAAAAAATGTTGAACTGGAAGAGCTATTTCTTTATTGGCTTCTTTTGGGGCTGCTACTACTCTTTGCCAAGCAAGGAGTGATGTCTCAAAGTGGATTGGTTGTGTACTGGCCCTTTTTCATTATATCATGTGTAGCTAATATTTCCTGTTCCACTAAGCCATGTCTCCCTGGTTCCCATTCCTAGTGCTTGGCTCCTAAGCAGAGTCACAGTTCCTGTCACAAGGCAGAGGCTGCACGGTGATCGGTGTGGAAGTGATGATTGGGACATCAGTAGCAGGGAAGTCATGCTGACAGCCTCAGTCCCTGGCTAAGCGTGGTCTGCATTCCTCACCGGGGCACGCAGTGAGCCTGGGAAAGGGCTGCAGGATCTCCAAATAAGTCCCACCGTCCTTCCGGAGCCAAGGGGGCAGGGAGGGACAGTCTCTGCTTCCCAAGCTTTGAGCAAGCATCTCTTTCCATCTTTTATGCAGCAGAGCCCAGAGCAGTGGTTGCAGTGCTGTTGAGTGCAAGTGGAATGCTTGATCACGAAGAACATCTAATGGCTGAGAGGGCACTAAGACGTTGTCAGTGATGACAGTTGTGACAATAAGTCATTTCTTGTCCCATTCTTAGTGCTAGGAAAAAACCACAAAGCAGAAGAGAATGGGTGAATGCATGGATGTGTCTGGGATGAAATTATGACCATTTCTGCAGCTAATCTGTGGGCCAGATCCTGGTTTCAGGAATTACCCTATAGACAGCTGAGAGGTGCAGATGAGAGGAGCAGGAGCTGCTGCCCCAGTGAAGCCACTGCAGTCAACTTTCAACAATTTGGAGATTATTCTTTTGTTTTCCTGAGAGCTTAAGCAGCTTGTCCTGGTTCACAGCCATCTGGTGTTGTAAAACTGTGATGAAGGAGCGACTGGTGCACTGCTCTCCCCTAGTCCTGAGCCAGCTGGGCAGGAGGCTTCAGTCACTGAAAGAGAGCCGATGATAGAAGCCTTCCTCCATGCCATTGCTGCAAAGGCACTGGTGCAGGTGGAAGAGAAAAGGCCTTGTTTGCTGTGGTCATGTTGCACACTGGATGAGTGCTAGCATGGCCAGAGGAAGGTCTGGAATATTTGTGCTTGCCACAAGTATTTGCGGGGCTGGGGAAACTGAGTGAAAGCCAGAGATACATGTTTGACAGAAGAGAGTGGTAGACTTTCCCAGGACATGTGGACCAGTCATGAACAGTAGGAAAAGGTGCATTTTGAGCAGCAAGCAGCATCATGGTTAAATGCTGATGATACAAAACAGAGGAGTGGCTGATGCACCAGAAGGCTGGTGCTGGTGAGATCTGGACAGTCTGGAGAGTTTGGCAGAGAGGAACTTTATGAGGTTCAACATGGGCAAGTGCAGAACCCTACCCCTGGGGAAGAATAACTACACACATTAGTACAGGTTAGGGGCTGACCTGCTAGAGAGAAGTTCTGCAGAGAAGGAGCTGGGTGTCCTGGTAGACAACAGGTTGGCCATGAGCCAGCAGTGTGCTCTTGTGGCCAATAGGGCCAATGGCATCCTGGAGGGCATAAAAAGGAGCCTGGCCAGCAGAACAAGGGAGGTGATCTTCCCCTGTTACTCTGCCCTGTTGAGGCCACATCTAAGGGACTGTGTTCAGTTCTGGGCTCCCCAGTTCAAGAAGGACAGGGAACTTCTGGAGAGATTTCTGTAGAGGGCCACCGAGCTGATGAGGAGCCTGGAGCGTCTCCTTTATGAATAAAGGCTGAGAGACCTGGCACTGTTCAGCCTTGATGAAGAGAACACTGAGGGGGAATCTTATCAATGCTGATAAACATCCAGTGAGCAGGAGTCAAGCAGATGAGGCCAGGCTCTTTTCAACGGTGTCCAGCAACAGGACAAGCAGTAAGGGGCACAAACTCAAAAATGGAAATTCCATACTAATATGAGGAAGAACTTCTTTACAGTAAGGGTGACAGAGCACTGGAATAGGCTGTCCAGGGATGTCTTGAAGACTCTTTCACTGAAGATATTCAAATCAGCCTGGACTCTTTCCTTTGTAGCCTACTGCAGGGAACCTGCTTTTGCAGGGATTTGGACTAGACAGTCTCTAGAGGTCCACTCCAACTCCTATGATTCTGTGATTCTGTAAAGCTAAATTATCTTAACAGGAAATAGTTTTTCTCCCCTAGGTCCTCTTTAATTCTCCTTGTTCCAGCCACCTACAAAAAAAGGTATTTTCTTTCCAAAATTCTAAACAACTTGATCATCTTCCCATTAGCTGAAGTTCTGCAGCAATCTCTTCTGCTGCTGAGGCTCAGTGCACAATGGTAAGTGCTTACACAGGTATCTTCAATGCAGTATTTAATTGTTATTCTGCGCAATGACATGACTCTTACAAAATGTGAAGCTTGCATAAAAGGAAAGATTACATATCCACAAAGCTGGCAAGGCTACAAAGGTCATTTTGTCAGCTTTAATTTCCTAATGTTTTAATGTACTGAATGTAATGGTTTATTTTCAGAGCATTTGCTTCAGGATTTTTCTCAATGTACTCACTCAAATGAAGTCAAAATCTTAAATCAAGCTGAATTCTGGACAAGTAATGGAGTTTTGCTGGAGTTCCAGCTATGCGTAATTTTTCTCCAGGCCTCTTCTTTCTCATCTCTGTGTTTAAGACACAGCTGGGAGAGCTCTGCACACCGCGATGCAGGCAGCTGCTGCATGCCTTCCTGGTGGGGCTGTGTTCTGTATGAGAGCTGCAGCTCTTGGTCAGCCACAGGTACGCAGCCACCATCTGTGAGATCTGCCTGTTAAACTGGTGTCTCTGAGCCTCTATGGCCAGGCAGCCTTCTGAGAGAAAATCAAACCCAGCTTTGCCTCTGCACCTATCGTTGCTGTCTCCGTGCTGCAGGCAGGAGTGAGTTTAAGTGCACTAAAAGCAAGGGTAGGTCTAAAAGCACTGCTTATTTATGTGATATTCCTAATGGTTCTTCTGATCTTGTGCCTGGTGGCCTTTTTTAACCTTGACTATATGCAGCTGCTGTTACACCCAGCAGCTCCCCAATCCCCACCTGGAAGAGGCTGGCTCATGGTGTCAAGGGCTGGTTCTGAAAAGAAAAATGCTTTTATAATCTAAAGAATTCCCAGTTCATGGAGCAATGTGTGCCAGAGTACCAGGAACTCACTCAGTATGATGCACGTGCTGGTGCCTTGCTCCAAGAAGCATGCGGTGGCTTTCACACCCTCAGAAATGCATGCAAATAAAGCACCAGGGCTGAGGAAAAATGAGTGCACTGAGCAGGCAGAGATGTTAATAACTGCCCCTCTGAGAAGCGTCAGTGTCCAACATTTTCATCCAATTTAGGATATGAGGAATGTTTGTTGCTGAATTTTTCCTGCTGGAAGATTGCAGAGCTCTGGGATCAGTTCAGCTTGCAGCTGGCCCTGAGGCTGAAGCCCTCGTGTCCATGTGCATGGAGATTTGCACAGAAGTAGCGATATATGCACCCCAGGGTGAGCCATGGTAGCCGGGAAGGGAGGGCTACATGGTAGGTACCGGAGGCCAGGAGCCTACACAGGAACCATGGCCTTGGTGGGGGAATGGGGAAATTGCTCAGATTCTTCCTCTGTTGACTCCTAGAGACCTGCAAAGACTTCACTGTGGAGTAGGAGTGTGCTGCTGGCAGTCACGAGGCAGGCTGATGGGAAGCTCACAGCCAGGGAGGCCACACAACTCACAGCCACTGCTCTCATTAGCTTGGTGCTTCCTTGGCAATACCATCTCCTGATTGCACAGGACTGGGGGGGAAGGACACACTACATATTAATGTATGCCCTTCACTCTGAGTCTGCCTGGAAGCACATGGAGAGTCCCGGGCCTTCAGCAGGAGCAATGCATTGGTGAAATGGCTGAAGAAGCATTGAGACATCAAAAGCAGCAGCTCTGTGTAGTGATCTGGAGCCAATAGGACACCTGGTCCTGTCCTTGCCACTCCTGGGGCTTCCTGTTGGTGTAACCTGCCCAAATGTTTAGAAAGAACAGCCAAAGCAAGCCAACAGGGCAGTTAATCAAATAAAGAATAAAGCTCTGAGGTGAAGCTACGGCACCACAGAAGTCTGTAACAAAATTGCATTGGCTTCAGTGAGGTTTTTGTCCTTTCAGAAGTTTGGGATCCTTTACGCCCATTCAATTACTAGCATAAAAATTAAAATATGTATTAATCAATTGCATTCATTGCAATTTATTTTAGCCTTTTGATTGTGTGAAAAGGAGAATTAGGCACCAAAAAGAAAAAAACATCAGGTATTTAAACAGTCATCCTTTAATACAGTGATTTCTGACAATAGAGTCCTACGGGCTCCCAGGAGAATGGGCAGAGCCCACTGCCTAATGCTTGTTGAAATTCTGAAAAAGAGCTCATTTGACAAATGGTTCCCAGTTGTGTGCATGGGCCCCATAAAGGGACAGCTGGACTGGGCTCCAGCCTGCAGCCATTCCAACACAATCCCCTTTTCTTTTGTGAAGTCAGAATTGGTCAGTGGCAACAAAATTGGTGTTGCTCATTAATGTTGCATTCTGTTGTCTTTCTCAATACTTATTCCCTTGCAGTAAGAACAGGCATTAATCTCTTCTCAACTACGTCTAAATTGCTGATAACAGAGTTTTGTGAGTTGTTTGCCTGTGATAAAAAAAAACATGAGAAAAGCAAACATGGCAGCACCAGAGAGCATCCTGGGAGCATGCAACAATGGGAATGTGCAGTCTGCAATGACAGCTTCAGCCTGCTCCTGTCAGTGAAACCTGTATGCATCCTGACGTGCCAGTGCCTGCTCAGAATATTTCCACAGCATGGGAACACCATGAGGGCTTCCCAGTGCCCCAGCTTCCACCCAGGTGGGAAGAAGACACCCAAAGATGTTCCTAAGCCAAGGAGCCCAGGTAATTTTGGTAGCACTGCAGCAGCCTGTTATGCTTGGAGCTGGCCAGGTCCTAATGTTTTAGTCCAAAGATAATTCCCAGCTATAAACACTTCAGAAAAATGACTTAGCTAAAATATTTCTCTGATCTAATGGAGCTTGGACTCATTTTAAATCTCGTTTGGGCATTTAAAATATGGACGTGTCCTAGGCACCCTGGCCCTAGGTGTCCCTGTTTGAGCAGAGGGTTGGACCAAATGGACCCAGAGGTCCCTTTCCACATCAACCATTCTATGAGTTTGTGAAACCCAGCAGTCCTGAAGGGCGTGAGGGGTTTGTGTTTCTCCCTATCACTGCTCATAAACAGTACCTGTGTTGAGCTGGTGCTCCACATGGGCTATGACTTTGGGGCCCAGCTGCGCTGACTGGACAAGGAGGTCCCTTGTGTCTGGAAACAAGGAGTAGCATGTAGCTGGCAGCTGCCATTAGTGCCACTCTCATTAAAGGATTCTGAAGGTTTTGCTGCTATTATATTTCCCTACGGCAGCTCATCATATTATGAACTTAAAACTGAGAAAGTCATGCTTGCCAGCTCCTGGGAATGGCTCTGCCAGTTTAATTAGCTGTCTCTGATCATAGCTGTGCTCATCTTGCTGCAAGCCCTGGGAACATCTTTCTGTTGTGGCAGAGGTCAAGCCCAACAGGACGTGAAAAAGGGATGGAAATCTTGTGTCATGTTGGTTTCTTTTGTATTTCCACATAAATCAGTTTGTGGATGTTTAAACTGGGAAACGCTGGTGGGAGGTCTGGCTGGAAGTGGTAGTACTTTCCTAGGAATACAAGGAAGACATACTCTTTCCCCACCAGAGCCAGGAGAGTGGCAGGGTCCCTCATCTCGTGTCTGAATGGCACGGCAACAGCAGGATGGCTGACCAGGGCTGGGCATCCTACACCTTGAGGATGTTGCAAGTAATAACAAGGAAGGCAGTGTTATTCTTTAATGACTGCTGTGCTGTAAATCCTGCAGACTGGTTATGGCATGAAGGATATTGTTGTTATTAGCCCTCATTGTGTCTATGCTTCTGAGAAGACTTACAGACCTCATAGCATTTTGCAAAGCAGAGAGCAGTGGATCTCCTTCTCCCCTGTTCTGACTCACCTCTGTTTTGCCCCAAATCCATTCTTCTGTGAGCATGCCCAACTCACTGCAAACATCTCCACCATTAGCACAGGCAGGGAAGTGTTTGCATGACGCTGTTGTCAGTGGATGGTTTATCTACTTTTAATTCCCATGGCTCTAGTTCTGCGAGTGCTTACACACAGACCTCATTTTGCTGGGGTGGCAAGGGTGAAAAGCCAGTGCTATGAATCATTTCCTCCTGGCTGTGGCAATGAGGTTGGTTTGCAGAGTGAGTCATGGAGGAGCATCGCAGAGTGGTGACATTCCCCAAGAAAAAGACCTTCAGGTCAGCAAGTAACTCTCAGAGGTAGCAGCTGAGTTGCCATCACCATTTGCCATCCTTGGTCACTAAAATCTTTATTTAAAACTGTGAGTACACTGAGTACCGTATACCTGGTATGTAAGAAACTGTGCTTCTCCTAGAAGTATTGCAAAGGCTTGCACACATGGCAAATCAAGTGTCACGTAGCTCTGCCCCTTGCAGTGTGCCTTGGAGGAGAACTGCAGAAGTGGCATGACTGCGGGTTTTAGCAAACCTCTTAGCTTCAAAGAGCCACGAGTGTGCTGGTGATGCCCAACAAGCCCATCTCTGTGGTAGAGAGTGTAAGACTAAAGGGCCTGAGAGGCTGTACACAACCCAAGGTAATGCTTTTACCATCCTGAGGTTGCATCCTCCCACTCAGGAGACCCACTTTATGGCAAGATTTCATGAAAAAACAACCAATTTTGTGAGTGCTCCTAATGAAGCTTTCATACATTTCTGTGCTCACCTAGACAAGCTGGGCTTTTTGTAGGGGACGCTGAGGAGCTTGCAGCTATGGCAGAGGCAGCAAGATGTGACACTGTTCTCTCACTGCTGCTGGGGCTGCTTCAGGAAGCCGTGTGCCTGTGCAGTCTTCACACTGCCCCAGTTCCAAGCAGTTCCCAGTTCTTCTGCAGCATCTCCTGCAGATCCTCTCAGGACCTGCACAGAGACAGTGCTGTGCTTCAGCAGGGAGAGGAGGCTGTGTGGAAGGAAGGAAACATGGGATGAAATGCCCATCTGTGATCTCCTGTGAGAGCAGAGGGCAAGGCCAGCGCAGTTCCAGCAGCAGAGCGGATTTCGCTGCTGCCCGCTCACAGTGATTGACACTTCCTTATTTTTAAAATAACCAGCAGCATGAATTCTCAGCATTTCACACATTTGAAGGACATATTGTTTCCTCTGCGAGTAATCCATAGCCATCTCCAGTTACTGCAGAAAGACAATGGTTGTCTTAATAATATAATGTCCTGTGTCGGATGCTTTCGATGCTGATGACTTCACTGCGATTAACAGCGTCCCTCCAAATCACAACAGTAATTGTCACATTCCTGTGAAGGTATCATTCATCCTCAGGGATTTAGAGCTCTGTGGCATAGTATTAATGAATATAATCCCTCCATTCAGTTTAAGACTTCAAAACTTTCTCACGTATCTTCAGTATCTTCAAAATAGTTATCCATAATTCTCAGGAAAAGCCTGAATGTGAAGCACATGTTGCAGCAAGGTTTTGAATCCTCATAGGCAATGTTTTGCTGGAAACTCTTCTCTTTTTCCTCCCTCAGGAGCTCATGGATATCATTGCTCAAATGCATAGTAATTGTGAAGCTTTGGCCTCCTGTGCCTACTGAAAGGCGGCATTATTGAACGCATCAGCAATAACTGGGGAAGGAATATAAGATAATTTTGAAGTTGCACAGTACTCTTCCAGGCTGTATTTTGGCTGTTCTCTTAACAAGGCTCTAGCTCTCTCCTGGATACCCGTAAGTCTGTAGCATGCAGGACTTCCAACATTCAACTGCATGTAGCATGCAGCACATCCAACTTCCAACATTCTTTTACATTTTGATTTTTTCCTTTGTGATAGCATGCTGGCATGCTTTTCTTTACATGGTTTGATAGTATATCCTCTTATTTGGAGACAGTGCCAAGACTTTGCATTTTAAGCATTTTAATACCAGTAGGTATACTTGTATGTATAGTCATAGTCAGCACTAGGTTATTTTTCCTTCATGATCACTTTTGGATCAACCATCTTGTGTGCAGGTTGATGATGATTACTTCCAGCTTTCCTTTTCAGCTTTTTGTCTTCCTTTGCTTGAAATCTCTTGTCATAAATCTCTTCGGAGAAGGCAGGGTGAAACATCCCATCTGTTTTAAAACTACACAGCTCCCAGGGAAGGCTGACCTTCTATGAATGGAGCAAGGGAATTCCTCTGTGGGCTGTTGTGAGTTAGCACTTGGTGTTGGCCATGCGGGAGGCAGGAGATGGGGAGATGTGCCCAGGAGGGAAATTCTGCTTGCAAAGGTTTTCGAGCCTTCAGATTCAGCTTCAAGTGAGAAGCTCAGCATCCTTCTCCCATAGCTCTGGTGCTGTTTTATGCACATCGAATATCCCCTGTGAAAAGGCTGTTTTTCTTGTTGTCCCTATTTTCTACCTTCCCACACATTGCCAGCATAAAGCATGCAAAGATAAGTGCTCAAGCATTTCCTGAGCTCATAACCCTGGTCTCTTGAGTGAGAGTTAATCTGATACAGTCAAAATCTTGAGTACCAAGTGTCAGTGTGTCCCTTTTATACATACTGTATGTGACTATGAATGTTTATTCCCTGTACTGAATAAACCACTCAGAGCGTTCCTCTTTGTGCAACTGCTGGGCAGCAGGGGCATTTGTCCTATAATATTATGTATCACATGTCTAAATATAAAAGAATTCTACATTATACATAGACTGCCTTTTTATATATACATGCTATATATACACAACATATACTGAAAACTGTTAGTAGGTATTTTTGGCTTCCGGGGGATCCAAAGAACTCTGGTCAGCAATGGGTGCTTATTGGGCTGGAGCAGTGGCTCTAAGATGTAGTCTGTGGGTCTGCCAGGGGGTCTTCAGAAGAAATTACCAGATGCAAAAGCCAGTAGGCTTAAGAATCTCTGTCACATCATACACTAGAGAGGTCTTAGAGTCCTAAATATTACAAGAGTTTGAAACACATTAATTTTTGGCCTTCTGTTGTTTTGGAAGTGTCTGAATGGTTTGATAAAGTGGACCATGACAACTGATAAGCATGTAATTTAAAAGATTTTCCCAGTTATCCTCTTTCTACTAAGTCTTGTCCCAAGATTGTCACTTCTTCATGTGTAGACTGCTTGATTAATTTCACCCATATGCTTCCATGCAAGCCATTTAGATTTCCTGTAACAGAAAGCCTCAGCTCTTAAGCTGAAGTTGCGCCAAGCCTAATCTCCAGCCAACAAATGTTTTCTTCTTCTTTTAATTTGATTTATTTTTTATCCCCGCCCAGTATATTATTTCCTTGCATGGAGAAAATGTTAGTGCAGTGGCTTGGTAGAACACCTGTTGTGTAAATCTTTGTGATTTTATAATGTGAGCTCCTGCTGGCAGAGACAGCTGTGTCTCACATTTAAACAGGGAGTATAAGGTATCAGAGGAGGAAGGAGAGAAAAAAAGGCTTAACATAAGAAAACAATACATCAGTGGCCAGAATCTGCTGTCAAGTTTTATAAGCTAAATGAGTTAGAGTTGAAGGGGATATTAAAAGAAAACCATTCTGTTCCTAGAAGACAAAGTGTGTTTTCTTACAGAGATTCCCAGAGGATTTTTCATTTCTGACAACGGACAGAGCAGACAGCTGGTCCACACAAAAATGTACGTGCTAATTAACTTAACCCTCATGTTACACCCAGACAATATTTAACAAGCAGAAACATTGCTGAGCAATACCAGAAAAACCTGGGGGCTTCCTTGCACAGCACCAAATTCTCCTAGCTAGCTACACGAGTTCCTCAGTCCTGCTAGTTCAGCACTATCTTTGGCATGAGTGAGGAAAGCAGGGCTGTATCCTTCATCAGAAGCACTCTGAAACATGTAGGGTTTTTTTTTCCATTGCAGTCCTACCCTCTCCTCATTTTTGCCACAAGGGTCTGTGCCCAGCAGCAGCAGCAGAACCACAAAGTCATACTTACTCTGTCCCCCTGGACATCCCAGTCCATGTGGATTACCCCACTGAGGAGGTGGCAGGACCATGCTAGCTGCAGCAATGTCTTGGGATGCTTGTGCTGAACATGTGCTGGGCCTCTACGGCCAAAGCAGGAGGCAATGTCTCACACCTCTCTGGAATCCAGGTAGAAGATAGAAATAAGACTGCCCACCCCTGCTGAGATATCCAAATTTTTGGCCTGTCCATGTTGATTTGGTGACAACAGCCCCTTCTTTTCTTAAGAGAAGCAGAAATTGTGTCAGTGTGCGCAAAGGGGGATTGGGTCTTTGAGGAATGACCCTACAGGCAGATTGTAATAACACTGTGGGAAAGGTGATGAATGAAAGAGGTTAAGATTTGCAACCAGATTAGAGTGGGCATTCTCTTTCAGTGTTTGATGAGTTTTGCTTTTGTTTAGATCATGTCAAGTTTACTCATAATCAGACAGTGTTTTCTGAAAGCTTCTCCTGAATGTTTTAATTCATTTATTTCTCTCATCCGCTTCCCCTTCCTCTTCTATTTCACTATTACAGATGCCAATTCAACAAATAAAGTGTATAGCAGAACAACGAAACTATTCTCTTGTAAAAAAAAAAAAGAAAAAAAAAAGAAAAAAAAAAGGAGATTAGTTCATCCTCCTGCTATTAACTTTGTAAGAAATGTCCTTTTGTACCTTTCATAAAAGTGGGTGTAATGATACAATTGTGTACCTCAGCCCCTTAGCTTCTGAGGAAACAACTCATGAAGGAGAGTATCTAGTTTGAAAGACTGTCAAATATATCCTGACATTTCTTTTACCTAGCGTTGTGGTTTAACCTAGCAGATGATGTCTCAGCATCACACAGTCATTCACTCCTTCCTCCCCTTCCCAGTGGGATGAGGGAGCAAATTGAGAAAAAAAAAAAGAACAACTTCTGGATTGAGATAAAACTATTTATTAAGATAGAAAGAAAGGAAAAGGATAATATTTATATTTAATTTTGTATTAAACTTCCAACCAGAATACATGTTCCCAAAATAGAAGTTAAAGCCTTTACAGATAAAAAATTTATAATGACCAACACCAGATTTTCTCAGGAGAAAACAGGTAAACATTGGTTATATTCCCTCTCTGCTCTCCTGACAAACCTTACCTTTGTTCAAGGTTAAGTATTATCAAATTCTGTGAATCTCAAAGCAGCATTCTAGTTGCTACCTATCTGTGGATAGCTTTAACTCCAAAGTAGTAATAAGAAAAGTATTTTGTAGCAAATTCTTAAAGGCTATTTTAAAAACGTTGTTAGAAATCCCCCTTTATAAGACCATTTTCATTTAAGCAGCAGCAGATTTGTTAGAACAGAAGTCTGAAAGCATTTGCATGATCTCCTATTACACTTTTAAAAATGCAAATTTAAGTGATCGAACTATTTGCAACCTTCCTCACCCTCTCACCAACTAACCTGAACAACAATACGCAGCCTCCATCAACTCTGAGTTTTATAAAATTTTTCTTAGATTAAAAGAAAAATTTATTTTCATAATACAAACTATAAACCATTTGCAAGAGTTACTGCCTCAAGCTTAGCCTAAAAATCTTTGCCATTTACAAACTGATGGAATTTATTAAGCGAGTTAAGGTCTCTCATCATGGAATTTAGATAAGCCCAGTCCGTGTCATGTTATCAACCTCCAGCATCATTCTAATTTGTTGTAAAGAGTATGAAGTACTGGTTGTTACTTCAGCAAGCTCAGAGTTTAGCTTTTCCTGGCTAGGATTAATGACCCATTTTCCTCTGTAAGTGTTGTCTCCTCTGTCAATCAGGTCACATGCTTTTCCTTCTGGGCAGAGTCCAAGACCTTCGTAGGTGATGAACTCATTAACTGAGAAACAGTCATGGAATTCAGTTGCATTGACATCAGTAGGTTTTAGGCCTGCTTTTTAAAAACATTTTTCTGCAGCTTTTTTCAGTCGTATCATAACCAACCATCTTCATACAAATGTTCTCTTCAAATGTGCTTAGGTAATCACTACCCATCACCTGGGCTAGAATTTCCACAGCTTGAGGCTGTAGCTTACGCCTTTTCACAAAGTCCTCACTAGCCAAAATTGCATCTGCAGCGCCATTTGATGTTGGACAACACTGTAAGACAGTCAAGAAATCAAAAATTTTGTGAGACTGCAGGACTTCATCAAATGTGTGTTCCTTTTGGAACTGGGAATACAGGTTGTTGGTTGAATGGCTGTAATTCTTCCGTGCAATTTTTGCAAAGTACTGCGGATTTGTCCCGTATTTCTCCATATGTTCTTTGCCAGCATTTGCAAACATCTGCGGTGTTACTGGAGCACTTGCTAAGCTGTATTTATTTATCATGATTTCTAAGTGTTTGTCCATTGGATTTGTTCTGTCTGAAAAACCTTAAGCAGGGGATCCTTTTGCCATTCTCTCAAAGCCAAGTGCCAGAACACAGTCTGCCAAAGCTCCCTCTACCAGCTGTCTGGACACGAACAAAGCAGTAGATCCGGTGGCACAGTTGTTGTTAACATTAATGATAGGAATGACAGTTAAACCCAAACCGTGATAGATGGCCTGTTGTCCACAGGTTGAGTCACCAAAACATAACCCACACAGGCCTGCTCCACTGCTGAATACGGAATCCCAGCATCAGCTAAAGCCTTCTGGCCAGCCTCTTTAGCCTCTTTAGGTCAGGATAATCAATGCTGTTCTCACTGGGCTTTGCAAACTTAGTCATGCCAACACCCACCACAAACACCTGACGCTGCGTGACGGTCCCCATTTTGTCCATGGGGCTGGATGAGATCCACCCGAGAGTGCTGAGGGAACTGGCAGAGGTGACAGCCGAGCCGCCTGCCATTATCTGTCAGCGCTCCTTGTTGACTGGTGAGGTCCCAGAAGACTGGAGATTTGCCAGTGTGACTCCCATCTACAAGAAGGGTTGTAAGGAGGATCCGGGGAACTACAGGCCTGTTAGCCTGACCTCAGTGCCAGGGAAGGTTACAGAGCAGATTGTCTTGAGGGAGTGTGTGTGTGGGACAGCCAGGGGATCAGGACTGGCCAGCATGAGTTCACAAAGGGCAGGTCCTGCTTGACCAACCTGATCTCCTATGATCTATTGACCCATCTGGTAGACGAGGGAAAGGCTGTTGATGTGGTCTACCTAGACTTCAGCAAAGCCTTTGACACTGTCTCCCACAGCATTCTGCAGCAGAAGCTGGCAGCCTGTGGCTTGAACAAGTACACTCTTGGCTGGGTAAGGAACTGGCTGGAAGGCTGGGCCAGAGAGTGGTGATGAATGGAGGTGGCGACCGGTCACGAGTGGTGTTGCCCATGGGTCAGTGCTGGGGCCTGTCCTCTTCAGTATCTTTATTGGTGACCTGGATGAGGGCATTGAGTGCACCCTCAGCAAGTTTGCAGATGGCACCAAGTTGGCTGGAAGTGTGGATCTGCCTGGCGGTAGCGAGGCCCTACAGAGGGATATGGACAGGCTGGAGAGCTGGGCTGAAGCCAATGGGATGAGTTTCAACAAGGCCAAATGCTGCGTCCTGCACTTTGGCCACAACAACCCCAGGCAACGCTACAGGCTTGGGGCAGAGTGACTAGAAGACTGCATAGAGGAAATGGACCTGGGGGTATTGATTGATGCTGGGCTGAACATGAGCCAGCAGTGTGCCTGGGTGGCCAAGAAGGCCAGTGGCATCCTGGCTTGCATCAGGAATGGTGTTGCCAGCAGGAGCAGGGCAGTGATTGTCCCCCTGTACTCAGCTGTGGTGAGGCCGCACCTCGAGTGCTGTGTCCAGTTTTGGGCTCCTCACTACAAGAAAGACAATGGGGCCCTCGAACAGGTTCAAAGAAGGGCAACAAGGCTGGTGAGGGGTCACCCCTTCAAAACTCCTTCTTCATGACGTCACATGACATGGAATGTCCCTTTGCCTAGTTTAAGTTATCTGTCCTAATGCTGTTCCTTCACAGCTCCTTGGGCCCCTCATTGCGTATGGCCTTGTGTCTGTACAAGATTGCTTAGCTGCAGCTATAAACAGTGTGCTATCAATATTGCTTTTCTCCTAGGACCAGACACTCTGAAGAAAACAATTCCATCCCAGCTTAAACTAAGGCACCTAGAAACTTCTTTTAAGTAAGAAAAATAATTTCTGGGTATAAATGTCACACTTGTAACCTGGACTGTGCTGCTTCGCTCCAACTTACTCCCAGCTGGGCTGTGAAAGGGTCTTCATCTTCTTGGATACATAATCAGATTTTCATTAGTTTCTACATCATGTTTTGCATTATGAGTATAGGGGAATGAGAGCACACAGGAGAAGCAGAGACTAGGATCAGATGAAGAAAAAAAAAATATTTTCTGAGAAAAAACAGTATTTGGTTTTGATGCTTTGCCTGATCCCAGGAAAAAGTAGTATCCAGAGTTATTCACTGCCAAGTGAATAAGAAAATAAATAACCTTTCTGATATATTATTTTTATGTAACAGAAGCATTTATGTTGCTATTGAAGACACTAAGGACATGTCTACTATGGCACTGAAAACATGGGTGGTGTCTTCCAAGTTAGAATGTGCTGTGACTTTTTCATGCCTTGAATAATTTTCTTTCCACACATGGTGTGATGTGTGGGCTATGAGTATGTAGTGTTTGAGCATCACTCTATCTTTTTGTGGAGAAATATTCCACACTAGACCAGCTGGGTTTAATGTCTGGCCATGCAAGCACCTCACTGGGACAAGGACAATGAGGCCCTGTTGGATGTGGCTCTTACCTTTCCAGCTGTGTACTCCCTTCTCAGTGTGCCTCTCGTCTCTGACCTCTTCCTTTGCAGTAATTCATACTATGTACTTGGCCACCTTGGCAGTGTGGAAGAGCTGACATTTCTCCATAGTAAAAGAACTTCAGTTTTGCACAAAATCTGTCTCAGATGCTGTGGCAGTGGCAGTGGCGCCCGCCAGCCCTGGGACTCTTCTAAGAGAAAGGATTGCACAGTGCTGGGCATGAATCACATGGCACATTGATAAGGATGGACATTACTCATCGGATACCATGGAGCCAGTGTGGCAGAACCGTCATGGTCTATTTTGAACTTGTTATCTCACGCTCACTTCCTTGTACATCATGCATTAGCCTCAACAATAACCTACTAAAATAACCCACATCTCTTGTTTCTAGGAAAGATCTGCTGCTTCTTACCATCATTCAGCGTGTTTACTTGTGAACAAGACTGTAAGCAGTCTTGGAACTCTACAAAATGGAGTTTTAATGAAGCCATTAGTAGTTTGTCCTTACGTGCATCTGTGACCCACTGACTCTTGCCTATACTCTCCCGTGCTTGGCCTTCAGAGGAGTCTAAAATTTAATAAATTTAAATGTATTAAAAATTAATTAATTAAAATTATTTATAAAATTAAATAAATTTAATAAAGCCCAGGTTTTATTCAAAGATAATTCAGCTAGCCACAGTTCATTTCTTCTCTTTTTCAGATTTTTGTGCCATTTAGGTCACGACCTGTCAAATTAGCACAATACTAGGGTTTTAATTAAAAACGGGCCAGCACGACTAAGCATAGCTTTGCAAATAATAACATAAGATGAATAAGGGTAAGAAACAGAACTGACTTTATTTGAGACCAGATTTTGGCATCCTTCTGGTGAATAATAATGAAGCCTTTAAGTAATTCTGTTCCTTTCATTTTATTCATTTCTGTGGATCTGCTTCCAGGGTAGGACTCAGTGCAGCATAATCTAGGCATTTATGATTTCATATCGTTTGGAGATGAGACAGCTTTCCTGCTCCAACTCTTCAAGTATTTGGAATATTTCATAGCTTGTCTCCTGTCTTGATCTCTTCATCTTCCCTTAAAACGTGGCTAGAGTTTGTTTGCTTGGATCTAACATTTTTAAGCTTTCTCCTGATTTCTTGAAAATATCACTGATTATGTGTGATGCATCTTCTGGAGATATCAGTTTTCCACTATTTTAGTCCAATATTTAAGAACAGAACTACATCTGCATGTAGTCCGAGGAATAGTATAACTGCTATTGCTTTGCTTGAAGCAATGACCATGTCTGAATTTATTCCAACATTTTTGTAATCAGGAAATCACAACCAATAAACTTTTATATCTCTACCCACTGGGAAATACTGAGTTGTTTCCTCTGTGCCAGTAAGCCCAATTTTTCTTGCCCCTTCAGATCTAGATGAAGGCTGTACCCAATCCCGTGTGGTTCCTCCTGTCCTGTGTACACTGCGTGTCTTGGTGATGGCACTGTGGGACACCTTTCCTGAAAGGAAGCAGCATCACTGGTACAATGTTACAGGGGGTGACAAGTGCCAATGCTCAGAGTGCCTGCCAAGGAGGAGAAAGCAGGAGTATACCTGAGGGGGCTAGTGGGATGCTAGTGATGCAAGCAGCAGATTTCCACAAGGGAGAGTACAAATGCAAGCAGATTGATCAGAAGACAGAGCAAACTTAGGCTCCTCCATGCTTAGAAATACAGACATACAGGGGCCTACTAACTCTTTCATGAACATTTTCTGCTGGGAGCTTTGAGCATATTTTATCTCACACCTTACAGATAAGAATTTCCTCAGTTTTTCATATCAGATCCTTTGAGAATGTCAGAAGTCTTGCAATAAAATGCATTACCATAAAAAAGTTGTGAGCCAAGCCACACAGGAAATGTAGATCTATATTAGAATCTGAAACAGCTGAAAAGCTTTAGTCTTAAGAGCTGACCTTAGAAATCATTTGTGAATGTCTAAATATGAGTGCAGATTCAGCCCCTGGAAGCAGAAAATTTGCAAGAGGAACTCTCAGCTGCACTGCTCTCTGTGCTTGGGAACCTCTCTTGAGCTCTCTTTAGGAAAAGGTAGATTTTTCCTTTCCTTTTTTCCTTACAAAGGAAGGGAGCAAGGTCAAGAAGTAGCTTGTTGAAAGCCATGGCTAAAATGGGCTTTGTTTCTATTAATCTATGGGTATATTACAAATTGCAGGGACTGCAACCAATTGAATCGGTGGTATGTATCTTCACTTATATTTATCATATTAACTTCCATGGAGGTCAGAGAGAGTTATCTGTATAAAACATCGAGGGAATTATCTTTCTAACCCATAAACAGTAAGTCTTAGACTAGTAGAAAGAATAATTGTTTTAAATCCAATTAATCTGAAACATATCATTCTGAATATGTTTTTCCTGAGTACAAGGGTTAGTCTCTAGAAGCTGGGTCAGAAAAGACGTATGAAGGAGACTGTATTCTTCTAAGCTGAGCAGAATTGGTCATTATTTAGTGTCCCCACATGTCCATTCCCCTTGTTCTCTCAGATACATACTGTTTCTTTTCCTCCCCTACCCTGGTTTCATATTTGCTCCTATAGTAGAAGTACTTGGCAGGCTGTAAACTGTTGAGTAGATGCAGACATACTCAGTGGGATACATAGGGATACATCCATCCTTGGCCAGATGCCATAGCCTAAAGTGTTCTGCACACTAACTTCTGCCCTTGGTATTTGATGCAGTCCATGGCACCAAATCCTATTTCTATAGCTGTAAATGTAAATTAGTGCTCCTGGTGGTCACGTTTCAGCAACATTTTTACAGATGAACACTGCTTCCTGGTTTGTATAACTATTGTATAATATACAACTATTGTTTGTATAGCTATTGGAAGCCCGTAAGTCTCTCAACACGGTAGCTTGCAGGGTCTGAAAATAAGGTTTACTGTGAATTCAAGAGAGAAGCAAAAATGTAGAATGCATTTATGAGAGAGTTAAGGCAATTTATTTTACTCTGCAAAGCAATCTATTTGTATCACTATGCCTATGTATTTTCTGCTATTATTATATGCAATACAAAAGCTACGCGGTGCCTACACATTCTGTGAGGTGTTAGCAACCATTTTAATCACCACCTGGAGGAGACAGCCGGCTGTAAGCCTGCAGCTGGTTTTAGCTCATGGGAGGAACAAGCATTGTGTATTTTTTACCCGGGAAGAAATCGCCAGGTTCATGTGCATTGATGAAGTATGCCGTCACTTGGTATTGCTGGCAGGTGCAGGGTGGCGGCCCATCTTTGCGTCACCTCCCAGACAGGTCTGCCTGCATGTAATGCTGCTATGCATCGCCCTGATTCTGTGGCACAGACGTGGGGCATTCCCCCAGTCGTGGCACATTCCTCAGGAGTGGCAGCACAGTGCTCAAGTTGCTGGTAACTGCGCCCTGTACTGTGTACCAGGAGCTCAGCGCTGCCACCACCTCCGGAAAGCACAACATCCACTGCAGAGCCTATTACAAATTCATTACAACTTAAAAATATGTTCTTAATCTGGGGACTTGGTACTGTTGTTCTTCACTTCAGGTTGGAAGTAATGTTCGTGGGAATACAGAAGAGACAAATCCTTTCTGTCTTTTAATCCATGAGCAGCAACACAGCAGGAGAAGCAGTGCCGACTTGCACACCGGGCCGGCAGCAGACAGGCATGCTTGTGTGACAGCGCAGTGTCCCCATCTCACACACACATGAACACAGTGCTCACCCGCAGTCATTCCTGACCTATTACAGAATGTGTTTGTGTGTCAGCTCTTGTATTTTTAGCATTTATTTTTGTGGTACTGATTTTATATCCCACTGAGCAGAGGAGACTTGAAAGCAGCAGCCTTGCGGCAGCGCAGAACTATTTCCCTGTCTTCCCTCCCATATGAAATTCTGTTTTGAAAATAGCATCTATCAGATATTTCTTGCCTCTTAGACCTGCTGTTTGGGTTTTCCTGCACATAAGTAACTTGCAGGGAACAAAAATAAGACACTATATGCTCCTCCAGATTGCAATTATTTTTTGTAATTAAAAAATCACTCCCTTGCTGTTTCTCTCCTTCAGGATAATTATTTAATGTAAATGAGTCCTTCTTGCACAGACACTGCCTCTCTTTCTCAGCCTTTTCATCTCTGCCAGGGCTGATTAAAAAGCCTGCCTATGGCCGAGAGCTCGACTCATGTTTGGGAATAAAACTGCAATCTAATGTTGCAATTGCAGTGGGATAAAAGGCCTCTTTGTGCTCCTTCGCGCATGTCTGGATGCTGAAACCTGCCTGCCCTGAGGGCTCATCCCCTAGTGGGGCAGCAGGGCAGGATGTGACCCACTTCTGCTGGAGGTAGGGTGCTGGGCACTGCCCTGCCCACAGCACCCAGGGAAGCCCAGCCTGCAGCACCTGTCTGCCCGGCCCATGCACCTCCTTGAGTTTTCCCACTCAAACAACAGGCCGGAGAAGCTTAATTGTATGGTTTGGTTTGTTTCCTTTGTTTTGATACAAGGGAAACAGGGAGAGCTGCCTTTAGGCAACATTTGGAGGTCAGAGTTTACAATTTAAGCACATATAAAATTAAGATTATGTGGCACTGGTGGTTAAACAGCAGAGCATCCCTGCAGCAAGATTATAATAGAAGACACAAAATCCATCTGCATCTTCTCCCACATCCCCTCCTGTAGTTCCCCATACTCCCACAGCACCTCTGGCTTTCCCCTTTCACAGACAAATAGATTTCTGAGCCCCATCTCTCCTTTTCTGGGTTCACTGAGCTTCCTGCCCTTTGCATCGCTGCGCCAGGAGTCTGAGGACTGGCTTGCTGCCCTGTCCCCATCTCTGTGTTGAGCCTCTCTCCTTGTGGGACTTGTGCTCTCGGGACTCAGGTCCCCATGGCCATGGGAAAGGAAGAGATGTTTTGGCCACGTTGGCCTCAGCCCACAAGAGCAGGGATCTGTTCCGTCCCTGTGTGGGCGAGCCCTGCCCTATCAGACCCAACCTCAGTGGAGGCCGCACTCCTGAGGCAGCCATGTGCCAAGAGCAGGCACCATACACCCTGTGATGCTTCTCCTCCAGAAAGCACAGCCCAGCTGAGAGCAATGGGCTGTGCTGCTGGAAGGCAGGAGGCCGTGCTTCCTGCGGCCAGGATTTAAACACGAGAGTAAGGCTAAGCCTCTGTTTACCTTTCTGTCTTGGCACTTCCCTAATGATTTTCAGTAGGAACTGCTGAGTGCTCCGCACTTAAAAAAATATACAAATGCAGCAGGCACTGGAAGTCAAAACTGGGCTGCAATTTTTGTTTGTTTAAGGTTGGACCGAGGTATTAGCAGATTACGCGTCTCATTCACTCGTCTCACTTACAGGTAATGTCCTCAGCACCTGCCGAATTTCCTGTGGCACTGTTAATGGTTGTAATGCTCATGGAACATCAGCCTCATATGCAGAAATAGCCAAGAGGGTAAAAAGAACACTATTCCCATGTCTTGATTCTCGGGCAGCAGTCATCATCTAAAAACTTTCACTGTAAGATTTTTTAAGGAAAAAATATATGAAAGAAGAAAAAAATAGGAAATGAGATAAGAATAACTTTTCCTTGGCGGGGGGGGCGCGCGCCAAGTGTCGCTGTTCCCAGACTTTCTCACTAGGAAAGAAACGCATTTTAACTATCCTGGAGGAGGTTATCAAAGGGAGTTTATAAGCAGAACACAGAATCCCTTCTGTGAACAAATGGATGCATTTGGGAAATGCATACTGCCCTTATCTCAGGGCATTCTTAGTAAAGAAATTGAATTTCTGAAATTATTGAATTTAATATCTAGCATACATGGGTAATTCAGTCAGCATTTGAGCAAAAACAAATGCTGTGTGGATCGTTTATAACCCAGTTCACCTTTGGAAATCTCTCACATCTTACATACCCTATACTCTGAGTAAATAAAGGTGAAATCACCAGAATTTCTTCAAATTGGGCCACAGTGAGCACACGTGATATACAGTTGACTGCTGACTGTCAAGGTGAGCGTTTCATAGTGCAGACATTTGTGCTAACACATGTGAAATTTGCTTCTTGTAAATACTAACAGTTTCATAGAACATGAATGCCTAATGAACAACCCTGCCAGAAAGCAAATTCAACAAATGTTTGGGGAAGAGGAAATGAAAAAGACACAATACAGCAAAAGTGAATTCAGCTGCTACCCTGAGTGAATATTCATAAACATTTTTGTGTTTAAATTATCAGGCTGGTTTTTAAACTCCCTTTTGAGAAGATGACTGGAATTGTATGCTTATCAGCAGATGGAGATTAACTAATTCTGTAGGCAGAAGGCAACATCACCTTCTTGCAACTTAGGCTATCATGCTGAGAGCAGTCAGTGTCCAATTACACAGGTCGGTACATAAATCAATATGCACATCTGCTGCTGAGTGATTTTCTGAAACACCTTTGTAAGCTCTATGGCTACATCCTCTTGGATTCAGCAGGAGAATAATGGCATATTCATAATAGGAATTGGGTATCTGTGTGTGTCTTCACAAGGTCACTGTCTTCCCTTTGGTTCCGTACACAGAAATTTTCACTTTCCACCAAATCAAGACCTTTTCTTGCTTGGTTTATGTCATGCCTGATCACCTTTCAAGTCCAGCACAGCAGCCTTGCTTTGCAAGAAGGGATGGGGGGAAGTGTTTTCCCGGGTGCCTCTCTCCAGCTATAGCATAGCCTCTGGGGCTGCAATTAGGACCCCTTACATCCGTTATGAGCTTGGGGGAGGAAGTCAAACTCAGGCATCTCACTTGCCTGGTGAGTACTGCAATTTTGAGGGGAAAAGAGAGGCATTACCCCATCTTTCAACAACTGACTTGTATTAGATCTACTAAAAAAATATGCACGCTCTCTGCGATTTCTTAAGGCACTGCTTTTTTCTTGTAGTAACTTTTCTTGTTCAGATGACTATAAAAAAATGGTTCAGAGGGACAACTGATCAAATGAAGGCTGTTGGAAATCAGCCAGTTTGATTAATTAGCCGGCTATTTCCTAGCAGAGTTTTAATCTGACAAACACTAGTCAGCCAGTGGCAGAACAGCTTGTGGTATAACTTAATACATGTAATTATACTCTGTGTAGATTGGATTTTTTTCAAACAGGTCACCATTCAAGGCTGAAGGCATGTCATAATTGATCAGATTTTAATCCTTCTGCAGTGTGGCCTCATAAACAGACTGTTAGTATACATTTATTACAACATCTGAGAAAGCTTCACAAAATCACTTTTAATATTAATTATTTAGGTAACTTGCCAGAAACAAATCTTCAGGGGATGATGAATAACATTAATGCACTCATCAGTTCTGATTGATTCCTCCTCAGCTGACAAAAATGAACTTTAATTGCCGGTAGCCCCAGGCAAAGTCAGAGCACTGTGACTGCTCCCAGAACAGCTAATTTCAGCTGAGTGCTCAGTGATGGATGTTTAGCAGACATACCATCATGGTCTTATTCTGTGCTGCTGTCATTATTTCAGAGAGAGTGAAAAAGAAAGGTTTATGGACTTCATTGTAGCAGGGTTAGAGTGATTTTTTTGCTTGCATACCCTCCTCCATTTCCCTCACAAAACCTGAGTTGTGTAAATGCTTCCACAGCAGCACATGCTGTCTCATTCTCTTACAGCCCACCACAGCTCCAGGGCAGGGATGAGCCCTGTGGTTCTGCTGCTTCCTCAGCCCAGGGAATTCAAATCAGGATGAAGCTGTAGAAAAGTCTCCATTCAGGCTCCCTCTCCTAAAGCTCCCCTCAGACAAACTGTGGAGGATTACTTAGGCAAGCAAGCTGTGGCTACAAAGCCTGGGTGATGGGGAGGGAGGAGTGTGGTGCTCTTTCTCCAGGGCAAGGTTAGCATTTACACTGCAGATGCTGTTTACACATGAGCAGTGCACAGAACAGACCTTTAACAAAGACTGAGGTGGAGAAGGGAGCTTTCAGCAGGGCGGATCTAGCTGCAAATAGCTTTGTGTCCTCCTCAGCTGTCTCCAGGAGCAGAAAATCAGTCTGCAGTCTTTCTCTGGTCATGGAGCACTGAACAGGGGCTAATCCTAGCTGGACTCCAGTTCATGCAAGGGATATGCCTTTCTGTGACACTGCTGCACTTTGTATGTTGCTGCACAGTACCAAGTCCTGACTTTTCTGTTTCTTCATAGCCCTAAAGATTAAGTCCCTCATCAAGATGTTGTCTTTGCTAGAAAATTAATGTCACCTCTTCCAGTGTTGATGAGGACTTACCAGAGGAGGCAGATGAGGGAGCTAGCAAGTTGCAGTGGCTCTTCCCTACCCTAGTAGGGATACCTACAAAGTGATAGTTGGTATTGTCTCTGCTAATGAGAGATAGTCACATGACTGTGCACCCCAAACTGCTTGCTCCCCATTGTGTTACAGCTGCTTCTGATATGGGCAGCAGGCTCATAGGATCATAGAACAGCTTAGGCTGGAAGGGACCTTAAAGACCATCCATGTCCAACCCCTGGCCATGGGCAGAGCTGCCACCCACCAGCTCTGGCTGCCCAGGAACCCACCCAATCAAGCCTTGAATGCATGCAGGGATGAGATACACACAGCTTCTTTGAGCAGCTTCTACCAGTGCCCCACAACCCTCTGAGTAAAGATTTTCTTCCTAACATCTAAATTAAATTTTCCATCTTTTAGTTTAAAGCCATTCTGCCTTGTCCTATCACTATTAGACTGTGTAAAAATGTAGTGTCCCTCCTGCTTATAAGCTCCCTTCATTACTGGAGAGATGGTCAGTTGATGGTCGTGGCATAGGACAGCAGAGTAACGATTCCTGTGCATAAAAATGAAACAGTTCAATTAAAATATTCTCAAACTGGTGGATTTTTTTTTTTTTTTTACCTCTCAAAATCACTCCACTGTAGATCCAAGCTTAATGAAAATGGTGAATCCTGCAGCCTGAGTATGTAGATAAATGTAGATGGATCATACCGTTCCCTTCTGGCCAAACACTCTATGAAAGAGCTTTTCTGAAACACGCAACTCCTTCTTGATTATGCAGCTTTCTCAGAAAAGCCCTATTATTTTTTTTCATGTAAACACAACCGGAGGAAGATGGCTTTTGATTTATACACAAATCAATACTGCCTTCTGATTGAACCCTGCTCTGCACCACTGTAATTATATTCATGGATTTTGTGTAGGTGTAAGACAGGAAGCAATTATCAGCCGCAGCCATGAAAGAATATGAAAGAAATCTCACTCTTCCCTGGAACCATATCATCAACGACATTCTCTGTCTAACATCAGCTCCTTTCACATGACTTCTGCTAAGGGCACTGTTGTTTAGCTGAGGAATAAGCAATAGCAGATAGCTGTGAGAGAAGAGGCTGAGTAACATCTGCATGAATTTAGGGTGCTGCAGAATTTTGAGCTCTATCTTCCTTTAAAAGCTAAGGGTTTTAATTAGTATCTGAGCTGGTGATGCGTTTTAGTTCAAATATTTTCTTTTCTATTTATCTCAGATTTAATGAAGGTTGCAGTTTATTCCTTAGTGATTCTCTGCAATGACAGCTGTTGCAGAATCATTTAAAGGAGGTGTCATTGAGGTGGTTTCACTGGGAAAAGGCCTAGTAAAATATATGTGTGCATAGTCTGCTCAGGGATGATCTGAATCTTTTTGATTGCCAGGGGGCTAAGGAGGGACAGGGCTCACTTGTGTGCAGAGCAACCCACTGACTGAGCAGTGCCCAGGCTGGGCCGGTCCAGGGCAGAAAGTGCCCCAGACATGAGTGATCCTGCTGGGCTGGGGCTCTCCGAGTTCACTGAACTGGTTTGCCCCTTCTCTTGTTTTGTGAGGTGCTTCAGCAGTGGGATTGTAGCATGGGCCTGGTATCATATCGCACTTATTGTATCATTGGCTGGAGAGCTTCTATTTATGGCTGCCCGTTGCTTCCACCTCTTAGAGGGCCACTTCCAACTAGCCTTAAAGCCAGTGTGCCTGAAGTGGGATTTTTTTAATGACAGAAATTAACCTTTGAATTGCGAGCTTCACCCTTGCTTATTCCTTTCCAACAGAGCATTTTGTGCTTGTGTAAAAATCCTTGTAGAAAATGTGGACCACGTATTTGCACTTACGTACAGCTCATTTAGGTTAGAAGGACAAGAATTTACCGGCACTGTAAGATGGTGGTTTTTTTTTTTTTTTTTTTTTTTTTTTTTCCCCCCATTTGCAATTAAGTTTTTGCATTATGAACCCAATTTAACATCCTAGTGCAAAGCAGATTATCAAAATTTTTATTATAATAAAAATTGTGATGTTCACAGACTATCAGAAGAAAACACTGTTGATTTATTTGGGACTTAAAGAAAGATTCAGAAGGTTAACTTTTCTCCCTCTGACAAAGTACTAGCTGGGAGGGCTGATGTCTGCAGCAGGCATGTTCACATCTTCTGTGGATATCCTATATCCATAAGATGTCCCTAAGGGACAATTTTAACCTATCCTAAAGACGATGAGTGGCAGCTGCGGCCTCAGGGTCACCAGTACCACAGCCGCTCTGCACTGATGTGCCCAATAGCACTGGTGTGTTCATCTTAAACATATGCTACAACACTGTTAATTTTTACAACACACAGGCTGATGCTATGGCTCAGTGCTGGCTGAAGCTTTCTGGAACAAAGTTAACCTGGCAGATTTTTTTGGAGATGGTTAAAGGTACATTTTCATTGACAAGGTATACTGCCAGTGTTACTCAAGGCCAAGTCCAGAGTGACTGGTCAGCAGGTTTGGGAGGGCCGTGAAAGTAGTCTTAGCCTTGGGGAAGCTCAGACCAGTGGTAAGGAGGTATATGTCCCCCAGCAGACTTCTGCTACTGAGATAAACAAAGAGTGCTGAATCCCAATCCGTCAGGCTGTCACTATCACATTGAACCTATGCTGCTCTTGGTTGACTCAGTTCTGGCACAGGCAGTGGCTAGGGAGCTGTAAGCAAAGGCTGGGGGGCACTTTGCATTACTGTAGTTCCATAATATTTATTTATTTACTACAGGGCAGGCAACAGCATAAATAAATATATACATACACAAGGAGATAGGGTGCCATTCAGTGAGAGCTAACGCCCCTTGCTCTCTCCTTCAGCTGGCTAGGCTGCTTGCCTGTTTTTATTTTGGATTTACACTGCTGGTGAAAAGTGTATGTTCCTTGTGATTTCAAACAGCTGGATCCTGTATTGGAGGGCTCCAACTCCCAGAGTTCAATCCAGATTTCTGGAAATTTACATAAACACTAACACAAATCAATAAATAAATGGGCAGGCTTAGAAGCACACCCTGTGGCTTCCAGCCTTTCTCATTGGATGAGGTTTTGTTGCTCTTGGGTTTCAGGGTAACCCCCATTTAACTAATGAAAGGCCAAAAAGGTATGTTATGCAGGAGTGTTTGCTTTGTGGGAAGGGTCCCAACAGCTTCTGAGGTAGCACGGGTATTACTTTTGAAATAGCTCTCGTCACTAGAACCAAAGGGGACTGGTGGCTGTAAGATGCACAGAGACACAGAAGGACAGGTTGGCTTGAGAGTGCGTAGCTTCAAAAGCAGGGCTTTGGTGGTGGGTTTTTCCTTTCTGTCTTTTTCAGGGGGATGGGAGTAGAGAAAAGAACATATTTCTCCCCCTCTGTCTTGGTGTTTGCCTTTCGTCATTCATTGCAATCTCAAGCTTCCTGTATTTGAGTAAATAATGTTATCATCTGTTTCCAGAAATGGTTTGGGACAAATTCTTCTTAGAAGTCCTTCCCACGCAGTTATATTTTGGTGTCCTTTATTTCCCAGGCAGGCAGCAAGACCTCATGGGGAGGCTATATCAGTTTCCCCTCTCCACCCGTCAGCTGTCTACTGTATTCAGATAGGACCACCTAACAGGATGTGTTGTAACAGTGAAATAACCATCTGCAGTCTTTTCCATGCCACTGCCAGGAGAACGTGAATTTTTACTGACAAAGCAAGCTTTGAAAATTCAAAACAAAAGCTAAAACAAAGATTTCTGAACCCGCAGCAGTGACCTGTTCTTGAGCAAAAGCAGAGTTTTATTAGCACAAAAAGCACTCAGAATGAGTTAGTGAGTTGTCTCTCAGAGATGCAGGGGCAGTCACTCACATGCCAAGAGCCTGACAATTCTGCATTCCGCTGCACGATGAACCATAACTCACTTCAGCTGTTTTGCTGCAAGGAGAGGCTGCTGTCTGCAGAGGGCACGCCTCCTCCCACCCATCTAACACCAAGTGTCTTCTGAAGGGCTGGGAGCCCTCTGGAAAGCCTTGCTTGCCAGATGAAGAGTCTCAAGCGTGACCTGACTGCAGTCAGCACAATAAAGATAACTATGAGTCAAGCAGAGGATTCGCCAGGCCTCAGCTTGTGATTGCAGCTCCAGTCACTGGGGCTGGTGGCCTCCCCTGGGCAGATTGTGGCATGAGGGCTGGAACCAACTCGCCTGCTTTTGCAACATGAAAGATAGGCATCAGCTCTGGCCAGGGCGAGCATGAAACTGGCTTGTGGCAGAGGCCAAAGGGAAGCTTCTTGTCAAGTCACAAGCAATGACCCACATGTCCATGGCCACTACACCTCTCCCACCCCAGCCATTCCTCTCCCCTCCCAGGCAGTGTTTTCACCACTTCATCCTCACCAGCTCCTCTCCACAGAGCTGATTGTAACAATGCCTATGAGACTGCTTTTCTGTTCCAGTAGTAGAAGTAATCTTCCCTTGAGGAGCTGTTAAATGAGTCACAGGAGGGAAAGAGAGCGTGTTGCGCCATGTCTGAGCCAGATGTGTGAGGTTCCTTGAAAGTAGGGGCCATATGTAGTCATCCAGTGAAACAAAACACAAATGTTACTACTCCACTGTTTTGCCATTAGCTCAAAGCACAAAAGCTCTGTAACGCGAGTGCAGAGTGCTTACATTTTTCAGTTTGGTTAGCTTAGCTAGGCTGTGGGGAAGGTCCAAGGACAAGTTAAGGGTTAAAGATATTTTTCTCCCATTTCCTCTGTTGGATGTTGCCATCTTATCACAGACAGGAGAAGGAGACCAGCTAAAGGCCTTGGCTTTGTAATGATGGGTAGCAGACAGGAGCTGTGGATGAGAAACATGCTCCGGTTGAGATAATGGGGGCATGAGATGACATGCTTCACTCTAGTAGTCCTTTGGGGCTGTGAAGAGTTGTGCATGGAGAGGTAAACTCAGTTGTCTTGGCTGCAAGAACCCATGGAAGCTCCTATTAAACACCAACTCTGTAATATGTCTCTAATGACCATAACAATCACAGTTAACAAGATTGCAGATGATGTTGGGCTCCAGGTCTGCACAAACTTCACGTACCTTACGGATGGCTTATTTACTGCATGAGTGCAGCACATATTGGATGGCCCACATTAGAGGCAGTGTGGCACAGGGAGAGAAGTGAGTCTTTAAGAGAGGTGAAATATTATTGATGAAAATATTTCTGTTTGTTTTGTTGTTTTTTTTTAGGAAAGGCGCTTGATCTTGTTCATGACAGAATATTTTACCACAGAAAGAAGCAACTTCTGTGCTGTACAGGGACATGTTTCTCAGCCAGAAAGACAGAAGAGAATGAGGAAGACTTGGAAAAAGGGGATCTCTGCCAACTCCAATCTGCTGTTTATGAGATCCATAGCTTAACCATCCACATTTCAGCTCTTGTTTCAGAACAAGTGTTGGCAGCACTGGATTGGCTGAAGTGGATGCCCTGGTACGCACAACCATATTTCACTCTACAGCTTCAGTGCCCTCAGGCAGCATTCCTGCAACTGCGGACTTTACTTTTTTATAACTAAAAATGTAGGTATGAAGAACTCCAAGAATACTTCGCCTGATTTTTCTCAGATTCTACCAACTAATCCTGCCCAGACAAAGCAGCAGATAAAAAAAAATATTTAAGTTTTCAATAACATCTGCCAAAGATTGTATTACTGTCTATATATTTTCCTGAAGGGAGGTTGTAGTGAGCTGGGGGTCGGCCTCTTCTCTCGTGTCATTAGTGATAGGACCAGAGGGAATGGTTTCAAGCTATGGCAGGGGAGATTCAGGCTGGACATTAGGAAGTGTTACTTTTCAGAAAGGGTGGTCAGGCACTGGAATGGACTGCCCAGGGAGGTGGTGGAGTCACCAACCCTGGGGGTGTTCAAGGAAAGACTGGATGTTGTGTTGAGGGACATGGTTTAGTGGGAGCTATTGGGAATAGGTGAACGGTTGGACTGGGTGATCTTTTAGGTCTTTTCCAACCTTGGCGATTCTATGATTCTATGATTCTATGAACAAGTGTTCTGCTGGTCTCATCTAGACAGCAGGCCCCAGGTTCTGCAGCTATGCCCTCACAAGGTGCATCGATCATGAGCCATACTAGATGTATGGGAATGAGTCTGAACAAATGTTACTTTTCCTCTTTCCTGAGTGTTTTCACTTTTGTTGATAGGATGACAGCATTTGGAGAAAACAGCTCTGTCTTTGAGAGGCATGCTAACTTCAGAATAAGGCATAAAAACAGCTGATATTTTAAGGCAGATGATTAAAATAGACATCTGCGGGGCTAGAATACTACAGCTGCTTAATGCAGCTTTGAATCAGCAGATTCAGGTACAGACACTGTCCTAAGTAATTTCAACTCTCCCTGTTATTTTGATGCATACACAGTGATGTACATTGAGATGGAGTAGCAAGGTACACGCTACATTGCTGATCACAGGATACCTGCTGCTATTTTCAGATATAGGCTGTCAGGAGTCTGATATCATATGCCACTTTCTGCTGTGCTTTATTTTCACATGCTAGAGGAACTGCTGACATTCAGTGCATCCCAGAGTGCCTTCTCTCTTCCCTCCCCAGCCCTTGTAAATGAGATGGGGTGGAAGAGCCTGAATCCTTCTATAAGATATTTTTCAACACAAAAGGAATGCAAAGATTTGAAACCAGATAGGAATTAAGAGTCAGAAGGAGAAGGGAGTGTTGCAAGCCAGAAGTGCTCCTTTTCTGTTTTGAGAATGAAATTTTTGCACCATGAAAGAAGAGCAGATTCCTCAGTAGCACATAGGATTAACTTCAGCACCCATAAATGCATCCACATAGCGTCAGATCCTATAGGTTGCCACACGTACCTTGGCAGAAGAGGATAATTATTTATTATCCCTACAGAGAACTGCAGTGGCTTCGTAGTGTGGGTTACCTGGAAATGTTTGAGCTGGGAGAGCGGTGGTGTTACATGGCTTGGAAGCACTGTGTTTCAGGCCTTTGAAGCTAGCTCTTTGTTCTGTGCTGGCTAGCTGTGGTGCCAGGTGAAAGGGGTGCTTCATGTGCTGTAATGTGAATTCCTCACTATTTGCTTTGCATCCTTATCAAAGCTGGCAATACTGCTGCCTCCCCAGTCTGTCATCAGAGAGGAAGTTTCTCCATTGAGAGCCTCGTTCTTTGACCTGCATTGTGAGAAGGTAAATTACATTCCCATAAAGACCCATCTTGATAAGCCAGCTCAAAGAAGCCATGTGTGCGCTTTGTAAACTATGCTGATTAACTTCCTTTTAAAGTGGAACTGAGTCCCCAGGGTTCGTCCTGCCTAAAAAGGGTTGTCATTAAATATGCTGGAAAGTGTTTGTCCCATAGTGAAAGTAATTTCAGGATGTACAGTCAATGACCTCAGCCTGTACACCCGAGGGTGGAATTGTCTGCCAGCCTGTTGAGTTACTGGGGTTGCCTTTCAGCTCAGGAGCATAGCCAGCAGTCTGGTGTCTACACTGGCATGAATTTGTGCTGTCCCATGGCATTATGTCTGTGCTGGGCAAACCTTCCTACTAAGATCCTGACAAAGAGGCCGGTTCAGCATCCTCCTGTGCCCCTTTTGTTTCTGCTCACTCCAGATGTTCTCTAAATAGCAACAGATTTCTTTCATAAGGAGGGAAAGGAGGTGCCAGCTGTAGTTGGTGCAAGTGCAGCTGCTCCAGGATTGTTCACTGGGCAGCTGGAGGTGGCTGCAACTCCTACGGGTCCAGATGAACTGCCTGTAAACCACCCACCATGGTAGCCACCTGCAGCAGGGCTGTATGGTGCTGAATGCTGATTTCTGTAGATGTGGGACTTCATCCCCATCAGGTGGCTGCTGTCAGGGTCTGCTGACTCCTCCAAGCAGGGACTTTTTGGAGAGGGGCATTGGGCCCTTGTAGGCAGGGGAAAGACAGGAGGGTCCATGAGCACGGGGCACATCAGGAATTCCCTGAACACAGTGGTGGGAGCTCAGCATGACTGCTCCCTGCACAGGTGCTCTCCGTAGTGTTAGCCTAAGAGACGTGCCCCTGCAGATGCACTGCATGCATCACCTGACTTTTTGTGTCATGTGCTAGGGGCAACCTCTCCCCATCCTTTTAAACGTTAGTTTTTGATATTTGGTCTCAAGCATTCATTTTCAATTCTGTATTTTCCAACTCCTGCACTTGGAACAGGTTTTCTGTTAGACTTCCATTTACAGGGTATTTGAGACACTGTTGAACTTTGCTGTAGAATTTCATGCTGCTTTCCTCCCTTTTATTTACTTAGGAATTCTAGTGAGTTTTAACTAGAAATCCTGATATAATTGTGCCTATTTCTGTAAACAGTTTTGAACAAAAGGGAGTGTTATTCAATGCTTTAGCATGTAGGATTTCTAAATGTTTACTGAATTAATAAACTAGCCAAAAAAGAGAAAAGTCCCCATAGAGACAGACTGCAATGATATCAGCTAATGTTAAGTGTTTTGTTGGAGCAAAGAAACTCACGTGTTATTGAGGATAGCTAGCATCTGCAGCAGGATCTAACAAGCGCAACAGTGACATCAAAAGTACCCCAGTTTATGTCACTTATTGCCAGAAACACCAAATTATTTGAGATCAGAGTTAGGATTACACTTTGGTAGAAGTGCCTGGTTGGGGCTTGTTGCAGAGAAGCTGCAGGCATATGCTAGCTGAAGCTGGTTTTTGCTCTGGAAAGCGCTGTGTGAGTCACCTTGCTCTGCTGGTAGCTGCTGGTGATGCTGAGCCAGGATGGCAGGGGAAGGCACCAGGCAGTGGGGGTAGTGGCTGATAGTGCCCTGCAGTCACCATCAAGTCAGTGTCCTTTCTCTAAAATCCAGAAGTTTTCTTAGCTTACTGCCTTATACACATGAGATCTAGTGCAAAACTGAGAAGGACAGAGCCTGCACTAAATAGGCAGCATAAGAGCAGCCTAGGAGAAGTGAAAAATGAAATAATCAGACTTGGAACAAGAACAAGTTTTATAGGGGTTGCACAATTTGACAATGGTGCAATTGTTGAGAGCTGTGGATGGAAACTCCCGTGAAAAGCTAATACCACCCCACATGGTTGTCCCACTCCCTCCATTCCCAGTGATTCCCACAAGGGAAAATCCAGCCTGCCCTCATCCCAGGGTTGCACAGAGGGAGCAAGGCTGGGGGCTGTGGCTTATGATGTGAATTAGCTGCTCCTGGGTGTTTCTTGCTTTATGTTATACTACTGCATCACGGCACTGGAGGAGGGAGCTCAGGCTTTCCTCCTGACTGATTCAGAAGACTCCTGATCTTGGGGCTTATAGCTGGAGAAGGAAAACATTGAATGGGAACTTCTGAACCCTGAAGTGAACTCTGTGTCTTCCTTCTCTCACCCGTACTTATGGTACTGGTTTCATAATAACAACATCATGATGTGTTGGGAAAAATATGCATCTAATATTTGTAGTCATTTTGTCCCTATTGCCTCAGAAGAATTTCAGTCACTGTTAATAATAATAATAAAAGGTGGTAATCTAAGTGCAAAATTCTGCTTTGCAAAAGTCCTCAGTGCTGTAACATTTATGCTTTTTCAAATTATTTGCTCATCTTGGGGGAAATTAGTTCATGCCAGGATCTTGCAATAATTGAACTATAAAATTGTACAGAGCAACTCGACTGCAGCACAGCTCCTGTTCCTCTCTGTCACTGGGCTGCCTGGGGCCACCATGAGGGTCAGAAGACTTTGTTTCTTAACTTGATGGGTAACAGCTGCTGGCATTGTAGACCCAGATTACTTGATTTTGGTCAGTGAAATTGGTAAGGTGTGTTGCAGTAGCAGATCTGAAGGGACATGCAGTTTACAGCATAATTGTTAGCAACACAACCCAAGAAGGGCTCGCAGTGGTCATCTCTACAGGGAGGGGATATTTCATTTTCTCAGTCACCATCTTTTTCCACCTTGTCAGATAGCTGTGGCTTTGACCACAGCTAGGGTTGAAAAATATAGAAAAATATAGCTGTGTGATTAATCTGGATTAATATTTCCCTAAAGAAATCAGCACTGCAATACCTAGCCTGCTGGTACACGCTGGATTAGTTAGCCTTCATATAACCCAGCATATCCCAACCCTGCAGAGATAACTCCTGAGTTTGTATTTCCGAGGCTCGCTTTGCTGCTGAGCAGTGGTCCCTATCTCGGTGATGTTAATCCTGAAATTATGCTCCTATGCACTTTTGGTTTTCCCCTCTTGGCTTTATCACTTCTTTTTATTCCATGGGCTTGGTTTAATCAGTGACCTAAAATGAACTGTTCCTGGTATTATCCCACCACCTTGTCAACAGCAATCCACATGGCAGCATCCTGACAGACAGACATACGCACAGACTGCGCTGCTGGGAACGGCCCCTGCTCAACGCAGCCTGATCTGCAGCTCTGCCCTTCCCAGGGAAGGCAGCTACTGCCAGAACCATGCTGTCATCAGGCCACGCTTCCAGAGGAAAGGGTGCTTTGGGGGGAAAATCAAATATTGCTTGCCTCTGCCTTTACGCAGCTGCTGTTGGCTGGGACGTGTTGACTTAGGGAAGTCTTTCTTTGTGTAGTCCTCTTTCAGATGTTGCTTAAGTGCAAATATGGGCTGTTAGTTCAAATTTAGTAACAATCAGGATTGATGTAAAATCTCATACTAGGATGCAACAAAGAAATTCAATTACATACATGCACTTGATTTCTATGCTAATAAGACTTACAGTAGTGATGAAGAAATGGCATTCTTGACTACAGTGGCAGCTGGGTTTTGTCACTGAGTACTGTGTTGGCAGCATACTAATGACTCATTTCTGACTGCCGACAGCTTATCAAGTGACTTTGTACAGTGATTTAAAGGCTAGTGTCAAGCCCACAAGAGTCATTGTGCCCAGCCTAGGACCTGTTTGAAGTCAGAAGGAATTACTCTGGGGCACGCAGTAAGGGCAGGCTTTGCACTAGCAAACACTGCAAACCTGGGTCTGGGCAGATAGCCCAAATTTATTTTCTCGCCTGAGGTGACACAAATAGGCTACATGGGGATTTGCAGTTGCATTGAAAATGGTGCTTTTGATTTGTTTTCCTTTTTTTTTTTTTTTTTTGCACAGGGAGAGATGGGGAAGTTGAAGACAGCTACTGTTTTTGACAAGGTACCATCAGTCAAGTATGGCAGCAAGTCACAGAAAGTCTCTCCTCCAAGAGAACACAAGCATGACAACATGAGTGACCACAGCATCCTTCCCAATCTGGGGGGATGCCCAAGGGTGTGCAGGAGAAATGTCACAGTGGTGAGATAGGGACAGCCATGTAAGTATCTTCCCTGTATTCACAGACAGTCAGCATATCACAGAATCAGAGAATCACAGGATGGCCAGGGTTGGAAGGGAACTCAAAGATCATGAAGCTCCAACCCCCCTGTCACATGCAGCGCCACCAACTTCCCATTTAATACTAGACCAGGCAGCCCAGGGCCCCATCCAGTCTAGCCTTGAACACCTCTAGGAACAGGCATCCACAGCTTCTCTGGGCATGTGTGTGAGCTGAGAGCAGAGCACACTAGATCCCAGCTGGACCCATCCCAACCTCTTCCCAAGGCAGGAGCCTAGTGGATTTTCTGTGTTTTGAGTATGCACAGTTAATAACTGCAGATAAGAACTGCTGCTTCTGCTTCTCTAAAGATCTCCAAGGAAACCTCAATCACAGCCTTCCAACACTTAAAGGGTGCTCATAAACAGGAGGGAAATAATTCTATTTATTTATTTACTTATTTCTGATACCGCAACATTGACTTTTTCTTGAGAAGAAAAAAACCCACAAGAAAACACTCCAAAATGTCTGTAGATCCCATGGGTGCGTATGTGTTCATAAGTAATGCATTCAGGACTTGGATTGAAAGAATTTTCTTTTTTCTCTTTTCCTTGTGGCACGCTGAAGGCTTACTACTGCTTCTGACTCCCTCCTGCTGTAAGCAGAAAAGCTGCATGACTCCTGCACAGCTGAGCTGCTTCGCACCCATAGGCAGTCTGACCCACTGGAAGCTCTGAAGCACAAGCTGCCTCATTAGCAGGGTCTGTGTTGCATTAATTAGCCTGTTGTGCTGGGGCTAGATCTCACCTGTGTGTTGCATGGCTAAGGTAAACTGTATTGCTGTAGAAGGGAAATTCCTGGTGGCCCCAGGTGTTCACAAGGTGCCTACAATCACAGAATCATGAATGGCTTGGGTTGAAAAGGACCATAATAATCTTTTCGTTTCAACCCCCCTGCCTGGGTAGGGTCACCAACCACTAGACCAGGGTGCCCAGAGCCAAGAAGGTGTCTGCAAAGCCTCACAGGCAGCCTGGTGGCCATCTGCTTCCCTGGGCCGTGGCACCAACGCTCCCTTCTCTGGGAGTATGTTCTGCACAGCTATCGGAGCCAGCAGGAAGTCTGTGGATCTGACCTTGGTGTTCAGATGTGCTGCTGTTGTGGCTGCTCTTCTAGATGCTCAATGCATTAATGAAATATATGAGTTTAATAGTTTTTCTAAAAGATAAATTATCCTCTAGTTTCACGCTGTTCCACTGTATCTACGTACCTGTCATTACAGGCACTTACCCTGCTATGTATATATACACATATAATTATGTTGCTTTGTATATACAAACACACTCCTACTTATTCTTATTTATAGGTAGACTTTAAGTATTTATTCCCTTAAATTCAAGTTAGTCACAAAGGAAATCCACTGGTGCAGAACAGCCCTGCAGGCTCATAATTCACAACAACAAAGGAAAAGAGAGGGGGATGAATGCAAAAGGAAGACAAAAAACCCTCTAATTTCAGCATGAAGTTTATGGCCTTGGAATGAAGGTGCCTGAGCTGTAAGGTTTAGTCAGACAGAAGAAGGGTTTGGCTTAGAGGAGACAACCAACCTGAGTAAGGTGGGAGCTGTCTCTGGCAGTATCCGTGGGTGAGGTGAGTACTCTCTATGTATGCTCTATGGGTAGTGAAGCCAGCACAGATGTACTGTGCCTGCCTACTCAAAGTGTATTTGCATCATAGCCAGGCTGGCATGCCATCAATGGTACGTTACCTGCACATGTTGCCTGCTGTGCTGCTGCCCCATGGCTTGGGACAGCAGTGTACCTCCTTGAAGGGACCTGGGCAAGCAGAAAAATATCTCATGTTTTGGAAAGTGGGGGCTTTCCAAGGCATGCTTTTTTCTCCAGGTAACCCTGTAGAAAGATGACTTTGCACCTGCCTCAGCTTGGGCCATATGCTAAAAACTGTAGCTGAACCCACCAAAATCAGGGTAGGATGGAGGCATGAAGCCGTTGGTTTTTTGTGTACTTTTAGAAGTGTTGAGCTCCATCAAGTAAAACTAAACACAGAAAATTGCAGCAGCAAGTCAATTTTTAAAAAGAGTTCTTAGCGGTTTTCTAGTTCATTTTGGGATGATAGGATCATTTTGCATTTTGACTTTATTATCTTTTAAAGCTAATTTTTCATTCATCTGAGTCAAAATTGTTTTGAGATAACTACAGCCTCAGAAAGTCAATTCTGGTCCACATTTATAGTATTCTTATGTCTTACTAGATTACAAAATGCCTTCTTTTCTGGTGTTTCCGTGTGGAAAGCTTTGAGGGTGATTACAGACTGATGGATTACAGTCCATCAGTCATTGCTAGCCCTTTTCCAAAACTCCTAGACATCAGTCATGGCACCTATGCACCTGGATTCCAAATAAAAAAACAACAGTCAAATCACTACTTGCCTGTCTGGTCATTGGTGTTTTAAGGCAGGAATGGTAATGTATTTACTCAATATAATAAATACCCATTTTTTCTGGAACTTTCAGGGTGCTCTTCTGGCTGCCAGATGCCAGAAGAAGCCAGGTTAGAGCTGGTATAGAGCTCCTTGCCCCAGCTCCATATCTGAGCGAGAGGACATCAAGCACAGGTTGCTGCCAGCTCCCCTTCAGCTGCAGCAGCCGAGCTTCTTTCATTTCATCTCCTGACTCTCCCCAGAATGCAGCTGTGGAAGAAAACACAGCACAATCTGTGGCCTGGGGTGCTGGATTCCTGCTTTTTGACCCCAGAAAATTGCTTGCAGTTTCATTAAAAGAATGCCAGGTTTGCAAAGCCTGGGCAGCTTCACTGCAGCCCCCTGGGACACACTGATAGAGCCTTTAATTGCACGGACACGCAGTGCTGCGCCCCCACAACGCCTGTGCCTTCCAGGCTCAGGATGGCTCGTGCTTTTCTAATGAGCAGCTGTTCAATATTTGGTTTTCTCCTCCTCTCCCAGCATGTGGTTCTAGGCACATTATTCAAACCCTGCTTTGAATACAGAATTGTTCATTTCTTTGTAAGCTTTTCTGCAGTGCTTTTTGCTTAATACTCCTGTGCATATAATTTAGCCAGACGCAGGTGAAGCAGGGAGAGGAAAAAGCAAAGAGTAAAGCAAAAAAGCACCATTTCTCTAATGTGTGAATGGGCTTAACTTCAGATACGTGCCTACTGAGGTAAATACAGGAATAAATCTAAGCCTCCAGTTGTTTGCCTAATTCTGTTTCTCTGTGGACAGCAGTCAGTGTGGTGTGTGCATTGATGGGAGGGATATCTGCCGCTCTATAGGGGGGTGGTGTGTGGATTTCAAACCCCTATACCTGCTCTCTTCCCATTTGTAAATCTGGCATATTCTAGCCAATTCTGGATTTTCACTAAGGCAAGAAGAAAGGAAATGACAACTGGAAGGCATTTGGTAATTGATGGCAGCTCTTGCAGCACATGCTAATAAAGTCAATGGTATTTTAAGTTGTACGCTGTGAACAGTTGGATTAGGCTATTCAAAGCATGCTGTTTAAAACTAATCTACTCATTATCTTCAAGCTTTAAATTAACAAGTTCTCACAGTTAGGAAAACTAAATGGGAAATGCTTTAATTTTGTTTAGGCTAAGACAAAAGAATGAAAGAGCTGCTTGGAAGGTGGAGTTGCACAGAGCAATACTGACTGCCTCCAGGTGACTGCTGTGCAGATTAAGCTCCTGAAGGTTGACCAGGTCAACAGTAGTCACTGGCAATTACTTTATATTATTATAATTTAAGTAAAAGTTTTCAGGGGGTATCCGAACAAAAAAAACCCACTTGTCAATTCAAGCATGTTTGCAGTATGAAGCTGGGAGACACCTACAGGTTTCCACATTGGTATCTGGGTGGGTAGACTTACCTTCTTGATATTTGTGGGTAAGACTCACTTTCAAGAATTCCAGGTTCCAGAGACCAGAGGGAAAGCCTGGAACAAGCAATACTTATTGCCAGTTTAAAGGATCGGATAGGGAACATTTAAACCATCCGGATGCACACAAGACCAAGGGATCCAGTGGGATGCACCCATGAGTACTGATGGAACTGCCAGTGTCATTGTGAGTCCATTCTCAATCATGACAAGTGAGGGAGGTTGTCGAGGACAGGAATAATGCAGGTACCAGGTCTGTCTTCTGGAAGGACAAAAGAGGATTTGGAGAACTACCTGCCAGTCGCCTTGATCCCTAGGAAGGCGATGGAGCAAATCATTCTGGGAATGATTTCTAAATATAAAGAGGATGAGAGGGTGACTGGGAGCAGTGAGCATGGATTTATGCCTGACCAACCTGGTAGCCTCCTTCAGTGAACTGATGGCTCAGTGAATGAGGAGAGAGCAGAATATTCTTCTTGCCTTTAGCAAGGCTTTCAACAATATCTTACATAATATTCTCATATTCAATAAAGCACAGCCTACATAAAAGAACAGTGATGAGGGTCCCTTCCAGCCTCTCCTGCTCTGTGATTCTCAGATGGATGCATGCTTTGGTAGCCCACCATAATGTCTCCTGTTATATTCGCTTTTTGAAAGGTATCTGATAAAGTGTTTTCATGGTGCATTGAGCTGCCTCAGGTATCACTAAATTTTACTGAGATTAGGCTTTTGTTCTTGGTAGAAACAATGATAAAGCCTAAATTGCAAGATGTGGATGGATAACACCCTCAGTTAGTAACAGAGCAGCCCCATGAGAATGGGTACAGAACAAAGCTGCATGTCACCCTGTGCCTCTTGATAAATGCTGGGTGCTGGGCTATGCAGGCTGCGAACTGGGCTAGCCCAGGCACAGCAGCCTAGTTATATTCAAATGAGACAGAGTCCAACTCTTGCTTGGAGGAGGTGTGGGCTTCCTGCTGCTGGCTGGGGCAGAAAGTGGCCAGTACATATCCCTTCATGATGTGGGCTGCCAGGCTGGGGAAGCTGCTCACATGAGGTGTCATCCCCAGGGACTTGGTCTTATTTGTGATCTGTAAAGTGTAGATGAGCAAGGTGAGATTAGAAAATTGCAGAAAAGGAATGGAAACCCCAGCTGGAGCTGAGAGCTGAAGGTCTGACCGGATATCTGCACCCCAGCAGGCTCTTGGCTTCTCTCCCCAGCTGTGATAGAGAAATGTGAGTGGGAGCTTCACGGGATGATGGTTACTATGGCTACCCCCACACCGTCCATCCAGGCATCCATCTGCTTGGCTCACAGGGCTGGAAAAGATACACTGCTGCTTTTGAGAGCTGATGGTAATCTATCCTTGCCGGCTGGACAGGGATGATATCCTCCTCTGAGATCAATTTTGCCCAGCGTTTTTTAAGCTATGAAAACCATTCTAACAGCAAAGTCGTGCTGACAAAGGGGGTGTTGTTTCCTTTCAATAACTGTCTTATTGTTAGTGAAGGAGTACAATGACAATGGAGAGGTACCAGTAGGTCCCCTGCACACTGAAACCCCCACCATCTTCAGTGGGAATTTAACCCTTCAGGTTTCTTTGGTTGCCTGCTTACATTTGCTAGCATGCAGTGGCACATGTTTACGGAGTGCAGCATATGGAAGCTGGAAATGCAGGAGTTACTGTCTCTAATTGTTCCTCCATGAGCCTCTTGGGTGGCCATGTATAGGAACTATGGGATTGGCAAACAAATATTGTGCAGTAGGTTGGGTTTCTTTCTGCCACAAGATACTTGCTACTCTGAGTAGTTTTGCTAGCAAGTAGGACCCAAGTATCTAATTTTAATTTTAATTTTTAAATCTCTTTGCTGAAGAGATGTTCAGATAGAATTTACAGATTCTTCTGTCCCAGTGACCTGTTGTGTGAGGATGATCTTTAATTTAGAGACTAGTCTGAGATGAAAAATATTCTGCAGATTCATTTCTGCTTGTCAGCATAAATCCATTACAAACCCCAGCTCCCTTGCCTGACCTTTCCTGTAGCAGATGCTGGGCTGCAGGCAGTAGTACTCTTCTAGGGGAGGGTGAACCTGATCTAGCAGCCTTAATCTGTTTGCTGGGGGATGCTGAAGGGCAAGATGAACAGTGTGTTCTTCCTACAGCCTGTTCTTCATTTTCCAACTTGCCTCTTGAGTTTCTCAGTATATATAAAGGGGTTAGAATACATCAACATTATTTTCAGATGTCTGATTTTTGACTTGGAAAATTGTTGGTTTCAGCTTCTCTGCCAGATGGCTGAGGAAAGAGCAGCCTGTGCTTTGTGCTAAATGTTTGTGTGAGAATCTGAGGAAGCAGAGTCCAATTAGCATAAAAAGCCATTGCGGTCTTTCAGAATCTCGTAATGGGAAGCCACTGAAACAGAATGAGCAATCACCTGCCTAAAATAAAGTTAACTGCATCTATAAATCAGAGCAGCTCAGTGAATGATACCACAAGCCTTGGAAGTGATTGGCCATCATGGGTGACAGAAATGAAGTACCATTCCAACTCTAAAGTCAGGCATCTTGATGACATCATCTATACAGGAAAGATTATAGTGTACTTTCAAGAAATTCACTTAGAAAATGTAAAATCTGTTCCTCTGTAACTATTCCAGATTCACGCTCAACAGCACCAGCTCTGCTTTGTCACTTTCCTCCTTCCAAAACATGATAGCTATTGCCAGTCTTCCACTGAACACTTGCACTCACGTACACACCAAAGCCCAAAGCTTTACCACAAACATTTCAATGGAGACACTGTTCTAGGCTTATCCCATGGGTAGTATATTTCTGTTGACCTTTAGCATATCTCACAAGCTGTCCTGGGTTTTGCAAAACTATGAGGGGAATGTGCTATGCACAGAGCAATTTGAAACAATACAGTTGTCTCCTTTTTAAAGACAGGAAGTGAAAATGCAATATTAACTCTCCTGCAATTACCAGTGAAGGTAGGGATCGTATGACAGCACTGGCTGGAATTTAACCACAGTTAATGAAAACATCTCCATGCAATAGAAAAAATGCTGCTAGATCTCCAATGGCACCAGACTAGCTGGAGCAAGACCCCCTTGGAACAGTCACTGTTTAAACACAAAGTGAGATAAGGTAGAATTAAGTGGGAGAGGGGATCAGGACCCCTTTGGAAAGGAGTTTGGTTGAAAGCCCAGCAAATCAAATCTACAGCCCAGCACCACAGCCCTTTCCATTCTGCTGGGATATGTGTGCTTTGTATTTCTGCCAGGCCAGGGTCCCCCACGGTAACCACTGTAGCCATCTGCTCTGCATGCACTCTTCCTTGACAAGTCAATAAGAACATAAAGTTCTGACATTTAAGTAAAAGGTCAGAACAATGGTTATTCATTTTATGTAATCAACACTCATTTAACTGAGAGATTACTGTTGCAATTAATAGTATTCAATAAATGTGCACTGCCCACTGAAATGGGCAGCAAACTTAGCTGTAATGCTCAATTAAAAACAAACAAACAAACAAAAAAACCAACTAGTTATCAACTTCTCCATGGCATCGCAGCATATTTTATCCATGGCACTGCCATCTTCTACTGCGCCGGCCATCAGCCAGAAAAATTCCTCTGTTGTTTCTCTTTTGCTTGAGCCAGGCTCTTAGCTGGTGTAAGTTGGTGTAATGTATAGAGGCCTGTGGTGCTGTAGAGCTACAGCTACAGGAAAACTGATGAGAAGAAAGGGCTGTAATTCCTACTGAGGAGGAAGAATTCAGATGTTTAATATATTGCAGCAATGTTCTCTCTGTGCGAGCTACACTTCATTGCCTGTCAGCGCTTGCTATGTCAGGTACAGCACTGGGTCACTCGTTGGCTTTAGCTACATTTTGAAGGAGGGCTAAAAGCTTCTGAAACTCAGAGAGGATGTGTTGATGCTTATATAAAAATCAGATCTAACTGTGCATCTTATAAATCTGCAAAAGTCCATATTTTTTCAGTCTACTAACCTGTCCAATTTTGAAGGGAGGCGAGAAATAAGTTGAATATACCTTCTAAGAGGCCATTTGCCTTTTGGCATTTTCTCTTTGAAACATAAATTCAATAAGGAAAATGCAATACAAAGTCTTTGGGAGGGGGAAAAAAAATCACACAACACTCAACAAATGCATTGCATCATTTCTTAAGATGCAGGAAAGTTCTGGATGCTCAAAAGCTGCAGTCTGCATGAGTCCAAGTTAGTACAATATATTGAGCACAAATTCTGTGTCTGAATTCCATCACTTAACACCCCAGTGTTCTCCCTCTAACATGTGATTTATATCTGCGTACAATGTTCTGAAATTTGGCATAGTGCTTCCTTTCCTCCTATGCAAGTTTTACTCTCTTCCTTGAAAAATATAATCTACTGGGTTTTAATAATCAGCTCTAAAATAACTTTGCCCCGTGTTTTTAGGCACTTCAATGTCAGATTTTAATCCCCTTGGAAGCAAGACATCTGTTCATGTATAAGCAGCCACACCTGGCATCTTCAAGCTGCCTCATGCCCAGACCTCAGTGGGGTTCCCAGATCATCTTCTTCCAGGCCTCTCTCATGTTCCAGGCCTGATTTTTTCTCTCCCTTTTTTTTTACTTCTCTTTTTAAAAATATACTCAGATCATACCTACCAGGTACCTTACATAGAATACAGCTTGGAATAAGGCCAGCTGTGCCTTCCCATTTTGCCCAGCATACTGCTTAGAGCACCGTATTGGGATATATGAAACCCAGGTAATTCTGCCATGTTTGAGGAACAGATCATTATCCTGTTGGTGGACTGCACTATGCAAGGTTTGGTGTAATTTCGGGATGAATTGTCCTGAGCCTCACTGGTTGGATTTCTTTTCTTTTGAGTGACTCAGAGCATCATGGATTTTGCTCTACCTTCCTCCTTCCAGTCTCAGCAAAGTCACCCCACATTGCTGGGGTGATGAATATTGTTCTCGGCTTTCACTGTGAAGAACTGATAAAGCTTAATTACGTATTTCCTTAAGTGCCACCTCTGTCCTTAGCTTTTGGCAGTCCGCCTAGCCTGACTGGCTTCTGCAGGTCTCAATAAGAGGTAGTCCAGCCTTCTTGTGCATTGTTGAGGAATACTTCACAGCTTAGGGCTTCAGGGATGCTTGCTATGTGGTCAGGTGCCTTAAAATTAGGAAGAGTTGAAAGTGGCAACTCTTAAAAATCCCTCATCGAGTGTGGCTTCTGGAATTTCTTTGCCTTTGAAAACTGTTTATCAGCACAGTATTGTCTCTTTCTTTTTGAGTGCCCCACAGGAAGCACTATCTTATCTCCAAAACTCCACAGTGTATCTGACTGTTTGTACAGCATGCTACATGAAGAATCTGAATTTGCTTCCTCCAGCGATGAGCTTATACACTGAAGTACGATGAACATGGAGTGTGTTTGCTTGAATAGCTGCTAAAGATATTAATAGTCTCAAAAAACATCCTGGAAATTCTTTTCAGTCCATTCTTAGTACTCGTTGACCTCAAACTGGCAAGCACATGAAAAAATGTTGGGAGGGGAAGCACGGATTAATACAAGAAAATAGAAACCACATGATGGAGGAAAGAAAGATCAACAAGGCAGTATTACTGAAACAGAGGGCTCCTTCTCACTTCTCATCCCACCTCCTGCCCTCCTCAGCATTTTTGATGAGGAATCTCTCTTTTCTAATTGTTGTTCTTCTTTCTCATTCCTGTAAAAGGTCAAGTCTATAGCTTGTCTCTCTCCAAATAATGCAGCAGAAATGTCATTTTTACTACTATTAATTATTGTTGCTGTTACTAAAAGGAAGGCCTGCATAGGGGTGTGTGTTGGGCACCATGAATAGCTCTTGGAGTACAACAGGAGCTGTAACTGGGTTTGTTCAGCTATTAGCAACTTCCTACATGTTTCTTTGTGGCCTTTAAAGCCCCCTCTTTTCTCAAATATGCAGTACCAAAGCATTCACGAGCTGCAGAGCAGCTTGGCTACACCACATCTGAGAGTCTTCATTCTCTCTGGATCTCTTTGTAGTGAGCAGCTGGTGATACCTTCCTTGACAGCTGTTTCTCTGCCCATGGTCCCCAGACTCTTGGGGGTCTGCAGATCACTGCCAAAAAAAATCAAGAAAAGTTACTGTCGAAAGCCAATCTACATGTTATATGACTGTATACTTGCATAGATTCTCTTCTTATTAAATGTTCTCTTGAAAAGAACATTGAAATATTTTTGGAGGCCCATACATTGGAAACCACTGCGTGGAATATTTTGTATGTAGAGATGCTGTCACTTGCTGAATGCTCTCAGCTCCTACTGTCATTTGAAGCTGCTGACTGAGGAACTATTTAGATACCTGTTCAAGGCAGAAGTATCTGATCATTTGTGCTGTTCTGACATCTCTCATCCCCTCCATTTTGCTGTGTCAGACAGCTTGAGGGGAGACTTGGGGTCGCCTTGACATCTTGAAGAACTGGGCCTAAAGGGAGGCACATTGCATCTAATCCCATCAATAGACTCTGCAGCATTGTTTTGCTTTATGAATGCTGCACATTTGTACTATAATTGAACAGTAATGATAGCTTAACTAATAAAGAGGGGATTCCAAAACACTTTTTTTTTTTTACAACTCAGCCTTTAATTCTTATATGGCTTGCTGTCAAATATTTGAAAGCCAAAGATTATTGTTTGTCTGCTATTATAAATTGCATGCTAGAAGTCTAATATACGTTTTGCTCCATGTGTACCACAGAACTAATAGTACTACAGAAAAATTGCTTTTGAAAGTTCTCATGCACTGTACAACTGTGGGGAATTTGTTGTCCATGACCATAAAGCAGGTAGAAATAACTGAGCATTCATTTAGATGCAGTCTTCTGGCTGTGCAATAGAGAGGCAAGTATAGCCCTTATCTTATGGAAGAATGGGCAGCTGAGCTACTGCCACCACATTACATGACATATACATGCAACGCTTGCCAAGAAGTGATAAAACTCCTCAGCCCTCCGTGCAACCCTCATTTCTTTTCAGTACTGCTGTCTTTTATTAGTGAATAGATCCAACTAGCATTAGTAATTCCCTCCTAGTACTCTGTTGGTGCATCTTTAAACAAACAATGGAGCTCTTACTGACCTCAGCTTATCGCAATTTCCTTCTTGCTGTTAGATTTACGAGTTGGCTGATGCAGAAGGACAGTAATGGCAGTTTTGATACTGCACTTTGTTCCTCACATATTTCAATAGTTGCACACTTGATAGTATGTTGCTTAAAAGATGTATGACTCTTACAGTTTGAGAAACACCTTTTATCATGTATTATCTTCATTATTCCCCTTCAGGGAAACACAACAAACACACCCTGCCACCTCTTCCATCTCGTCTTCAGCATTTGATAGTAATGCATGTGTCATTACTGTGATTGCTTTTGTTACCAATGTGTAGCAGTACATAGTCAGTGTACTTTTATATGTTCTTGACCGACAAGGAAGCTTTATCATAACTATACTGTTTGTTTTCTCATGTGGCCCAAAGATGAACCTCCTAGGGTGTTCACTGATCAGTACTGACAGACTGGTCTTTCTGGAAAAATATTGCTTTGAGCTCACTTACTTAAAAACAAGGCAATGAAATAGAATAGCCAATGGAAAAGGTACCCATTTAGGTTAAATTTCATGATTCTTTTTTCCATAATCCAATTTACTTCTTACACTGTCTTAAACAAGTGATAATAAGACAACTTCTTGTCTTCTGCTGACCTACGTTTTAGCAGAAAGCCTTAGGGATGGTCTTTATAATAAATTCTTGCTCATTCATATATTTTTTAATATATCAAACAAACTAACTAAAAAACAACTGGTCCAGACCAGAGGTGATCCCAAGAGCAAAAGAAATGATAGAGAAAGATGTTCTAAAGGGCCCATACTCAGACATTTGACATAGTCGTGGACTAAGTTTGTGTTAAAAAAGAGACCTCAAATATCATCTAGTTCCAACTCCACTGCTACGGGCAGTGACAGCTTACTAGGCTGCTGGAAGCTCCATCCAACCTAGGGATTGGGAATTGGCTCCATCCAATTCCAGGGATAGGGCATCCACAATACCTCTGGGCATTCTTCTTTACGCCATAAAAAGTTTGAAGGATGCAATTTCAAAAAAAAAAAAAAAACCCTCTGCATGTCTAAGCAATTAAAATTGCTTCTATTTATATAGATCTCTTGCTTCTTCATCTCTAAATCTGTTACCTTCATTCCTTTGCTTTTCTTGCTACGCATGTAAAACTTACACATAGCTGGCAACTTATTTTTATTGAATCTTGGGTCCTGAAATAAGATTTGGACAATGTTTACAGCAGGGAAATCCAAAAGGACTTTGCTGGCTTCACTGGGCCAATTGAGATTAAAAATCTTCAAGTACATTGTATGCAAATGCAGAGCCACATGCTAATGTGTAGAGAAAGGATTGTCTTAGCATCCCACCTTCTACGACTTCTGAAGATAGAAAATATTTTAAACATTTAGACCCCCTTCAATTAGTTTCAGTTACAAAAGTGAATCACGTGTACATTGTAAATAAATGATAAAGCCAAGATTCAACAGAACTCTCTAAAGATGGCACTTCATATGTGTAAGCAGTACTACTGGATTTGGGGGATTTATTCCGTAAGTTTAATTTTGCTGTTCTTTGGGCAAGGAGATTCTACCTGCATCAGGGAGTTCAGCGCATGGCAGCTGTGTTAGATTTGTTTCTGTGTTGTTATGTGAACTGTGCAGACAACAAGTATGTACTTATCCAAATGCACATCTGCTCTGGAAAATATTTGAATTAACTGTATTGATTTCAAGAGACAATGTCAGGCAGCACACGAGTTTTCATAACAATAATATTCTGCTAACTCATGGTGAGGTTGTAAGATTCAGTTTTCCTTTCAAGTCGACTCTACAATCTCAACCTCCAGTTTCATTTGGTTTCTTCCTTTTTTCACTTGCTCTTATCAGTAAAGAGCATGGAGGCTAAATTTTGCTTGCATTGCATATTGCCATTGAGAACAATGAAACCCAAATGAGATGAACTGTTGAATCAGGGAGTTCTCCGAAAGTACATGTGTATCTGAGCAATGTGAGGGTTGTCTAAACACAAATAACATAAATATTTGATATATTTGACCTAATTCAATCGCAATAGCAATCTCTTAGATGACCTCGACCTTCAAGCAGAGGGGCCCAAACGTCTGTGTGGCTCTATGTAACCTTGTATGATGACTGGAGTACCAAAAATCATGGACATGTTTATGCCTGCAAATTGTATTTGGAGTTACACGTTCTTGTTTCTCTTTCTTATTTCAAATAATCTTCACGTGCAGAGTTTAAACTTCCAGTTCCTGTGAACCCCAGGCACCGAATTGGGGAAGGGGTCTGTAGGAGGCAATGCAACAGGGGTCCTTGCACTGGTAACAGTGAGGGAACAATGAACTCGGAGAACAAGAGAGCAGCAGTGACGTTTTGGACCAGCCTGGGAAAGGCAGCTTCTTTCATAAGCACTGCAGGACCTGGAGGAGGAGATGTGCCTCCATCCGAACTAACACTTGTCTGTACGCTAACGAGCTAGTGGTAATTATGGTGCTGTGAGAGAAGACCTTTCAATTGGAGAGGACAGGCAGTATGTTCCTGAAAGAAGGAGGTCAGTGAGGCTTTGACCTGAAATATCTCGCTGTCCCTTGTGTGGTGCACCAAGAGCTGCAGGTCGTGTCCAGGGCACACTGAAATCCCCTGTGCTGTTCATACGCTGCTTCAGTTACTCTGATTGCATGTTTGTAGAGTATTTAGAGCTGATTTCGTGCAATGACTGCTCACAATCTGTGCATGATGCTAACTCACTTTTTTTTTTTTTCCTTCTGGAATCTTCTAATTGTGCGTTCAAACTACTCTTTTCCCTGTAATATCCATATGAAGGCTTGTGGGAGGAATTGGCAATCACTCTGAAAAACACTGATGTTCAATTTAAACAGGTGTGAGGCAAACCCATCTAAAGAAATTATAAAGCTTAAAGGTATCTTCACTCCCCATTTGTGATTTATGTCATTCCGTGCGATGAAAAGACATTGTTGAGTCTTAACTGCCTTCAGGAATATTCTCCATTTGAAAATGCTTCAGAGATGACTGAGTGTTATTTAAGCAGAAGTTAAAGAGCAATAAATACCACCTTTTAGAAACTGCTGGAAAGACTGATACGAAAAAGTCTTGGTTTTTTTCAGACTGTAAACAAGAAGCAATAAATTAGCTGGAGTGATCTCAGCAATATGAAACAGATTACACTCTGCCAATCAGAGTAAGACTTGCTCTTGCCTGTGACTGGTCTTTGAAAGAACAGTTTTAGAAAAGACATAGTGCCCATGGGGAAAGCTATGTACTGCCTCTTAAAATACACACTGAGAGTTAATAGAGGCAGGAAATATGTAAGGTAAAAGTTCTGTGGTGGAGTAAATGGTCACAGAAAAGCTCTTATATTAATCAACACCTTTAAAAACTATTCATTTCTGACTGAATCAATACACCTTTAAAAACTATTCATTTCTGACTGAATCAATAGTGATATACCAAATAAGAAGCTTGAATTGAAGAAATATACAATGCTAGACAAGTTGTTAGCAGCAAATGTAATGGCCAAGGAAATTATTTAAACCATTCTAGCCAAGGAGACAGAATAATGAGACCTTTATTCTCACTAATGAAGGATGCAGAAGAAATGATCAAGTAATTGGTAGTTAGTAAACAAAGTTCTCTAAAAAGGAACTGCCAATAAAATAACACGCTTCTATTTTTGCTCATAGGAAGCATTGACAAATGATGAATTGGGTGACTCAAATCCATGAGATCTTACAAAGATAATAACAACTTTAATTGCTTTCTGTTATTTGAGGCCTTTTGTATAGCTCACGTTTTTGTAGCCAAAGGTCTTGAAGGTTACTCTAGAGAAGAAAGGAAAGAAGAAAAGAATAAAAAAGAGAATAAGCAGAGTTCTTCCTGTGAACCCTGGAACTGAGTCCTCAGGAAAGTCATCAAAAAATATGAAGCTTTTGTTTTAAAACTACAAACACTAGCAGCATGTATGGTACTTGAGCCAGCTGAAGGGAGCAGTGCTGATGGCAGGCCAGCCTACATGAATGACATACCATATGTTTGAATAGATAGGCAGCACAGTAACTATCCTAATTACTGCCTGTGCTGTGGAAGGCAAAAATCTGTGGTCTTGCCTCCTTTAACCATAGACATGCATGTATATAATTGTGTGCAACATATATAGCACATATATAGCATATATAGATGTATATAGTAGGTTGCTCTGAAAGTAATGCCTCCTGTTTATTTCTGTAGAAACTACAGAACTACAACAGATCTAAGGAGCACAATAACAGTTTTAAATGAGCAAATTCTCATCTACAAAGCACTGATAATAAAATAGTCTGGGGAAAACCATACTCACAGTCTGTCAGCACTGAGGACAAGAATTTCAGCAGACGGAGAAGAAGAAACTGAGTGTTGTAGACTGCAGGAGTGGAATGAAATCACCATCTTTTGGTAGGAGTGTTAGGATCTGAAAGACCTATTTTAAGTTTGTAGTGACAACTATGTTGACAACCTTCATCTTCATAAATTTTGAATGTTCTCCAGGTTTTTGAGTGAAATTTTTTCAAGATATAAAATTTTGGTTATAAAGAAAAAAAAATGTTTAAGTCCACTGCACTGGCTCACCTATAAGATAGGCACTGGTATGTGCTTGCTTCTTTGGCTGCTCACAATAGCCCAGCTTTTCCCCGCAGTGATGATGTCACATTTGTCCCCAAGACCTCCAGCATCACTGGAGAAGCCCATCTCCCAAGACATCCACACCATCACAGCATATTTCTGTACATGAGTCTGTCTCCATAGCACTTCAGCACTTGTCAGATTAGGGCAGGAGGGCAGAGGAGACACTTGGAGGAATCAGCTGTAGAGGGAAGGAGATACACAGGCTGATGTCGGTAGCAGACTGCATCCTGCTTGTTTGTTGCTTCTGCACCTGGCATTTCCCTGCAGGATCAGAATGACTGTGACTGTGGTGACTGCTGTGACATGTAGGAAGATCAGCAGGGCCCTCAGGCGAGTTTAGCCTCTAAAGCAGACAAAAATCAGAATGGATATGTGCTGCAAGGAGTGAAAAAATATTCAGCTTATGACGAATACTAGAACGAAAGTCTGCCTTAACATTTTTGGCTGTGTTGATTTTAATGCTTGATAGCTCCTGTTTTCCAGATGAGTTGAGCTACTTGTATAACTTTCTGTGCTCTGCACAGAAAAGGTACTTACAGCAAAGCAATTTAAAGTTTTCAAAGTTATTTGATATCTCTCGACACTTTACTTAATAACTGCTTCAAATGACCCAAGGGTGAAGTCACTATCAGCACTACTACAACAGCTATAATGGCACACTACTGTCACCTTAATGGCTTTATGTACTGCTAAGTTTAATGAAAAACGTGCCACTTCAGTGAGGCCAAAGATACCAGAAAATAGGGTTTGGGAAATAACAGAGCTGCTGTGGAAATGTCATCTCCTTGGTGGCTGAAGAAATTCATTTAATAAAGTTATAAAAATCCTCATAAATGTTCGACAGTTTTATGTAAATGCAATAAACCAAAGGCATAGGGAGAAGAAGTGAAACTCATTTTGCATTCATGATGCACATCAAAATTATAATGCAGATGAGGACAAAATGACCTATAAATGTTAAGCATGTGGTTTAATATAAGAAATGGCAGCAGTAGCCCTGCTGGGTGGAAAAGCACGGTGTTGTGACACGAAAGGCAGCACGGTGTGCACAGCACTGGGTCAAGTGCTGCAGGGGCAATATACAGTTCTCCTTCCTCCTAAGTAAGTGTTGTCTGTGTGGGTCTAATCAGCAAAAAATGAGGTGTATGTGTGACTGTAATTCTTGGAAGCTTAACATCAGTAAAAGCACGCTTACTTCTACTGAGTGCTCTTATTGCCTCAAGGCGTGAAGCTGACCCTGTGCTGAAAGCCAGCACAAGATCTTGATCTGTGATTCTGTGACCTTCTAGGACTGAAGATGCCTTCAGGGTGAAAGCTGCAGACTTCTTATCTTTGGCCTAATTAGAGTCCAAATGAGTGTGCAGATGGCATGTCCTCGCCCCATAAAAACAACAGGATGGAAAGCAATGAAGTGTCCCACAGCTGGACAGAGGGGTGGGTGATGCCCTTCAGCCATGCTGCCTACAGACCTGTGCACACCGAGTCCACCATAGCACGCCCAGGTCCCCAGCGTCAGCACTGAGTGTGGCTGCTGCTGTTCAGAATGTAAGTCTACAGCAGTCTGACTTCTGTCTGTAGTACAAGTCTAGGTACAGAGAATTTCCTAATGGAGAACCTCTACCATGGATTTTAATGTCAGAACGGGTCCCTGGGGACACTGAAGCAGGATGTGGAGGCTTGGAGTGGCTGACAGTATGGCAGCCCCTGCTTTCTGCTTTGCTGCTGGCGTATGGACAGCTGGACATACTCCTGAACTGCCTGTGAGCGACTTTGCAGCACTGGGTGAGTGTCTCCAAAAACCCCAGCAGCTCTGTAACTGGGGCTGCCCACATGTCACAGGCCTGCAACCAGTCTCCATTTATTAAAGCTCACTCTTCAGCACAGGAGGTGTTTGGGCTTTGCTATTTGCATAGTTTGCTTTCTCTCCCACTAGAGATCTTTGTCATTCCCATTATCACACATCATTTCTGAGCAATAATTCCTGAGTGTAAAACAGAGTAAAATTAGACCATAGCAGAACAGGTTAAAGGACGTCAAAGGAAGGGAAGAGGAACAGATTTGATGCTGTCACATCAACAAGCCTGCCAGACTTCCAGGTAAAGAGCTGGAGAGTGTGTTAGAATGACTCATTGTCATGGTTTTGACTCTGGGGAGATTTGCAGCTGGTTAGGTAAGTACACTGAGCAAAGAGGAAAATGTTGAATGAAGAAGAAATCTATGCCAAAGGCATACAGGCTTTGATAGCTCATTCCCATGCTGAAACTCAGACAAAGGGCTGCTAGGGAATTCTGTTCCTTAATGTCTAGAGCCTGTTTCAGATCATGTTCAATTAGATGTGCAGATTGCTACAAGCTCCAATATGCTTGTATTCTGCACAAGCACACCGGGGGAAAAAAAGAACAACAAAAAACTTGTCTTTAAAATATGATGGTAAAACAGATCATTGATGCTGTTCTTGAGCACATAGCAATTCTATATGAAATTAATTTATTCTTCAAAAGAGTGGTTAGGCACTGGAATGCGTTGTCCAGGGAAGTAGTTGAGTCACTGTCCCTGGATGTGTTCAAGAAACGTTTAGATGTCATACTAAGAGACATGGTTTTATGGGGAAATACTGGTAGTAGGTGGGCAGTTGAATGAGATGCGGTCATTTCCAACCCTGGTGATTCTATGATATGTTCCTTTAAGGCATGTAGCAAATAACATTCTAAATTCCAGTATCTCTCTTGCTAATGAGATTTCTAACCCTATTGACCATTGAACACAGGCTGATTTGACATGTTCGAGATTTCAGCAGAATTTACTTGTGGCCTGATGTCCAGGGTACCCTTTTGGGAAGTAAGAGATGTGAGATTGCACACCCAAAGTTAGGATGACCGTAGTCTTCAAGTTTCTCTGGTCGTGACATCACTGTATACACAGCTGTGCTCCCTTGTGGAAACACTTTTCCCATCAGGAGGCTGAGCCATGAGTACCCTCAGGGTACTCAGGTACCCTCATGTGTCCAGGACATGCTGGACATTCAGACAGTGCACCGTGTTCACTAACTATGGCCTCAGGGAGATCTTTGCCAGGGCGTTTTATATGTGAAAGCATCTTTGAGTGAGTAGAAAGCCCAAGGATGGGTCAGGATGGTCCATCATCACACCTTAATTTTCTTCTCATTGTCATTTTTTCTTATTTAGCGTCGTACTGTTTAATGTGGAGCAAGCAATTTCCTGTGTACTACATAAGCGGTAGGGATATGTGATTGGGTACGTGTGTCCGGACCAAATCCTCTGTCACTGTTTTCATAGAGCCCTGTGTACTATTGGAAGGCCACATGGCCCATGTCAAGGAAACAGGGTCCAGCTAATGCAGAGAAGCAGCATTGTGTTGTGTTCAGCAACGGGCTGAAACAAATGGGATATCTCACACTGATGTGGGTGTGCACAGCTCAATGCATATCCCAAACCCAACCAGTTAGGTGGGTGTTTGGAGCTCGGTCAGAGACTTCAGTCCCACCCACCACGTAGACATACCCACTTCCATTTCCTTGGATCACTCTTCTCTGACTCTGCATTCAACTCTTAGTGTTGCAAAGGCAGAGTTGAAGGGCACTGCATGCTTTCTATTATAGTTCATATGTGTCTCACTTAAGACAGAAAATACAAAGTATGTTGGAAAGCTTCCAGTCTATGCAAAAATATGTCACAAGGTATTAGTAATATATGAGTGGCTTTCCTTTAAAGGAGTTCTACTGGTAGAGAAATAAACAGTTTTTTTTTCTTCAATTCTTGGATTTTAATCACCTATCAATTAACCAGGAAACAGAATGTCAGCGTACCAGATGGTCTGATCATGAAATTATCATGGTGTTTTGTTTTGTTTTTTTTTTTTGTTTTGTTTTTTGTTTTGTTTTCAATTGTATTTCCTTATAGTTTGATTCATCTTCATCTCTGACCTAAAGCGGAAAATGCAAGAGTAATTGCTCGAAGTGAATATGGGTTTCTAGGTCAAACAGACCTTAGGGGCTGAAACTGCACATATGTATCTTATTTGTCCCAGCTGTTGAAGTCTGTTCTGTAACAATTATTTGTGTTCTGCTAGTGGCCATTAAGCAGGAAGATACTGAAGTGTAAGAAGTCCTGCAGAATTCATAGTCTACTTGTGGCTGACATGCAATAAGCTAATGACATGAGGAAGAAAGGTGGGAGGAACAGCAGGGATAACAAAAACAGGATTGCGTGGTTATACAGATGATGTATGTGGGTAGACTGTGGTTCTGAATCACATGTGGAAGGGACACCACAGAAATCCAAAGAGCTGACACAGCACTGCTCAGGAAGGCTCCTGTGAGAGCAGGGTCAGACACCCAGAGCAGGGACCTGGGGACACATCTCAAGAGAGCTGTACGAAGCTGGCCGTAGCTTCCCTGCTCTACATTGATGCCGTGAGAGACCTGGGAAGAAGGGAAGGCTTCCAAATCAAATAGTAGCTTTCCATGAAGTCTTTTTTGGGGCCACTACTGACATGAGAGGGAAAGGAGGCAGAGTAGTAAATGACCTGACATTTTTGGCTTGAGACTTGTGTTCCTGTTGCTGTGTTTATGGGCTGATGGTGTAACCTCAGTGTTGCCTTTGATGTGTACCAAGCTATTACCAATGATGTATGCAGTAACTCATTCAGTGGGGACTAGATACTAGGATAGGAACAGTTTTATCTGCCTGTGCTATAGTGTATGAAATGACTGCTGCCAATTCATACTTCTAATGTTTTCCTTGAAGAGTTTTGTCAACATTTGCCTACGTAATACTTGCATAAGGGTGGACTTATTTTGATGTATACAGGTTTTTGAAACCCTTATCAGGAAGTCTTATATCCTTACATAATCCTTCACTTCCATAGCAATCTTCATTACTGAAACTCTTTCACATAGGAGTTACAGCCAGTCATGGCCCATTAAGAGTAGAAGAAAGACAGAGCACCAGTCCCAAAGAGTTTTGTCAGACCAGGTTTTTTATGAAATGGTGTACAGAGATGTGTTATGAAACAAAGAGGAAGCAGAGGCGGGTCTTTGTAAAAACAGTACGTCTTTGACTTTTTTTTTTATCCCCAGAAAGCTTACATCATATTTCCTTGTAAAGTAATGTAGCATTTTAAGAAGTTTGGCAGAAATGCCCAAACTGGGGACACAATCAGATGGGGTTGGTACTGATCCATGAGTTTTCTCTCTCATTGGCAGCACACCCTTTAGTTTCTTTCTCTTTATTTGTCTGGGGGAAAACAGCGATTGTTTATTAGCACCTTCTCCATAATAAACCTTAAAACCCTTTTTTCTCTCTCAAAGAAGGAAATGGTGTGTGCAGATGAGCACAACACGACTGTTCATGTTTAGCCTTCTCTAGAATTTACTGCACTTCTGGCTGAGAGTGGGAGAAGCTGCTGCTCTTTGTCTTGCAAGTGAAGTGAGCACCTTGCATGCTTAGCAGACACTTTACATTTCTCATTTGCTTTCATTATTAAAAATAAATAGCAGCAAAACACCAGGGGCCAGACTGCCTCCTTACATTTCAGAATTCAAATATACAAATGTGGTTTCTTCTCACTTCGAAGGAAGCAAAAAGAAGTTATGAGGAATTCACTTATTTTGCAGCTTTTCCAAATACCTTAGATGGGAATTCAGATGTTATTTTTACACTCTTTAAAGACCTAAGGTAAACCCATCAGAATAACCTGTATAGGAGAGTTAAAAGTTAGCAAAAGCAGTGTCGTGCCTGATGGTCAGCACTGTGCCACCAGTACAGGCTGACCTACAGCTCCAGCTGTGGGCTGAGCCCCAGCCCATTACCAGGAGGTGCTTTCAATGCCCATGTTTAATTTCCATGCCTGAACTAACCCATCCACACACCAGACTAATTCCTGCTGTGCCTGACATTTCTGTTCTGAATGGGCTCCAGCGTTCATGTGCCAGTTGGGAAGATAACACAAATACACTTCAGCCCTGCAGGTCTGCTTCCTCTGAAGTTGTGTTAGCAGGGGGGAAAGCCAAAAGGGAACTCAAAGGCAGCCCCACTGTGCTGAAACACTGCTGGGGCCACTGAGAGTCACAGTGCTGGGGCTGAACACAGTTGGTTCGAATGAGTCTTATAACTGAATTACACCAGAAACTAAAATGGTTTGTTATCAACAAAAGTACACTAAAGTGCTGATCACTGCTCGTCTTTCTACATGAATTCATCTATGCAAGGGCTGCTCTCTGAGAGGCTTTGACTACAGTGTGAAATGACACCATTTTTAGCAGAGTTCTACAGCATTTGAAGAAACCGATGTTAATTGGTCACAGTGCATCTGGGCTGCTTCCAGCACCTGTAAGGAGTAGCCAGAAGCGAGGAGCGAAATGCCTGGAGTGCGGCATAGGCACAGTCCTGGTGCTGCCTGCACCAGGAGCAGGCATTTCATGGACTTGCACAATCACTCAAGTTCTCAGGTTGGAAAGGATCTCAAAGTTTATCTAGTTCCAAAACCCTGCTGTGGCCAGGGTTGTCAGACGCTAAGTCAGGAGCAGGTTTTCCACTCTCTCAGTGAAAAATTTCCCCTAGACATCTAAACTAATTATCCCTCCCTTTAGTTTAAAACCACCCCCCCTTGTCCTATCACTATCTGCCCATGTAAAAAGTTGTTTTTGGAGCTGATATGGAAGGGTTAGGGTCCTAGAGATGAGATTGCTTCAGGGCATTATTAATTATAAAAACTGAAATCTCTGGCATAGCAGGAGGTCAGAATAAAGTGCACTCTCTTGAGGGAAGGACATGATAATGCAGAACTTCTGAGTATCTCTCATCAGCCTCAGAAGGATTTAATTTTAAGATTGCCTGCAGTTAAACAACCAGCTTAAGAGGAGCTGCGCGGAGAGGGAAATATAGGCTGCTTTATTACTTAAACATCCAGACTGTTGCACATATTGTGAGGCTAATTGCAAATGCTGCTTCATTTTCTGGGTTCATTTTTGTATCATTAATGCACAAGATTAGAGGGTGAGCAATTATTTCCCATCCCTTGTTCCATATCTGCAGGCTGTGTTTCTGAACAAGCCTCTCCACCCCTCCAGCAGTTTGTGCATTTAGCTGGTGACTGTCAAGAGAACACTTGGTGCGAGGCAAGCGGTGTAAGTCCTGTTTGAGCTTTGAAATCCTTCTCTGAGGAAAGACTGCAAATGCTCTGGGCAGGGACTGAGCAGCAATATGTCTGCAAGGCTGCAGCACAGAGGGGCATCAGTTCTCCCAGGGCCTTCAGATATGAGAGAGACTGCCATCATCACAGTGCTCTTTCTTTCCTGTGCTCTAGTGGAAAGGAAAACAGGAATGGACAATGAAGATCAATGGGGCAAAAAATAGAGAGGCAGACTGAAAGGAGGGAGAGGCTGCAAGAGAATGACATGGGACGAAGACAACAAATAGGAATAGAATGGATTTGCATGCAGGAAGGAGAGGGATTGAAGCAATAGCATAGTGTGGAAAGGGAAGGGAAGGGAAGGGAAGGGAAGGGAAGGGAAGGGAAGGGAAGGGA
>NW_024884697.1:35963380-35985489 GCF_019232065.1 Centrocercus urophasianus | reverse complement strand
TAGGGAAGGGAAGGGAAGGGAAGGGAAGGGAAGGGAAGGGAAGGGAAGGGAAGGGAAGGGAAGGGAAGGGAAGGGAAGGGAAGGGAAGGGAAGGGAAGGGAAGGGAGAATATAAAAAATATGTGGATAACACCAGAAGTGGAAAATATCAGATGAAGTAAACAGACAATGAAACGGTTCATGAGGGAAAGAAGAAAAGAGAGAGCGAAGGGAACAGTGCGTATTGATAGCTGAGCTCTCAGAAAAATGCAAATGATGGTGTTTAAGAAATCTTCCTGTGTAGCTTGGAATTAGGATGCTTCTGGCTTTGCTGCAGGATTGAGAGTGAAAGCCAATCCTCTTTGATCTGCTCCAGTGGCGCAGAATGACTCTAAGGGAATGTATCAATTAAGAAAATATTGAAATTGCTAGTACAGCGTTTTACATATCTTAGGTCAGCCCAAAAGCAGGGTGCATTGGAATATAAATGAACCGTGATACTGGCTCTATAATAATCCACTGAGCTTTTTATGGTAAAGAGTAGGAAAAGGCAAGATTTTGACTGTTTTGTGGGTCTTAATGATGACCACTGTGTTAAAAAAGTGCCGTGCTTTGATTGCCAGGGCTCACACAGTAGCAGTAGCAGCACTTCACGAGTTTGGTAACCTCTTTCCTCATGAAAATGTATGTCAGACTCTAACCAGTTAATTTCTTTAGGGCACAAGCTAAAGACCAGAAACCACAGTGTGAAATGTCAGCTATCAGACAAGGTTGCTCACAGCAGGAAAGCTGCAATGTTTGCAGGCTGTCTTGCGTTATGATGACACAGACATTAAAGACAGCAGGGAGATGGGAGATGTAGAAAGGATTTTACTGGCCCAAACATTACTAGCACCTTCAGGCATGTAAGCTTCCACAAAGCCTCATCAAGCAGCAGTTCCTAGTTCTTGCAGAAGGTGCTGTGGCACCCTTGCACCCTTCTGTTCCATCTTACAGCTGGGAGAAACAGAGGGTGGGCCAAGCACTGAGAAATGCAGATGCCTAATGGTGGGCTCCTGTCCTCATACTTCTGTGCCGACAGAAGTGCTTCCCACTCCGTGCTGTTATTTACTTAAACAGGATCACTTCAAAAGGACTTTTAACAAGGTTTTAAAACAGAAAGTTCACCTTCTTTTCCCAAGTCCATGTAAGTCATGAATGATGATCGTTCATCAGATCCATCAGATCCATAGTTACCCTATCACCTGCCTTCACCAAGCAAGAACTCATTTCCTCTTCCTGCATCATCATCCTTTCATGAATAGGATCCCCACCTCTGGCATCTCTATGGGATATGTGGAGCATGTATAATACAGAACACTACATTTGTTGGGAGCAGAGAGGAAAGTAATGTTGAGAGTACTGCTCTAGCACTGCAGCCCATGATAGATATGCTGCTGCCTCCAGCCACATGCAAGCTTGCTTGCATTTTTACTGGCCTCAGAGAGGAAGATTTCATCAAATAGTTTGACTAATGTTTCCTTTGTCTCTAGTGCAAATATGAAAAGGAGGTGGGGAGCCATTTGTTCTTTTTTTAATTTATTTTTTATTTTTTATCACAACCAAGTAAGGACCGTAGCTATAAATTCTATCTTGTGTTTTTCATCTGATTCAAAAATGAATATAAAAAAACATCATGCACAGTAATATGCAGTAGTGTATTCTGATTTATTTTGCTGTTGAAATGAAATAGAGAAATGACACTCTCAGGGCAACGTGTTATCAGCGTTCAAGATTCCCAAGAGTAACTTATGTAAATCTCTGTTCAGTCAAAGTCAACAGTCTTGTAGAAGAGTCAAACAAGGGTAATTCCAGATGAATCAAGACACAGTAATATATGAGTATTCTGGCTGGAGAAACAGTCTGTCTTCCTTCCTGGTTGTGAGCATTGTGCTTTGGGCGTACAGAGATAGTTTAAAGGAAGGAAGGGATGTCTGGATAACCAGAAAAGCTGGGAAACAGTCCCAAAAAACTAAAAAAAAAAAAAAAAAAAAATAAAAAAGAAAAAAAGAACTTCATTTTGCTTTTAAGCTTTCATTTCTTTATTTTTAATGATATATTTTTCAATGAAATGACATTTTTTTTTCCAAAGATAAAAAAAAAACTTTTCTCAAAATCTGAAAATAAAAGAAGTTGAGGAGAGATTAGAGGGTCAATTATGTTCCTGTTTTACTTTTCCAAACCAAAACAATTTGATAAAAACAAAACCATTAAGTGCATGTGCATACACAAACTGTGGGTCTTGTGCAGGGAAGGGAAGAAGTTTCAATTAAAACTTCTCCCCAAGCCAACTGATGGTTTATAGATAGAAGGAGTGTTTGTATGCCTGACTGGAACTTGTGAAAGGGACTCATTAAGGTACAGGATGGAGACAGCGGAGGGAGGTTTCTCAATAGCTCATTGAGAGCAGTGACCCAACATGGGCCAGAGAAGGATGCAAACAAACAACAATAGAGGGTAGGATTAGGAACTTTTGGGCCATCTGTTTCCTGTAGGTGATTGCAAGAGCTGAGCAGCCCTGCTTGGAGTTAGCCACCTGTTACTCAGCATTGCAGAGGGCAGACAGTTTTCAGCATTGATTAGATAGCCAGGCATGTGGCTACCTACCACGAAGGCTGTCATGCTGCTGCACTGCCGTGGGGTGTTCATTTCAAAAAGGGGCTACCAACACCACCAGTGGTGCATCACGTTCCTGAATGAAATACTATCTGAAGAGAGGAGAAAGTAGAAGAGGGATCCCCTTCTCCTTTAGGAATTGTCACTGAAGATGCCATTTCCTTGTGCTTTGTCCAGGAGAGATGAAAACCCCAATCTAGACCCTGGTGTAGGGGAAGGAACTGCTCTGATCCTCCCCTTGTTGCAAGCAGAAAAGAAAAAAGAGGCATCATTATACACTGAATAAGTTTTCTGGCTTGCATCTGCACATTCATCCAGAGGGACTTTCATTCCTTTATTGTATTTATAGGTCCCCAGGCTTGGGAATATTGGCTTAAATGAGGCTAATGGTAACAGTTGAAGCTAAATCCCAACACCTGCTCTCATAAGCTGTAGCTGTCATCTCTGTTCAGCTGTTCTCCATCTTCCTTCACAACAGGCCTGTCTGTTGTAATCAACACAAATTCTCATTGGTTTAATTGGCCAGGTCCAGTCTCTCTAGCAAAAGCTCGAGGGTGGGGAATATTGCATCACTGACCACGGAGGCAGGGGAAAACCTTAAAATTTGACCATAATGTTTCATGCCACTGCACAATATTTGCTCTTTTATCTTCTATCTCATTTATTTATTTATTTTTAATGCAGGTGGAGGTGCAGCCAGAATCTCTTGAAGGAGGCTCCTGTAATACTTGACTTAAGCCTCTTGTATCAATAGGAGGGAATGACCTTTCAACAATGTCTCTTGTCTAGTTGCATTCTCATGGTCAATGAATCACACCACAAGCTTTGATCGACTGAGTGTGAAAATTACACCATAAGGTCGTCTGTCTCTTTGAAAAAGCAGCTGTTCCATTTTTTCTATCTAATTGAGTTTGTCCTGCTGAAAAGGACAGAGTTTCTTTTATATTTCAAAGTGATGAGTTCTTTGCATGATTTCAATGAATTCTGGGCAGGAGAGGGCCTGCTTCTGCTTATGGCTGCTTCATTCTCTAAGGAAATGTAGCAGGCTGTTTTCATTATCCATGAAATATATCTGACACCAGGCTGCTTAAGGGCATTCCTGCACCCCATGATGCGTGGCATTGAGAGTGCTCTGCAGTCAAGCTATTGCTGTCAAGAAGCCTGGACTGCTGCAGAGGCAGCATTTGGAGTCCCCTGGTGTAAAGAACACCTGTACAAGAGATAGTTATACTGTTTGTATTTTGCTGACTAAATGGGAAACCAGTGACTGGTTTTCGTGTTTCCTTGCAGTACCGTTCTGCGGAGAATGGAGGGGAAATGTAAATAGAATGAAATGTAAACAGAACGAAAACCAACCAAAATAAACATCCAAAAATCCAAAAGCTGCTTGAAAGTCCTCTCCTTCCTTGTGTGTTCAGCACAGCCTTGAGGATCCAGTTTATAGCAGGGAACAACAAGAGCTGAATCACAGCAACTTCTGACCGCCCTGGCTATACTGAGGCAAACCCATTGATACAAGTGAAGTCAAGGAGAGGTTAAGACTGTGACTCAAGCAGTTTTGAGATAGGGAAGCAAAACTCTTTCTTCTAAAGCAACAAAAGCAAAACAAGGTCAAATTCAGGAAATTTTTATTTATCCTGTTGAAGGACAACAAAACAGATTTAAGGAGAGCATTGGCTGCAGCTTCTTTAGGAAAGTGAATACTGTTTCCACTGAAGCTTACCATCCTCAGCTCCAATTACTCAGACACATGGTTTCAGCCAGGCAAAATGTGCAGACTACAAAGTGAACAGCCCCCATTGTACAAAACAGGAGTAAAGCTTTATGTCTGCACGCAAAGTAGTATGATGCCTGTCTAGAAGAAGTCCTGTTGTATTTCAGAGCAAAGAATTTCTTGGTCAATAATAGCCAACTATTCTGAGTAGCAGTATGGCTTAGTAGTGGGGGGACATGATGGAGAATGTTTAGGAGCCAGTCCTATTGTAAGAAGGGCAGACAGGTCCTTATGAAGGGTACATCTACACCATTCTGCCTCCTAAGAAGGCAGCATAGAGCCCAGTGTAGGTATAGACCTTGGGACATGAAGTGTTAGACCCTGTTTTATTACTGTCCTTAGCTTAGATCACTGGTGCTCAGATACAAAGGAAGTGTAAGGTTTTTTAAAGAAAGTGCATAAGCTACTAACCCCATCCTTATGCCTGTAGCCACACCATCGTTACTGAATTATTTAGAACCTTTTCATTGAAGGACTGATTGCTGTTATTGGATATTCTTTTACTAAAATAATCTGAACTCTGTTTCAAGTTCACTGCATTGTTTGATAGCCAATAAACTCTGATGCTCATTAATAGCCAAAACCAGCCTGAGTTTTACTGAAAGGTGCATTAGCTCACATCCTGTTGTTTGGCTCTATGATTGCAAAACTAAAATGACTGAACACAATGTGGCAACATACATGCTTTTGCAGCTTTGCTGCCAACTGTTCTTGGCATAAAATGAGTTGACTCATTTTGAAAATGGGCCTCTGTTACTTAAAACTGGGGCAGAATGCAAATGCTTGTCCTGCTGACCATCACTGACATCGTTACCGGTATTTTTTGTGGAAGAGTGATGCACGCTCTCAGAAAGGATCTACAAGGGTACATTCTGTTAAGCTGATATATTACAGTCAGATGAAATCACTCACCCGATAAATCTGTAGGTGAGTTTGTGAGAGTTTGTATTTAAAAAAACGTAGTGCAGACTACGAGTGTTTTGGGAGGTCTGTCTGTGTAAACAATGTCTGGGTTGAGCTTGTTTTTTCTGGCAAGACAAATGCTCTGTACCCATTCTGTTGGTTCCTTGGGGATGTACAATCCATTATCCTAACCTTGAAAATAACAGGTGTGAGGAGAGAGAAAGCATGTGAGGGAGAAGAAGGGCAGTTTATATGGGAAGAGGGATTACTAATAAAAGGTGCTGTCCTGAAAAGACTTGCTTTGGTCACTGGATACATTGCTTTTCATTTCTTTGTAATCTTAGCTAAGTTATACGATGTGAGAGAACAGATTTACATTTTCCCACCCGGTTTTATGCAAAGAGGATGGCAGCTATTCAGTTTTTGACTGATTTTCTTTCGTTATTTCATGTCACAAAAGCCTAAAAGTGTAAGATGATAACACAGAAGGTCTGTAATGGGACCTGCACTAAGTATTGGGTCTGAGATAGATACGGCATGCATTACCTCCCCATGCATAAACGTCATGCAAAATCTATTCAGGAGGCATACAGCATCCTTTTCTTTCATAGGAAAGCTAAGTTTCTTAATATATGTTATTACTCTATTTAATATTATCCTGAGTGAGAAGAAAGGAAGTCAGAAATGGCTATTTGTCATTATTCTGTGGCATCATTCTGCAGATGTTCAGCTAAATCATTCAAATGTTGAAAGAGATGTGGCCTTCACCATGACCAAATCTTCCTGTCACTGTCTGCAGTAGTAGTCGTAGAGAGTTTTCTGCTCCTATGAGAGATATTAAAAATAGAAGAAGAAGGGACCAGCTAAGGATCTGGATATAATTTAGATAAAATGAAAATTTGCTTATCACGCTAGTTCCTTCCTAGATTCAAGACAGTCTTTTGCCATATTCTGGAACCAGGATGACCTTGTAAATCTTTGCTGCTCTTCAGCTTCCTCCTTTCCTCCCTTTTCCCCCTGCTCCATCATACTATATGAGGAAGTTCTAGCCAAGCAGGGTCTTGGCACAAACTGTTCTTAACATACAAGGTCTGAGACCTGGAAGTGGCAAAGAGATGGGGCTCATCCCTCTGCCTGGAGTAATCATGTGCTGCAGGACCTCAGGTAAGGAGTGACAGCCTTTAAAGGCACTAGTTTCCTAGACAGATTTTGATAAGTGCTTCCTCACTCAGCTGGCAACAAAGGAGAGGTTGTTGGATGAGTGCCACACAGTCTGGGGCCTTACTCTGCCATTTATTACATGAAAACCTGTTGTTTGGGTCTTCTGAATTCAATTTTTGTGTATTGCAATGTTTTTGAAGACACACCTCTATTGTGGACCCTTCTGAACAGTGTCTGGGGGAGAATGGGACTCAGTAACTCAGGAGGATGCTTCCAGTGTCATGTCATGTGCAGAAAGTGATGAGGCAATAGACAAGGACAGGGATGGAGAATGAGAGAGAGGATCAAACACCAGAAGAGCATTGGATGATCTCTCTTGGTTATCTGTGCTTTTGTGGTGATTTACTGAAAGAAATACATCTAGTGAGGCTAAGCATATTGATGTTTAATACTTGGATGCCATTCTGCCTGAGATTTGGCAGGTGTAAGTTACACTGCTTGTTCAATAAAGAGTAAGGCCTTGAGCAGGGACATTCATACCACACGGCATCTTACACATGGCTGCGCAGCGTGAGCACAGTTATAAATTCCTGGGGAATTCTAATTCAGTGCAGAACCCAGGCTGCTTTTCGCCAGGGTTGCAGAAGTATCAGTCTCGGCCACCTCGGGAAGGCGAGTTCCCCTGTGTCACCCAACATCAGCCCTCCCAACATAAATGTGTGCCAGGTCTCCTGGAAGAGGCTTCCTGTGCTGCAGCTGAGTAACTCCCGACATGTGCAGAGTGCCCTGTGCTTGGCAAATATGTGGATGAAGTCATTCTCTCTGTGCAGATTTGGAGAGCACCAGTGCAGCTCATTGGATTGCTCAGAGGTGTTGACACTGCGACAACAGGTTAAGATTGATCACTGTAGCTGTTTGCTCCATCTTTTTTGAGGGAGATTTGTCCCCAAAACAGGGTAACAGGAAGGCTTATGAGTCAGCTCCTCAACCTCCAGAGCTCACAGCCCAGCATGTTATGGAAAGCTGCTGCTGACTTGGGGTCATGCTTTTAAGCCATACTGTAAACTACAGCTGCTTAAGAGCTGATTCACATCCCTTACATCTCTTTATGCTGAAGCCTTCAAGAATATATTTGATGTCCTTGCTCCATCTGCCATTGCTTGCAGGCCAACATGAAACCAGGAGTGGAGTTCAGCAGAGGCAGAAGAGGGTGCTCCACTTCACCATCCTTAGTGAAGACGTTTCTCTTGGCCAACACTTGTGACTGTCAATTGGATTGCTCTGTTATGACCTAAAGACTAGGCCTGATGGAAGGCCCTCGAAGTTCTGTGTGCTTTGAAGAAAACCTTTCTGTTAAGTAGAAATGTAACAAACGTTCACTCTATTCTTTGAAATTATAACCCAAGTCTTTATCTAGGCCTAGATGGATTGGTCTGTAGAAAAAAATGATCAGCTTGATTCTCTTCACAAGTTATAAAATCTGAGTTGTTATGTAGGTGCAGAGAACCAGATTCAACATTTTTTCTTCATTCTTTGTTATTGCAATGGTATTCAGAGACCTCATATGAAAAAGCCACCACATAAATACATAGTGAAAAACTCTCCATCTTGGAAAGTGCCCCACTTGACAGACAGTGAGAGAGGGGATGCTATCATTGAAATTCTGCAGAAAGGAGGAACTGAAACCTTCAGAGGAGGGAATTACATTCACCTCATGTGTGCTACTTAATTTAGGTTGTCAAAGAAACTCACTTTTTTTCTTGGCAATTAATTCTTGCTTGCAAGTTCTGACCAGAGTTGAAGATTGGTGTTTGTATCTCTCCACTGGCAGGGAAGAAGAGCCTGCCTGACTGGAATAGACTAGGGGTCAATTTTTAGGCAGCTAAAATAAAGTGAGAGCAAGTCCCACTCTTGGCACCAGAATATATTGGAAAAGGGAAGTCAGATGGTAGTCAACCAATGGTTTGTTGTCTAAGGACTAAAGACTTAGTAAAAGTTTATCCTGACTTTGCTGTCCTTCAGTTTCTCCAGTAATCTGAGTGACAGAATAGGCTGTGTATTGATTACTGTGTTGTGATGAAAGCCTAGAAAGGGTTATAACCATGCTGGTGAGATGAGTGCAGTTTCAAGAGATAGTGACAAATTGGAGAAATAGTCTTTAATATGTTGTTCTGTGAGGACATAGGCTTAGGAACAATCTGTTGCTGGATGGAAAAAAAAGTATGCAGGCACCAGTGGGAGGAGGTGCACACTGCACAAACTACAGTAAGTTCTATACCGATGTGGAAAATAAAAGCAATCATCAGATGAGGATGCTTAAATATTTGAGTTCTGTAATACAGAATAGCTAATACAGTTATTTTCCTTCACTTCTACTATATAGTTATTCACCTAGCTTTATTCCAGCTTCTCAGCTATAGTGCTGTGGTGGATGTCACCCTTAAAAGAAGGATGAAGGAAGCCTAAAGGAAAGTGACAAAGATGTCCCATAATATATGAAATATGAGAAAATTGGAAAGAACTAGGAGTGCATAGTCTGGAGTAGGAAAATCTGAAGGAGACAAGGAGACAGAGGGTGTAGTCTTCAAATGCATAAAAGCTCATCACAAAAAAGGTGGTGGTTAATTTCCTCCCCTCATGCATGTCCTGCCAGAGGTGAACAAGGAGCAAGGAAATTAAATTACAATAGAGGAAATACAGTGTTGATGTTCAGGCCACAAGGGCAGCAGAGCAGCAGAGTACCTCAAGAGGACAAAGTTCTTTAATCACTGGAATTTCTAATAACAAGGCCTTTTCATGTCTTTTTTCTCCAGTTCTGTGATCTCGCCCACTTTATTTTGAATTAGCACATCTGGTCAAGTGCCTGGAATAATTGTGAGAATGTCAATTTATTAGCAGCAGCAGCTCTTCTTGTTGCTCACTCCAACCAGATCTTATATCCCTACCCTCTCCACATCCACTTTTTTCCATAGTTGCTGGGAAGAGTGATTTGCCCCAGCTTACAGCCTGCATTTTCACTTAGAGTGGCTGAACAGCTGCTCATGCCATCCATGCGCACCCGCTGGTCTCCAATGGAGTCTTGCTGGCAATGTGCTCAGCACTAAGTGCCTCCAGCCTCTCTCTGCCATGGAGCTCAACTTCTCCAGAATAATTTCATCCCTTCAAACAAAATAAAAGCAGCTCTGGGTGTGGGGGCAGGGGGGTTGCTCTAATCTTTCTTTCCTCAATGTAAGCAGCATCTTTATGAGGACAGCGAAGTACTACCAGCTGGAGAATTAATATAGAAAATTTCCTTTTATGGAAGAAGCCTTTTTCTAACACTATCAAAGAGAAGCTTTTAAAGAACAGCACTAATTTGAAAAGCTTACTGTTTCCTTTTAGGCTGTGGATTCAATCTAAATAAAGCACTTCTTCCCATTGCAGCACAGACATTTTCAAGTGCACTGATGGTAACAGGGAGATTTTGGTTATCAGTGAATCTTTCTGTATTTTATTCACATAACAAAATAATGTTGTTGTTCAACATGAAACATCCCTATCAGACTGGAAGAACCTAATTCTCATCATAAAGGCCATATTTGACTGTGGATGGAAGAAAGAGGGAAAGGAGAAATGAGATGAGCTGTGTGACTGACTGTCCACAACTACACCGTGCAGCAGGGGCTGTGCAGGCAGCGGTACAATGCTACTGCAAGCAGGGGAGACCCCAACCCCCTTGGCTCCCTTCCCTTTGCATAATGTGTACATGATGAGTGCGTGCGAAGCTCCGGACAGACCTCCTGCTGTTCACAAATAACCACGTGGCTTACTATGTGCTTTTGCACTGATGTAGAAATCCTGTTTCAAGGCACTAATTAGACTGTAGTCTGGATTTTCATTCTGCTCAGCACAGGTGGTTAGCTTCTGTGGTTTTTCTTAAAGCATCCCAATGCTGAGCCATTTCAGCCTGCCATTTCCTTTTTGTATTTGCCACTTAGGCTGTCTTTTCAACAAATGTGTCTGATTTGGGACCTAGTGACAACTGTAGGAAGTGTTCTGCACCCAGAACTCCATCTGAACTCAGCTGTAGCTGCCTGGAGCAGAAATTGGGACTGCTCCATACAATCTGTCTCAGATCAGACTGGCCCTGTGTCCTCAACATCTTTTGTCTCTTCAGCCTTAGCTGCTGCTGTCATCTCCCTCATAGAAGACCTGAATTCAAGCAGATAAAATATTTCCTTTTGATTGTTCTGAATTTCTTGAAGACTGTTTCAAGACAATTTCTTGAAGACTGGCAATGTGGTGGTTGTAACTCCCTGCTCAGCCATAGCCTGATGTTTTAGACATCTTCTTTCAACTAAAGCAACACATTTCAGAGGATCACTTGAGCATTAGGGTTAGGCTCATTTAATTTGTGCTCAGTTTTCATTCTCCTAAGGAAAGTTTTTTGCCCTTTTTGTTTTATGTCAACAAACCATGAGCTTGTCAAATTCCTCTGCTTCACTGTAATTACAGCGTGGGCATGAGAAATGATCCAGAGAGTCAAAGGCAGAGATGTGGCTCCATAAACACATTTGTCAAACTGACCTCAAGCTGGCAAGCAGCATCAGTGCCAACAAATATTTAGCAGGTGCAAGCATGCCAGCCACTAGCGGTATGCCGTATGCTTCTTTAACAAGTAGATGGCTCTGTGTGCTGTTTTAGTATCTGTGGACAAATCCCATGTGCTTCTATTTATTTACCACAGCGCTTTGAATGATGCTATGCAGAGCGCATTTGACAGCCAGGCACCTCACAAACTCTTTTCCGTTTTTCACTTGTGCCCCACCTGCAGAGCTCGTGCTCTTTTCTTTTTCCAGGAATTGGAATCCGCTCAGGCTTCATGAAGCTGAACATGTGACTAACAGACAGACAACAAATGAACACGCAGTCCTAGCAGCCACAGCCGGTGCAGTTAGATCAGGGAGAAAAAAGACAGCAAAGGCTCAGGGTGAGAAATGTGTGAAGGACGAGCGGTTGCAGCAGTATCTCTTTTAATGTTTAGAAAAATCATTCAGAACTGTGAGACAGGGGATTGACTAATGGGCTGGAGAAAAAGGAAGAAAGAAAGAAAAAATAAACATATTCATATTAGATGTCAGCATCTTTATTTACAGAACTGCATTGCGTTTCACTGTTTTTTTTCAGTCTGGAATGAGGACAGAGGTGTATTAAAGCACGTGCACATGAAGTAGGAAGAGGGGTGTGGAGCCTGCAGAAGTCTGGCTTTGCTAACACTGGTAACTTGCTTGTCTTTGTGCCATCATAGAGGATTTCTGGTAACTATAAAGCAGGCTTGCTGCCATTGCGAGTGGGAAGGGCAGGAGAGCAAGGAAGCAAGTAGCAGGAGCCAGTCATGGAACCAATCAGATGTCTGCAGAGTGCTTCCCAGTAGTTTAATGCTCAGAATGAGGGAGGTTGACATTCAGTGAATGCTTTAACCTGGTGTAGGATGGCACTCCTGCTGAAAGAAGTCAGGCTTTCAGTTGTTGGCAGTGGCTGTTTCCTTTCTCACAGGCAGCCAGCAAGAAAAGAACAATGAAACAGAAGTGGAATACTTGGGAAACGTGAAAGCTACTTTCTTCAAAATCAAGATATCATTCTGACAAATTGGGAATGAGAAAAGTGCTTTCCCTGCATATATATCACCCAATACAAACAGAGCACAAAGCCTGGCTTTTCAAATTTTGTTTACATTTTCAATATAAATTTGTATGAAATAAGCTTCCGTTACAGTTTTCCAGTATAAAAAGAGTATAGACTGCTACACAGTCCTCTGCTCCTGGATCTAAAACAGGAGTCAGTGCTCCTTGCAGAAACAAGATGAAGGTCAGACTGAAGGAACGAGTGCAACAAACCAGCACAGGGTGGAAAAGCATAGCTCCTATGACTGCCTAATCCAGATCTCAGCAGGCAGGCAGCATCAGCTCCACACTGCCAGCCACATCTCGCCCACCTCCTCCCTCCTGCAGCAACAGCAGCAGCTCTGGCTACACGGAGTGGGATTTATTAGCAGCCCCACCCGAGCCCTGGTGGATCAATGTCAGCTGGAGAGCGTTGGTCACAGTCCATGAAGTGCATGAAAAGTAATTTAATCTGCTCACGGAGAGAAGCAGGGAACAAAGCTTTCCCTCCCATATGCAAAATCTTAGCAGCCACTGCAGCCAGGCTAAGCCAGGCCCAGCTCCCTGCCCAAATCACCCTGCCAGCAGGGAGCACGGCCGTGAGTCCTCCTGCCTGCTGTTTCCTGGGGGAACACCCCAGTGCTTGTGGCATGGCGAGCATGGCTGCTCACTGGGATGGGAGGTTTTCATACCCTGCCTCCACACAAACTGCAGGCTTTGGATCCCATCATTGTTACTGGCGTGGTTCTGTGAAGACTGGGGGCTTAATCCCACCTCAGTTAATCTTTTGTGAGCACCTAAGGAAGACATGGAAGACATTTGTGTTCAGCGTAATTAACGTCATCCGTGCTAGCAACTGCAGTGGATTAATTACTGTAATAAAGCTCCCCTACATGTTACTAATTTTAATATTAAGTAATCTCTAACTTCAAACTTGCAGACTGCGATGCTTGGAGCCTAGATCACGATTTTTAAACATACTGGTGCTCACCATTGGCATTTAGAAAGTGACTTTACACACTCACTATTTTCCTGCCCCACTCCTATTTCCTTCTCAGCACTTCTGGGACAAATGTGTTCCTCTATTCCTAAGACCCCTGAAATATCTGCTTCAGAAATGTGGTATGTGGAATATGGTGACTGTTTCACAGATGTGAAGCAGGACCTCCACATCAGCCATCAGATCTGACCAGATAAAATTCCTAACATCTGCTGCTTCAAGTCAGACACCTCTTTCTGTTATTCCAGCTGTTGCTGAGTGTGTGTATTGAACAGCAGCAATTAGTTAAACCTCGTCCTAACATTACTGGAGCTTGGTTTTTGGTTTGGTTTGGGGTTTTTTTGGCAACCGGAGAAATGTTTTTTTCAAGGAGAGATATTTTTCAAGCCTTAAAGATTTATTTGTAGCTGTGGTGTCAATACACCCTCTAATGGGCTTTTAGATTTTAGGCGAAAATACCAGAAACCAGTGTCTGCCAATAAGAATAACAGATTGCACAGCACCACTCCTCTCCCAAATTCCAAGTGTGCTAGAAATGAGTGGTGAATTCCCTCTTCTATGCTCAGGAAGAATGAATTATGGAAGGGCCAAGACTGTAAACAGGCTGCAGTAAATTAAGATAGAGAAACTCAAACCTTTTGCCCTGGAATCTGCTAGATAGCGCTGCTTATTCTTGGCTACTTTTAGCTGATGACTTTTTTCTTCAGCTACATCCAATTCCTACTGTCGTTTGCTGCTGCAACACATACACAGGGCTCATCCCAGCCATGCTGAGGCACTTTAATTCAGAGAACTGTGTATTGGTGTGCCTTTAAAGCAAGGCTTGCAGCAGGAACACAGCTCCCAGTGATGTCTCCCAGCTCTAACCCACTGTCACACCTCTGCCCAGTGCTTTTTGGGGCTGCAGATCTCTGCAGAGAGCACCTCATGGAGGTTTTGCTGGCTGGAACCTGTGGCCATAAAACTGTGCCTCTGATTTACAAGAACATGAAGATTTTTAATCAGGTCATTTTTTTCTTGTTAGTGTCTCCATCGAGAGAATGAGGCGTCATATTTTAATGGCCAATATATTCTGCTAATTGCAGCATTTCATTATTTTTCCTTGACCTTGTCAACAGCTAGCATTCTGGTTGTATATATACATTAAATGCATTAAAGTCCCTCTTTCTAATGATCGAAGCTGTCAAGCAGAGGTTGAATAGTCAGGCAATGACCCTGCAGAATAATGAAAAGATCAAAGCAGTGCCATGAACTTCCCCAGTTTGCAGAGTATATGAGGCATTCACTTGCTGATATTTCATTCCTGTGACAACAGCTGGAGGAAAGCGCCAGCCTCCTCTCTGCACGGAGACCTGCACAAATGGCAGAGGGGTCAGCGCCAGCGCTTGTCACTGCCGTCGTGGCAAACAAAAGCAGCCAGCAATAAATGGCACAGAAGCATAAGGTCGAAGGATATGGCCTTCCCTGCACTGTCAGGGAAAACAGCCATCTGACACGGGTTTGCTGCAGTCACTAACCTTGTGCCACTCTGCTTCGCTGTGTCTAGGTCCTCCCCTCCACTGTGGGGACCAGAAGCAATGAAAATTCCCCACAGGTCTCAATAACTGTTGTCTGTTTTTCTTTAAATAGCCCTTCTGTGACAGTGCCCTGTTTTGTGAAGTATTTGCAGGAGAATATTTTCTGGTGATGATGATTCTTCTTCCTCATCTCTCTCATTTTCCGTGGGTATTTTTTTCTTAACTCTGGAAAATCAGTGCCATTTTGATGAAGTGTGAAGTTGTAGTGGGTTGTTAATTATTTCTTCTTTGATCCTTTAGTCACTGCGGCTCATTATCTGCGTGGGAGAGGCAGTATTTTCTGCCTTGTGTAAGTTACTTAGGGGAAAAAAAACAAACAAGCAAATCTTGCATCTGTTATGCTTTTCCTTCCCAGTGTCTGGGATTCTAAATAACTATTAACACTCATTTTTTTCTGTGTTTTTTTCTATTACTAAGTACAAACAGGCAGATAAACACATAGACCAGTCTGTCGGGCTCACTTACTGCAGTCTCATTGAGCTAATTAAAAAAATTGAGCAATGCAATTATAATGTTAAGGTTATAATTTAGCCAGAATCTATAAATCAATGGGTTCAGATTACCCAGCCAGTAAATTCATCAAGCCTGTAATGAAATCAGTTGACAAAATTAATGCTGAAAGCAATTGGGTTGTACCAATTTTTCTTCAATGTTTGAGGTACAACTGGCTTCCTTTCCATATAATCCCGCCAGCAGCGACTGCCCATAGGTGCCCTAAGCCAAAACCATTAATATGCCTGGATAATCCAACAGGAAAAGCCCTGAGAAACACTCCCACCTGTTTCCTTAGACCCTTGTGCAGGGATGGTGTCTGGTGGACATTGCAGTGACATACATTTCAGCCTGTTCTGATTGCTCCCAGCTCAAGGCACACAGCCTTTTGTCCAATGTGTTGTACCACATGTCCTGTTCTTCAGTATGATCTGACTCACATTTTATATACAGTGACTACTCCTTTAGTCCTATCTATTCTTAGTTGGGTTTATTTTGGTTTTAACCATGATGCAGAAGGATATTTGCCTTGGGAGTGTCCTCCTTCCGTCCCATCATCACCACTCCTCGAACAGCTGCTGTCTAATCTCCCTGTTTTGTTTTTAAGCTCCTTTTGGGAGCACAGTGATATTATTTACCATCCTATCAACAAGGCAGCCACTGCCAATGGGAGGGGATGTGCTGTTTGGATTCAGAATGAGGATGAGCTTCACGAAGCCAAATGCAGGCTTGACAACGGCAAAAAATAGTTGCAGCCCAACATATGATTCAGGTTACTGCAAGGGGACACTTTGCTGATGAAAATGAGATATGAAAAATACTCTAGAAATAAAACTGAACTACATCCCCTGTTCATATAGGTGAACTTCTGGAGAGCTGTCTGCAACAGTTACTTTTTTAAAACAGGAGAATGCAAACTTTTGCACCTGAGGAGAATCATCACCAAGCACCAGCACATGCTGGGGACTGCCCAGCTGGAAAGCAGCTTTGCTGAGAAGACATTGTGTGGGAAGAGAGCACTGTTGCAAAAACTGTATAGACCAAATACACCCACTGACTGCCAACACCTCTATTTTGCAGAACTTATCCAGACAAGAACCATGTCAGAACTGGTGGTATTTTGCTGGAGTAACATCACTAAAGGCAGTTACTTTCCAGTCTGATACTAGGCTTTGCTCATAAAACCATTCTAGGCTGCTGTTGTCATTAGTTATTTTGACCTAGAGAAGTAGATTTCATGTAATCAAACCCCAGTGACTTCAACCACCTGAATACTAAATTGCTGATTTCAAGGACTTTGACTTTTTCAAACTGGAAGAACATAGGCACTTGGGTTTGTTCCACTTCCAATGCCTGATAGAGAAAGGGTGGTGGTAGGATCTGAAATGAAAATGTCATTTGCCCTTACCCAGCTGAAGAACACTAAGTGGCAGCGGTGACTGCCTTGTCGAGTTTTGCACTTGTGTGTCTTGTGGTTCCTCCCACTCTTTATCACAACTTTTTTTTTTTTTTTCAGAAGAAATTGCACTTAAGTATGAAAAAATAAGGTTTTAACAACAGGTACCACTCAGTTTTAGAAAGAGGGGGGAAGAGAACGAAGAAAAGGGAGAAAAACGGAAAGGGGAAGGGAAGGGAAGGGAAGGGAAGGGAAGGGAAGGGAAGGGAAGGAACAGTTTGTCTGATGTCTTTTTGAAGCAACAAAATAAGGATTTTAACACTCCTACTTAGGAACATATCTTACACATGGTGTCTGATGTTGCTACCAACTCAGGTGACATTTTTATAAACTAAAAGTGGGAATTTCCTGAGAAAGAAGAATATCTTGAACATCAGAAGTATATACATATTCTTAAATAAACAGGAGAATTAGCTAAGACAGATTCATGCTTGAAATTAGTGTAGAACTATGACAAAAAGATGTGGGAGCACTTTGAAACGACAGTCTAGAGGCCCTGCTGGGTCTTGGCTTGAATGTATTTTCACACATGTCAAAGCATATAAATGAAAGAATATCTGTCTGGTGTGTCTAAATTTGGGCAAAAATGTAAAATTGTCTATAGTATAGTCATTAAAGAGGAATATTTCTGTATTATTAATTAATATATTTATATAATTTTATTTATTTATTTATTCTTTTCTCTGTACTCTAACACCTTCATTATATCTTCAAAATAGAAGAGAAATCAAAAATGAATGTGTGTAGATGAAGTTTGCCAATGGATTTTTTTAGTCAATATAAACACCCAGAAGTCTGACTGCTTATCACGCTGCTAGATCTGGGAAAAGGGATGAAAAGCTCCACAAGTAATATTTTCCAGGCTCTTGAGCAGTGGGAAACTCCTGCCCATCGATGTCAAATTGCACGCTGAGTTTGCTATCCAAAATGCTGGATTAGATCCCAGAAGAGCAGGAGTAGCCAAGTGGCAAGTCTGAGGTCAGCTGTGCTGAGTGCAACCAGGGTTAGGGGTACAGCCCTCCTGCAACTGGAGGAGAGCTGAAATCCCTCTTTTGCAGCACATACAAAGCATTTGCCCTATTTTCTAGAAGCTCTATCAGTCAGAACACCCACATTAAAATGATTGAAGCATAACAGCAATACATTCTATACAGGGTTCTGCATTCTACTGTGTTTAGTTGCTTTAAGACAGCAAATATTCCCCCTTCTCCTCTGTCAGTGGTGATGTTCAGCGTTGGCTGCAGTGGTTGCTAATGGTGACTGCTGTAGCTTGAGATCAAGGCACCATAAGAGTGCTGCTGCTGCCTTGTGGCTTGCACTTCAGTAGCTGCTAACACTGAGCTCACTGAAATGTTTGTTTTTCTTCTCTTGTTCTATTAAGTGTGTCTTCTGGTTCATCTGTGTCCAGTGGAACAAAATAATGTTGTGACTTCAGGTGACTACAGAGCTTTCTATATCCTCCTCTGCATTTTTTCCAGGGTGATCTAAGAATGGGTAGGAACTCAAAATAACACAAAAAACAATAATTTTCTTAACTCAGGAAAAGATCAATGGTGGTGCTCCAGGGCAGTCCTTCTTCCAGGGGAACAGGAGCATTTTTTGGCCCTGGAACCAGTTCCCTCTTTGACCACTGCCCAATATCTAAACTGCTGTCAGACTAACATTTGTCAGATTGCTTTGGGCCCTTAAACAGATTCCAGAAGTATAAAGTAATATTGCCTCTATGCTATACATACAGAAGAGTGTAATGAAAGGAGATGAGTGCTGCATCCAGCAGCACAAATACCTTACTGTGCTGCACTTGTACATCCTCAGTTCTGTGTTCTTGGCTTTTCTGATTTTGTTTTGGGGTGGATGTCCAAACGCTATTGACAAGAAAAAGTCTCTCCTCACTTTGTTTTCACTCAAGGCTTGCTTTCACTCAGCCTTCCTTTCCCTGACACACGGGTACAGCTTGCTGCACACTGAGTGTGCAGAGACAGCAATGGTGTTAATGAGATGTGTTCTGTTTCACAGCCAAAGAACTAAAGCAGATGTGTTCTATTGACAGGAGAGATTGTTCTTACTTTGCATCAGAGACATTTACACCGGGGATTACAAAAGGTTTTAAGAGGGTTAGGTGCCTAAATCCCGTTGCTGCTTAAGTGGATGTAAGGGCCTTGCTGCCTCCAGCCCTCTTGCACAAAATGGTATGTGCACAAGTGAACCTCATTCATGTCACCAGCAACAACGTGACTTCAGAAACAGCAGCAGCACCTAAAACTGTGGGCTGGCTTCTTCCCGATCCACAGCCTTTCTGTTCCAGTGAGTTCTTCTGATGCACCCATCCTGATCATCTGTATTGCCTTTGCACCAATTCTTTCAACTTAGTTTTGCACTGTTGTGCATACACAGCATGTGGGTTTCTACGGCTGTGCAGGTTGGAAGCTGTCTGAGAGCTGCCTGCAGGCTCAGAGCCACAGGCATAGCCCAAAGCTACGTTTGCCCTAGTATGACCTGATTCTTAGCACAGCTTTTAATTGCATCTAGATGTGTGTAAATAGCAGATCTGCTGAAAAAGGCCTGGGAGTACTGGTGGATGGGAAGCTGGAATTGAGCCAGCAATGTGCCCTCGCAGCCTAGAAAGCAAATTGTATGTTGGGCTGCATCAAAAGAAGTGTGTCCAGCAGGTTGAGGAAGGTGATCTTGCCCTTCTACTCTGTGCTGGTGAGACTTCACGTGGAGCACTGCGTCTGGATGTGGCTCAGTACAAGAGAGGTGTGGATCTGTTGGAACACACTCAGAAAAAGGCCACAGAAAGGATCCAAGGGATGAAACACCACTCCTATGAGAACAGGATGAGAGAACTGGGGCTGTTCAGCCTGGAGAAGAGAAGGCTGTGAGGTGACCTGAGAGTGGCCTTTCAGTATCTAAAGGGGAGCAACAGGAAAGAAAGGCACAGAATCTTTAGCAGAGTCTGTGGTGATAGAACAAGGGGAAATGGTTTCAAGCTCAAAGAGGGCAGATTTAGGTTAGATATAAGGCAAAAATCTTTAACAGTGAGGGTGGTGAGGCACTGGAACAGGTTGCCTAGAGATGTGGTTGATGTCCTGTCCCTGGAGACTTTCAAGGTGAGGCTGACAACTCTGGGCAACTTCATCTAGCTGTGGTGTCCCTGTTCGTTGCAGGAGGGTTGGACTAGATGGCCCTCAGAAGTCCCTTTCAACTCTACGAATAAACTGAAAGATCAAAGTGACAATTTTCAGATGAATTCACATCAGCTGGCCAAGCCCAGTTGTTAGTCTGGTGTTGGCTGCCCCTTGCAGAGGTTAATTCCAGCAGCACAGCTCTCCTGCATGGGGAGGCTCTGACTGAGCACTCCAACTTCTGTACCCTATTCCCCTTCCCAAAAGCAGCAGGCTTTACTGAGACCACATTACAAACTGTCAGACTTTATACCATCCATGTTTTACAGTGGATTCTTGATCTCAGATGCAATGTTCTTGAGAAGGCAAACTGCAGCTTTAATAGAGCAGATCAATAACTGCACTGCTGCTTCATATTGTGCTGCTCATGTAATAATTAACTGCCTCACCTTGACTGCTTCCTGGTTCTTGTCCTGAGATAACCACACCTGAGATACAGGGAATGGTCCTGACTACCACCACTGGTGGAAAAATGAGGACACAATCTCCACCTCTCAGAGGGAAATTCTGCATTGACTGCAAATACTTTAGATCAGTTCCTAACATACTTGCTCTGCCTTTTATGTTTCATGTTGGTGGTTTTTTTTAAAATATTTTTGAAGCCTTTTTTAATACTTTTTACTGGAACAAATGCTTTGAAAGCTCAGTTAGTATTGATAGTATATTAGTCTTTTAGCTCTGCCCTTCTAACCTTTTAATTTTGCAGAGTTTTGCACCAGTTTTTCTAGAAGTATCTGCACCTCTTTCATATATGTGAAATTGGTGAGGCCTAAGATTTAGTTTGGTACAATGAGCTCAGTATTTCTGTGCAGATGTCTGCTCAGCTGATCTGGGGGCACTACATGCAGGCTCCCCAGTATCACCATTGTTTGTCCCAACCTCCAAGATCCTCTCAATCAGTGCAGAGGACCAGTATGGGATGCTAAGGCTGTCTCATTAGGATCAATGTGTAAATGCTGTGGAACAAAATGCAAGGGATGAAAAGTGTACTATCACAAGTCTACTAATCCCATGGTTTTTGGTGTTTTTTGTTTGTTTGTTTGTTTGGGTTTTTGTTTGGTTGGTTGGTTGCTTGTTTTCTTTTTTTTGCTTGCTGCTATTTGGAAAAATGAGTTGTAAAACATTTTAGCAATGCAGAAATACTGATTTTCTCTGTAGACACAACACTCAAAGCAACCAGCAGAACAGTGGCAATCATGCCTTCATGAGCCTAACAAATCACTGAGCAACCAGCTATCTGGTCAAAAGCCTTGGGAACACAATGAGGTTTTGAGAGTAATGGGCAGAGGGTCAGATTTAAGTGACATGAAAGTCAGTCATTACTCAAAATCTGTATACAAATGTTTGCATCAGAAATCACTTGCTTCTCCAAACACAGTGTCTGGCACAGTGTTTACACAATTAAATCCTATTTTTCACTTTTTGTGTTGAACAGAGGAAATGTGCTATTATGTATTTGTTTAGATATTTTGTAAATATACCTGAAGTTGTGTAGACAGCCAGTCTATGGAAACCACACCAGCCTTGCTCTGCTTCTTCCTTTATTTTGGTTGTGTTTTCCTATCTGTTATTTCTCACCTTAAGCTGAAATTGTCATCTGTGGGGCAGGTGACAGCCTTTAACAGCTACTGCCTTTTGTAGAGTGCTCCTACCATAGAGGAAACCTTTGGGGCTATTGTAGCACAATTATTTTACAAAAAATACACAAACAAGCAGTAATGTAGAGACTAAGGGTGCTTGGAAATTATTTTTCTCCCCATGAAGATAACTGTGGGAAGAAGCAGAAGAGTTTAGCTTTCCATAGCTGTCATGGGAGGGGGTACCCAATCTACTCCTTCTGTCACTCTTCTGCTGAAGAAGATCTTTCCAGGAGTTTTGGAGCCTTTCCCTTCCTGCACTTGAAGCAATGTGAGGTGAAAGATGTATAAATTATTACCAGCTAGATTCATCTTCCCTGGTTGAACAAGCTCAGAACTACCAGATTTGGATCACTGAACACAGCTGTGATTTGTTAAGGTGAGGTTGAGTTCATCTCTTTTGTATTGCTCAAGAAAAATCACATCTTTAGAGGACTGCGTTAGGAACCAAAGTAAATGCATGAGCGTCAAGGTTGCTGGGCTACTCAAATTAAATGCAGACGGTGTTAGACAGGCCTCACCATATGTCAAATTTGGGCTCAGAAATATTGCTTAGGGAACTGAAAGGAGGCTCCATAGAAATATTAGAAATATTAGAAATATTAGAAATATTAGAAATATTAGAAATATTAGAAATATTAGAAATATT
>NW_024884697.1:35939788-35963370 GCF_019232065.1 Centrocercus urophasianus | reverse complement strand
TTAGAAATATTAGAAATATTAGAAATATTAGAAATATTAGAAATATTTTCTTCTCTCCTCCAACTGTGATTTCTGGAGCTACTTCCTAGGACTCACCAAAATGAAAGCCTCTTTTAACTAGAAATATTCTTCATTTGCAACAGCTTTTGATTATTTTTTTTAATCTTCTTTTCTTGCAGCCATCCACAGCACCAAGTTGAAAGCCATCATCATTGAAGAGCAAGTTTAAACTCAGCACAACAAATCCAAACCTAAATAGCTTTCCTCATGGTGCTTGCCATGTATGAAATCTGGAAAGCCCTCTCCTCCCACCATTCCCTCCTGCAAGGTGGTCATGGCTGGTGGTGGGAAATGGAGCACGTGGGAAGCAAGGGGAAGTCAAACTATTCCAAACATTACATCACTGTAAGCAATACAGACCAAAAGGGTATAAGGTATAACAAGCAAGCATTCTCAGTCCAGCAAGGAAAGGTGATGCCTCCAGAAACTGTAATGGTGTATGGATGAATGACGGTGCTCTAGAGAACATGTGGCAAAGTAAAGAATATATGGGTGATATTTCTCTTGTTCTTTAGGCTGCGATGGTTGTTAGGCAATGCTGAGTTATTTTACTTATCTCTCACTTGAGGGAAGGAGCTACAGAAGCCACATATCAGTTATATGCAGACATGACCCCAGATTGGCCCCATTCATTTTTGCAGCAGCTCAAAAGTCATCAGTTTTAAAAATCAATAAGTAACGCTGAATTACGAATCGTTTTCTGCTGGAAGGTTTGAGAAATATTGATGTGACTGCTGAGCAGTTGTAACACAATATTAATGTAAGCTATGAATCTAATTAGAGATACATGCAGCAGAAAATTGATGAAGACAAGGTTAAAGTATTGCCCGCTGCCTTTCAGAAACAATCGAGTGATTTGCCTTAAATTTCAGATTTGATATTCTCAAAGTAGGCTAAAGAATACGGTTACAAAATAAACTAATAAGCCCAAAGCTATAAAGCTCTGTGCAAGCAGGTAATCCTTTGTTGCCTGCAAGGAAAAACATTTATATGATTAAATTTATTTTTTATTCTCTCTGGGTGACCTCCATGTTCTTCCGTCAATCGAATTTTTCATTCCTGCATTCAGACTCCTTCTTGTTCTCCAACTGTCTTTTATTTTTCTTTCAGTGCTGAGTGCATTTATGCTTTCCCCGTCTTTTAGTATCTCTGTCTTGATCACAAGTACGTCTAGCTCCTCCCATTTAAGTATAGGAGAGGAGCTCTTTGTTTAAAGCTTTTTGTAACAGATCAGCAAATGGCAAGTAATTGTTGCACTGGCTCCTTTCAGTGCTGGTGGACAGTGGGAGATGCTTTACTGGGAGGTACAATTACTGGCACGACTTAGCACGAGTCCCACCAGCTGTGACATGGCCCTGGTGCTGCTGAGAACAAAGATGTGAGCACGCACTGTACATCCCCCAGCCCATGAATACCTTAGGTTGTTACTGTAAATGGGATAGGAGGAAATTCGGTTATAAATGGAGACTTGTTTTCTTGCCATTGACCACAATAAACATATTTTTAATTCAGCACTGTAAGATGTCCAAGAAAAGTCTGTTTGTATCTTGAGCAGGGTGGACAGTGGGTGAAATTCAGCCCTGTGTTAAACACATTGAAGTCAATGGAGTTTCTTCTTCTCTGGGCTATCATTTCAGGCCAGTTGTCTTTTCCAGACCACTGCTTCATGGTAGGTGTGACACTGGCTTGGTGACCATCCATGTGCTGTTCTGCCAGACATGAGCAGCATCCACTACAGCACAGAGGGATGCTCCTGAGGCCCCCAGTGATATTTTCCCCACAGTATCCACACCCCACCAGGGCTCACCCACCTTTGAGAGCAGTTGGACCCAGGAGCTGCTAAAGATCACAGGGAGGTTCAGCTTGACATTAATGGAGCCACTAAGGTGACTTTTCTGTGGGCTTTTTTTTTTTTTTTTTAATTTCTCTCACCTTGTTTATTTCACTGCTGCAGCATGCAATATAAGTCAGGACATACATTATCTCCTTTCATAGCTGTGGAAGGAAGAAAGCCCACAGCTCTGGGTTTTCTGGTTCACGGGCAGTACATCTGGTATTTCACAGCTGGCAGCAGCTTGGGAGAGTGTGGAGCTTTGGACAGCTACACTGTATTGCAAGTCACTGCTGCAAATTATTTTAAAGAGGTAGACATGCAGTATTTCAAGTCCCATAGCTTATACAAATATCGCCAGAGAAAATACAGGGGAAAAATTAAACACTGATGTTGTGAGTACAGCTGTGCTTCTGCTTTGTTCTCTGGTTTATGTTTACCCAAAGTGTGATAAAATGTTTGAAAAATCTTGCCTTTGCAAATGAGGTTTCCACATGCTTTTCTCTAAGCCACGCAATGTGAAATGATCTTCCCTGCTCAGGCATGCAGTTTGGTGGGGCACTGCTGGGCTCATCACTCAGCTAGAAAATAGGAATGGTCTTTATTGCCATATTTAGTTGGCCATCCCTGGATAACATAAATCAGGGCAAGGCATGCTCCTCCATAATAAATGCTGGTGCTGCTGAACGATTGTCACCAAGCTCTCTGGGAGCTTCCCTTTTTTGTCTGAGGACTGGTCCTTCTCTCTCATTCTCTTCCTTTGCAAAGAGAGCAACCCCCCTTCTCCCCTCTCTTCACGTTACATGCAGGTAAATATCTCTTCATAGCACCATGAATCTGCGCATTGAGCTCAGCTTGTGCTCAAAACCTGACAAGTCCTGAGCCCCGGGTCAGCTGTTTCCCATACCAGCCATGGGTATAAGGCTGGAGCCACGGCTTCATTTGCGACTGCTCTGGGTCAACTTGGCAACTAGGGACAATCCTTCCAGGCATACATGTGCTATGTTGTACATGTCTTTGGCTGAGAGAGAGCATGTAGAAGTGAGAGGCAGCTGCTGTCTCAGAAAGATGTGCTGCACACTGCCTGCGAGTGCTGCACACTGGAGAGCAGCCCAGGCAGAATTAAACTCCAGGATTGCTGCCTGGATTTTCCAGCTCACATTTTTGAAATGGCAGAGGTGAAATGTGATGTGCTCTGTTTCGATCTCTGCAGCATTAAAACCTTTCATCTGCTTTTGTGGGCACTAGTTAGGCACAGCACACTCGTTTCAGTCCTTCTGCCCACCTCCAAGCACAGACTCACTCTGCTCTTGGTGCTGGTCCAGGTTCCTAGGGTTTATTTTGAAAGCACTACTGTGTGCTATCTCTTGTAAAAGCCTCTGCTTATCAGCTGCCGCACTTGTAGCGGTGCGGGACATCTGCAGGAATTAACACCATTGCACTGAAGCAGTGTGGGTGCTGTGCTGTGGCTCGCTGGGCTGCAGCAGATTGCATGTGAGTGGTGATGCTCTCCAGAGACACCAGCACACACCTATACCTCCGGTAACAGTGTCAGCACCTCTCCACAGAACTCAGATCATTTCACTTGCATCTGCTTTGGGATTTTATTACTACGTTTTCTCCCCAAAACAGCACCAAGACAAACAATGAAATGTCCTTTATAACGAGAAAAAAATGTCAGGCAATTAGTGTCCTAGGAGGGAAAATTTGATGCTGTTACTGCTTCTTTCTCGTTATGCTTACCAGATTAACTACAGCTGTGATTTAGTGAGAGGCTGTCTGCAGAGGGCACGCGGCAGTGAGCAGATGCAGAGTGCTGGTTGTAAATTTGGTTCTTTATTCACTTACTGAGATTGAGACCATGAAAGAGATTTCCCCCTGACTGTTACATGTTTGTTGATTGCATCCTGATATTTTCATATACTTCAGGCTGCAGTCACACTACCATGTATCTTTGGGTGAAAATCCCCCTCTTTCTTGGTCTTTTTCAATGATGTAATATGAAGGCTTCTTTTCCTGTAATGCTGTGTCATACACTGGGGGCAGAGAGGGATTTTCTTGTGCTTGTGCTTCTATGTGTGTCTTCTGAGTGTTTAGAAATCAAATTGGGTATGCATGCGCTACAAAAAGCTTTTATCAAAAATATGGTGAGATCAATGGAAATTCCCCTTTTTGGCAGAGCCAAGGCTTTCCGACTGCTGGAAAGTATGAGGCTGGCTGTAAGCAGACCTGTTTTTTCCAGCAGTCCATCGGGTGTGTGTTTCATTAAGGCTTAGGATCCCATGGTGCCTGCCTATTTCAAGAGGCTTTGCACCCCTTTAACATTTAAAGGCAGGGCAGGACCCACGTGTTTTTTGCGAGATTTGAGAACTGCTGGTGGGAAAGATTTCAGTGCGGGAAGCATTGAGAATCCCCAATGAGCAATTTGACTTTCCTTGTGCCAGTGCAGGGGAAGAGGATGGGGAACATCAGCAATGCAAGCCTGTGCATTGGTTTAGGTGGCTATTACTGCTACCTGAGCTTTGTGGGAAGGAAAGCGCTCCTGCAGACTCACAGGTGTGTTAGCCAAGAAGCCTCTGACCTCCTGCAAGCCTAATTTGCTTCTAGGTACCTTTCAGTGATGATCTCTATGATGCACAGCTTGACAGTCTGGTGTGCACAGCCTGCTTGGGATTGCTGTGGACCAGAGCGTGAGAATTATTCTAGGCTTGTGGCACTGCCTCTCTCAGCATCACCACTCTCTCCAACCAATGCTCTTACTTTGATGTTTCCTCTCACACCCTTCCTGCGTTTAGCAGGTACTTGGCTTCTATGGTAAGTTAAAGAAAGGAAAAATCATTTCCCATGCCTTAAAGATGCTGTCTGACAGGACTGTGATACAGCTGTCTGTCTCACTCAGGAAGGAGGAGCAGTCTTTCGGGACATCTCTTGTGCTTGCAGCTTGCTGTAACCTCTGTATTGCTCTGGGATTTACTACTGAAAATGAAGCTGATGGTTTTAGGCAATCAAGTTTACTACTGTCAAAAAAAAAAAAAAAAGATCTGTCTGCATGCTGTCAAAGCTCTAATATCAGACATAATGGCAGGAAAGGAAGGAAATGTGGACCTGTCCCCTTCTTTCCCCCTGTACTTCAGCACTGGTGAGATTGCACCTCAAGTGCTGTGTTCAGTTTTGGGCCCGTCCCTATAAGAAAGACATGGAGGCCCTGGAGCACATCCAGAGAAGGGCAGTGAAGCTGGTGAAGGGTCTGGAGCACAAGCCTTATGCAGAATGGCTGAGGAATTGTTTAGTCTGGGGAAGAGGAGGCTCAGGAAGTTGTGGTGAGGTGGGGTTGGCCTCTTCTGCCAGGTAGCAGCAACAAGGCAAGAGGTCATGGACTTAAGCTGTACTGAGAGAGGCTCAGAATGGATATGAGGAAGAATTTCTTAGAAAGAGTGATGAGAGCCCATTAGAACAGGCTGTCCAGGGAGGTGGTGGAGTCATCACTTCCCTGGAGGTGTTCAAGAAATGTGTGGATGTGGCACAGAGAGACAAGGCTCAATGGGTATAGTGGTGATAGGCTGATGGTTGGACTAGATGATCTTAGAAGTCTTTTCCAGCCTTAATGATTCCGTGATTTGAGCTCAGTGTGGGACTGTGGCCTGCAACAAATATCAGAGCTCTGCCCTTAAGCTCAGTGTTGTATCACCTGGGGGATCCCTGCACAAGCACCTCAAAATTGACATCAGCAGCCTCCCAGGGGGCATCCGGCTCTCATAGCTCTGCAGGCCAAGACAGGAGCTGAAGCACAGGAAGGAGTGGAGATGGATGTGGGGCCTATGGCAGGAGCCAGGGTGAAGGGGAAAGGGGTGGGCAGCCCACGACAGCAGGGCTCTCCCTGTGCTGAACTAAGCATGCTGTGGGTTCTGCTGGTGGGGTAACGTCAGCTCATTTGTAAGATCTGCTGACTGGGGATTCTGCGTGCACATATATATACATTCACAAATATATAGATAGCTTTTGGCTTCTGGGGTGGTTGTTTTTTCTCCCAAATAGCTGAACAGACAGAAAAGCCCAAACTACAAAGGGATATTTACACAGTCAGATGGGCCCGGTGATGCTCTCCTAATCATTAGCCTGGCACTCTGAATATTTCTGTGATATTTCCAGGCAGGAATCAGTTACATGTTGGGAAAGGGGAGTACTAGAGCAGGAGGAAAGACTATGAGAGGAGACAACACGATAGAGGGGAAAAAACAGAAGGAAAATATAAATGGTATTACCACCGTAGCTAACAGATTTATCACACCTGCTGGTAAATGTTTAAACACGAAAAGAGCCCACCGCCAAGGAGAGCCAATGCCTGTCAGGCTGGGACGTGGCTGGAACATGGAACTGGAAACAGGCAGTGTGAGGTGATTGTGCCAGACATCTGCCTTGTCCTCGCGCTCTGTGTCAGGCCATGCCACGTCACCCAACACAGCAGCATGTCCCCACCACATCCTTCCTCCCCAGTCACCCTTCTTATCCTGTCATCTGCATCACCTTCAGCAGCGAGCAGGTGATGCGTGGGCTTTTCATCCCACAGGAATTCCTTTCATCCCAGCTTTGGAAAAATAGCACACATCCTCAATTGAAGAAATATTGTACTTAAATAATTTCAAAAGAAAATTCCAAATTCCAGTCTCATTCCTCCTGTCCACGTGCTATCTACATCCTGCGTGAGTCATAAGCAGCACAAAAGGGCCCCTGTCTGATTTTCTTTGGCTCTGTCATAATAGAAGGTTAATGACAGTGAAAAACATAGAGCTAGAAATCCTGCTAGCTAATGTCATTTAAGCAGTTAGCACAGAAAAAAAGCAATGTACCTTCCCAAGCAAATGCAAATGAGCTTGATTAAAACCTCCTGCAGAAGGCTGGCGTATTTGTCAAGGCCAATGAAATCCAAAATACTGCCACAATACCTGCCTTATAAAAATGCATGTATTTCTTCAGCTGTGTGTATTTAGACCTTTTAGCAGTTCTAATGAGCTTTCAGAATGAAGCTACTACAGCAATCATCTTCTGTGTAACAAGCAACATTTAAATATTAAAAACGTAAATTAGCTAAGCTGGTTAATTACAATTTTCCAAATATTGCAAAAGTGCGAGTAAGACTATTAAGTGCTTTGAAATTCAGATATCAGTTCCTCCCACTCAGGGAACATCCAGTTCAGTAGAGAAGATGAAGTTACAGAACAGTCTCCTGAGCTAGCCAAAACAATATCTGCTTACTGGATCTAAAAGCCCTACATTTCAGCTGCCATTCAGAGATATCAAAATGACACAGAAGCCTAAAATCAGAATTTAACAGTTTATGGAAATGAAAATATCTTTCTTGCTGGCTCTCCGAGCCCCTACACAAGGATGCTGTGGCTTGAGGCATCACGGGCAGCCAGGCAGGAACTGGGTGGGTTGCAGCCCACCTCTGCAGATCGTGGAAAGCGTTTGCATTGAGTTAAAGCTCAGTCAGAAATGTACAGCAGACAGCAGTTGAGTTGCTGTAGCATCTGCCTCAGGTTCTTGTTAGAAATGAAACAAACGTAGCATCAGGAAAATGTCTGCAAAAGTCAATAGATGAGGGTGATCATCTCATTTTCTCTTTGATAATACAGACTTGGTTGGTACTCAAGCCCACGCTGTGATCCCATTTCCCTGAGCAGCCAGAATCTTCTTTAAAGTCAGGCTCTGAGCACGCTCCCAGAGTCCCAGCCAGGCCTCTGGACCCTTCTTTCTGCTCTTCTTACAGCAGCCTGCCATCGCCCACACCTCCATTTGCCAGCATAGATCTAGTCACAGAGTAAATGGCCTATCAGGAAGACCTACTTGATTACCATACAATTCTGCAAGTATAAAAGGGTTTCGTTTTGTTCGTTGCGGCTCACGGAAAAAGCTTTTCAGTGCCAGTTCTGCAGCAGTTACTTCAGCATTTCTGTTTCTAAGGCATCTCAAGATTTTGCATGTTGTATTTGTTTTCTTTTAAGTAATGGGCAATTTTCCATCTGTCACCTACTGTGGTTAAAACCCCACTGGCCCCTTCAGATCTCTCTAATGGGGAAAGAAAGTGGGAACCTCTTTCTGGAAGACATCATGTATTATGAACTATCAACACTTGGTGAGCAGTATCTTTTTTGGAAATGCCTTGTTGGCTCAATCTGGAGTCAAGTGTCTCAAAAATAAATGATTAAGTGAAAAGGTGTGCTTGATTCACTTTCAGCTGCTTGTGTCACTCAAGCATACTACAGGCCAGGACAAATTTTGTTGATAACATCTAAAAGAAAACATGTAATGCTTTGGAACAAACAACAGAGTAGCTACCCTTACAAGCCTGAGTAATCTTTCAACTGAAAGTTAGTCACTGCAACAATAAACTCTTAATTATATTATCTTTGTGTCTGTAGGTTTCAGAGTTGAAAAAACCTTGGTACATGGCATTGTGCATGGTGGAGGAGCCTGTCTTCCCATTACAGGTTATAAATTTATTGGAAATGGGAGAAGTCCCAAGGATGCCCCATCCCTGGAGGAGTTCAAGGCTGGGTTGAATGGGGCCCTGGGCAGCCTGATCCAGTGGGTGGCAAAGCCTGCCCATGGTAGGGGGTTGAGACTGGATAGGCTTTAAGGTCCCTTCCAACCCAAACCATTCTATGATTCTATGAAGTCAAGTGTCCTTTTCACAAGCAGGAAGATGATCCTTAACCATTTTAAAGAACAATCCTGTGCCAGACATGGGGACAAAGCAGTCCTCTCAAATCTTACTTAAACATTCCTCACTTCCACAGATCTTCTAGACAATACATTGTGAATACTTGAAAATTAACATATATATGACATTTTTTACTTTGCCTTTACGGTGACATGTCCTGATATATTTGCTATTATCATTTTTGGGTGCCTGAAAAGAGAATGTGTTGGTTGTAAAATACTGCTGTTGACTCAGTGGAGCAGCTTTAATTTCATGTCACGTAGAATGTGCTTGTTCTGGCCAGGAGAAGGGAATGCACAGTCTCCCAGCTGCAGAGGAGTGATTTTAAAGATTATCTTTGTGGTTACTTCAAACTGTGAGGCAAGAAGGATTGATACTGAAGTAAATTTAGTTCATATGGACTGAGGCCTGAAGGGAAACAATTGGGCCCTATAAAAGCAACAACTGTAAAAATGTTGTTGATTTCTCTGCAGATTTTATCAAATCTCTGCAGTCAGTTCTCTTTAAAAGAGTAACCTCAAGGATGCTCTCTGAGGTGACAGTGCTTCAGTGCCAAACTGCAGCAGCAAGGAGATATCAACATGATCTCCATGTGCAGGAACAATATCTGCATGAAAGTGTCTCCACTTAATGCCTAAATGAAGTCCTCAGAAAAATAACAAAAACACCTTCTTTGACCAAGGTGCCCAAATATTAGTATCCCCGTGATGTTCTTTGTGCCTTAAGTTTTACTGACAGGCATAAAACCAACAAACCCTTAAGTCTCATTCCCATCAGTGGGAGGGAGAAGTGCCACTTGGTGGCCCTACACAAGAAAATACCTTGCTGAGCAGAGCAGGTTAAAATAGTTGTGGTTCTCTCTTCCTTTCTCTCTCCTTTTACTGACTTGATTCTTATCTGTTATTAAACGATCTCTTTTTCTAGGACAAACAACTAAGTGGATCCACAACTAATTGCAGTATAATTCCTACTTGTCACTTCTGGCCAAGACCAAAATTGTGAGTTCACCCAAGATAACTCTGTTTCTTTACAGCCCTGTTAGATTAGATACTTACTGAACTTCTTTCTGTTTCTGTAGGAAAGCATTTCAAGTCAGGTCTGAAAATCATAAATCAACACAAGGTTCTGTGGGATAATTCATGTGTGGTTTTGAAGAGTGAGCACTTCACTTTCAAGTTCATTTCTTCTCCGAAGCAGTGGGAGGCACAGAAGGTGGTATATAGAGTACTGCTGGTTCAAAGGCAAGGTGCTTGCTGTAGTTGCATTTTTGCAGTAAAAGGGATGAATCTCTGCCCAGGATACATTTTTGCCTGGGGAAATTCCCTCCAAGCACATTCACGTGGCATTTCACTGCTGCAGCAAAGGATTTTGTCATTTCAGAAAGGTGACAGTGTGCAACCAGTAACAGCTTCATAATCAACAGACCTGATGAGCAGAGCACAAATTCCCCAAATGCTGTTTGTTACCAATTTTGTTTCCAGTAGCAGTTCTGGGTCAGCAACCTGCAGGGAGATCCTTCTCCTCAGCCTGGTTCATGTAGTTGTTCAGTTTCCCACTCCTCCCTGACTTCGGTGATCCCAGCAATCCAGGTGCTGTTCTGGAGGCTGGCTTTGAGATGGGCACACAGGGAGGAGGCAGGAAAAATATGACAATCAAACTGATTCTATAAAACAAAGTAAGGCAGGACACACCTGTCAGAACACTGCATTACAGTGTGCAATATACATTCAGCCTCAGTTGGCCATCAGAAGCAGGACAACAAGATTGGAAAAGAGCAAGACTTTTGTTTGCACGCTGAATAAGTAGTCACCAAATGTCACTGGGAGACAAGCACTGACTCCAACACTGTCTAGTTTAGACCCTTCTTTGGAGGAGCCACAGGCTGAAATCAGCTCTGAGTAGTCGCAGCACCACACTTCAGCTCTGCTCTCCCTCTGCTGGGACTTCTTCATTGTACAGTGGCAGCAGCAAGGGGATTAAATACTTGCAGATCACGTTCTGACATTGCTTCCCAACCCACAGCAGCACAGCACTCTTAGAGCACAGCACGAAGGAGAAAATACCTGCAGCAGCGTGTTAAAATCTGACACGTGCTGTTGGACCAGGCTGTTGACTGTGCTGTGTCAATGATGGGAAGTTCTGGAAAGAGGAAGAGAGGAGAAAAAAGATGTGAGGCTACATTTATTTATTTGTTTATTTTATAACCCAAGAGAAGAGTTGAAATTTGTAGTAGTAAATGGATCACTGAGGAGATAAATAAGATGCTGTGGAAACATACGATGAGTACAGAGAAAAAGGGAATTGGTCTTGCAGTAGATAAACTTGAGTAATGGGGTCACATACTGCAGGCTTTGTAGTCCAATTTAATTTCCTTCACACATCATTCCGTTGTGTAAAAGCCATCCTGTTATCACCACCTAAATTTCCTTCTACTTGGTTGCAGCCATTGATAGCTTTTACCTCATTACCATATGCTGCCCTTGGTCAGGAGATGTTCTTTGTGGGCAATATTACCCTGGTAACAAAATAAAACAACTGAAAAAGGAGGAGGACGTAACATTCAATGGGACTGTGTCAAAGATAATGCTTGATTTTTATTTTCTTGAGGACGATTTTCATTCTCAATGGTAAAGAATGAGAAGGTACCCTGCAGTGGGACTTGTTACACTGCATGATTTCCAAACAAACGTTCACAGAAGAAGCTATTTTTTCTAAGTACAGGAAACAAAAGCTTGACATTCCTGGTAACTTTTCATTTCTTCCCAAGCATCTTGGCATGAAAAGGAATAAAAAACCAAGACTGACAACAATTCCTGTCACTACATAAAACAGCAATTTAAAGCCAGATTTTTATTTCTTTTTTTAGTTGTGAATACTTGGTTTTATTGTGTTACAGTGTGAGGAATGTTTATATTGGTAGCAGTTTTACACTGAAGAAAAAATATTACTTCAGTTATAGCCCAGGTAGTAAGTGAAAGCTGAATCTGCCCATGCTTGGGTAAGCATCAAATATCTTCCAATATGAAATAACATGTCTTACAGTTCTAAGACAGCAAGCTTTTTAAAACATAAGCAGAGGCAGTGAGTTGGCAATGTCCTTTTAAGCAACCTTCAGAACAGAGCTCAGCATTTGTGGAAGTCCATTTAAACTCCTGGAAGGATGTGGGTGATGGGGAGAACAGGCAGAGGGACAGATAATAAAAAATAGCACCTGCTTTTAATAAAGGACAGTACCAAAGGAGAATGTGAGAGGAGAAAAAAAAAATAAAAAGAAAGAAAAAAGAAAGAATGGAGAACCGTTGCAGTTCTAGAAGGATACCAGTCACTTTGTTTGGCTTGTCCTGCTGCTCTCTCTGCTAATTGAGCCACGGAGGTGTTACAGCATTCTCCAAGGAGTGTAACTGGGCATGGGAAAAATAGAGGATGAAAGAAAGCACTTTGATTTCCGTGTGTGAATTTTGTTGGTTTTTGTTTGTTAGTTACTTTCTTTGTTTGTGTGGCGGTTTTTTTGTGTGTGCGGCTTTTTTTTTTTTTTAAGCTGAAATAAATAGAACACTTCCTAGCATTTTCAAGTCATGAGCAGATACGTATCCGGAGTGTTCATGACCCTCTATCACGTGCAGGCCAGCAGTTGAAAGTGGCTGTCTGCTCAGAGCAACACAGCCATCCTGAGGGCATAAAATGAGCAGTGTCTCCAGGCATCCCTCCTCCTGACCCTCACCAGGCAGCCCTTCTCCAGGGACTGAGCTCAGAACTGGTGGGGAGGGAGGTTTGCACAATTGAACGACTGTGTCATGGATAAGAAGAAATCTGCACTGTAATGCAGCTTTACAGCTATTTAAGAATAGGAGTCACTTACATACTGACCACTCAGTTGTTGGATTTCCATGGATGACAGCAAAAAGGAATCGGGAGTGGAATTACATAGGTGTTAAGAAGGGCTGGCAAAAAGAAGGGGAGGGCATGTGTATTTACTAGCTCAGCTCTGCAGGGAACAAGGAGCATAAGAAGTGGTGCTTGAAAGCGAGAGACAGGCTCAGTGTGTGCACTTGTCTCCTCTGCCCTCAGCCAGGGTTGTTCCCCACAGTGGGTGCTCAGGTGTTGCGCTCAGCCTCGCTATATACCTCAGGGACTGCAGCCTGCTGTGTCCTGCTGAGCTCATCCTTTCTCTTTGTGTATTGAAACAGGGCCTGATACGGGTAGTTGCAAATCCTGAATGAAATGCTCTTGCTGCAGGCTGGCCTAGAGCAGGCAGTGCCAGCAACACGAGGAAGGTGCAGGAGCCTTGACCTCTGGCAGCCGTCAGACACAAATCCTGGTCCTGCCATAGCCCAGTGTTTCCAGCCAAGCTCGTCTTGGCTTCTGTCACCCTGAGACAGGACTAGAAGTTGAATTTATGCCACTCGAATCTACTCTTCATCTTGGGATCAGCTGGAGATGGCCTCAACCTGTGTGCTTCAGTAAAGAAGACCTTCAAACAGCCCTGTAAATGCTGTGCCACAAAGAGCAGCCCGTGCTGGCCATGTACCTTATCTTTCCATGCTGGAGCAAGACAAGGATGAGCTTTTCACAGAAGCTCAAGACTAAATGTGTTTTTTTTTCCCCTAACAACCAGTACTTTAAAATACAGAGCAAAATGATGGGGTAGGGGTGTGCAGGAAAGGTGGTCTGTGAAGACGTGTGTTGTCTGCCTGCAGAGAGAAGAAAAGCTTTGCTCCATTAGTCATCCCCTAATGAAGCACATGGCCTCCAGATGCTTCCAGGATGTTGTGATCTCATTGGAATGGCAAGGTGGGCTTCTCAAAAGATAATGGGATCAGCTAAAGCTTTTACAGCAGCAGCAGATGAAAAAGTTTGGTCCTAGAGCAGCTTGCCCAGCAATGCCAGTACCATGCATGTATAGCTCAGTGGTAGGAGAGAGCCAAGAGCACAGCAGCTCACCAGATCACAGCGCACCAGTGCCACCTCAATAGGATGCTCATTGCCCCTAACACCAACCAGCCTTTCTGCTCACTGCGTCAGCCAAGCAGAGAAAGAAATGTCTGAACATCAGCACAGCTGCTTGGTAGCCTGATAGAGTAACTGCAGCCGCCAAGGCTCACTCACCCCATGCTGCAAGACCTCCAGCTGGTAGGGCACCAGGCTGCAAGTCTCCAGGCATCCCCACTTTGGGGATCGGGGGCATTGGTGGTTGCTGACATGCTGTGGAATAGAGAGGGTCACATCAGGCTTACTGGGGCACCTCACATGGGATTTGGCAGGTTGCTGCAGTTTGCATCAGTGTGGAAATGCTGTGTGAGTCTGCATTAAGCTGAGTTCACCCCGACATGCACAATTACGGCATCCAGAAGCAAATTATAAGTTTAAAACTGTTCTTTACAGTTTGGAAGCTCAAATTATAGGGCCAGGAAAACAGTGCCATAAGGATGAGGAGTAACTAGAAGAAAGTAATTATTAATAAGCTTATACATTCTCATTTGCTGCATTCACATTGAAAGAATTTGTTTCCATGAAAACTAAGTAAGCAGTAACATCCCTTGAGGGGCAGAGCAATGCAGTGTTTTTATGCTTTAACATCCTAGCCAGCGATTGCTAGAAACTTCTTGTTGATGAAGCATTCCCACTGACTGGAATTGATCCTTTGCAGAACTAAACCTCATCCAGACAAATAATACTATCTGATAATAAGATATAGTTCAGTGACAACAAGTCTGCAGTTAAACGGTAGAGAAACAGGGATAGAAAAGACCCCTGAACAAAGAGCCTGTGCTTGTGCCTGCGACAGAAAGATGATTCTTTTTTTTTTTTTCGGTGGAGCAGGTCTTAAAACTTTGTTATCTTCCGGAAGGTTGCCAGTGATGTACAGATTGGAGGAAAGGCAAATGAGCCATGAACAGTGCAGTGGCACACAGCAGCCTGCATCGCCTGGCGGTCTGGTTGCTGTTAAACAGTATGGGTGTAGTGCAGCCAAGTTCAAATCCAGACATCCAAGGAGATGGGGCTCTGAGCATCCTTTGGGAGAAAGACAGCCCTTCCTCCCAGGAAACTGTGGCAGATGGGAAAAGAGGTGGAGGCCCCACTGAACATGAGCAGTTAGCCCAGCCCTTCTGCCAAGTGATTAAAGGCAGGGGAATACTGAGTGGGAGTGAGCAGGATGTGTTACCTCTGTGTCTGGCCAAGTGAATCCATTTCTGGTGTCAGCAATTCAGAAAGGATATTGAGGAACTGGAGGGGATTCAAGGGAGAGCTACCAGGATGAGAAAAAAATGGAAAACGTGAGGAAGACCCAAGGAGGGGAGTCTGTTTATCTTATCAAAATCAGGATAATGCAGCCTATGGCTGCCTACAGATGAAACACAAATTTATTAGCAGATGATTCTTGATTCATCCATCAAGAAGAGTAGAAGACACTAATGCCTTAGAATAAAAATAAGGCACAAATATCTAACAATAGCATTAATCAACAATTAATTATTAATTAATTAATTAATTAATACTCATTAGTGATCAGAGTAGACTGCATTTTTTTCCTGCTGAGTGTTCTGTCAGGAGCTGATGTGGAAATCTGAGCTCTCTCACAGATCTGCCTTTGAACCTGGCTCCTTTTATAGCCCTTCTTTCTTATCTCTCTTCTCTGGAATCCTGTAACTCCTAATTCAGCATGGGGGAAAGAAAAATCATTTCAGTGACTTTAATGTCTACCAAATGCTTTCTGCATTCATCTTGCAGTGTTTTTGATTTCCTGAAATACAATTTTGGCTGATCTCTAGCTCTGTGTGCTAACACACAGATAATGTGTGAGGAGATGTCTCGCAGTCAGACTGCAATATGCAAAGCTTCATGGGAGCACTCCATAACATCACAACTATGGCAATAAATGATGGAGTCATGAATTGGCTTCTGTGTCCTGGGGGAGTTTCAGCTGAAATCCCACTCTTTAGAAATGAAAAAAAAAGAAACCAAAGTGGCCAGACCTTTTACCAAGAACTTGCAAAGCAGGGTTTGACAAAACAACTTGTTAAGCCCTATATATCACCCATAACCACATTTTATTGTATGCAGGAGTACATCATTTAAGAAAAAAAAAAAAAAAAAAAAAGTTTTTCATTGCTAGATCGTGTAATATTTCTACTTGTTAAGGACTTTGCTTCCTTTTCTTTCAGCAACCACTTTGTTACAACACTGTCAGTTCAAGGCAGACTTCAGAATCTATGCATGGTGTTGCAATGAGCCAAAGGAAAAGGCAGTGGTAGGCTGGAACCAGGAGAGAGCTGAGCAAAAAAGAGTGAGTGGGGATGCTGTGCTGGATGCTAGTTTGCTCACTGCAACACCAGTCCTTTGTGGATGAATTTCTGGGTTAGATCATTCAGTAGTGTTGGTGTATCATTGCCACTGTTTAAATGCTGTTGCTCGTACCAAAGAGTTTGTAATCTCATGGCATGTGGGTACATTATTTACATCAATGTTATTTTACAGTTTGATAATACGAACATATTACAGCAATAATATACAAGCAGCAATCTGAGTCCATTTTTAAGTAGATAAAGTTGCCAAATGCTGCATGCAAGATTTCTGGAAAGAACATTTTTATTAGGGTTAGTTAAAGATGCTCTGTTGGTTTAGGATGTCTATTTGGATATCTGATACAACTCAGTTTTTCACTCCTGCAGAGCAGGCAGAAGCACTCCCAGAGTCCATTTTTAAATAGTCTGCTATGCACAGCACTCATGAGTAACCCAGGTCAGGCTGATGAACTGGGGAGCTAAACTCAGACGAACACATTTTCTCCATGAATTTGGCCTGTCCAGGCACTTGTTAGATCAGGAAACTGTAATTTTTCAGCAAAAGTAGAGGAAGCAGAGAGGAGAATCCAATGAAAACAGTGTGGATTGTAGTCTGGATTTTGAGGGCACACAGAAAAGCATTGATATTTTCAGGGCTTTAGTGTCACTCTTTCAGTTCTGTCACCTCTGCTATTAAAGTCAAACTTTGTTTTTGGATTTATCATGTACAATCATGCTGATAACATAAGCCCTCTGGGTTTAAATTACAACAGTTTTAGGCACCAGTAAGCAACAGACAAATTCTACTGAAAAACCCTCAGACACATTTTCCACGCTTGCTTTAGAAACTGCCTCAAAGCCTTGGCTCAGAATAACATTTCTGTTCATCTAGGAAGTCCACAGCCTCATCTGATCAAAGCATGTGCTCCTCAAAATCAGACTGTGAGGAAAATTATTTCTCTTTGGTGTAGAGACAGTTGGGGGCTGAGTTTAAGTCTTCTGGTGGAAAAATACAAACCAAATTGTCTTCCTTAGGCCAGCAACAGGTCTATGCTTCTTGCTTCAGGTACAGATAGGTATGTATCATTTTGTTATTGCTTCCATTTTCTTATTTTCTTATTGTTATTCTTTGTTTTGTAAACGGTGTCTCACGTCTGAACAAAAGAAAAACCAAAACTATTACTGTCTAGTGAGGAAGAAAGCAGTTTGGAGATCAGCTAAACACATCTTCAGATGACTGGCCCATTGTAAATTTCAAGCACAACAACAAAAACAAACAGTTCTGTGCTCTCACAAATTCATAAGCAAGCTAGCTCATTAGTAAACTTATTCTAGTTCTAATTACTTAAACTTTTTTTTTTTTTTGAGTTTTTAAGTCTAAACTGAAGCTAGGCTTTGGATGAACAAGGGTACAATAGAGAATTAACTTTGCTCTTACCTACTTTTCCCTTGGAGACACCACCATTTACTGCAGAGGTAGTCAGGGGTGGCAAGTGTTTCTGTTGCTTTAGTGACCTGTCACCTCCAAAGACTTTTTAATATTTAATTTGGAGTTAGACACATACATGATAAAGGTAAGATTATTTCATCAGGGCTCCCATTCATTAAAACTTCCTCTACAAAACTGTGGAAAGGGTATTTGATGCTCCTTGGTGCTCCAGGTTAACAAGAACCAAAGGAAAGACCTGGCTGAACATCTGTGACTGCAAAGACACTGCTAAGTTCTTATTAAGAGGGTTATGTGTGATAAAAATGGACTGAGTTAGGAAGAACAGCTTTGCTCTGTTTTAGTGCTCATGTTGAAGGAACCTGAGGTCATTCACAAGCAGGCTTTATTTTTCCAGTAGTGACTCAAGACAAGAAAAGAGCTTTTTATTACTATGCAGTGATGGAAAAGGATGAAAGCACAATTCATAATATTCTGGAAACTGCATGATATCTTGGTGGCAGTTGTTTGGTCCAAACAAATTTATATAAGGATATCTGCTTTTTTTTTTTTTTTTTTTAAATGTTTATCTGAAGTTTAACATTTACAGGGAGGCTTTATATCCATGCATATATTTATCCAAAAACTGGACTTTAGAGTAAGAGATACAGGATCCCCCAGAGAACACATAATGAGTACCTCTGTTTGCTAGGACAAACAAATTCAGGTGTTGGCAATCAGCCCTAACATGATTCTTGGAGACTGGGTTTTAACCAATCCTGGCCCTGGAAAGGATACAGGTGTGCCATAGGGGAAGGAGCCTGGAATCCCTAGGGAGGTGGGTGCCCTCATTGAAGGAGGACAACACTGGTGGTTTTTTATTTTTTTTTCTGCAGCTGTGAGTTAGGTGGAGTTGCCACATTCCTTTGTTTGATGGAAATTAAGATATTATGAATGCATATACCCAGAATGCCAGTGCTCAGAATTACTTTCCTGACTGGCAAGGAGATTCAGCAGGTCATAGAGATAGGCATATGCTTTGTCATGGGCAGTTTCTGTAAAATACAAGGCAGGTTTTCATGTGAAAAAAAGAGAGGTTACAAATGCTGCTTGCCATCTGTTCTGCTCCTCACTTGGTTTCTACTCTGCCCCTGGGGTCCTGCATCTTCTCTGGGAGGAGCTGGTGTGGACCCTTGCTGCAGGCACAGTACTGTGCTACAGGGAATAGAGGCTGAGCTATTTCAGCCATCTTCCATGCACCGAATTTATAGATTTGCCAACATGATTTGTTTCTAGAGACAGGGGAATGGAAAGAGAAATAACCACAGCCTTTCAAGGAAGGAAGTACAGTGGGAATTCTGGTTTATCCCCAGGTCATTCATTAATATCGGCTGATGAGTCAGAAAAATGTGGCTGTCTGCTGACATGTAGTGTGCCTCAGTAACAAAACAGGTTCCTGTTGCAGCAGTTCACCACTGCTAATGCAGAGCCAAGCCCTCTGTCAGCTTCTGATGATTCCCACATCCAAATAAAGGGCTGCATTTTGCTTCCTGTTTGCTTTTCTGTTCTCTCAGTCCCCCAGCTGATACCTGCATGCAGGCTTACAGAAAAAACAGTTCTACTGAGTTCTGCAGAGTGCTGTATATAAACATACACATCAGTTAGGATACTAGATCATGTTGCATTGAATATATTTAATAAAACAGCATTCTCTATTATAAGGCTTTTTGTCTCTCAGTGCAAAGTCTCAGTTAATGCCTGCAGAGCCATGGAGGCACTTGCTGAGGGCAGTCCCTACCCCAGCACGCACCGTGCCCGCAGCTGCCCAACGGCAGCCCTCACTGCCCAGAGGAGGAAGCAGCTCTGCCACAGGGATAGGCCATGGCAGAGCCTGGCAGCTCTGCTGCGAGGCAATCTGCTCCTCAGGGTGAGCTGTGCATGAGCAGATGGCAAAGGGGCTGACCCTGCTCCAAGCAGGAGGCTGATGGCCACAGGGCCCTGCCGAGACCTCTTCCTACCTGGGTTACCTAAAATCCCCTGATCCTAGCCCCAGGTCTTCACACCTGCTCACCTGATTCGAATACTTGGCTCCCTAGCTCTCTTCCAGCCTTGGCTTTGCATCTATATCAACACTCGGTGACGCAAAAACTGCCCTTCTCCCGTACATCTTCTGAATATGCACAAAAAGAAAGCGTGTTTTAAGATCACTGTATATCTGTTCCCTTCTTCACATGGGGTGATGGTTGCCCATGACTTATCTGAATTACTAAATAGCTCTGATCAAGCACATTTATCTGCAGATGTAGCAAAGAACTGCTGGACCACCAGACCACCTGACTAATCACTGATCAACAGTAGCCAGACAGGCTCCAAGTACCCCCACTAATAGATTTTCCAGACCTAAGTGACTTGTGAGTTGTAGGTTTATTTAATGTGAAATCTTTATTCTGCTTGTCTGATCAGTCTTATTTTCCTTCTGGTGAAGTTCTTCCTAGATGAAAACCATTAAAAAACAGTTCAAAGGCTGTTCTGCTTAGCAGTGCAAGCTCCTGTCTTGCCTTTTCCCAGCTAGCTGTGTATTGTTAACCACTCCTGATGAGCTTTGAGGTGAGGCCCGAGCTGACTTTTATTCTCATCCAGCGGAAACTCCAACACAATCAATTGAATCTGCTTTTGAGGAAGAAGGCTGCTCAGAATACACAGTGTCATGATGCTTTCCATAAATACAAGGCACATTCAGGGAGAGTGTAGGAGGGACACAAATGTTTTGAGACAAAGGCAGAGAAAGCATTTTTCTAACAGTTGATTTTCAAAACAGAAATCCTGTGGGATTTCAAAATAGAAATTGCTCCTACATAATTAAATCTTTTGAGAGGTTCATCTGCATGCTTGTCCCTGCCTTGGGGCTGGTGTTTTGCTGCCCATAATGAGCTGCAGTTGGCCGCCCCTGAAGCCCCGCAGTAGGCAGGCAGCACAGTCGGAAGTTCCCATGTGTTTGTGGGGGATTCAGCTGCAGCTTGAGGCAGTGATGTGCCTGAAGGTGGGGGGGGGGGAAGGTCAGAGAGGAATAGCTGGAATAATGAGAGAAGTTATCACATCCCCCAGGGGATGGATTTTCAGGGTAAGTTCCATTTCCAGCAGCGCTGCATGTGTAGCCAGTATTGTCTTGCTAAGTCCTCTAACCTGAAAATACATTATCTGAATATAAAGAAAAACGGAAATGATGAGCTATTTTGGAGCTATGTCCCATCCTCTGCATTGAATCAGAGTGGGAAAAAAAAAACCTGCAAACATGAGTATTCCTACATACTAATAAAAACAGCGTTTTAGACTGCTTTCATACATGGGTGTCTCCTCTTTCTTTCTGCTTCTGTTGTTAAGACACTGACCTCGCAGAGAACTACAGCCTTTTGTCTTTCGGGGTTCCTCCATGCTCAGGAGCTCAGCTGCAAGTATCTCAGCTCTGCATTCTCCCCAGCACACCATGCTCACATGCAAGTCATCGAGCCCTGGAGCCTCCAAAACAGCCAAGGGCAAACAGGCAGCACAAGATGAGGAAGTAAGCCCCAAGCACCATGCGGGAGCTGCTTGAGCACCTTGTGTCAGGGCATGGCTGCCATTCCCTGCTGCCTCCTGTGCTCTGGGAGCTCCAGAGCGACAGATGGCAGCATTTGTGCCGTCGCTGCAGCATCACCTGCCAGCCCTGCATTGATCTCAGCCCAGCAGGGCCCAACAATCCCTCTCATTCATAAAACCCTGGGATTTTTATCGTTCCCTTTGCTGCTCTGAGACACTTTTTTTCCAAAGATACTGATTTAGGCTCATAAACACGGTAACAATTTTGTGAAAAATAACAGGTGGCGTGGGTTTGGGGGCAACGAGGCAAATGCGTTTTTCTTTTCACACCGGATCTTTCCTAAGCTGTGCACAAACTCTGTTTTGCAGTTAATGATGAAATGCTAAGACTGCCAGGACATTCTGCTTATCCAACAAGAGGAACAAAGAACATCTTTTAGTAGAAATCAGTTTTTTTTGTATCTGAAATACTAACATCACTCACAAATCACGGAGGCTTTGGAGCTGATGATCAGGGTTAAGTGGATGCAGCAATAAAGCTCACTGACAGCTTTACAAGCAGGGACACCAGAAATCCTTCTCCAATAGAACCATAATCTGTTCAAAGTGTCCTGCATGGGGCTTTCATCTTTTCACACACTATTTGGAAGAAAGCTCTACTAATGAGATTTGTGCCATCATGAGATGGGATTTTACTCTTGTATTTGGACGTGGAGCTTAGGGGTGAAACGACTTCAGCCACAGGCTCCATGGGTGCCTCCCTCCAGATGTGCACAGCTCCAGATGTGGAACATCCAGGAAAACTGCTGCCCACCCCAATGGGAGAAACACCTGCACTGTAGTTAGGCAGCACCCTGCATGTGGCCCTCCCCTGCACATTAGCTGTGGGCCCTGTCCTCCTCTACCCCTGAGCGTGCTGGGTGCTGGATTTGGGCACCTGGCCTCAGGCAGGCATGGAGGCTGTTCTGCCCTGTAATGCCTGCCATGCAGGGGTAATCAGAAACGTCATGTACAATTAAAACAAATACAGCACTTAGCTGACCAAGGCTTATTAAATAAATACGATGTAGGATTTACATAAGGACAAATGTACGATTTTTACTTCACTGTATTCTTTTTTTTTCTTAAAATAAATAGAGAATAGAAAGTTAATTCAAAATCATGATGGCCTACTTTCAGGTTACCATAGAACATTAAAGCAGCCCAGATGGAATAAATACTGATAGACAATATTCAAACAATACTTTTTTTTTAAAGTCTCTAAGATTTGGCACTATAGAAGAAGGAGCACTGAAGGTGGAGTACATCTGAAGACCAAATTTGAAGTGTGAACCACTGGCCGGGCAGGGAGGCAAAACTGGTCTTCATGAGAAGAAACATTCTTGCTGTAGGAGGGTGTGTGCATGGCCACGGTCATTTTTTCCAGACTGGGAGCCTGGTATGTAGGTTGCTGTATTGAAATGTTGTCTCATTGCAATGTACGCCCTGACTTCACTTGTATGAGGCAGAGATGAGAGCTGTGGTGCCCCAGGAAGGACAGGGTGAAGGCTTCTGTGAAACATCCTGCTGCTCCTTCCTGTGGCCACAGGAATGAACCTCCAAGCAGAGAGGTCACAGCCTGTTTGTTATCAAACACAGCGTCATAAATTATGAGAAAATTTTCCTCCTGGATGAAAGGGAACATATGATGCACTGTGGTACTCAAAGCAACGTAGGAGACTGCTTAACACATACACGCTGTCCTGAATGGGCAGATGTCACTGCACTAAGGTTTCATAAAATCCCTTTGGCAACTTGGGATCCTGTCTCCAGCCTGCATTGCTGAGTGCAGGAGCAGCCCATCCTGCTTCTTTCTTCACCAACAGAACAAGAGATGCCGAAGTACTCCAGAAACTTTCAGGTGATTGCAGAATACAGCTGGTTCTCAGGGAAGTCATTTCACCTGCCAGTATTTCGCATAGTTTTCATCCCTTCAGTTTGGCAGTCAGGGTGACTGCTGAGCCTTGTTGCACCACCCAGTGCTTGCTCTGAAACATGACATCCTCCCACAGTCATACCCAGGCACCCAGAGCTTTGCAAACCTGTCCCAACTTTGGAATTCACCACAGACTGAAAGCAGGAGAATTTGGCCTTGCTTTGGGAAGCAGCAAGTGCTTGTGAATGTTTTGGGTGAGGCTGGTTGTAGAAAGCCATGTTTCAGCCAGGCTCCCGAAGATGACTTTTAAATCTTAATTTTCCCCTTAAAAAATGCTAAGCTGAAATAGTTGTTGCTTTACTTACAGTTCCTGCAAAATTGCTCCTTTGAATATTGAGTTAGCAGCAAGAGAGAAAGTGCTGGGTTCTGTCACCTAATGAGAAGCACTGTTTCTTTACAAACAGTGAATTAGCAGATCCTTAACATAATGGCAGACCATTAATCTCAGCTCAGCAACACAGTACCTTTTGCAGTATTACTTTTATTTTTGCCCAAGCTTCATCCAGTTCCAAGTATTTTCTGATTCAAATAAGGATCTTAAGCACTTTCATATCTTTATCTCATTTCTCATTTGCTCTATAATATAAAATATTTCACACATTTTAATTATTTTTTATCAGAGATGGTAAAGAGTTGTGACTTGACCATTCAGCTTCCAACCATCATATAGCCATCAGCAAATTAGGACCTGACTATTAGATGCCTGCAGA
>NW_024884697.1:35876134-35939688 GCF_019232065.1 Centrocercus urophasianus | reverse complement strand
TCCTTCCCTCCTTCCCTCCTTCCCTCCTTCCCTCCTTCCTTCCCTCCCTCCTTTCTTCTTCATTTTTTTTTTATATAAATGAAGAAGCGATGCCAACATAAGCGCTGTGACATTTACAGCAGTTCAGCTGGGAACATGCTGCCTGTTCTTTTTATACCTAATTTGCTGATGATTTCCAACCATATAAGAGTACAAGCAAGCACTCAGTTTGATAGCAGTGTGTGCTGCTGCCCTTGTCTTTTGTTTAACCCTTATCTAATTTTGGCAGGACCACAGTTCCTGCTCTTAAGCGTGATAAAAGGATCAGCACACTGCCCAAACCTACAGCCAAAGGCTCTGGGGCCATGCAGGCAGGATGTCTCAGTCCAGCACTTGCTGAAATAGGGTCATCTGACCCATGTGATCAGCAGTGCCCTTGGGTCCCGCTGAGCTTGCTGCGTGCCCACAGCCCTAATGCTATTTTGTTATGCTTTTGGCATAACTTGTCTTCCCTGCTGACTCCCTGTATTTCCTCTCTCCTCATTTGGAGATGGCCTCAAACCCTAAATAAGAAGTGTTGCTTAGCCACAGTGATTTATGAGGACATTTCCTAGCCTAGTTGTGGTTTCCACAGTGCAAGCCTTAATATGCAATTCAAGGAGAGAACTGGAAGGATCACAGATCTCATGGCAGAAAAGGACCACGAAGTATAGCACAACTGCCTGGGAATAGACTGTTTGACTGTCCATACACTTAACTAAACTGCTGCTGTTAGAGTAAAGCATATCATCCAGAAAGGCACCAAATCTTCAGTGTAGAAGAAGCGGAGAAAATGTTTTTATCCTGAGCATTTAACAATTATCCTTATTTTTGCATTCTTGTAAAAATTATATATTTGTCACAACACTGTTCCAACCACTTTAGCTGTATTGCTTGTGCTTCTTTAATTCCCACAAGCTACACACAGTCACTTCTTTCCAGGATCCTATTTCCCACAGGGGTCCAGCTAGCATTCCTTCTTCCCAAGTGTGTGTTTTTGCATCATCTTATGTTAAAGTACTCCTTGTCTGGATGACTCGAGCTGAGTGAGTGCCCCAGCACACTCTACATGACTGCCATATTACAGCCTATCTGCTTTACATCCTGGGTGTCTTCCATACTTTGGCTTTGCATTGCTCTTAGGTGCTCAACAAAACACTACGTTGGCCCTATGCAGACTGAATCCCAAATCTGGCAGCTCATTTCAGGGTTATTCCTCATTGTTAATCAGGAAGGTCTTAATCCACTGGCTGTGTCCTGTGTGATGTGACAAGGTTTTTATTTTGGTTGATGTTGATGGAGTTTTTTGAGATTACATCCATGTAGTCCGTTATAGTACATATGAGTTAAGGGTCTGTCCTATATCCATAACTGTCTTTTATCAGACAAACTTGTACACTGGAAAAGTGAAATATATGATTAGTAATGTAGGTTTGTTCTTGCAAAGCACCGGTGTCAGTAATTAAATGTACATCACTGAATCTCATGTCAAGCTTCTCCGTAGTTTCAAGTAGGATGGAAATTAACCAGCCAGTCCATAGCTGTCAGCTAGTGACATCCTTGACATCCTCTTCAATTAGCACCTCATCATCTTGCTTCAAAGTTCCTGTAGTTCCCCTGGTATTTTAGAAGCTTCTCAGCCAGCTCTTCTGGGACACTTGGGATGCACAAGAGGCACTCTGCCTGTTTTACAGAAGCCAGAACCTTGCATCTTCCAAAATCAGAGAAATAGCGCTTTCCCGAATGTTTCTGCTTCTACTTTGCATTACTTTAAACATTCTTCTATCTCAGCTATTGGAGGTCTACTTTCAGTTTTGGTTTGAACATATTTACAATTAATAATTGTCCTTGAACATATGGTAATTTTTCACATCTAGAAAATTCATTGTTCCTTCACTGGGCCTGAGATATAATAGAATTACGTGGACTTGGGAAGCCCCAGAAAACAGCTTATGCAGATAGGAGGCAGGACTAATGTTGCCTTGTTTTAGGGTGGCTGGATGCAGATCCTGTGCACGGGGAGCTGCAGAGCTAGGTAACCTTCCCTCCCTGCCTTATAGCCTGGCTGTGTGCTGGAGAAAGCCAGCCTGCCCGCTGTTTCTGTTTCTCACTTTCCTTTGGAAGCTGCAACAGCAACTTTGTGCTTTAAAACCATGAGTCCATTTGAGACATTTCCAAAGCGCTTGACAGCTTTTCCAACCTGCTCAGACTTGGTGTCTCCTTGTATGACAGCCTTTTGAAATGCCCACAAATATGTTTTCTCACTTCCCATTCATGTATTAAAAGCTCATCTCAGTGATGCGGTGCCTGCCCGGGGTCTCTCTTAATGAACAACTGTCAGATGTTCAGCACCAGCGGCCTTCACCGCTCCAAGGCACAGGCTTTGAGAGCTCTTCTCAGTCACTTCCAGTTCTGTCTGAGAGCACAGGGCAGGGGGGAGAGGGGAAGGAAGAGGCTGTGCCTGTCAATGGGATTCCAGCTGGTTTGTATATAAAGTCTTTCCAGGACACCCAAAATGCCTCATTCACCAGTCAGACGTCACATTTGAAACAAAACAGGCTGTTTGGTTGACATGACAGCCTGCTGAGGTACGTGATAATGGCATCCCTTGTCTGCTGAGCCCAACGCGCGTGCTCCCCATGCACCGGCAGCCAAGCGGCCCTGGCCAGGCTCCGTGGTGGGCAAATGCACTGCTAGGCCTCTGCCCCAGCCAGCCAGGGTCCAGAAAATACCCTGGCATAGCTTCATGGCACAGACCATCATTTTTATATTGCTTTTGGGTAAACTTCAATGACTCATCTTGTATTCATACTCATCTATAGTCGGCTTTTTTTTTTTTTTTTCCTTCTAATGTTCTGATTTGCCAAGCTGCAAGTGGTTTGTTTAACAATGTGCAATGCCTGGAGAACAGATGGCCTCTTTTCTTCCTCCCGGTGGCATGCAAAAACGAAATTTTATCATTCAAACTTTGGTCTGCGATATTTCATCCGAAATGGTTGTTTTAACAGCTACTTCACCACCCACCAGCTCCATTGTGTTTCCTTCCACATCGGATATGACTTTACAACAAACTTAGTGTCCCATGCGGCCGCTGTACTGCGCACAAACTCCTCTCAAACTGCTGTCCTGTACAAATCGGTACTTGGAGAAAGCTCGCCACCTAAAATCTTTGCTTGGGTAAGGGAAGGGGACAGCCCAAAGTGCTCTGAAAGAAGTCCTGGCATCACCTCCCAAATTGCCTCTGGGACATTTTGTGCTGCCCTGCACTCCGCATTTTGTGTCCCTGCCTGTGTCCCCCAGGCTCCAGATGATTGCTGTGGATCCGGATCAGGGGAAAGTGCTGTGAAATCTGCTGTGGGTGGAAGGATACACATGTACTAAACAACTTCATAGATATATAAGAGGCTTGATGTTCAGTTTTAAAAAAAAAGCTTGCTAAATTCTGGGTTTTGAAACTGGCTGCTAATATTTTCGTGAAAAACAAGAACCATGTGGATTTAGCGAGTCACAGGGCAGGTTATGAACAGATGTTTTGTCTGCCAGTTCTCAGCTGCTACTTTGATAAATCACAGGGGAATTTCTCACTGGCTATCTCAGGGGTAAATGCATCAAGCACAAAGTTTCATATCAGATGTTATGGGCTGTAGCCTTCAGCATACTGAGTTCCCTCTGAGTCGCATGACTGTGAACCAAGGACAAGCTGTGCCGCTGAATCACCGCTTTTATGGTGAGAGAGCTCCCCGTGGACACCAGGCTGGTGGGGACACTACTGCAGCTCAGGATTTCAGGCACACAGAGACAGATGGAATGGAGATGGGAGTGAGGATAGTCTGGGCTTGATCCCCTGCCTGCAGCATACAGGCTCATAGCTGCTTCCAGAGTACCACAGCTACATATAACAAATTGACTGACACATACATTAAAAAAGAGCAAGAGCTGAGGTCTTGCTTGTTTTCTGGCACAGAAAGCATGAGTGCTTCAGGGTGACTGTCATGGTGTCCTTGGGCCAGAAGAGCTGCACCATGCTATGCCCCTAGCCTGCCTGGTGCCATCGACTGTGGTGAGCTCACCCATGCAGCCTGACAGCTCAGGCTCTGCATCTCAAAACTAACTCATCTGTGCTTCTGCTGACACCTTCTGATTATGCTGCTACCCCAGTAAAATAAAGGATGTGCTGCAATCAGTTTCCCACCCCCTACTCCATTGCGGATACGAGACAAAAGATATATTGCTAATTAAAATGTTCTTATCTGCTGGAAAGCAGTTTGTAGGATTGATTTCAATAAAACTGATGATGCAGCCTACTCAGATCACTGGGAAATGACCTCCTTATTATAAAGTCCCAGAATAACATAGTGAAGCAATCTTGATTTCCTGAAATCTGTCAAAGGAAGAACTTTGCAGTTAGTTACAGCTTATAATATGGATACTCCTGAAATGTCCTCTGCTTAATGAACAGCTGATATTGGCTAACCTCATGGAAATAAGAGAGAATTAGTACCAGCTGCAAAATGCATTCATTGGATAGTGAAACTGGCAGTTGGTATTATGCCTGCTATAAATATTTTTAATTAAAAATTGTTTTCTGTCTCTTCAATTGGTATAATAGCGATGATGCTTACTGAGAGTTACTGAAGATGTAATAGGATTCCCCTTCGTGTATAGCAGAGCTATTTATTCTGCTGTAATTTTGCTATAGTGGAAATCTGCATAATAATGCCGGGATTCTAGTACAAGAGAAAAATAGATTGAGGGAGTATTTTATGTCCACATTTCAGGATAATACACACCGGCGCTATTGCGCATTCCTAAAAATCCGCAATGCTCAAAGCCTGGCTGCTCAGGTACAATATTAAAATGATTTTAATCATGTATTTTGGAGAAATTCAGGGATGTATTTCCTGAGCACTCTCAGCTGCACATTCTCTGTGCATATCTCAGGTCCTGGCACAGTTTCTGTTGTGTGTTGTTCGCTTTCTGACAACTCCCAGACGCTCAAGTCAAGAAAAAAGCCCCATCCTGTCCATCACTGTACGACGCATGATTAGACACATCCCCTGCTCCAAAGACTTTTTGATTTAAGCCTGCTGCTTTTATTTCATAATGACATTGAGTTCCTTTTCCCATTTGGCTCCTTCCCTTTCTTGGTGACAGCAGTTTTATTGCGCCAAGGCTTTCCCCAGACAAAGCTGTCATCCTTTCTGTCTGTTGGTTCTTTCTTCTTATTCTGGGTTTTTCCTTCTGCCTCAAATTATCTTTGCTATGGTTTTCCAGCAAATCCTTTCAGATGATCTCCCTTCGTGCCCCTCTCATGTTTCAGCTCTTTGTTCCTCTTTAGGGTTTAGCATGTGCTCTCCTTTCTGCTCTCTTTCAAAGGGAAGTTCTCGCTCTCTTAGAGTCAGCTAGCTCTTAGCCGAGCTGAATTTATGATGGCTGCTGTCCCCTTTCCTGATCTCTCCATGCCTAGCCTTGCAAGTGCTAGCTACATCTGAAAACTTTGCTCTTGAATCAGTGACACTTCTCCCATTTTTAGCAAAACCTTCCTTCTGGCTTTCCAGCTTTGAAATACTAGTAGATAACTGACAGTGTGAGCGCTTGCTCTTTTTTCAACTTTAACCCAACTAGCAGGAAGCTGTGCAGTTATTTCTCCATCCTGACCTTGTAGCGAGGTGCGGATTTGCAATGTGGTGAAGAGAGCCCAGAAGATTGAGAATTTGTTTATGATCCTGTGATGATACACAGTCTCATTCCCTCTTCTGAAATTTGTGTTTTCCTCTCCTGCTTCCTGCTTGGCACCTGTGATGACCTCCCCCTCCTCAGGCTCCCTGCAGAGTTGGCAGCAGCACTGCATCAGCGTGGTTTGCAGTGGGCACTGTTACTTTTATCTGTCAGCGCCTCTGCAGATTGCTGCACTCAGCAGCAAAGTCAAGAATAAAGCAGAACCAGAAAAGCGACTTACACCTCTGCTAGAGAGAGAACTGAAGAGGAAAGAGAAATGGAAAGCCCAGCCATATCAGCCTTGGTTGTGTTAGCAGGATGGGGCTTTTCTGGAGGTAGCTGGGCACAGGAACTTTCTGCTTGATTATTTTTATTCTGTCAGGCTGTCTCTAAGTATTGGGTCACTTCATGCCATAACTTTACTCAAATAATGAAGGACTTTAATATTAACATGAAAAGGACAACACATTCTCAATTTTTATTTTTTTTTTTCCCTATATCGTGACCAGTGAACAGATTTTGGTATCCAGTTTGAGTTATATTTTTATCATTTGGGGTGTTTTTCATGAAAGAGCTCGGACTCTCACTTGCCCACGTGGCTGTTTCCTGCCCTGCCATGAGCAAAAAGAATTAAGAATAACCTAAGCTAAGACAAATTTGAGATAAAATTCTCCAGTTGTTTCAATCAAAAGGCAGTATTGATTATTTAATTACGCAGAAAAGATCCAGATGCTGAGCATTTACTACAGATTAATGACTGTCCCAGAGCAGTTAATAGCTCTTCTCACTGCCATCAACACAAACTGCTTATTAATCCCTGGAAAATGGCTTGCATAACAATCATAACCTGCTGTTAAAAGTTTATAAATAGATAAAAGTGTCACATGGATTTACGAGTGCTGGGGCTGAATGGGATCTGCATGGCATTTCTAGTGAATGAATGCCATGTGCATGAGCTCATCTGATTGCTTGAATTATCACAAAATCCCAAGTTGCTCTTTTGGATTTGAAAATGGCACGTAAGAAAGTGCCAAGTGGCTTGAGTCCTATCTACTGACTGGGAAATAATTACTTTGCTGCATAATAGAGGCACCTTCAGCCTAACAGCAGAGCTCTGCCTATTTTATCTTACAGCCTGAAGTGCATTCAGGGGAGGCTGTGTGGCTGTGCTGTTTCATCGCCTGCTTTCCTTCCAACAGGAAAGCGGTGTGCGCACATAGACACACGCACAGCTGCCTAGCTTCCTCCAGAGCCCAGCAACTGGCTGTGCAGATGTAGGGGTCTTGCTAGACTGAGATCTGTGTTATTCGGGCAGAAGACTTCAAAAGGTCACACAAAGGGAATTTGATACATGTTGCTTCCTGTAGGGAAACTGCTTCAGCAGGGCCCTGGACTCGATGATCCCCAGAGGTATGATCCAACCCCTGCAATTCTGTGATTCCATGAGAGCTGCTTTAAGAAAATGTGTTGCCCCATCAGAGTCTTGTACAGGACTGCTGGAACTCCCTGCAGTAACCTCAATCTCCCTGTCCCCTTGCCAGTCCCTGGCCCCAGACAGCTGTCCCCACCTCCCAGCCTGTCACTGCCAGACATGCTGGGGCTGGCCATTGTGTCTGAGCAGTGTCAGACAAAAGTGATATAAATCTGTCATTGTCTGAGCCCAAGTGGGCTGACTGGAGCAGGAGAGGGGTCTACACGAGCACCTGGTCTGTGACAGGAATTAGGGAGGCGGCTTCCTTGTATTCAGCTCCTCTGCAAAATTTGAGGTAAGAAGAAAGCTGAGAAGTCACTGCCGCCACCAGAGAGCCAGGCAGGACGGGATATGAGGGGCCATCCTGAGTCACAGCTTCCAAGTCTGACACCACAACTGCTGGTAATGTCTCTTAATTTGAGGCTAGATTTTCTTCCCCATAGCATGATATTCTTTCATCCTTATATTGCATGTGGGCTGATCCCCACCTGGAGATAAATTAAGGAGATTAGATTCTCTGCACTTTAATATTCCTCTGTGCAAAATAGCTCAGTAGTCACGCTCATGGGTCTCGGTCTGGTTTTGAAAGGAGTTGGAGACCCTCTGGATGAAAGTGGGTTTAGTGGGCATAGTGGGGATGGGTTAATGGTTGGACTGGGTGATATCAGCGATCTTTTCCAACCTTAATGCTTCTACAATTCCGTGAGTGGGCATGGTGGGGTTGGGTCTACAATTGGGCCTGATGGTCTTGGAGGTCTTTTCCAACCTTCATGATTCTCTGGTTCTGTGATTCTATGAAGGCAGTGTAGTGAACACCAAGTGCTCTATCAACCCAGGATCATAAATTCCCTGTTTAGTGCTCGTTGTTGTAGGTAAGCAGGTTGCAATGTCAGAGCCTTTCTGCCACACACATATATACTTTCCAAACAGTTTTGTTGCAGTAAATTATGGTGTAATTAAAGCAAAACAGCAGCGCCTAACTAAGGGTGAAATCTTGAAAAATAAATAGCATTTCAGTTGGATTTGTAATTGTTTCAGGTTCCCCAGATACGAATTATACTGTCAGGCTCCTGACTGATGAGAGAGCTGCATACACCAATAGCTGGGAGCTGGGTGCTGCCTGGGCTGCGGTTTGGGTGGCCTTGTGGGTGACCCCATTGGGGTGCAGAGCTTTGACAGGCGAACTCGATGATCTTAGTTCTTTTCCAACCTGAATTACTCCATTGTTTTATATTTTCAGCCAGCGAGCAACAGGGATGCTCTGTTCCCATTTCCTTGGAGACAGACGTCCCTGGAGCGTGCTTGCAATTTGGAGAAGATCCAGGTGCGCCTCATCAGAAACTTCTGAGCCGCGGTCTGTCCGTGCTCATTGCCAGAGCAGCTCGGGAATCTGCTGTTCCTCGGGCACCGAGGCTTGCTGGGGCTGCTCCTTTTGTCGCGGCGGTCAGTGCCACCCAGCGGGTAAAAGCAGCAGTGCGGCCCAATGAAAGGTCTTTGGTTGTCAGAACTGAGTTTTGGATGTTTTATTTATGTGTAGAGTAGACAGTAGGGATAGCTGTTGGAGAGGGTCCAGGAGAGGGCCACGAAGATGATCAAAGGGCTGGAGCCTTTATGAAGAAATGTTGTGGGAATTGGACTTATTCATCTGAAGAAAAGGCTCTAGGGAGACCTCATTGCAGACTTCTAGTACTTGAAGGGAACTTAAAAGCTGAAGGGGTTTGATAGTGATAGTAAAAAGAGAATGGCTTTAAACGAAAAGAGGGGAAATTTAAGGTGGATATTACAAAGAATCTTTTACTCAGCAGGCAGTGAGGCACTGGCTGCCCAGAGAGCCTGTGGGTGCCTCATCTCTGTTGGGTTAAAGGCCGGGTTGGATGGTGCCTTGGGCAGCCTGAGCTGGTGGGGGGCAGCCTGGCCATGGGGGAGGGGTTGAAATTGATCTTTAAGGTCACTTTCAATTTAAGGCATTCTATGATTCCATAATTATGACAATAATTAAACCCTTCACAGTGAGCAGGTCTGATGAACATTTGCAGGGACACTGCCCTGCCTCAGGGACTCCTGCTCAAACATCTCTTCCAGCTTCTCCTGATGCCTAGGAAAGCAGCAAAGGCTGCACAAGCTTGCTTTCATTCTGAAGAAAATGCTGAAGTACAATATGTGATGGGAAGTGGGGAGGAGGCAGAGCATCACCCAAGAGACATTAAGCTATGTCATTCAACTGAATAATTAGATCTCATCAGGAACACGTGTTCTTTTTAGTTGCAAGTACTAAAGTACTTCAAGCATCTACCCAAGTGCTTTGGTCTGATTTTGATGATGCTGGATTTTTTTTCCCTTTGCGCTGCAAAACGCCAGCAGCAAAATTCAGCGCTGAGGTGCGCGGATGGGAGCGATGTCTGACGTGAAAGAGGAAGGAGGAAAGAAGGTGCTTGCCGCACGCCCCTCAGCCAAGCCCATCTCCAGGACCCCGCGGCTGCTGCCTGAGTGCAGATACGGCACCCGACCCAGGTGCCCAGCGCGCTGTGCCGCCCGGAAGCGTGACTACAACGGCGTGCAACGTGGGACTCCAGTTCCCGGCGTGCCGCGCGGCCCCTGTTCCACTTCCGGCGCCGGGCGGAAGTTGTGTGCGCGCGGTGAGCATGGCGGCTCCTGAGGCGGCGGAGGAAAAGGCGCGGCGTCCCGGCAAGAAGAAAGCGGCCAAAGGTGTGTGCGGGGCTCTGCGGGAGCTGTCTGTGGGTTGCGCGGCTTCATGGCGGCGGGGTTTGGGCCTGCTGCTCCGCCGTGCTTTCCTTTTCGCTCGCTGAGGGGATGAGGGGCCCGGCCGCGGGCCGGAAAGGGGGTAACTTCCGTAAGGAGAAATGCAGATAGCCTCCAATGGAGCATTGCACGCACCGCCTGCTATGTGCCTGCTTTCGGTTATCGCTGCCATCGGTGACAAATGAGAAACAAACTTTATTTCGTCTTTTAATCTCTAGCAGTTGATGAGTCTGAACTGCTCACCGTGCCGGATGGATGGAAAGAACCGGCATTTACCAAGGAAGACAATCCCAGGGGGCTGCTGGAAGAAAGCAGTTTTGCAACGTTATTCCCCAAGTACAGAGAAGCTTACCTGAAGGAGTGCTGGCCTCTTGTCCAGAAAGCCCTGAGTGAGCATGTATGAGTTGTGATGCTGTGCTCTATTATTTGGGAGATATAGGTGTTACTTTTGCATTAAAACTTGCTGTAGTAGCAGGTGTTGTCCACAATCTGCCAACTTTAAAGGAGATGAGGGGGATAGTGTTTCAGGCTTTGTGATACACAGAGACTGCCAATCTGGTGGCTTTTGTGTGTGTGTGTCTGTGTCTGTGTGTGTGTGTGTGTGTATGTGTCTGAGAGTGATTTTCAGAGATTTGGATAATGGATTTGCGTGCCTGTGCAGCGTGTAGTTTTATATTTCTTAAGTTCATCCTACCAGAAATATAATCTTAGGTTCTTATTTTAGAGATTGCTTTGCTGTTTATTTTCACATGTTGCAGTATGTGAATGCAACGCTGGATCTAATTGAAGGAAGCATGACAGTCACGACTACTAAGAAGACTTTTGATCCATATGCGATCATCAGGGCTAGAGATTTAATAAAGCTTCTGGCAAGAAGTGTTCCATTTGAACAGGTTTGTAGCAAATAATATTGTAATGCTTATAAAGTAGTATGTTTTCAAAATATGGGTTTTTCAGGTAGTGGTGGTGAAAAACTGGAACAGAGGTGGTGGATGCCCCATTCCAGGAGATACATAAGGTCAGACCGGATGGGGCTGTGAGCAGCTTGACCTACCTGTAGGTGTCTCTGTTGCAGGGGAGTTGGACTAGCTGACCTTTAAAGGTCCCTTCAATTCAAATGATTTTATAATGATATGAAAATATATATTTAAAGTAAGCATAACTGCAAATGAAATGAGTCTTTTGGCTCTTCTGAATAATACTTTTGAATTCAGGTGTTAATACCTGCTGCTTGTATCTTCAGGCAGTTCGTATTCTTCAGGATGACGTTGCGTGTGACATCATTAAAATAGGTTCTCTAGTGAGGAACAGAGAAAGTTTTGTGAAAAGAAGAGGACGACTTCTTGGGCCAAAAGGATCTACTCTGAAGGTATAAGATTTTACCATAAAAATCTTAGATGTAGATTTGTTTCAGACCTTGCGCTCACACTGACTTTATTCGTTTTTGTTGTTCCAGGCCCTCGAACTGTTAACCAACTGTTATATTATGGTGCAAGGTAACACTGTTTCAGCTCTTGGACCTTTCAGTGGGCTAAAAGAGGTAAGAGAAGGCAGATGAGTGGTTTCTGTAGCCCACTTTTGTGCCCAGCTCTGACATGGATTGCAGGCAGATTGAGAGTTGTCCTTTTGGCTACATGTTAGTGCTGCTTCTATGTGAATGCCTATAATCTTAGCTCTTGAATTTTGTTAGTTGCTGAAAAAGTATTTTTTGTTTCTTAAGGTAAGGTTTAGCAGGCATATCAAAGGGGTGCCTTCTTATAATTCTGAATAATGTATCTACTGCTTCTTTGGCTTTTTTTTTTTTTTTTTCTCTCTGTAGATTACTGTGCAAAATTGCTGTAGTTTCAGTTAAGAGATTTAAGTGAAAATACTGCAGTGCTAATGGCACATAGCATGGGTGAACATCTCATGTATTTTTAGTAATTCTGTAGGGAAAAATACATGTCAAAAGCTAAAAAACAACGTAACATCCACGGTGGCGTAAAAGTAGTGCTTACGGGTGATGCTGGAGTGTATCAGAAGCCTGGCAGAAGAGCTAATTATATTTTTGAAGCACTGTGCCTTCTAGTTGGCTTTGTGGCTTTTTCAGTCTAGCTTCTTTTGTTGTGCAGCTAGGAAAGAGAAAAGTTCTGATTTTGAAGAAACTTAGGGTACTTAATATTTTAATTGATTAGAATATGAAGTACCTGCTGAGCGTACCGTTCATTTTCTTTTATTAAATGCAGGTTAGGAAAGTTGTTCTGGACACAATGAAGAATATACATCCCATATACAACATTAAGGTTGGTATGGTCTGGTGTGCACCTCTGAAAGCATTATGTCTTTGTACAGAGCTTTATGTTAATAGTTATATGTTTCAATGTAGTAAACTCTTTGTGAGTATTTCTGTTTCGTACTTAAAAAAAAAAAAAAAAAAATAGTCTACTTGCTGGGGATATGTTGTCATATCATTGACAGTATCTGAGAAAATATTGTGTTTTCTTCCCTTTGATTGTTTTCTTGATACCTGCTCATTTAAATTGTTCCCATCCTGAGACATATTCACCTTTCTGCTTCTGTTCATAATTAAATCCCTCAACTATTAGTATACTATCAGAAACTTTTAGTTTGGAGCTCTTAGGCACTACTGCAATTCTGTTGTTTTATTCTTCTTTGTGACATTCTAAAACTCCCAAAGACTTTGATGATCAAACGTGAATTGTCAAAAGATCCTGAACTGAGGACACAAAATTGGGAAAGATTTTTGCCTAAGTTCAAGCGGAAGAACTTGAAAAAACGCAAGGAGCCAAAGAAGAAAAATATTAAGAAGGAGTACACACCATTCCCACCTCCACAGCCAGAAAGCCAGGTCAGCTGAAACTTTATTTGCTTATGCAGGAGTATATGATGATGATTTTAAATCCTGCTTTTGTTAAGATGAAGTTAACGGGCTTTTTCTGTCAAGTTTGAATTGAAGCTGATACTATATATCTGGCTGATAATGTATAATTTTCTAAAGCTTCCTGATACTTTTCTTGTACAGATTGATAAAGAATTGGCAAGTGGTGAATATTTCTTGAAAGAAAGCCAGAAGAAACGAAAGCGAGTGGAAGAAATAAAGGTAAATTTGTTACAACCAATTAGAAAGGGCTTGATTTCTGTCTTCGATTTTTCTCCCTTTTGCCCTGCTCTATTGGTACTTCATACTTGTTATTGTTAATTTTAGGCAAAGCAAGCTGATGCAGTCAAGAAGAGACAAGAGGAAAGGAATAAAGCTTTTATCCCACCGAAGGAAAAGCCAGTTGTGAAAGCAAAGAGAGGTAACATTTTTTTTTCCCCGTTCTAAACATTTGTAGTATAAATTCCTAGCCTGATGATGTGGAGATGTAGCCATAGGAAATAAGAAAGGTCATGCTACTTACATACTAATACACTGTATATTGCAGTTTCTTGTGAGCTGAAGAATTCATATACTTCTTAAACAGTGTATATTCTGGAGCACTGATTTGTATAAAATACTTTTTTGTGATAGCAGTAAATTTTCTGTAATCATGCTACTGCCTCTTCTGTATATCAAATAGTGTGCTCTTCCAGCTGGTAAGTGTTTTGAATGAAACCATTCAGTCTTCCAGAACTAAATAACAGAAATACTTTGTATGTAGAGAAGAACTGAGCTCCAAAAAGGACACCTGATGGTGTGTAGGAATTAACCATGTGAGGTGGCAGAGTTGGACCTAAGCTCATGTCTCTTGGCCAAAAGAGAAAATACCAGATGAATCACAGAATCATGGAATGGTTTGGGTTGGAAGGAACCTTAATATCCTAATTCCAACCCCCTCCTATAGGCAGGGCCACCTCCCTCTAGACCAGGTTGCTCACAGCCCCATCCAGCCTGGCCTTGAATGCTTCCAGGGAGGGGCACCCCACAGCCTCACTGCAGCCTGTTCAGTGTCTCACCACCCTCGCAGTAAAGAATTTCTTCCTGATATCTAATCTAAATCTACCTTCTTCCAGTTTAAAACCACTTCCCCTTGTTCTGTCGCTCATGTCCTTATAAAGCATGTTCTTAAAATGTTTTATGAACATAAAATAGGATACTCTTCATGCTCTGTCACTTCCTGTAGAAGTCTCTTAGAAAAGTTTTTATGCAGGGATCAGACTTTTTCCAGCAGCCATCATTAATGCATGGCCAGGGAAGGAAAATAAGGATGGTACAGGCATGTCTGTGAACTCATCACCCTAGTTACATGCATATATATAAAATGCCATGAAAGCTCTGAAAATAAGTACTCAATAAATAGTTTATTCTTTTTATGTAAGACCAACCAAGGCAATAGACACGTGTCCAGCAGACTGTGTATGTATTAATCTTGGAGTACAGCTGTGGTCTGATGAGCAGGTGACAGTTTCTAAGTGTGCAGTGTAGTAGGGCATCAGTTTTCAAATACAGTTGTATAGGGTTTTTTTTATGTAACTATTCCTTGAATTCTGTTGAAAGAGGATTGTGTATCATTTTCAGTAAAAATGATAAGAATAGTTTATAAAATTGTTAGCAAACATAAAATTAGTCCTAACCAATGCTACAGCATGCAGTTTACCATGGATACATACGAAGTAATCTTACAGGCTGTGAAAAATCAGAAAAGTAAAACTTGTGTCTGTTTGTGCTTGTGTTTTTACTGTGTAGCCTCCACTGAGAAAAAAATTGATATTGAAGCCATTAAGGAAAAAGTAAAGAATGCAAAGAAGAAGAAATTAGGAGCACTTCCTATGGAAGAAGTCAAGTTAAAAATGGCAGCAGACGAAAAGAAGAAAAAAAAGAAGTAATGCACCACTCATGCTTACTCTTCTCCTACAATAATGAACGTTTTCACACTTGGAACAACTGAGACGTGGAGTAAACCACTTCTTGCTGTCAGTGTAGTGTGGATGAGAAAATCCTAGGCAGGAAGATTGTTCTCTTTTCACAAGCCCATTTTAACAAATGGACCTAGGGCAGCTATGCAGAATTGTCAAAGTTGGTGTACAAAATCTGCTCTCTCATGTTTTTTTGAGAAAGTGAGAGTGTATTTGGGTAATATCTGTCTGCCTAAAGGAAGTTCTATATTAGAAGCATTCAGGAGTTTGATACAGAATGTGAAACGGTAAGGATTGGAGAACTCAGTGGGAGTTAAATGGAATACTTCTATGAAAGGCTACCAAATAAATGTCAAGATAGGCAAGATTTATTAGTTCTATTAAGCTTTTATTTCTGTACAAGCTGGGTTTTTTTGTGTGTCTTGTCTTGGTGTTAATAAACTATTTTAATATATTGACGATAAATCCTTTAACTAGTCATCTATTGCAAAACCTACATCTTGTATTCTTGTAAGCAAGCTCACAGCTTTGTGTGAGGATTAGACAACCATAGTCTTAATTGAACGCCATTAATAAATTGTCATTTATTAGCATTATCTTGTTAGGCAGAATGTAACACAATGCAAGTGTGCTGCAGGGAAAACATAAGTGTTACCTTTCTTTAAATGTGTTCTTAATTCATTTCTTACAAGAAATGAGAACTTAGGTTCCTTTTAACTTTGTTCAGCCCCTTCCCCTTTTTTGAAGGAAGTACAAATGGAAATTATGATGAAACAGAGTGCACTGGAAAAGCAGATGTTACTTAGTTGATGCATCTGAGGTTCAAGAAGCAAATGTAACAGTAAGTAGGTGGTCAGGCCACACCAGTTTCACCACAGCTTTGCTTTGCCAGACTTTGGAATTCTGATCCCTTGCACATGTGGTAAAGATGATTATGCTAGAACACTGCAGCTCACTTTGCTTTGGTTAGTGGCCTTTTATTTGAGACTGGTCAGTGAAAACACAGCTGTTTTCTTTGTTACATGTCTAAATAAGAATTTAGAATGTACGTTGAAGAGTCAGTGTGTGTGTGCACGGAGAAAATGATCTAGGATTCTTGCCCTTTAGGGTGGGGGGCAATATTGGTACCCCTTTCCATTGCCTGACCTTTTCTTGCAACTTAGTTCTGGAAGAGAAAACTCAATACTCTGTCATCCATAAATGTCATTTTAAGTACTTATAAAATCATGTAAGAAAGTACTGCTCAACAGATGCTTCACTGAGAAAATAAGAAAATTACACACCCATCTCAGAAGCTGTAGTAGGCTGGTATGTTAGGATACCAGCCCTATGATAAGCTCTTAGACATGTTATCTGATACGTAGCTGTTGATGGTGTAAAGGGGAGACTTGAGCTCAGCATCAGGTGGGTCAGATATATTGGCCTGGGCTACCTCCAGAGGCACTGCCATGGTTCTCATGTGATCCCACAAGTGAGTGGGATCACAACTTCAACAGAGCAATCTGCAGAGTCCAAAGCCAGTAAAGAGGAGCTGAACTGGATTTAGGGGAGGTGCAAGGAGGGAGAGTCCTCTGTTATATTTTGGACTGAATGAGGCCCCTTTTACTGCAGCAAATTTCTGTTTGCTAAAATTAAGTTTGTATCTTGTTCCACAATGCAAAGGGCCGTTTGACTTTGTAAGTTGGCCTTTTATTTCAGGAACCTGGTTTGGCTAAAAAGGCTTGCTGCTAACTGAGTGATTGTTTTCCTGCTGGGCCAACCAACTGCGTGGTTGCCTGAGTCACAGAGCAGGAAAATGTACGTTAGCTTGGTGGCAGCCTGACCTTAAAATGCATCTGTGTACTTCCATGGAAATGTATGTTTTGAATTTTGGTTCCCCAGCTGAGGTATGTGTGTAGGTTGGGCATCAAAGCCCCAACCGCAGTAGAACTTACTTGATTTCATGGAGTCTTGTTCTGTTTTTGTGAGATGAAAGGGTTATGTTTAACCTTTTTTGGTTGTTATGGCTGCTGAGTTTCAGGGATTGTTGGTTAGACTTCTATTTAGTTAAACAGGAAAATCTAGAAAGGCCCTTCATTCACGTAAGGAAGGCAAACCAAGGATTTGTGTGCTTAGAATCAGCTTTTTAGTGGTAACCACCTGTGCTGGGCTCACTACAGTGCTTTTGACACCCATTCTGATGTGTCTTAAAAAAAAAAAAAAAAAAAAAAAAAAAAAAAACAGAAAAGTAAGTTTAGAAGGGCAAAGTAGTTGTTTTGGTAATTTCAGAACTAGCTTGAACTTTTGCAAATTATCTCCTTAAACTGATTTTAGAGTTTAGAGACTAGCAAAGTACTCAATGGCTGTTTCTGTATCCGTATTTTGCATTGATCATGTGGAAGTCGCAGATGGATGCCATAAAAAGAATGTGAACAACTTGAGGGGGTTTAATCATCAGGAGTTAAATATCTGGATTTTGGGTGTCCTTAAAAAATGAGATGCAGTTGTTTGGCTTGGACTCCTTGACTTTCTGGATTTTTTTGTTTGAACGTTACCATGCTGTAGAATTTGTTGTGGGTTGGTTGTTTTTTTCCCCATGAGCCCCAGTGATTTACAGTTGTTTTTTTTTTTTTTTTTAATGAAGCTTTCTCTATGGAATTCCCTTCAAGCTGCTAAGGTATGTGGTTCAGTGTCAGCACTGTGAATGTTTTGAACTTTAAGGGCTCTGTGTTGGTTCTGTTTACTCTCCTGGAAACCAAGTATAGATTAAACTTAGCAGGGGGAGCATTCCTGCTGAGCTCATTTTGCTCCCTGGACACAGCATTGTATGCACTTTCCTTTCCTCCATTTCTTCTTGCATCAGTAGGACCTTTCTGCACATGGGGCAGATGCTGGCATAACAGCCCTTCTCTGCAAAAGGACACTGCAGAGTACGTCCTGCTGCCAACATGTGCTGGTTATCGTCCTTGTGGGATTTCCAGATGGGACTTTGCAGTACAGAAAGTGTGAGGCTTGAGTGGTGCTCAAAAAAGTGTGGCAAAAAGGTAAGTGGGAATGAAAGTGGCTGCCCTTTTCAACAGATAGACCCGTGGCCTTGAATTTGTAGTGAGGATTTTTTATTTTTCATTTTTTTTTTAACAAAATTGTCTCTTTCCATTTTGGCCAGAACAGGTGCTGTGACACTGGGGTCACTGGATGGCAGAAAAGAGGCTCTGGCACAAACAAATTGTAAACATAAGTGAAGGACAAGGAAGAGAATTAGGAATTCTGTCCCTGACCACATCTACATTTTGGGAAATGATTTATTGAGGACATGCTGTGATGCTGAGATGATTCAAGTACTAGCAGCTAACTGCATGGAAGAATAATGTCAGAAGCTCTGGGTTGCAGTTGCAGTAATTCCAGGTGAGACTGACTCCAGGAGTGGCATCAGAGCAGGACCTGTGCAGCAACACTGACAGAAGTGAGCAAAGACAGCACCACAGACGGGAAGCAGCTGGGGGACTCCCTGGATTCCTGCGTAGAAGCACCCAGCAGAGTGGTGTGTTATATCGAAGGGGCCTGGCTGAACCCTGCCTGCTCTGAGCACAGTCTCATGGAGACTGGAGCTTGGCAGCCACTGAGCCCAGAGCGCGACTTTGGGCACAGCACAATTTTTAGAGCACTGCACTGTGTTTCCCAGCATCGTGTTTCTTGGCATTGTGCAGGCTGGAACTGAATGTATTTGTTCTGGGTTTGTGCACCAGTGGACCTTCAGATCAGGTTGCAGATACATGATCACCGTGCATGAGAGGCAGGAAATAGTGGTTTATTGTTTGAAGCATAAATCAGAAACCTCATGCTCAGAAAAAGAAAAAAAAAAAAAAGGAGTTTAAGGTGGTGCAGAGTCACATTTAAACATGGGTGAAGCTCTGTGTCTTGGCAGAGATGATGTGTGTTTGAAAACAGATTCTAAGCAAAGAGAAATGCCAGTGGTCCCTGTGCACTGCGATACAGGGAAATGCACTGCCTGCTGTGGGATTCACGTGCTGGAACTCACCTGTACCCAAAAATTATGAGGTAAAAAAAAGCTATAAATGATAAAAAAAAAATCTCTCCAGGCTACCCAAAACCATGCTGCTGCGTCTCGCTGGAGGAGAGCTCAATAGGCATAGAGGAGTCTGCTCTGCTGGGCTGCAGACACCCCACTCCCTCCCTGGGAAGTGTGGCAAGCTGTTCCATGGCACACCCATCTCTGCCACAGTGCTCCACTTTGGAAAAGTAAGCAGGTAATTTAAAACCAGCTACTGATTCTGAACAATGAGAAGGCTCCTTATCAGCTCTGCCAGCTCCTCCATGAAATGGGGATGGTATTTCTATATTTAGAATGATTTATGGATGCAAACAACATCTCCATCCATCTCAGCGCTGCCAGTAGCTTAAGCACAGGGAGAGGACGAATCAACCTCAGTGCTGCCACAGCCTTCTATGCGTTACTTGGTGGCAGGTGCTATGGACCAGTATTTGGGTAGGATCCAAGTGGCTACAATACTCAGAATAAGAAGTAACAGCCTTAAAACAACCACAGAGATGCAGTACTCATCGCAGGCAGGTCTGTCCCAAGCTGGGTGCCACCTGGAATCACCTGGAGGCAAAACAGATCAATTATTTCAAGTGTAACTGCACTGGGGACAACAAACCGAGGCACTGATTTAATATCTGTGGTACTTACTAATGACTTTGTCACGCTCAGTGTTTCCTGGAGAGAGAAGAAGAAGTGAATATAAGCAGCAGGCTTAGAATCTGTAAACAATGTGAGTTATAAAAGAGGAGAATTCGCTCACAGTGGGCTGACAAGAAATACAATTGTGTTTCTTTCCAGGAAGAACCGAAGACCTGTAGATTTCCAGAGAGTGATTCTGGGGCTTTGCTGCAGAGACCTCAATTGCATCTTACTGAGTGCCCCTGCCAGTGGCTGGCATGGAGAGGACTTATTCCTCAGGTACACTTCACTCCATCACCTTTTTTTTTTGCCCAGCTCTCAAGTTCAAGATCCACTTGTCTATCTGACGTCAGCAGCCAGGGATCCCCTCTCATTCCTTGATGCTGGTATTTTAAAACCTTTACTATCCATGGGCATCACTGCTCTCTTGGATCCTCATTGCATTTTTTCAGACAGTATTTGGGAATAGGGGATGCTGTGCTTCCTGCCAGAGTCTTCTTGCATGCTCCCTCTCTTTCTACACGTGCCTGTGGAGGAGGGTGGGTTGCCTACTTACGACACAGATTGTCAGTGCACTGCTCGCCATTGCATTTGCTGCATGCTGCTCCTGTCTCGTATGGGTGCCGTCTGTAATTCCCACTGTGAAAGAAAATAACATTGCTTTGAAGCTGCCCTTATGAGGGGATGGCAATCCCTTCTGCTAATTTACTTCTGAACTTGAGATTTTCTCCGCTTGTATTGACAGTGAACTGTGTCCTGGTCAGCCCTGCCTGACTGCCCTGCTCCCACCTCGCCCAGGAGGTGCCCAGGCTGCTCCATGAAGATTTTGGCAGGTAGTAAATATCCACAGTAAGGGCTTTGTACTCTATGCTCCCTGTGACCTTAAGGGCTGAGCAGATCAGGGCCTCAACCAGGACCAAGAAAGCATCCTGCACTCAAGCTGAGACCAAGGTTCAGCAGGTCCTTCAGAGCCTCCGTGTCTCTCTGTACCTCAGACAGCAAATATGCTACTTACAATGCATATGAAGGATCTCTCAATAAAATTCTGTCTTGAGCAGCCCCAGCATCACATGTCCAAGCTCTCATACTAAAGCTCAGCCTGCAGCTACAAGCACTGCACACTTCAGTATTTACTCAAACCACTGACCAAGAGACCTGATTCTGCAGACAAATGTGTAAAAATTTTCACACCTTGGATCTGCGCCTTGGCAACCATCTGGGGCCACCTCGGCACTGAGGAACGAGGGAACAGCTTTCAAATGATCACTTAGGTATGCTTATTTCAGTGTCTTATATTTTACCTTTTCTACCAGCACCACTGCTTTTTGGCTACAATATATAACTCCCATTTACTCAAACTAGGGTTGCTTGGATAGACATATATATCTTTCTCTGTTTTGACGACCATTTCTGCCCATAAACACAAGAAAAAATGGTCTGATCCTGTCAAATTGCACACTGTGGGAGGGAAGAAGGGGCAGGATCTGAATCCTCTAAAATATTTGTCCTGGAAACCTTACGCTGGCCCATAGTTGCAGACGAAGTGTGCTGCGTTGGTTCCTGAGAAGTATGACACTGTGGGACAGAAGTGGACAGCACAGCCAACCTTGTAGCTTTGAGCCCAAACGACCTGGAAAGACAGACACAAACATTGGTGGCTGAATATTTGGTTAACAGCTACACTTTTAGGGAAAAGCCTTGCCCTCCTCTGTGTTACATGTCAGATAGGCTTTGGAATGCTCCTTGGACATGATTTGCAGTGGTAAGCAGTAATGATGGATATCTAAATAATAGCTTGTTCTGAAGAATATCTGGTTGTTTTAACTAATTCACTAGATGTTTATTAATTTATTTGATGACCAGAGGACTGGAGCACCTCTTCTATGAGGACAAACTGAGAGAGCTGGGTATTTTCAGCCTAGAAAAGACTCTGGGGGACCTCATAGTGGCCTTCCAGTACCCAAAAGAGGCCTAAAGGAAAGCTGGGAAGGGACTTCTTAGAAGGGCATATAGCAACAGGATGAGGGAAAATGGTTTTTAACTGGAAGAGGGTAGATTTAGACTAGATATCAGGAAGAAATTATTTACTGTGAGGGTGGTGAGACACTGGTTTGCCCAGTGAGGCTGTGGGTGCCTGTCCCTGGAAGCATTCAAGGCTGGATGGGGCTGTGAGCAACCTGGTCTAGGGGGAGGTGTCCCTGCTTATAGCAGGAGATTGGAACTAGGTGATCTTGAAGGTCCCTTCTAACCCAAACCATTCTATGATTTTACAATTAAAATGGCTGAAAGAAAGAGAAATTGATTGTGACAGATAGTTTTCCTTTCTTGCAAAGGAGAAGGTGAAATTTGTCTCCTTTCCTTCATAGTAATCCATGATAGTTCTGCCTTTCCCACTGGAGGATATAAAATCTGTGAGTACAAAGCTGTTTGCTGTCTTCTACAGGGGTTTACTGCACAGGCAAATGACAAAAAGCAGGGAGCTACAGGAACAACAGGGAGAAGGAGCACATTCAGGTTGCAGTCTTGCCTTCTATGACCACAAGCATGACTGACATAACAGAGACAAGAGCATCAGATCCTCTGCGTAGCATGAGTTATCCAATTCAACTCAGCACCACATACCCTATTTCCCTTTCCAAAGGGAAGCCTGCAACTCGTTGTTTGCCAAGTCCATGAACAGAACAGAATTTCTTTGTCAGAACTGCAAGTCTAGTTCATATAACCATAGAATCATAGACCCATGAAAGTTGGAAAGGACCTCTAAGATCATCTATTCTAGCCATCCACTCATCACTGCAATGTACACTAAACCATGTCCCTAAGTGCTGCATCTCCATGTTTCTTGAAAATTTCCAGGGATGGTGATGACTCTACCACTTCCTCAGCCTATTCCAACACCTCATCACTCTTTCTGGGAAGAAATATTTCCTGATATCCAAAGTGAGCTTCCCTTCATGCAGCTTAAGACCATGACTTTTTGCTTTGTCCCTGTTACCTGGCAGAAGAGGCCAACCCCACATCACCACAACCTCCTTTCAGGCAGTTGTATAGAGCAATAAGGTCTCCCCGAAGCCTCCTCTTCTCCAGACTAAATAATCTCAGTTCCCTCAGCCATTCTGCATATGACCTGTACTCCAGGTCCCTCAACAACTTTGCTGCCCTTCTCTGGACACTAGGCTCCATGGCTTTGATATATTTCTTGCAGTGAGAGGCCCAAGACACAGTACTTGAAGCCTCAGCAGCACTGAGTACAACTAAACTTGACAGAGTTGGATAAGTGTGATGCCTTACCTGTGTGTAATGGCCACATACTCTGCTACAGCTATTGCTGGTGTATGTGTAGTCTCTGACCTCTTTGTACCAAGAGGTGATGGCTCCTTGCACTGAAAAAATTGAAAGTGAGCCAGTCCAGAGATTTTCTCCAACAGGAGTAAATCTGGGGTGAGCCTGCCCTGGCTCTTGGAGGTATATGTTATGTTTAAACTCGCATCTCTTTGCCCAACCTCTTGCAGTCTTTGCCAAGTCTGGATCCCAACTCTGCAAAATAAAGACAAGTAAAAATGACTTGGTTATCTTAGCAATGCAGTAGTGCTGAACAGATTTTGGAGGAGTTGTGTCTATATGCTGCAGGTTCGCTTGTTTATTTCTGCTGAGACTTCGAGTGCTGTATGGTAGACTGACTTGTAAGTTCCAATGGGAATCTAGCCACTCATTAAACATGGGGAAGATTTTGGAGAGGTGGACAATTGTGTCTGACATGCTTGTTGAGTGCCAAGACTTATGCATCAAAGTGTATGGAGCACAATACACATTTTCAGGCTGTGCCACTTAAGGGTGAATGTTAATTTAACCTTTAAAAAAAAGTATTTATAGAAAGCCTGGAAGAAAAGGGTTGTGCTTTCTGTCCCAAACTGTCTGAAATCTCATGCAGCCTCAGAGATTAGGGCCGCTGCTTGCCGGTCAAGTCACAAACATGCAGGATTTTTGAAACAGTCTAAACTCAGGGAATTTTGTGGCTTCAAACACTAGCACTGAATTCATATTTGTGGAATCACTCACTCACTTGCAATTCAGTCCAACAAAGAGCTGTTGCATAAGCCATTGAGTTATATGAATGTCTTTTGTTTGCACTGGAGGCATTGTCTGATTCCACTGGGTTTTCTTGTGTACACAATCTGATTAAGCAAGCAGTGTTATCCCTCCTGGAAAACAGCTCCTGGAGCTCTGCTTAAGCACTGCGTCATGAAAATTAAGCTGTTCAGTACTGCTGGAGAATTTCTGATTGGGCTTTTGTAAAAAAATAAGACTTTCTTATTTATCCTTCTGTGCATGGATTAAAATCTCTCAGTTGCCTCTGCAAACAGTGGGATCACCAGAGAGAAACTGTTTTGATCTGATCATGACTGAGGAAAGATTTGCCTGTGTTTTACACAATATAGTTTTTTTGTACTGAAGATGTCTAAAACTTTTTTTTTTTTTTTTTTTTTTTTTTTTAAATGCAATGAATAAGTAAGGAGAAATTGCCAGGTGACATCAAAATAGATCTACAAAGATTTGAAAATATTTTGTAACCACCTTCTTCCAATTCTCCCTCTGCCAATTATTTGGGAGAAGTGTTGTCCTGCAAAGCTAAAACATAAATAATAAGTCTAAGACCTCAGTACATGGAATAATAAAGGTAAGCTTGGTAGCAGGGGGTCTAAATGCAACTGAAGATCTGTTGTTTCCTTAGATGATAACTCTGAAGGATAATTAACACAATCTCACTTTGTTCAGGCATTATCTCCCAGTCCTAGCATTGCTGCAAGCTGAGACAGAGGCTGCAGTTTACATTTTGGCGATGCTGTGAGGTCACAAGCAGAAGACCGTGACAAAAGCTTTGTGACAGCAGTTGATAGGTTAGTCCTCCTCAGTCCCATTTTTCAGCCTCTGCTGGAGAGTTCGCACCCCTCTTTCCTTCTTCATCCTGCACTAGCATTAATAATAACAGCTGTATTACAAATGTGTCTGGTTAGGCTTTGTCACTTGTGCTTAAAGGAGTTTCTGTCTTGCATTTTGTTTTAAAAAGTATTTTTTTCCCAAAGGATGGAAGTGCCTTGAGTTCATATCCTTCATCTTTATGCATCTAGATGGACAGTTATCAGCAGGAAACAGAAGTGTTCTGAGAAATAAAAAAGTTTTCTTGTTTTCCTCATTTTTGTAGCACTAAGGTCAGTTACAACAATGAACATATATGATCTTCTCAATTTCAATACTTCTCCTTTTCTCATTGATTTTATAATGTATTTCACTGCTTTATCCACAACAAATTCTTACTGGGAGAGGTCATACCCAAGACTAGTTTTTTTGCAGCTCTTTAAAAGAAAGCTGCCATTATTTTGGTTCTTTTCTTCTTTGTGGTGACCTTTGTTTGCTTTTTTTTTTTTTTTTTTTTTTTTTTTTTCTGGTTCCAGATCTTCAGCTTTTCAAAAAGAAAAATCAGGCACAAAATCGCTGCAATTTTAAAAAGATGGATACTGCTCATAGCAAGACTCTGTTAGCACAGAGCTAGCGAAGCGGTTTAGAAAAAGTTTCAGAAAAGGTCTGGAGCAATATGCAGTGGAGGTTTGGTTTGCCCCACTAAAGCTACTTCCCAGGGCTGGGGTTCTTTTGAATCACAACAGATTGCCTTTTGCATGATGGTTGCAGCCAGAGATGGGCACCACTGTGCAGGACCAATGCCTGCAGCTATTGCAGCTGCTGCACTTGTTTTGGCTTCCTTTGCAGCCCAGCACCTAGGAGCTGCAGCTAACAGCTCTCTATTGGCTCAGGCTGCAGAGATCTTTGCAAAGAAAGCTAAAAGAAAAGCTCTCCAAAGCCATTTGGCAATGTTTTCTGCACTTGCCAACTCAAGTGTGAAAGGTTGTGCTAAGGTCTGCACATAAATCACACCCCAGGCTGATAAACTGCAATGCCTTGTAACGAGGAGCCTTTTCACAGCACTTTTCACAGTGCTAAGCTTAGGGTTAAAATTTTGAGTTTTGAATGAAAAAACTAAGTCAGCTAAGCTACACACGTATCTGATTGTGTAACACCATCCAACAATCAGAGCCTTATCTTCTGCTTTAAAGAGGAACTGCAGCTATGGTCCCAGGAGTTGGTTTCTTTTTCATTTTTTTACATTTGATTAGAAAAATCATCTTTAACAACTGTAAACACCACACTTGCATGTAAACTGTGAATATCCCCTTACCATGTACAACATGTTGCTGGCTGGGGGGCTCACTCCAGACCGGAATCTGTTGTGCGTTCTCACACATTCCTCAATGAACTCTGCATCTCCAATATCAGGCAACGTCTCTGGTTGATAGAAGCCAGAAGAAAGGCAGAAATGCAATAAAGCCAGCTCACAAGTGAAAAATCTGCTTATCATGTTACTTAGCCTCCAGTCTGTCAGCTTGAAGAACAGAACACTTCAGCTGCGTAAGGTGGCTTTAGCTCTCCTTGCAGCTTGTGGACTTGTGTTGCTTGGAAGGCTTGTGGGCTGGACTTGTCTTAGCCATGGTAATTGACTGCAGCACATGTCACAGGAAATGAGTCATATTTCAAGAGCGTTGCTATGAGAATAGGGAAATTAAGCTACGAATTCACATTAAAGCCGCAGAATCTTTTTCTCTCTTTTCTTTCACTGCAGTGGGCAAGCTTCTCGTCTCCTAGCCCTAGGGCTTCTTTGTTTTTGTAACCTGCCATCCATAGCAATCACAATGGGTTACAAGAAAGTTTTGGATATTTTTTCTGCTTTTCATAAAAACAGCATTGCTGTTAAGTCTGCCATTCTGAGACAAAAAGCAATGAGACATAATTGATCTGAATTAAATCTTTTACTATAGTAGAGCAGTCACTATGGCTGTACTTGCAGTTATTGGCTAAGTGTGAGTTAAATATACTATGCATACTGATGGGTTTCTTCTGTGATCACTTGCTTGTGGTATTTATTGCTCCCAAATTTTCCTCCCCAGCTTCAGCAATTCATGAATCATTCCCCGTGACCCAAGTCTGCAGTGGAGCTGTGTGCCACAGAGGTTGGTGCTGCCTCATGCTACATGCCCAGCACCCACACCGGGCTTTTCACCCAGCAGCTGCTGTCCCAGTCACACTGCCTCATGTACCCCAACACCCCCTGCCCAGACCCGCTAACATCACCACCCTTTCCTCACAGTGCCTGTAACTATAATCTCTCCACCAAGCTCAGGATCCTTTCTGTGACCCAACTTGGACATCTTCATGGGAATGAAGTTGGATTTCTTCCCACTCTATGTTTCATTTTAGGAATTTGCAATTTTGGATACTTAGGTGTAAATCACAGTTACCACTTCTGTGCATGCGATGCTGTAAATGTTGGCCTTGGTCATAGCAAGTTATGCTGTGGGCCTACAGAAGCAGCCCCACCAGGACACATTACGTGCCATGGGTTGCACACCTCAGCTTTTTGGGGGAGACCGTTTATGGGCAAGAAAGCCCTCTGAAGGAATCAGGTGCAGGAAACACCATGCTCCCAATTTCACTACAGATCACTTCTTAAAGAATAATAGGGTGGATTGGGCCCTGCCAGCAGTCAAGCACCCTCTATGAATCCTTTGTTTTTGGCTCAAAGCTTGCTTCCTGAGGTATTTCTTGTGATAAGACTGACTTGTCTAGGAGATGAGTGATGGGTGTTGCATGTGCCAATCAACAACACTGTGTGGACAATTTTACATTTGAAAGCATTTCTTTGGAGCTGTTTGCCTTTGGAAGAGAGTGCTCAGGACTGTTTACTGGCAGAAGATCTAGCCTGTGACCAAATAACTCCAGCTTGCTATGGGAGACTGGGGGATGAAACCATTGCATCCTGTGAAGGCAAGATACAAGTTGGCGCTTCCCTGTTCCCTCTTATCTGCTGGCAAGGCCCGGAAGATGGGAACAAAGGAGTTTCTGCTGAGATCCCAGAACCAGAAGCTGCCACTCAAAAGAGAGCTGACTCGACCACTTTGGACTTATAAATAAGTTGGTTCTACTATTGAGAAGCTGCCATCACCATTGCCATGGTCACTATCATTGTCAACAGAACAACGCCTGATGACCCACCACTACTGAAGACTGAGCTACGAACCACACTGGATCCATTGTGGTGACTATCTCCCTCTTGTTTCACAGAAATACTCCTTGCTTCTTTCCTATCTTTTCTATCACCTTTCTTCCCTTCCCCATCACCCTAATTCGTCATAGTGTCTGTCCTCCCCTTCTCTATCACCCTGATTAAGATTTGTAATAAACCGGTCGGACCAACATTTGAACCACTGCTTCTTAATCTCACACCGAGTATACAAGTATCAAAGAACCTCCTTTCCCTCCTATAAATTGGAGCAAGATACACCCACACAGCCACTCACTCAGTCTCCATTCCCACCAGAATGGAGTAGAAAGCAGGAATTAAAAGATGATAAAACTCATGAGTCAGGATAAAGACAGCCCAACAGAAGTGGAGATGAAGGAGAAAAACAAACAAAATAACAAGTGCTGTGAAGGCAATCACCCTCACAGACAGATATATAGATGCCCAGTCTGTGAGCAGTGGCCACCCTGGAAGAAAACCTTGCCTCTTCTTCCTCTACTCTTGATTTCATTTCTGAGCACAATGTTACATGATGTGATATATCTTTTGGCCAATTCAGGTCAGCTATCCTGTCTGTTAAAGGCAAACAATAATAAATGCATGCATATATACTCTCTAAATCTGTATTTAAACCCTTTAATTTAAATCTTTACTTATCTCTCAGTATGAAAGATGGCAGCAGAGAAGAACTGACAATGGTCAAGTTAAATATGTGTTTTCTTATATGGTGACATTTTAACAAAAGCCTGAATACCTAGTGTTCATTTTCTTTGTGTGATGCTACATTCACAGAATCACAGAATCACAGAACTGTAGGGGTTGGAAGGGACCTCCAGAGATCATGGAGTCCAACCCCCCTGCCAAAGCAGGTTCCCTACAGCAGGTCGCACAGGTAGGCATCCAGGCAGCTCTTGAACATCTCCAGAGAAGGAGACTCCACCACCTCCCTGGGCAGCCTGTTCCAGTGCTCCGTCACCTCACTGTAAAGAAGTTCTTGTGCACATTTGTGCAGAACTTCCTATGCTGCAGTTTCCGGCCGTTTCCCCTTGTCCTGTCTCCACTCACCACTGAAAACAGTCCGGCCTCGCCATTCTGCCCCCCACACCTCAGATATTTATAGACCTGGATCAGGTCCCCTCTCAGTCTTCTTTTCTCAAGGCTGAACAGACCCAGTTCACTCAGCCTTTCCTCATAGGAGAGATGCTCCAGGCCCTTCACCATCTTCGTGGCCCTCCGCTGGACTCTTTCCAAGAGATCCCTGTCTTTTTTGTACTGGGGAGCCCAGAACTGGACGCAGTGCTCCAGATGAGGCCTCACCAGGGCAGAGTAGAGGGGGAGGATCACCTCCTTCGACCTGCTGAACACGCTCTTTTTAATGCACACCAGGATGCCATTGGCCCTCTTGGCCACAAGGGCACACTGCTGGCTCATGGCCAACCTGTCGTCCACCAGGACACCCAGGTCCCTTTCCGCAGAGCTCCCCTCCAGCAGGTCATCCCCCAACCTGTACCGGTGCATGCAATTATTCCTCCTCAGATGCAAGGCTCTTCACTTGCTTCTGTTAAACCACATCTGGTTTCTTTCTGCCCAGCTCTCCAGCCTGTCCAGGTCTTGCTGAATGGCAGCACGGCCTTCAGGCGTGTCAGCCAATCCTCCCAACTTCGTATCATCAGCAAACTTGCTGAGGGTGGCCACCATCCCCTCATCAAGGTCATTGATGAAGATGTTGAACAAGACCGGACCCAGCACAGACCCCTGAGGAACACCGCTGGTTACAGGCCTCCAACCAGACTCTGCACCACCAACAACGACCCTCTGTGCTCTGCCAGTCAGCCAGTTCTCAACCCACCTCACTGTCCACTCATCTATCCCACACTTCCTCAGCTTTGTTATAAGGATGTCGTGGGGGATAGTATCAAATGCCTTGCTGAAATCAAGGTAGACTACATCCACTGCTCTCCCCCCATCCACCCAGCCAGAGACAACATCATAGAAGGCTACCAGGTTGGTCAAGCACGACCTTCCCCTGGTGAACCCGTGCTGACTACTCCTGATAACCTCCTTTTCTTCCAGTTGTCTGGAGATGACATCCAGCACCAGCTGTTCCATCTCCTTTCCAGGGACAGAGGTGAGGCTGACTGGCCTATAATTGCCTGGATCTTCCTTCGTGCCCTTTTTGAAGACCGGAGTGACGTTGGCTATCTTCCAGTCTTCAGGCACCTCCCCCGTTCTCCAAGACCTCTCAAAGATGACAGAAAGTGGTTCAGCAATCACCTCTGCCAGCTCCCTCAGCTCCAGTGTATGCATCCCATCGGATCCCATGGATTTGTGAACATTGGTGTTGCCTAGGCGCTCTCGGACCACCTCTTCCCTGACTGAAGGGAGGTCATCCATTCTCCAGACCCTCTCACTAACCTCCAGGGTCTCGGATTCCTGAGGGGGAGCTTTTCCACTGAAGACAGAAGCAAAGAAGTCATTCAGTATCTCCGCCTTCTCAGCATCCCCCGTTACCAGAACACCCCCGTCACTTAGCAGGGGTTCCACATTCCCCCCAGTCTTCCTTTTACTGTTAACGTACTTAAAAAAGCCTTCTTTATTATCCTTTATCCCCTTTGCCAGATTTAATTCCAGGTGGGCTTTAGCCTTCCTCGTCGCATCCCTGCAGGCCCTGACAACATTCCTGTATTCCTCCCAAGTGGTCAGACCCTTTTTCCACATTTCATGGGCCTTCTTCTTTCCTTTGAGTTTGTGCACGAGCTCCTTGCTCATCCACACAGGTCTCCTGCCACCCTTTCCCAATTTCTTCCTCACAGAGACGCACCAATCCTGAGCTTGGAAGAAGAGCTGCTTAAATGCCGACCAGCTCTCACAGGCCCCCTTACCTTCCAACACCCCAGCCCAAGGGATAGCTCCAAGTAGGTCCCAGAAGAGATCACAGTTGGCTCTCCTAAAGTCCAGGGTAGCAATCCTACTTTTTGCTTTACTTGTTCCACTCAGGATCTTGAACTCCACCATCTCGTGCTCACTACAACCCAAGCTGCCCCCGACCTTTACTTCCCTGACAAGCCCTTCTGTATTAGTGAGAATAAGGTCCAGCAGTACCCGTCTCCTCGTCGATTCCTCAACCACCTGCATCAGGAAGTTGTCTTCAACACATTGCAGGAACCGTCTGGACCACGCATGCCTGGCCACATTGCTTTTCCAGCAAATATCTGGGTAATTGAAGTCCCCCATAAGCACCAGCACCTAGGATCGTGACGCTGCTTCCAACTGTTTGTGGAAGGCCTCATCAACCTCCTCCTCCTGATCAGGGGGCCTGTAGCACACTCCCACAACAGTGTCAGCCATACCAGCCCGCCCCTTGATTCTCACCCACAAGCTCTCCACTGCCGCAGCACTCTCCCCCAGGTGGAGTTCAATACATTCCTTGTGAGCTACAATTTGAGATACTGAGTTCACAAACAGTAGGTCTAAAATAAAGGAGGGGAAACATTAATAGCAGTTACGCATGCTAATTTCAGCCAGTATTTCTTAACTTGAAGCATGGCTTTCAGACAGGGTTTGTTTTCCTTTGCTAACAAAGGTACGTAGGAGCAATAGGTGGTTGAAGCCAGAAGTCTCTAAAAACAAATTGAAGTCACCAGTGATTCAAGCTTTTTGAATGAGGCTGAGATCTTCATTTCTGAACCAGAATCTGTTCTGAGCCCGCCTCATTTCTTCCACACCTGGTTTTCTTCCCTACTCCTCTCCCTGGCAGCTTAGGGTGGATGTTACCTACTCTGCATGTCACATTTTGTCACTTTCGTATATCCTAATATTAGGTTTCTTCCACTGGCACTCCATTTTAAACCTCGCTCTATCAATCTTTGCCTGTATTTTTTCAGCTAGAGAGAACAAAGATTTGCTCTGAGAGAAGAATGGAATGGTAACACTGACAATAGAATAACTTAAATGGAGACTAACACATGCAGGCTTAGTAAAGGACAAGCTTTATTCTTTCTCTTCTTTAGAAGTAATACATAGTTAAATCTCCAATATTAAGAGAAAATGTTTGGGATAATTTAAATTTAATGAAAATGAGTTATTGCTTCTTTTGGACCCAGAGTTAAGTTCAACTTAGAGCTGAAGGATGCTCCCAGACACAGAGTATGATCATAGAATCATAGAGTCACAAGGTCGGAAAGAACCTGCAAGATCATCTAGTCCAACCATCCTCCCATTACTATTGCTACCACACGCCGCTAACCCATATCTCGCAGCTCCTCATCCAGAAGTCTCTTGAACACTGCCAGGGATGGTGACTCCACCACCTCCCTGGGCAGCCATTCCAGTGCCTGACCACCCTCTGAGAGAAAAAGTTCTTCCTTATGTCTAATCTAAATCTCCCCTGACACAACTTGCAGCCGTTTCCTCAGGTCCTGTTTTGTTGCCTGGGAAACGAGGCCAAACCCTTCTTCACCCCAACCTGCCTTCAGGAAGTTGTAGAGTGCAATGAGGTCTCCCCTGAGCCTCCTCTTCTCCAGACTGAACAATCCCAGCTCCCTCAGCCGCTCCTCATAAGACCTGTGCTCCAGACCCCTCACCAGTTTTGTTGCCCTTCTCTGGACACGCTCCAGGGCCTCAATGTCTTTCTTGTAGTGAGGGGCCCAAAACTGAACACAGTACTTGAGGTGCAGCCTCACCAGTGCTGAGTACAGGGGGACAATTATCTCCCTGCTCCTGCTGGCCACACTATTTCTAATGCAGGCCAGGATGCCATTGGCCCTCTTGGCCACCTGGGCACATTGTGGGTTCATGTTCAGCCGAGCATCAACCAACACCTCCAGGTCCCTTTCCTCTTCACAGTCATCCAACCACTCATCCCCAAGCCTGTAGCGCTGCACGGGGCTATTGTGCCCAAAGTGCAGGACCCGACACTTGGCCTTGTTCAACCTCATCCCATTCACCTCAGCCCAGCGATCCAGCTTATCCAGATCCCTTTGAAGGGCCTCCCTACCATCAGGCAAATCAACACCACCTCCCAGCTTGGTGTCATCTGCAAACTTACTGAGGGTACACACAATCCCCTCATCTAATTCATTAATAAAGATATTAAACAAGATGGGTCCCAGCACCGACCCCTGGGGGACAGCACTTGAAATGGGTCGCCAGCTGGACTTAATTCCATTCACCACTACCTGTTGGGCATGGCCCTCTAGCCAGTTCCTTACCCAAAGAAGGGTATACCTATCCAGGCCACAGGCAGCCAGTTTCCCTAGAAGAAGCCTGTGAGAGACCACGTCAAAGGCTTTGGTGAAGTCTAGGTTGACTGTATCAACAGCCTTTTCCCCATCTATCGTCTGGTCACCCAGTTGTAGAAGATGAGGTTGGTCAAGCCCAATCTGCTTTTCATGAACCCGTGCTGGCTGGGCCTGATGCCCTGGATGCCACACACATGCTGTGCAATCTCATCCAAGATGATTTGCCCCATAACTTTCGCTGGTGCTGATGTCAGGCTGACAGGCCTGTAGTTCCCTGCATTCTCCTTACCTTATCTTGCAGATGGGAGTCACATCAGCAAGCCTCCAGTCCTCTGGGACCTCTCCAGATAACCAAGAGTGCTGATAGATGGTGGAGAGCAGCTCGGCAATCACCTCTGCCAGCTCCCTCAGCACCTGAGGGTGGAACCTCTCCGGTCCCATGGATTTATGACAGTCCAGATGGAGGAGGAGCTCTCTAACCATCTCCGCCTGAATCACCCAGATGTATTCAGCATAGCATCCCAGACTTCCAGACCAGGGTGTAAAGTGCACTGAGGATGTCTGATCTGCCTATTAAAGGCAGATGTAAAGAAAGCAATGAGGACCTCAGCCTTCTCCTTATCCTCAGTGGTCACATTCCCTGCTGCATCAAGTAAAGGATGGAAATTCTCCTTGGTTCTTTTCTTACCGTTGATATATTTGTGAAAGGATTTCTTATTCCCTTTCATTGCAGTGGCCAAACTGAGCTTGTGTTGGGCTTTTGCCTTCCTAACTTCCACCCTGCATACCTTAGCAACTTCCTTGTAATCCCCCCAAGTAGCCTGTCCCTTCTTCCAAAGGACATAGATCTCTTTTTCTTCTGGAGTCTCAAAGCAATTCCTGGTTCATTCACACCAGTCTTCTTCCCCTACGGCTCACCTTACAGCATTCAGGAACAGCCTGTTCTTGTGCCTTTAAGACTTCCATCTTGAGGAGCATCCAGGCTTCCTGGACCCTTTTGCCCTTAAGGAGGGATTCCCAAGGGATATCTGCAACAAGCATCCTAAACAGGTCAAAGTCCGCCCTCTAGAAGTTCAAGATAACAGTTTTGCTACTCACCCTTCTGACATCTCCTAGAATAGAGAATTCTACAATTTCGTGGTCATTCTGCCCAAGACAGTCCCTAGCCTTTAGATCTCCCGCCAGTCCTTCTCTGTTAGTGAAGAGCAGGTCAAGCAGGGCACCACCCCTGGCAGGCTCTCATACCAGCTGAGTAAAGAAGCTATGTTCCATGCACTCTGGAAACCTCTTGGAATGCTTTCTCTGCAGTATTGTATTTCCAACATATATCAGGGAAGTTGAAGTCTTCAATGAGAACAAGTGCTGGCAATTGTGCAACTTCTGCAGTCTGCTCATAGAATGCCTCATCCATCACTTCATCCTGATTAGGTGGTCTATAAAAGATCCCCACTAAGATGTCGCTCCTACAGGCCTTCCCCTGATCCTTACCCATAGATGTTCAACTTTATCATTCACAACCCCAAGCTCTTTGACATCAAAACACACTTTAATATGAAGTGCCACACCACCATCCTTCCTTCCTTGTCTATCTCTTCTGGAGAGCTTGTAGCCATCCATCACAGTACTCCTGTCATTGGAATGGTTCCACCATGTTTTGGTAATAGCAACTAGGTCACAGCTAGCCTCACAATCGCTTCCAGCTCCTCCTGCTTGTTGTCCATGCTGTGTGAGTCATCTACCACTCCCCCAGTTCCAGCACTGTTCCCTTAGGCTCATCTCTGGTGAGCCCTGTTGTGTCTCCTTCCCCCATTGTAGCTAGTTTAAAGCTCTATTGATAAGCCCTGCTAGCTTTATTGAGGATTGTTTCCCTCTTTGAGACAGGTGGGTTCCACGGATGGACAATTGGCCATGATCAAAGAACCCAAAGTTTCTGCTTCGACACCAGCCTCTGAGTCAATTATTCATTGCTTGGGCTTTCCAAGCCCACTCTGTGTCCTTCATTGCCCCTGAAAGTATAGAACAAAAGATCACTTGAGCTCCTTTTCCTTGAACTAAATGCACTAAACCTCTGAAATCTCTTTTCATAGTTTACAGGTTTCCCTGAGCAATTTCATCACTGCTCACTGAACTATGAGTAATGGAAAGTAATCAGTGGACTTGACCAGCTTTGGGAGTTTCCTGGTTATGCACCTGACCTGGGCCTTCCTCTGAGAAGGGAGTCACCCACTACGATCACCTTTCTATCTTTCCTGACAGAGGCAGTCTAAAGCTGTGGGGGTGACCACCTCGCCTTAGGCTCCCTCCTAGACAGATCCTCCATCACCTCACCACTCATCACCCCTTCAATTTCCAGCGTCCCAAACCTGTTGCTTAGCAGGAGCTGGGGAACCGGGCTCAGTGATGCTGAGTTGAAACTCTCTTCCAACCCTTCTCATCTGTCAGGTCTGTCTGATTGTGACAGGGCAGGGGTCCACACCTTTCTGGGGATATCTCCCTGGCACCCTTCCCTCTGGCACACCAGCAAGTCACTCCACCAGTCGATTTCCCGCTCACACTCCCTACTGGTCCTTAGTCTCTCCACCTCCTCTTTGGGCTCCACCACCAGGCTGAGCAGCTCATCCACCTGCTCACACCTCACACAGGTGGAATCCCTGCCACCCCTCCCCAGGCAGCAGCAGGCTCACGCACTCCTTGCAGCTGGAGACCTGAACAGCCACACTTCTGGGCAGGCCCTCTGTCTGGGTCGCTGTCTCCATCTTTTTTGAAAAGCCTTAAAAAGAGCTTTTTCGTTGGCCTTTTTCACTTCAGGTCCCCTGATTTTTTGGTAGTCCTGCATGGAGCTGGAAGTTGGATTCAATAATCATTGAGGTCCCTTCCAACTTGGGATACTCTTTGATTCTATGATTCAGATCTTTGTGATGCTCCAGGTTTCCAGAAGGCTTATTAGCATATGCAGCAGTACACTGCCTACATGGTCCTTCCAGCAAACTTCCCCCGAAGCTGAGTTAAGAGGCTCTTACAGATGTAGAAGCCACACTAATAAATTAGAGCAACTCCATGCACAGCCATTTAAATCTTCTCGTGAATGCAGAAGCATTTTGCATTGGATAAACACCACAAAGTATAGCAGAGATGACTGCTTTTTATCAAACACGCAGTTCTCTAATGGAATGGTAGAATCATTATCAGCATCTTAGCAATCATTACATGTATACAAACGTGTGGAAACCACCGCTGCGCTAACCGAACACCTACAGCACTCAGTACCAAAAATAGTGGCCTTAAAATCAAGACACTAACACAGTAGTGGTCACAGGAAGAATGCAGCTGCCCAGTTGTGGGTGTGTGGGCCGGAGGCTGACGGGCTGGAGGGTGGGGGGGACGGGGCTGCGGTGGCTGCGGCAGAGTGTCCCAGTCTGGATACCAGTTGGTATAACCTAAAAAAGAATAAAGAAATGATTGTTAAAGCCTGATCAGCTTAGCCATACTCAAAACAGTGAAAAGCAATCAAATACATACTTATAAGTTTCTCACGTTCTGCGTTTACTGTGGAGAGATCAGAAAAAAAGACATCAATGCAACAGTCTTTGTCCTGTAGGAGAATATAGCAAAACTGGTTGTAGGATCTAGCACTGAACTAACAGAAGCTCTCTTTTTCCTCTCCGTCCCCCTAGTCTTTGTGATGCTGATAGCCTTTCTGTGGCCTGTCAGCCTGTGACTTCAAAATGAGTCAGCTAGGACATCACAGAAGGAAAACAAATAGCAAATGCTCAATTATTTTTACAGCTGAAGCTATCTAGAGTCTGGCTAGTAGAGAACATCTCCTGTGAAACGCTGCACAGGAGTAATATTTAAGACACTCTTGCATGCCTGTTACTCTCTGACCATTTAAAACACTGTTTCTGACTAATTTGGGACTGGGTGAGACAATTAAGATTCACGGCTGCAAACTGCTGTGGAAAAACAAGCTCTCATTGCTTTATTTCAGAAAATTCTAACAGTTAAAACAAAGTATTTTTCAGTATAGTCTCATTATTGGTTCAGAAGTACAGTTTCCTGGAAAATTTGTTAGGACATATAAATGAATGGAAAAATTGAATATACTATTTATCCTGGGGAAAAAAAGTCAGATGGGAATATTTGTTGGGTATATTTTAGTTTTGACTTCCCTACAGATAAAAGGTAAAAAGTAATCTAATCGATACATCTTTTGATTGGAAACTCTGCTTTGTACCTCCAGGAACCCTAAATTACACAATGTTCCAATTGATAACTTCATACACTATCCTAACCTGATTTTAGTCCTGTGGTGGGTTACAGACCCACTATGTACTTAGTGCAAACTGACCCACTACTGTATTTTTACTGATACTTACGACACCACTATTTCTATGCATCTCCTTAGTGAATCACTTTGATCTTACCACAGAGATTGCCCACACACTGGTCGTTACTGCATCCACTACATGGTTGTCCTGCTTTATAAGGTTTTGTTGGGTAATTCCCCCTGAGGAGGAGAAGAACAGTATTTTGTTAGCTCAGTCTTTGGAAGAGCACTTTAAACACACATGCTAGAATAATATTTATTGGGAAGCTATTATTGGGCAAAACAACCCTTATCCAAAAAAGGATCATTATCACTATTTGAAATTCCACTTAGGTGAGACTCATACTCTCACTGACATGCAGAGGTTTCTTGTGCAATGCTGTAGTATTCAGCCCAAGTGTACGGGAATCTGCTTTTAGTCCCTCATTACCCATCTGTATTTTTTAAAAATCCATGAAATGTATGTCTAGAAATCACAAAGCATGAGATGAACTTGAGCACTGTCTTCCTTTTATACTAGAATCAGAGAATAATTTAGGTTGGAAAAGGCACTTAAGACAACAAAGTTCAACCATCAACTAACACTACCAGGTTCAGCACTGACCCTTGCCCTTTATTGCCATGTCCATATATCTCTTAAATACCTCCAGGTACGAGGACACCACCACCACCTCCCTGGTCAGTAATGCCTGACCACCTTTCTACAAATAAATTCTTCCTAATATTTAATCTAAACCTTCCCTGACACAACTTGAAGCTATTTCTTCACATCCTATCAACTGTTGCCTGAGAAAAGAGACTGACATCCCACTCACTGCAACCTCCTTTCGGGTGGCTGTAGAGAACAATGAGGTTTTCTCTCAATCTCATTTTGTCCAGAAAATGGATTTTATTCCACAGCCCTCGCTGACAGCATGTGCCCTATGCCAGGATCTGCTCGTCTGCTTTTATAGAGAGTGATTTTCTGCAGCTCAGACTGCCCAGCACCTAATGCTTTAGATGGTCAGGGGAACCACTGATTGGTGGACATAGCTTCTGAAATTTGTTATAATGTTCCTGCCATTGGTAAAATCTGATGTTGTTATTAAAACACATTTAAAAACAAAAGCATGAAACCCCAAATGCCATAATTGACTTACGCTGGCCCATAGTCACAAACAAAATGCGCCACATTGTTGAATCCTTGAAGATTGTGAATTCTATGGCAGAAGTGAACTGCACAGCCAACTTTGTAACTCGTTGCCCAAACAACCTGAAGGGAAAAGTGAAACGTGATGCCCCTGATCAAGGTCTGTAAAAGCAACCAGAACCAGAATTCACAGTATTGATGAAGGAGTTGGTGACTGAGTGGAAGGATCTTGTGAAAGTTTAAAACAGGCAACGCTGACAACCCAAAGTGTGCCTGGGACCAATGACTGATAGGTGGTCTGGCACCTATTGCCTGCCTCCCTCAGAAGCCAGGGAGATAATCTCTTCCAACCATTAATGAAACAGAGCTCAGACAGCCCTGCAGATCAGAATTTACTTCCAATCTCATTGAGCACTAGTATACGGAGTAAAAACCCTGCCATAACTTGTGTTCCAAAGCAGTCTGGTCCATGTCTGCATTTTTTTTTTTTTAAGCATAATAAATCACTGGGCACGTAAGACTCACCTGGGTGTAGTGACCACACTTGTCAGTGCAGTGACGGGTGTTGAAATCATAGCTGCTGACTTCATTAAACCAGTCAGTCAGAGCTACGTGCACAGAAAAGATGGTGGCGGTGCCAGTCCAGATGTTTTCTCCAATAGATGTAAAGGTGGGGTGCATCTTCTGTGGTATTTTAAGATAGATATTGTGCTCAAACATGCACCTCTTCGCCCACGCCTTGGCAGATTTAGCTAAAGCAGGATCCCAGGACTGTAGAAAAGAAGGAAAATACAATGTAACCTGAACTGCAGTGAGTTAGGCAGATTCAGGTATTCTAAAAGAGAAGACTGCTATTTTTTTTCTTTGCATTCAGCTTCTTTGTCTTGTCTTTTCTATTCTTAAAGCAAGAGATTTTCTTCTTCCTTCTCCCTCAGATATTAGTGGACATGTAGCACCTCTCACTGTTCTGTAATATCTGACTTGTTACGATGCTTAGAGCTGGACTGCAGTGTTTAAGCTGCTATGTCTGCGTGGAGACTGCAGAAAGATTCATGCCACCAGGCAATAAAATGGCAAGTGAAAGTAGGTATGGAAAAATAAATAAGTTAAAGTAAGTAAGTGAAGGGATGTAAGGAAAAAAAAAAAAAGAATTTTAGCTCTGTGTTCATAATGACAGGTTTGGAGCTGACCATTACCATGCATAAATCAATGCCGAGTAGTACTATTGTATAATCAATAGATATCAAGATGTTACAACCACAAAATAAACAAGAGAGTAAGGCGAAGTAGACTATGATAACAAGAGAGAATAAATGGAAGGCTTACCCTTATGCTGGGCTCACCACAAAACACCAATAAAGGCAATCTCCAGAAGAGATCCTTCCCTGCTGGTAGCCAGCTCTTAAATAGGTCTAGGAGGGGGGGCAGCCTGGCTCCACCCCTTCCGGCAGCACAGCTGAATTGCCTTCACCTGTGCTCCTCTGGCTGACTCATGGCTCGCCTCAGGTGATCAATCAGAGGTTCAGGCTCTGACTCAGTAATTCCCATACATGCTATAAATGACAAAGTTTTAGAAATTCCTTGAGAAGGAATGGAGAATGAAAAAAAATATGTAAGTACACTACAAGTCCTGTTAAAAACTGTGCACAGTACCTCACTTTAAGAAGGAGACATTGGAACTGGAAGGGATGCAGAGAACATAGGGGAGCACGATCATCCTAAGAATGGAAGGCTTTCATAAAGCAACATCCTATACAGCAGCTTTTATCTTGTGTTAAGTATGTAAACAAGCAATGCTCACATGTTCTTCCCAATACAGGCACCAGAGCCTATCAGAAGAAGCTAGTAGTTATCAAAAGCAAATAAAATGCTGGGAGATATCATCACGGAGCTTGTAGGTAGACTGTGCAGCTATTTGCTGTGAGTTGTTAGGGATGATAAAAACTTGCAGAGACCGAAAAAAGTCATGCAAGAAAAGTCCATTGTGAGCTTTCAAACACAATGGAACAGGTTTCTTTATATTTGTCCTCTTATTCCAGCATTGCTGGATCTTTGCTCCGAGCAGCTAAGTTGCCTCTGGTGCTTTTCCATTATCAATTAAATGTAGATAGATTTAACAAAGTTCCAAGAAATTAAAATCATGAGTAGTATGAATGTTACTTCTTTGCTGTGATCTTCTTTACATAAAATGACTCATAGCATTGATGTGATTATGCATTTAGCTTCCTTTTCAGCTAAGCAGCACTGCCTGAAGGCTCAAAGCAATGACATGAGCTGACTAGGGTTATCTCCCCCACCTATCTGTCTTCTCCTTACACACTCCATTGAGCAAGCTAAGACTGATACACAGCCTGTTCTGACATCCATTACATTTATGGGGAGATCTGCTTTCTAGTCCAGATACTAGCACCCCTGCTCTCCAAGCCCTGTTGCAGCAAATCAAAATGAGGCATTTATTTGAATGTCCAAGCAAATCTCTTTCTTCAGTACATATTCTAGATTGGAGGAAACAAGGCAAGAGACTAGATTTCCAATAAACCCTGTGGTACAGGTTGCCTTCCAGGAGTTTTTTAATACCAAACAGATTTCTTGTAAGAAAACTGGGCTAATATAATGAAGATTACTGTCTCTCTCTGAAAAAGGTAAATGAAATGCTGAGAACTGAATATTTCATTTAAATACAGTCCTTAGCTGTGGCTGACAATTAGAGCAACAATCTGTTCCTATACAAGAAATCCCCTTCCAATTATTAAGATAGAACAGTACTGCGAAAATGAATTGCTTTCTATTTCCTACCAAGAATGATCATACATAGTGCAGAAATCACTGACAAAAAGGGAAAGAAAAGCACAGAGGAAATGCAAACGAGGATGGTCTAAAATCAGCAGCACCATCTTAATTAATTTTCAAATAGATCACAGAAGTCTCCTTACCATACGAAGCATATTGCTGGCTGGTGGATTCACTTTGGATCGGAAGTCATTGTGAGCTCTCACACAGTCTTCAATGAACTTTGCATCTTCTATGTCAGGCAAGGGATATTGGTCATATGTATGACAGCAAACAAAGCGATCAAGCAAGAACAGCACAGCAAAGAAAAAGGTGATTTTCATAATTCTTCAATGCTTTTGGTATTTTTTTTGAAGTTTTTAAAAGAAGAATTGCTCAGGTGGAGTCAGTACTGCTAGGTTCTTCCTCTGTAGTCCTTCCAGTGTTGAAATACTTGAAAGTGTCTGCCAAAGCAACAGGAAGTGAAACTGCTTCCTAAGATGAAGATCTAACTGACATCACATCTGCTGGCTGCCCATGAAACAGGCATCTGCCATGCATATCGTCAAGGGGCAACGTTAAAGATATGACTCTGTCTTTTCTTTGAGTGTGTTTCATTCTGGTTGACTGCCAAGCTATTCGGTGGCTGTTGGTGCTAACCACAGAGGTGCTGCATAATGAGTTTGCTAAAACTCCTGTGAACCATAAAAATTCTAGCTATGATAAAACACAGATCTGCTGTTCATCTGATTTTCTTACATCGTTATTTTGCAGGACCTTTCCTCCTTCTCAGAATTACTCTAAGAACAAACAGAACTAGCGAAACTGTATACATTAAATTTTGACCTCACTAGAAGGAAAAAAGTTCCTCAGCAGCAGGAACAGACTTCCTGACCTTTTGGTTTGGTGTGTACAAAGGCATGCCTTAGAAATCCAAGCCATGAATGCATGTTGATTCTCTGTCAGTAGCCACCTGTGCTTATCTGATAGGCTGACATTATTGGAAGAGCCTTCTGTGCTCCCGGAAAGAGAGCACTGTGGGATTAGCGCTGCTGGTGTAAAATTCCAAGCCTGATCCCTCCCTGGGGCAGCAGGATGTGCGCTGGTGGGATTTGCATTGTCTCGTCAATGCTTCCACACGCTGGTTAATCTTTTATTTCAAAACGGTGGTCCTCCAACTCCATCACATTTATATCTATCTATGCTATTAATAGGAGTAACGTAACTATTTCTCTGTGTGCACATGTATGGATGTCAAGCATTACTAATTCTCCCCACCCATGTCTTGGCCCAGCCGTGATTTGCTGACTGATTTCATGAAGGTAGGGCCAGCTGCAGAAGGCAACGGTGTGGTGGACACCTTCTGGGGCTTTGGATCATCTGGGAGAGAAAGAAACAGGTCCTACAGTTGTCTTTGTTGGCTATATTACACACACACAAACTGTAAAAATAGAACGCAAGTAGCATACCAAAATTGCACCATCGATTTAGCAATTGCACTGGATTTAGCAATCCAGTGATCTAGCAGTTTCATATCTGTGTAGCTGAAATGTGCGTGGAGACTGAAAACGGGTGCTTTATACAGCAGGAAATCTTGGCTTATCCAGCACATTCAGGGTTCTAAGATGCTTTCCTGCAGAGATGACTCTGGCTCCATCTAGTGAGTCTATCCTTAAAACAGAAGTGCAGTCTGTCCACACGTAATGTTTTCACAGAAAGCCAATTAATCACCAGCATTAATAGTCCTCTTTCGTACACCAGATGAAAATAAAGCCTTGTGATTTGGATATCCATGTAGTGTTTGTCTGGATGATACAAACGTTCCCTGTCCTTGCATAAATCTCGAGTGAGGTTTAGCACATGGAGTGACGGATGGGCAGGAAACTGTACAGCCCAATTGTTCGTAAGAAAATTCTGTAATTCCATCCTTAGATTCCTCTTTCTCACTTTGTACCTCCTGCTTTCATTTTAAAATGGCTGGAAACAGGTTTCCATTTCTTTTTTTTTTTTCCCCCTAACGTATCACATGGTTAGATAAATAAGGACTGGTGGACTACACACTAACAGAAGTCCAAGATGTAAAATTGCATTTAGCTTTCTCCTCAAGTTACCAGCTTTCCCAGTGAGTGTTGTTACTTGTGCTAGGGACAGAGATACTATTTGTCTTTGACTTGCTTGATTCAGCTTAACAAGTGGGTGGATTTGCTAGGCTTTCTTGGTCTGCCCATAGGATATGCAGATGTAAGATCACCTGCCCTTCCAGGGGTGTGAATAAGCTGGCATTCTGACATCTGTTGCTACTTGTATTACACAGTTTCACCTCAGAGTAGAGACTAATCGGAAGGATCATGTTGGTATGGATGATTTCCACATGAATTCTTTCGTAATAAATTCTTTTGTAATTATTTATTTTGCATTTAATTATGCAATTAAAGAGAAAAGGTATATTTGTTAATTTGGGGGTTAATAATGAGGCTATAAACAGATAATATTATTACAGGATGCCATCATTACATGGCTGGACTGCAGGTAGTTCCGACAGTTTTACTGCTTTTTTGGTTAGGGGAATTTGCACAGTACTGCTTACTCCAGCTATGCCTGGCAGCCCAACAGAGCAGAACTGTAACACACTGCTTGCTGACTTCTCTGATCAATGCACAGGGATGCTGCAAGGACCAAAGTACAAGAGGCTGCCCATTTGTTCTCCCAAAGACACCAAATTAGGGAATGGGGCAAACAATATGATTTTTGGGAACATCACACAGCACTGAGGATGGTAACAGTGAAGTAAACAATCTGACATTTTATCATTTTGTAGAAATATCCTTCCTGTGCCTCCCAATACTGAGCAAAGCATAGTACAAAACTAGGCCATTCATTTCTAATTGTCTACTGCAAGTACTAAGGAAACTTTCCTTACGGTTTGGAATTCAGTTTCTCCATCACAAGAAGCCATTTAAAGAAGGATTTCATCTTTCAGTAAAGCAATGGGAAGAACTGCTCCTCAGGAATGTCCACACTGAACAATTTTGTGTGTAAGGGCTGCCTGCTTATGGTCGTAAGTATATAGAATTAGATTCCTAGCGTTGAGAATGTAATCCATTGATTTTGAATACACAAAGTCTGTTCCATATTTTAGTAATCTGAGAAAACTTACAGAAGAAATAGCTGTTGTATCTAATCATAAATTAGTTTTCAAGAAAAGTCTGGCTTATTTTCTTCGAGACTGTGTTATAATAAATACTTTTAATATATAAAATCAGTGGAATTACAAATACTAACTTATATAATAATCTGCAGTGTTTTAGACCCAGATTGTCCATCAAACACACAGAAAAAGGAAGCATAAAACAAATTATTTCATATGGATGAACTCAAGGAAGCTTCCTGAAGCCCAGATTAAGTTCAGAAAGTAGCAGTTTTTCAGTCTGGATTTCTTCAGCCTGTTTTACAATATAGGTGAAATATTACCTAATAATAATGAACTTTAAAGCAGCTATATTAGTTTTTACTAGACAAGACAGTGACACAATTAGGAAAATCTACTTTTATTATACTGGGAACAAAAGAAGCTTCAGACTATTGTATAAATAACATTTGTTTTTTAAAGAAAGTGAAATAATTAAAGATTTGATCTGTTGGATATAGAATAGTGAAATCAGTGTTGAATACAAGGGCTTCAGTAGGTTTAAAAAACAAAATTTATTAGTAGAACTACAGAACACTTACAGGACAGTAAATATTCTATCAGTAACAGTGCAGTGTAAAGAACAGAACAGCAAAAGTTCAGAAATGAAACACAAGGTTTAGAGGAAGTTGGGAACAAAGTAATAATCTGAATAATCTTATTTTGAATAAGGAGCAGTAAGTGCACAACTGAGTAAATATCAAGTTGTCCTGCTTCATGTACTTCTGAAGAATCAATACTTCTGAAGAACTGCCTTTCTAAAGAAATGTCTTCACAGATTTTACTCAGAACATTCTGTCGCTCTAGCAAAAAGGACTTTGTATGTAATCTGATGCTAGCTTCCTCTTGGCACTAAAACTAAGCATTTGTCACATCAAATATTGGCTTAGCATGAACTGTAACAAATTTTTAAACTGATAGGCATTTTTCTCCTTGAATTCCAAGAATACAGTGCGTAAATCTGGTAAATAAACAGAGTTCAATAAATTTGGCAATTAAAAACAATGCTTCTGAACATCAAATGCCATCCTTAGTTTACTAATTTCTCAACATGGGTCTTACCTACAAATAATTTTTTAATTTTTATAGCATGTTAAGTTTTCTGTAAGGAGCATAAAATAGTAACAAAACTACAGTAAAAGAAAGCTGACTTTAAAATCATATTAATATAGATTTTTGCTTAAAACATTAGAGATTATGTTCAGAATATTGGATGCATTTCAAATCAAGTTATGTGAACACAAACATGTTTGTAAAGTGTTTTCTGAACAAATAAATAGCTAGAAAACCAACAAATATCAGCAATGTTCTCGAAATTATAACAGCAATACAGGCTTCATCACAGATAATTCTGAACTCCCAAGGTGGATACCATCGTGAGTAATCTAAAAATAAACATATCATTAGAAGTTTAGGTGCACATTTTTTTCATTTGTAGTAACTAAGGAATATGAACAACAGTGCAAAATTATAACACTTACAAACAATTTTATCACGTTCTTCATTTCCTGCAGAAAGGAAAAAAAAAGAAACAGTTCTATCAGGCAGCCAGAATTTCTCTTTCTTCAAATCTTTCCTAGTAAGCTGAAACTTACCAATGAAACAAGAAAATCTAACAAATCTGAGAACTTGAATTGAGAAACCTTACAATACAAGGAAATGGCTTTGGTAAAAATCAAACTGCAATACTTTATAATGCCTCCATAAAGATATTCTTGCTTCTAACAGTTACACTGATGAGAAAAAAGACCCACATGAAAAGGAATTGAAGCCTTATATGACCATTTTCAGATTGAACCCTTTGTGCTTCTCAAAATAATAAATACTGTTTGATATTCACAACATACACATGAAGTTAGTACATGCTATCAAGTACAGCCTTACGGCTGAGAATGGGAGACAGACTGTTTCCTAAATTGGGCCTAAATATTGGGGTAAATATACCCTGGTAGTCCTATCTGTTTTTCAGAGGTGTCTCCTACTTAGAAATTACGACCCATAACATTAAAGCTATATAACATATATTAAGACAACTAATTGTTAAACCACGAGTGTAACTTCTAGTTATTGAATGAAACTTAAAAACTTATGCCCTAACTTTAGCCACATGAATCTTCCAGCTTTTGGCTTTCCAGTAGGTAGAAAGTGTATGTTTGGGACCTTCTGAAGAGAGACACCGAAGTAAGAACCTTTAGAAGTACACAGAGAGATGCTGATTTCTTTATCTAGCTAATGATGTCATACCAAATACTCTGAACCTTTACAGAGTACAACAGAAACCATAATACATTTAAAACTGCAATCACAAATTAGCAAATCAAATTGAGACTTCATAAGTATCACTAGGACACTGATTCAGCAACATGAACACCTTTGTTTCCAGAATATAGATAGCCTTACGGATAGTTTATAATTGCATAATACAATAATACCTAATACTAAATAATACAATTGCAAACTGGACCTGAGAGAGCATCAAAAAGGAGTAAACCACATTTTGCAGCTGTTTTTATCAAGCACTTGGTCGTGTTTTTTCCTTTTATGTATTACATTTTGCATTGTCTTTCACTTACTACAGAGTTTCCTATCACAGAAGTCCCTCCTGGCACATTGACTGCATGGTGCTCCTTCTTTATATGGTCTTCTTCGAAAATTACCACTACAAGGGAAGAAGTTTCTATGAGACAGGTAGGTCATGCATAATTTTTAAAAAGTCACTGGTTGAAGTAAATACACCGAAATACAATGAGTTGCTCACTACTAAAAACCTTGGAGTCATTTTGAAATCTCTCTTTTCATTTTCTTTGTTCTCTGCACGAGAAAGAAGAGACTTCTAAGAAGTTATTCCTTTTTTTATTTTTATTATTTTTTTTTTTTACAGGAAGGTACTATGGCTTTTTATTCAAATTTTACACTGGTGGATAAATGAGAATGTTCTAGGTAGAATTTTGTTTTAACTGAGATAAATTGAGAAGAGTTTTAGAGTGGAAAATTTTAAAGCTGACACACTCCTGAATAGCTTATAACAAATCATTTAGTATAAAAATAAAAACAACGTATGTAACAGGATATTCTGTGGGCTACTCACTGTTGAAAAACATAACCTTTGTTCAGCAAAATACTTGAAAATGTCTAACAGTAAGAATGCAGTCTTAATGAATACAGGTGGATTATTACATGCTTAAGTACCTCATATAAGTGGAGCCTGACTGTTAAGCATAAGGGTCAGCCTGCAGGACTCATTAGTGGCACACTTATAAAATCCACTCATACATGTAACTGGTAGATCTGACAGCACAGACAGCATCATTCTGGCCGCCAGGTAATCAGCTGCACAGTATCCTGGCTATGCTGTATGGTCTGCTCAAAAAGCAGCAGCAATGCTATGCTCACAGCCTAACCCTGGGAACAAACAGACAGATTTAGCTCCCCTCAAGGACTGTGGGCTACTTTTCACCTCAATAGCAGACACTTGAATAATTTTCTTCAAAGGAGATCACTTGCATCAAGACCTATGATAGTTTTTTCAGGATTACAAGTTTCTACGCACACTCTTCACTATCTATATTTATAAGAAGAAGTTACCCACCAGACATAAAGATGTATGAGCTGGTAAAACATTGCTGAAGAAGGTGCACAGAGAACCCCTCCAAGACATTACCTGCAATTTAACTGCAACTTTTCTTTGACATGCCTTTATACACATTCACACACGCTGTTGGTTGGCTTGACTGTTACCCCAGAAGCTAACGTAGCCCATTTCCACCACATGCACTGCCCTGAAGCTCAGACAGGAAGAAAATGGAAGCAGAGTGCCCACCCTCGTAACTCGTCTGTTACTCAGAGTCAAAGACCTGCTATAGAAACCTGCTATAGAAAAGCAGGAGAGAGTTCTGTGTACGTATAAATAAACACATACATATACAAAAGTTGCAGGTTAAGTGGCAGAACTTTTATGTTAACATCCATATATACACTCACAGCATGAGTGATTTCAAACACAAGGCTTACCTGAAAAGGGTCTCAGCCTCCAGAATGGAAAGATAGAAGGACAAAGCAAAGCTTCTAGAAGCTCTGGCCAAAGCATAATATCAGATAACAGTGTGAAAGGAGGGCCAGCAGGTGATTGTGCATGGTTCAATTGCAAGAATGCAATACAAACCACAGAGATTGCCTGAGCTGCAGTTCAGGAGGTCTTTCTTGTTATCAAAGGCTTCAACTGCAAACAATAATTGTACTGTTACTATAGAGTTTAAAATCCTCTGTAAAATCCTCTTTGAGAAAACAGACTCTGAGCTACATATCCAGAGAGATGGCAGGCACTGTCTGTTTCCTGAGATGCCTTGCCTTCTCATTACACAGAAATAAATCTAAACATTGAATAACGTCTAAGTTGTGGAGTGGTACCCCACTGAGAAGAAATAATGAATGGGGAAAAAAAAGCACAGATTAACTTTTGAAGAGGAAAAAAAGTCCCCTTCTCAAGGGGGAGTGAAAGAGCAGCATGGTAGAGTTCAGTTGGCCATTGGGGTGAAACCATCTCACACTTGTAGCAAGATGGGGCAGCCAACTTTGGAATGCTGACGGGAGGTAATGGGAATCTCAGACAAGGATGGTACCACAGCATGCTGTCTCATTTCCTTTGAAAAGCATCTATAAAATGGCTACACTGCACAACTGCTATGCTGAATAAGGTAATTTTAGCAAGGTGATCTTTTAATTGGTGCATCCTCAATTCTGAGAAGAAACTGCTATCTGTCAGGCTAATTGAGTCCTCAGGATGCTCTGAGAAAATGGTCTTACTGTTCTAGCTCCACTTATTTCCTGTGGTGAATTAGAGATCGGGGTTCTTAGTATCATACAGTTAGACCTCATCTCTTTGTTGGATTGAAGTGACAGGACAAGAAGTAGTAATTTTAAACTTAAAAAAAAGCAGGCTTAGATTAGATAAAAGGCAAATTCTTCACACAGAGGGTGGTGAGGTGCTGGCACAACTACGCAGAGAGCTGTAGATGCCCCATTCCTGGAGGCATTCAAGACCAGGTTGCATGGGGCACTGGGCAGCCCTGCCCGTGGCACAGTGCTTGGAAATGGAAGATCCTTCCAACCTGGACCACTATGCAGCTGAGCTATCAGTTGTCAAGAATCTGTAGGACGGCACAAGATATCAGCATGATAAATTGTTACAGATTAGAAAAGATCAAATTAATCAATCTTTACACACCACTGTTGATGTCAATTAGTCATTATTCTGAATCAGCAATTGGAAATTTTTTTACATCAGATTTTAAAAAGAAAACAGCAGCAAAACTCCATATCCCAGTAAGTTTCAAAATAATAATGCAATTAGAAGTACAGCTAAGAAGAGATAAAGGCAGAACTTAAAGGAAATATTTCATTCAAACTGACTGAACTCCATGACAATGGCCCAAGTTTGCTAGAAGAAAAAAAGCTGCCAAGTTTCCCATTTGTTCTGGCTCATATGAAAAAGAAAGAAATGAAGAGGATCATAAACCAGAGTGGGATTTGCTTAAGATTGCCACAGAATGACCTTATCAGTAAAGTTGGTAGATTTAAAAAAAACAAGTACATGTTGTAATGGTTATAGTTAGTAAATGAATTAGACAACTACTATTCTCTCTAGGTTTAGCTTTTGCAAGGCTACCAACAAACGAAGATCTCAGTTTACTTTTAGTGAACTATCATTACAATTGATTTCTCTTTCTTCATAGTTAGAAGAACAACTTACGGTGGTGCATAGTTGCAAACAAAATTTGCTGCGTTTCTTATTCCTCCAACTTCTTTACAGAAAGCAACAGCACAGCCTAGTTTATATGTATCATCCCAAACGATCTAAAAAATGTTCAAAAATAAATTAAAATGACACACACAGCAACCTAGTCTAATATCCAGCAAATAGCAGGCTATTTTAAGAGACTCTACATATGAGTTCCATTTTGCAGTAACTGATCTACTCTTAATGTTTATTCATGAAAGAACTGCTGGTAAGAAAGCATTCTAAGATGCACATCCCAATACACCTCAGGAGTAAGAGAGCTATCCTGCAAGTTTCCAGAATCTTCTACAGGACAACTTTAGTAAACATCACTGGCTTTATGGTCGCTGGGCAGGTTCCAAGGAACAGAAGAGCAATCAGTGGCAACTACCTGACAGCTTCTTTAAGTAGGACTGCAGAAAAAGGCTTCTTATGTGCACTAAAAATGGCCTGGCTGGTAACTACAACAAACTTAACCTGAAAGCTTTAGCACTGTACAATTTCAGACTGACCACTGCTAGCTGCCGTACTTGAACAGTGATGGCTTACTATCGCTTACAATCTGAGCATCCACTACTTTTTCTTGGGAGATTCCTTCTATATCCTCTGCATATGTCCTGAATTTAGTTAAGAACTTTCAACTATATACCTACAATACCTGGATGATCACATACCCCACTTCTGGAAAACAAAGACAAACCAGATTGCTCTCAGTATCTCCCCAGCATGAACAGTACAGGCCTCAGACTGACAAAACCATCTGAACTTTCCCAAAAGTTCCATCCTGTCCATTTTAACTGCAAGAAGTGGTTAAGCAGTATGTTAAGCAGACATCACCTTGCTTAGAAAAGGACTTAAATGTTTAATTAAAAAAAAGTTTAATTAACTGAGTCCCAGATTAAGAATTATCTTTCTCTTTTCTTACTAGATATAATTGATATTATGGGATATAATTGATTTCGGTTGGATTTTCATCTTCTCTTGGTGTTTTTTTTTTTCCTAATAAGGAGTTCTCCCAGATATTTTGCAATTACTGTGATTATTTCCAACACCAACCTGACATTTCCAGAATTCAGAATGGTGTGTGTACACAGCTGGAGAACTCGGAGTGATTACTAAGTAGAGTTCACAAAGTGCTGATACAATTAAATAAGTAGTGACACTAACATTATAGGCAATAATGGATTGTTATTACACATGATTTTATGAAACAAGAAGGTGAACCAGGTAACTTGCAGTGCTGCCACTGCTTGAGATTAGAAAAGACAACAAGCTGATGGTCACTACAAACCACATTCACAATCCTGTATTAGTGACAGACCCTGATTTGTCTGCTAGGCACTATACTACTAACTACACAGAAGATTTTACTGAAGATGATTCTTACCTGAGTGTAATGACTGCAGAATTTACTACATTTCTGCAGTGAGTAATTGTAGTTTCTGACTTCATCATGCCACGTTTTAATGGCATATTTAACGTGAAATATTTGATGACTTCCAATCCATATATTCTCTCCAACACTCATAAAATGAGGATGGCCATGATATCTCACTTTTAAATACGTGTTATGATAAAAAATGCATTTATTTGCCCATGCCCTGGCAGTCCTTGCCAAAGCTGCATCCCAAGTCTGCAAAACAATAAAGTTGAAATAATTGTGCAATGTCAAGTTACAGGAGTCTCCAACAGTCAGATAAAAGCAAGCAATAAAATGGACATATACAGATTATTATATATTAATAACAGGTAGACTTTATGTATTGGAGCTACATAAAGAAATGCTTTTCCTTATTTAAGGCAAGTACTCGTGTTTTATTTTGACTTTTCCAGTGGCAGCACAGAATTACAAAATTAAAAGAATTTTCCCCTTTCACTGCTGAAAATTAACTTTGTAAGAGCACATACTAGCAACTAAAAAAATGTTTGGAACGCACTTTTATCTTCAGATAAATGAGTAATTAATTAAGCGTGAAATTTCTGGGGGATTTTTTCTTACTGAACAAATTGTTAAGGATTTCCATCACATAAACATTAATTCAGAGTAAAAAATACACAGCTTCTGTAGATTAAGATGTATAAATATTTTATGCATTTTGATTCTCCACAAACACATCCTGCACTAATGCTTTAAATACACCAGAGCATTTTACAAACACAGCTTCATAAAACACGTTTGTTTGGCAAATAATTTATTCTGCTATTTATTATTTCTCTGCAGTCTACCACTGTAACATAACTTCTGATTATTTAACAAATGTATTTTGTATTTGTGTTCCAGTCATGAGTGCTTTCCAGCAGACTTCTTCTATCTGTAACTACCTAGTTTTATGTCTTATAGAAAAGATCCCAGGTTTTAATGCCTAAGCTTAGCATTGTGCAGACATTTTGGTTACTCTCTGTCTCTACATGGCTGCCAATGTTGTTATCTCACCAAGGCCTGTTGCTTTTTTCTAGCTATCTGTCTAAATTCGTATTTCCTTTTTTCATCATTTTTCTCTGCTTTTCCTCCTCCAGAACACTAAACCCAGGCACAGCGCTTTAACAAGGTACTTCAGCCTGAAAGTTATATGGCTCTCCATCTACCATTCTGGATTCTAACCCATACACACAAAGCCATTCTGTTCCCACAGCATAAGAGCATGTGATTATTTTCAAGACTACTTCAAAATACCAAGGTATCAGGTTTCTTTTTTTTCAGCATGTTCTTCAGTTTTGTTTAACCATTTTCACCAAAGTTTTCAGTGCCGTTTGTGTCAGTACCAGATACAAAGACTTTTCCTTGATACCAGAGATCTCCAGCCCCAGCAGTCCAGTTTATACTCTTGCTTTTGACAGAAAACTGAACTGCCATCTGGTGCTGGACTGCTTATCTTCCGGAGGGAGCTCAGGGGAGACCTCATGGCTCTCTACAACTCCCTGAGAAAAGGTTGTAGCAGGGTAGCAGTCAGCCTCTTCTCCCAAGTAGCAATGATACAATAAGAAATAGGGGCCAGGAGTTGCACCAGGGAGGTTCAGGTTGGATATTGGGAAGGATTTATTGTCAGAAAGAGTGGAGTCATGGGCACAGGCTGCCCAGGGAATTGGTACAACCCTGCCCCCTGAAGGTGCTTGAGACGTGTGGAGATGTGGCAGTGAGGGCCGCCGCACGGTGGTGCTGGGCTGAAGGTTGGACTGGATGATCTCAGAGGTTTTTTCCAACCTTAATGATTCTGTGATTCTTCCAACCAGAAATTCCTTGGGGCTAACGTGAACCTCTTCTGTTTGCCCATCCTATAGCACCAAGCTGCACGCACAGCTGTTTCTGTCTCACCTGTCTATAACCAACCCAACTTTCTAAGATATTTCTCATCAAATAAGCGTGATGTTATCTGAACACACACGGCACTGCTTCTACCCCGGCCATCTCACTGCGCCACCCCGCTCACACAGCCGCAGGCCGCCGCCTACCATGTACCGCATGTTGCTGGCGGTGGGCTCCACATTCCTGCGGTACGCGTTGTGTGTGCGCACGCACTCCCCGATGAAAGCCTTATCAGAGATGGGCGGCAAGGCGGGGACCTGCCCGACCACCGCGCCCAGTGCCGCCGCCACCACCGCCAACACCAACAGCCTCATGGCGCCGCACTTGCCGCAACCGCTCGGGCACGCGACGGGCGGCAGTGCCGCTTCCAGAACGTTCGGCGGGCCGGCTGAACTACAGCTAACTACAGTCCCCCGCAGCCCCCCGAGCGCGGCACCACTCCCCCTCCTCCGGTCTCGGCCGCTTAGAGCTCCGAGCCGTGCGGGAGCCGTGACAGGGCGGCGTGCTGCCGGCACAAGGACCGCCCCGCCCGGCCGCCGCTCCTCCTCCGCGCCGCTGCTGCGCGGCCGCCGGGCGGGCGTCGGTCCGGCGGCGGCCATGGTGCTGTCGGTGCCGCAGCAGGCGGTAGTGTCGGTGGTTTTGGTGCTCTGCCTGCTCGTCGTTATGCCCAGGATGTTCGGGGGAGGCGAAGGCGGCGGCAGGGCCGGGCGGGCTCCGCGGGGCGGCAGGGCCGGGCCCGGCCATTTCGAGCCGCGGCAACAGCAGCAGCACAGAGGTACGGGCCTGCGATGCTGGAGGGGCCGCTCGGAGCCGTGTGTGTCGGGGCGGCCCGAAGAGAGTCCGTGGTACGGAGGGGGCCGTGAGGGAGGTGTTGGGAATGCCTACACGTGAGCGAGCGGGGCCCCACCAGCAGCGTGTGTGAGCTTTAAACCTGCTCCTTTGTGGCCCTGCTGGTTGCTGTCTGTTTGTCTTTAGAAAATTATTTACAGAGTATAGGTGAAACCGTGTTGCTGGAAATGTATGATGCCGGTCAGCGAAACGAACAGGTAAGTGTATTGCATTGGCTGCGGGAATGAAAACTCTTCTCCCCTTGCCATCTAGAATGTTCAGCTTGCAGATATCCGCGCTGCCATCTGCAGCACCTCTGATGCTGCCGTGGCCCAAGTTGTGCAGAGTTGAGCCTGTGCTGGGAGGACTCTGCTCTGTGTCCTGCTCCTGCCAGGCCAGCCTTTGCTTCCTGTAGTCCTGCAGTCTTCTCATTGAGAGCAAACTCAGTGGAAGAAAGGAAGCAGACAAGGGAGGGAAGCATTTAGCATTCAGGCAGTACTTGTTGGCTATAAATGGGAAGCTGTTGTGGCCACACAACCTATGTAATGTTTCAGGCAGCCTGAGCTGCCTGGCAGGGTACATCTTGGCTCAGACCCTCGGGGACAGCTTTGGGGTAAATGTCTGTGTGCTGGCCATAAGCATCTCTGACCTTGCCCTCCTGGGATGAACATAGATGGCCTCTTCTAAAAGGGGGGCCACAAATACCCCTCACATTTAATACAACTGCTGCCTTGCTCCTGAAACTGCTGTGGCCTCAACAGGGACTCATTTGACAGAAAGGAACATGATGCAAGATCGTGTTTACTCTTAAAAGAACCAAAGCAGAAATACAGCATTGAAATGTTTTCTTTGTATGTCTGTCTTTTCTGTGGTTTGTCCCTGCATTAGCCAACGTGTGCGTGAAGGGAGAAACACAAAACTTGTATCTTAAAGCAGCATGGAAACTTAATTTGAGAATCTTTCCTACTCAGATTTAACTTTATGTTCTATTTATAGAAGGTTGATTACTGGTAACTTTGTTTGAATGTGGAGCTGACAGCATCATCTGCTGGAGTGAAGAGTGGAGCTGATCACAAGAAGGAAAGAAATTAATTCTGGTTGTGAAGCTGATTGCACCTCTGATTTCATTTTTTTTTATTTTGTCTTATTTCTTTCAATTTAACTTTGAAGGTAGTCCTCAGACAGTTCATCAAGGTCGCCCAAATCCAGGAAATCCTGAAAGTAGTGTTTACCAGAGTATTCAGCAGATGAGAAATGCAATGGCAAAAGAGATAAAGAGTGAGAGGACAAGAGGAAATGGCAGAGACTTAGCATTCACACTCATGCCCTTGTATGCTCTTGGAGTGGGAGTGTTTGCAGCATACAAATTCCTTAAGGTAAGATATATGAAAGTCATTATTATTATTGAAATTGAAAGGAAACTTTTTTTCTCCCCAGTTCTGAGCCCATGTGTGTGGTTGTCTGATGACGTTAGATCTGTCTTGTAACATAAATGCTGTAGTTAAAATAGTAGTATGTGTCATTCTTCCTAATGAAGGCATTGGTCTTATCTTTTTTAGATGCTTAAATGAGAGTCTTATGCTTCTTCTCCCAGTCTCATAAAAGAATCTGAGAATATGAACAGTGCTGTTACTGAAGCTGTAATTTCAGTTTCATCAGTATTTTTCATCCTTCAGAATGAGCTGGGATATGGGAACAAGGCGATTCCTGCAAAGTAACAGCTTTAGGCTAGCAACTGAATAGAACAGTGAGCAGTAATAATGAGCAGTCTAGAACTTCTCCCCACCCTGACCCCTCTCATTTGATCAGGCTGCTGTAACAAAGACTGCTAGCCATGAAATGCAATGCCTTTTGTACCATTAGTGAATTAAGAAAGGAGAATGCATGATCGATTTGTTCTTAGTTGTTTTAGTGTCACACTTGTTAGGTATTATGGGTAGCATTTGAAAGATTGTGTGCATCTGGAATGTTGTTGCTTGCCTTTAGGGGGGAGAAAATAAAAAAATAAGTCAAACTTATTTTTATATGTATACTGCTGAACGGTGAACGCAGTCTTTTCATGTCTGTGATCAATTTCATATCATATATGAGAAGAATACAACTCAGCAAGATGAAGGTAGAAGTTGAACAATTTGGGTCTAAAAATAAATGTAATACTAGAAGGAATTAGGTTGTAAGTAAGATTTAATATCATAAAAACTCTATTTTGGATGTTATGACTCTGTAACTTGTGCTTGCAGGCCTGAAACAAAAGCTTCTATAGTAACATAATATTTTAATGACATTTTTATTGGTTTAAGGAAAGTAGTTTTATCTCCTAATTAATAGCAATCTAGAAGGTTTCTTCTACTACTTTTGTAAAACTGAAGATGAAGCAGCCACTTCTTTTATAACTTTCCTCAGTCATGTTAACATTGCTTTGAAGTGTTATGTTAATATTGCAAGAAGGTAAAGCAGAAATGAAATTTCCTTAAGCATAAATTTTACAGTTGCTGTTTTCTTCCAGTGAATTTCTGATTGTATTTTTATTTTTAATGTAAAGATACTAATGTAATCTTTTAACACAATTTTGTTTATCAAAGATGAAGGCACGTGAAGAAAATCTCTCTGAGAAGGAAAAGAGTACAGAAGAGAAGGCAAAGGAAACGGGTAAGATTCCACTCAGAATGCATACATTCACCACCTACGTGTATTTCCTGCTGAAACAAGGCTATTGATTTCCATGAATATGTTCTAGCTCAACAAGGAAGTTCTTTTCAGTTACTTTGGCACCATTAGAGAAGGACAAAAAGCATTTTGTTATTCTGTATATTTCACACACTTACTGGATTTGGTTGAAAACTCCCGATGGAATTATTCTTTAAAACAGTTACAGTAATACGAGGGAGAGAAGCATTATATAATGGTTTCAGTTTTCTCCTTGTGTAGTGGTTCTCTGCCTTGTAATGTACAATGTTCTTGTCACTCGATGCCTGGTGAATGGCTTCATTAGATTAGAGTGTTAAAATAGGATATAATATCTTTGAGAATTAATAGGATGTTGTAGGAGAATATAACAATATTATGCAGTTATACAGATTGTTCTTTTTCTGGGCCAAATTAGAGATCAAAGTCATGATGTGTTTATATAGGAGAGAAAGTAAGTGATGCCATTTTATGAAGCAAAAGTACCCTTGACTGTCTGATTCAGTGTGTTTAGGACACACCAAAAAGTGAACTTTCTTTTGGAGGAAAAAGTTAAGGCACATCTAAGTTGTACTGTTCTCATACCTTTTCTTGCCTCTTGTATAGTCATGCTTCTAGTTAAGTGAACAACTGGCAGCCTCTTTTGGTGTCCCTGTATAACAGATCTGTAGTTGTTTTTGGCAGTGATTTGTTATGCTGCTTCCTCACCACCCTCATATATTGTATTTTTCTTTCTTCAGAGTTTCACAGTATTTTAGGAGGAGTTACTCCTCACAATGCTAGTGCCTTAAGCACTTGTTGAATGCAACTATTTCAATGTAGTTTGCAAGGTAAGAGTAAGAAAAAATAAATGACAGTATGAAGGATGAAGGCACTGCTTTTGACTTGGGAAGTCTTAAAACTGCATAGTTCTTCAGGCTGGGAAAGTGGCAGTCAAGTTCTCAGATTCTACCAAGGTATGCCTGTGTTGGATACTGTTAGAGAGGTTACTGGATAAGAGGGATTTCAGGACATGCACTGTAAAGTTTCTGTTCTTAACCCAGCCATCTCCTTCTCACGTTCTAGATTTTAGAGAAAAAACCTTTCTGAATTTTGAATCTGTCCATCCAAAAGTATAAAGTAATATCGTTTTGGCACTGTAAACACTTCTAATGTAACATTCTCTCTTTCTCCCTGCTCTTCCCTTTTTTTTCAATTTGTTTTTCTGGTTGCTAGAACATCAGCTTTTAGAACTGGAGCAGCACTTGGCACAGACAGAGAAAATGTTAAATTCTTTGTTGACTCAGTTGGATCCGCTGTCAAACTGGTGAGTGCTTCAAAAATGCTTTAGTATCCATCTTCTGTTAAGTGAACTTCTGCAAAATAACACATTTCTGAAATACAGGTAGAAAATATTGCTTAAAACCTTCCTTAATTACTGTTTATGTAGCCTTTAATAATTCTTTCATTTATGGTATTTTCTGCAGACACCTCCTTTCCTTTGTTCATCAACATAAATGCCAAAGCTCAGACTTACAATCAGATTACTGTCACTGAACAATTTAAATTGTAAAGTGGACTGAGGAGAATAACACTGAAAAAACACTTAAGCTCAGCAGCCTTTGAAAACCCTTGTGGGAATTACATTTCTGGTAGCAAACTGAATTCTTTCAGTTTGCATGTCATTGGAAGATGAAATCGGTTATCAAGGTATAGCTGCTTATTTCTGTGTTTTGAAAAAGCTTTAAACTGAATGTGTGCATTGGAGAGAAACATAACTGATCTTTGGTGGTGAAAAAATGGGAATGAATAATATCACCTCTCTGTAGTTTAATAACATGTTCTTTCGTTAAGAAGGTAGGACCTTATGCATGTACCAGAAATAAAAGTATCCATGCTGTATATTTTGTGTAGACTTGACAGCTTTCATGAAGCCTAGTTTAAACATGGTAAACTTCACAATTTCTCCTTTAGTATGCTTCTAAACTTAATATATATTGAAACTATTAAATAGTAAGAACATTAATAGTAAGGCCAATTTGTTTACCAAATTTCTGGTAGTCATAAGGAAGAGAAAGAGAGTAAATAAAACGAGAAATAAATGAGAAAATGCTCTAAGCTGAAATCTTCTGTATTGGCCGTGGTTCTCCTAAAACCAAAATTAATTGGGTTGTTGTTTCTTTAAGTAGTCGTTACTCAACCTGAGTGATTGAATCTCCACTGTTTGAATTCAACAACTATTCAGTATGTGTGTGTGATCGTAGAATCACAGAATATCCTGAGTTGGAAGGGGACCCACCAGGATCACAAAGTCCAACTCCTGGCTGCATGCTGGAGCACTCAAATCCAGACCATGTCTGAGAGCACTGACCTAATGTTCCTTCAGCTGCATCAGGCTTGGTGCTGTGACCACTGCCCTGGGCAGCCTGTTTCAGCTACCTCCTGGTAAAGAACCTTTTCCTGATACTGAACCTGATGCAGCTCCGTGCTGTTCCCTTGGGCCTCTTTTTGTGGAGCTGTGCTCCAGCCTCTCATCCCCAGTCTGTACATATCCAGGGTTGCCCCGTCCCAGGTACAGGATCTGGCACTTGCTCTTTAATTTCATACAGTTGGCGATTGTACAGCTCTCTAATCTGTTAAGATCTCTTTATGGGAGAAGTTCTTAAAGAAAAACTTGACAAAAATAATCGCTAAACCATGTATTTATGTACAGAAAGAAATACTGCTACGTATGCGTTGTTACCAAGTAGTCATTTCTAAGGTGATGTTTCAGCTGTTGATAATATCTCTTTTCTAGCGTTAATGCTTTAGCTTGTGAGCAGAAAGATGAAATAATGACACAGATCCAATCAATTAGACGACTGATGAAAGAAAGTGGATTGGATAAATCAGAAAACAAGATGACAGGTACTTCCAGTTTTCAGCGGGATAGTTATGTAATTAATTTACATTTTAAACAGTCAACATCTTTCTGTGATAATGTTCAGCTCCTGCATCTTAGGTGAAATGAGTGTAGAATTAATTTTATTCTGCAGTTGTACTATTTCTGTTTGAGTGGAATCTATTACCAAGTTTTTTGATGCACTGTAGTTTTTTTTAAAGAATATTGCTAAAATACATTGAACTGACATGCTATGCTTTCAAGAAACTAGCTTCTTGAATGAAAGTCCTTGAGCAACCTATTAGTATTGATCTAATTTTAGTCTGAGGATACCCACGTGTGGACCTTAGAGGTTGTGGGCAATACTGCACAGTTACACTGAACAGCAGATTGTATGTTAGATTCCTCTGGAATCTTCCAAAAGGTGAACAGTAGTCCAAGAGAAATTTTAAATGTTAGGAACAGTTGATTAGAAGTTTGGCAATTTCTGCATTAGTTGAATTTTATTAAAAGAGAGAAAAAAGAAATAAATATTCTACTTCTGAACTGCCTCTAAACTTGGAAGCTGTCCAGTAATTTAACTTTTTTTTTTTTTTTTGTAAATTGTAAGATGTCAGCCACGTTTGTAATGAGAAACTTGAAGATCTCCTTCAGTCATTTTCTGAACATTCTCCAAAGAAAGAAATGAATGACGGAGAAGATGACGGTAATGAAGATTTGCATGAAGATGCTGCTGATGATTACAGAATAGAGGAGCATGAATTACGTGATGAATGTGAAGTACATCAGTTTGAAACAGATGTAGTAGAAGACCGAGAAATGATAAACAAGGATTTGATAGAATCAGAGATGGGATTGAGGAGACGTAATAAATATGAATGAAATCTGCATGTGTAAAACTTAAAAAGCTTATGAATTTTTTTCCACAATGTTGTATGCACTTTAAACTGTTTTGAATGAAGTTATGAAGTTATGTGCACTGCTGTATGCTTTAAAAAGAGGGATTAAAACTGCTCGTATCTGATCGTTCTGCAATTGATTTCAATAGCAGCAAAGTTTCCCTGGAGATGTTTACATATTTTATCTATTTATTTTTTCCTATAAAGATATTTCTGTACTCTGTATATAATACACTGTAATCTTATGCTTCACTGAAATATTGGAATATCTTGTAATTTAGACTGAAAATAATAGGTGCTTCATGTTTTATAACTAGTAAGCACAGTACCACTTGAAGTGTGATTTCTTGAGTTCATTAAAGAGCATGAGTGATGAATTTAGCTCTTCGTGGAAGTCTTTGGAGAGAGGGGAAATAAAAAACAGTTATGGGTAGATGTGTTAGAGATGTGTTAATGGAGAAATTTCTTGATTGGGAGAGAAATTTAGCCACAAACACTGTTGAAATAATTTTCACTTGTTGTCTTGTCAGGAATGGTGTATAGTTTTAATGTCAATGTAAACCTTAATGCATTACACTGGGTAGCTTCATTTTTTTTTCTCCACAGCTGTTCCTGGTTAAACCTGGCAGCTGTGCAATCACCGACTTACCCCTTAATACTTGTGTCCTTGCTTCACATTAAGACTATTCAACCTGGCCTGATTCATTGTACCGTGCTGTTATTTTAAGTTAGCATTACCAGATGTGCTAGTGCTTCTCACTCAAGAGCTGTAGGCTTGGTTGTTTCTTATGTATTGTGCCAACTGGATTGTGGCTTTCTAGGTAATTGTTTACACGAGCTTTTATTATTATTATTATTCTCCTTTGCCGTAATCATTTCAATCCAGACCTTAGTTTTTTCTTCACTTCATGCACGTGCCTATGTTGCTGCAATGCTTCAGTTGCAGAAATGAGTTCAGAGGTCGGTTTGCCCGAAGAATGCTGTTGATGTTTGGTTTTAGAAGTACGTAGCTTTTAAATAATCAAGTACAGCGCCGTGACTCTTACCTTCTCACACAATTCGGCCTACAGCCATTCACACCGCTGCCGTCTCTGCTTATTTTGCTCCTTCGGAGCCTGACCGCAGCCCGGGCTTTGCTGAGCTTCCACAGCGCCCTGCATGGCCTGGGGCGGAGTGACGGGCGGGACGCGGCGCCGTTACCACGGGGACGCTTGCGGCGGCCGCCCTCCTCCGGCCCTCTCTGGTTTGCTCGGCGTTAGCTGCGCTGCGCTCCACCTGAGGCTTCGTTGGGAGGGCCGGGGCCGTGCCGGGTAGTTTGTGCCGATTTGTGTCGAACGCCTCGAGAAAGGTGAGTCTGGGGGGCCGCCTCAGCGAGTCCCGCGCGGCCGGGTGCGTACACAGCGCGGTGCGCTTCCCGCCTGCTGAATGGGGGGGAGGTCCGGAAGGTAGAAGCGGGGTCAGCCTTCGTGGATGGCGGTCTAAAGAGAGAGCGTCTGTTGTCTGGGATAACACGCAATGGGCTTTGGGTTTAAACTCGCTAGATGGAAGGGAAAAACAGCCCGGCAGGGAGGGCAGACGGGTGAAATGTGAGCTGTGTTTTTCAGTTTATTCTGAAGGCTGTCACTGCGTTTGTATGGATTTGAAAGTGAGAGGAATTGCTGCATCCCCTCGAAGGCAGACTCAGCTGTTGTCGAGAGGGAAGAAATGCCAGGTATGTTAGCAGAGCGCGTGTGGTTGTTTTCTGTCCCTACGCTGAGGTTTTTTTTTACAGAATTTTAACCATACACTGAGGTTTAGAGTTCAGGGCTTCAGTGTATTTGGTGGAGAAGAAAGCTTATAAAGAAGTTAATTCTGATAAAGGTGATAGTTTAGTGATAATTCCATACAACTGTTTCTCAAATAAAGAGAAGGATTGCAGAAAGAAGCACACCAACATGCTGAGTACTACCTGGAGCCTGGGGAATGTAAGAGCAAATGTTTGCAGCAAGGACTCAACCTGTGCTCTGTGCTGTTTCAGACTCCTGGTGAAACTGGTGACAGCGTTTCGTTTTCCAAAAGAGCAATGAAGTCCAACAGCCTTCAAAACATAATCTCGGAAGGAGTGATGCCACACTGCCTATGTGTGAAATAAATCCCAGTGCTTAGCATTCGTCATGACAGGTGATCTTATTTTTCAGGTAGTGGCTGACCTTTTGAGTTCAGATAGGTAGACAGCCCTCACAGGATTACTGTAGGTAGACTTCCAGGTTAATTTTTGAAAGGCTGACTAGAGTAAATACGATCTTGGATTATGAGAGCCATTGGTTTTATTACAGGTAAAGTAAATATTTTTTGTAACAGTTGATTTTTCTCACAGATATGGGCATAAAGTATGCAGTGAAGTAAACTTAATCTGCAGTGTTCCCTTAGCCCGCATGCACCCATTTACCTTCCATGTTTTTTGAAAAAACTTGGGTATTTACTCTGGGTTGTAAAAGAAACATCCTTTTTATGCCTGTCAGTTTCCAAATTTAGACTCCTTATTACATGACTTTTTGTGGCTTGAAAAACTGTAGATTGAAGTGAGGTTGAGACTGTGTCCTAATAAATGTGGGTAGTCTTCAGGACGACTTTGCTTTATTCTGATTTGATGACTCTAGAAAAGGCATTAAACATGTTGTGTTCTTTTTTCTTAAAGGCAGTTGAAATGCTGCAGAAAAACTTGTGGTTTAATGCACTGCAAAAATACATGAGACAGCACACTGTTATTCCAAGAAGACTAGAGTTCGTTTACTTTGGTTAGTTTGAGGAGTAAGACTGTGTTTTGTCCCTTAAAGACTTTTCACATATTTCACCACAAGGTGGTGGTGTTCATTATGTGCGGCTGCTCTGAGAGAGATTTTCTTTTTTTTTTCTTTTTTTTTTTTTTTTTTTTCTTTTTTTTTCTTTTTTTTTT
>NW_024884697.1:35824318-35876034 GCF_019232065.1 Centrocercus urophasianus | reverse complement strand
TTTTTTTTTTTTTATTTCTTCCCTTCCCGTCTCCTCCCAAACCTAAATACCCTTTTCTGAAGACACCAGAGGCTGGTGGTGCTAAGTTTTGAATTCTCTTTTCCAGGGGTATGCTGCCAGGGTGTGTGGGGAGGAAAGCAATTAACAGTTCTGTGATGGCTTTCAAATCATGCATGCATTAGGCCACAGCTGGAAGCAGGATGCTTGCACAGTTCAGGGTGCAGTGCTGACATCTATATGTTAAAGTCTTTTAAAAAACAAGGTGCTGCAGAACATCTGTGAGCCACATATTTTTTTTTTCCCAACTGGAAGGCCAGCTGGAGGAATTGCTCCTGGCTCGATGTAAGCCAGCTGTCCGTCTGTGCTGTGGTTTCAGTTTATGGGCTGGCTGAGGGCTGGCTCAGAAACATTCCATGCCATCATCCATGTGACCTTAAACCTGGTGAGCAGTTGTTGTATGAACAAAATGAAACGTGGATTATTTTTAATCTATTAATAGTCGGTGTGGATGTTGTCTGTACTCTTAATGTCAAGAAGACTTTCTGTATTGACAAATACTGAATATTCTTGTTTCAAGATCTGTAAGAATCAACTTTTGGTGAAAAGCTTTTGTTTTGTCCTTTTCTTAGTGCTATCTCAGTCAAATACATACATCAGATATCTGGAGACATTGGTTCTAAACAAAGGCAGGCTGAAAGAGACAACTGTGTGTTTACCTCCTGACCTGTGTCAGCATTAATAATGTGTCCTTCTAGGGTTGGAGACCAGATACACGTGCTGCTCGGGGTCCTCGCCCCCCAGAGTAAGTCTGCTCATGTTTTTCTGAATCAGATTTCATCTGATTTCTTTAATAATTTACACCATACACTTGCATTTCTATTGATACGTAAATCAGCGTTGCACGAAATTTATCATCTTAAGGCTGTTTTCTGTGACATGTTAAAAGCAAAAATGTTCAATACATTATTTACATTAGTGAAGTGCCTTACAGCCACTGTATCTGTTATTTTCCAGCTGTGTGTCATTATGGCCTTGTTGTTCATATCTGCATCAAAGAACTTCAACTTTTTGTGTACTGTCAGTCAGTTTGTAATGAAAAACAACTGGAAATTAATGAGCTCTATTATTTGTAGAAGCAATCATGTTATAATAGGGTTGTTTGGAAATACTGGAAGTAAAATTCAGTCCCCCCCGAGGGTAACTGAGGTAAAGATGTAGGACACAGAAATTCTTAAATAAATCTGTGATATTTTCATTTCTTTAAGCAGAAGTGTGTGTGTGTGTGTGTGTGTGTGTGTGTATACACACTGAAGTATAATTTGCTCCCACTATGTAGTTAGGTTCCACTGTTTAGTCTAGTTCAGATAATTGAGAATGCTTGCATCCTGAGGAATTATTGCTTCCCTGTGGGCTCTCTGGTGACTGGTTGTAGAGGGATGTTTCCACAGACCTGCTGTGGAAAATGGAAATAAGAATTCTTGATTTATGATCTGTTGCTTTGCTGGGGCTGTCTGAGGCTGGGAAGGAAGGAGAACCTTGCAGGGGCCTTTGGGGTTGCTGATGTGACGGAGGAAAAGCTCATTGTCTGGCTCCTGAGGGGCTAATAGACGTTTCCTAAGTAGGCTGTTTCTGGTTGTAAGGAAACTTTTGTGTAGGTACTAATAGAAGTAACTATTGGAGTTTGTTTTTAATGTAACTGGAAAAATAAGAAACACATTGTTCCTAAAATCATTTTAACTTCCTGCAGGGTGCCATGCCTAGATCTAGGGAGGCTGGGAGATTCTGATGATGAGGTAATTATAAATTAATTTGGTCTTGAATGGTTTTTAGAATTCACGTGTTGCAAGAACTTACCAAATACATTTCTGAATATTAAAAACAAACAACCCGATCACTTGTCCTTTCTTGTTTTAGGATGGGAACTCTTACGTACCGTGCAGCAGAAGTTTTCCTCACACACGCTCTCTAAATTCATCTTCGGATTGGAGAATGTCGTTAGAAATGCCACATGGGCAGCATCTACCATCTCAACAGGTCAGTCTCTCATAACAAATCTGTTTAAAATGTGCCCCTTCAGTAGTAATTTGGAAAAAGTAGTTTAGTATTTTAGTATCCTCATACAGGTTTTTTTTTTTTTTTTTTTTTTTTTTTTCTTTCTCCTTCGATTACATTCTCAAATCCAGTTGCTTATGGTCCAAAGTAATTTTGTCAAAGGAGTTTCTACTGAGATGCCTATAGCATATTTTGAAAATCCAATGTTTGTTTAATGCCTGAGCTCATCTTCATTGGTAGATGCCTTTATCCTTCTCTTAGTAACTTGCAAGAGATATATTAATAACTAGCTTTATTAACAGTTTGTCAAAGAAACTGAGTAGCATTGAGATAGCATGTAACTCTATCTTTCTGATCTGTTTAAAATGTGAGATCAATAGTGATCATTAAGCATATGACTGAAAAAAAACAACCTAAGCTTACAAACAGTAAAGTATTCTTTCTATGGAAGAACAGTTACTTTTGAAAAGGGAACTTTTGGAATTAGGTACAGATATTTCTCTCAGACTTTTTTTCAGTCTCTTTAAAATATAACTGTTTGATATTAATTTTGAAAGTATGCTCAGTTGGTCTGGGCACTTTCATTGTTAAAATTTCCCAATCATCTACCAGCATTATTTTTTGGTTGACTAAAACTTAATCACTGCAAATCTTTGATGCTTTATAAGGAATATCAGTAGTACAGATGGTTCTGTAAAACATTCTGATTTAAAAATTACAGCACTGTTCAGGGTCAGCGTCCAGTATAATAAATGTAAGAGTTAATTGCTCAGATAGTTTTCCTTTGAATATTGATCTGAGTTAAGTTTGGAAAAAATAAGTGACAGTTTTTTATTTGACCATTCCATACATCTGAGATTTTGCTAATTACTATTTAATTTCTCTTTTTAACAGATTTCTAGAATGTCTTGTCAGATGAAAAGAGAGGTAGATTAAGCAATATACACTGACAAAGTTAGCGACCAAGTAGTAAACACAGCAGTGGATGGTCTGAAAGTGTAGTATATTTCAACATCTTTTGTGTTGCAGGAAGTAGCTTATTTAACAGTCTTCTTAATTTGTCATTCTGCATCCTAGGGTATTTTGAAAATGTTTCAAAAATCATAATTAGAGAGAAAATGCTGACGCTTAATACAACACTTCTCTGTTAGTGATCCCTAAATATTTGAGAGGTGAAGTATCTGGAGCTTTTAAACTAATTCAGGAAGCACCAACATATTTTTCTGTCATTGTCATGCACTTAACATAAGCTCTGTAATGTTCTATTTGTGCAGTTTTATTTGGTTAGAGTGCAGGAAATACCCTGACTTACCAGTGTTATCTGGAAGAACTAGGAAGTACTTTCTACTGTTTAAAAACCTATAATTTCAGAAATATTTAACTTAAACCTAAGAACTGCTGAATGGCTATGTCTGTCTAGAGCACTAGCGCTGCCAGAGATAAAACAATTATGAATACATTTACATATAATCTCTATTCCTAATTTATTGACCTGTATGGCAGGACTCCAGATTGGCTGGCACTCGAGGGTGAATCTGCCAGTATCATTTTGTTTGTATGACCAGGTGGTTTCCCAACTTGAAACAAAATATATTTAAATCTGAAATATTTAGTAGGTTTTTTTTTTGTTTTTTTTTTTTTAATAGAGAAAATATGGAGCACTGTGGAGTAGGAGAGAATTAAAAAGTTAGTATATAGCTTCATTCCTGCGCGTTGTGTCTCTTGCATGTACTCATGGGTGCTGTAAAATCAAACACTGAATTGCAGTAGACCAGTCTCTAGAGGGGGTTTGGTTTGATTGCCCTTGCTAAATGCTGTCTGTCTGGTCCTTGCAATTTCACAGTATAAGCTGTAGCCCCTGGGCTGTAAGCATGCTGCTCCAGGCTGTGCCTCCCTGTCCTCCACACTTTGTAGAAGTCGCTCTCCTGATTGATGTTGTCATTTTCTCCAGAGAAGGCACAGTCTCCTTTCTACCCCCCATCCCCTTCATGCTTCTTTACTTCATCCTGTCTTACTGAAGATAACTAGCAAAATTGTGAATAAAAATAGAAAAGCGTAAAACACATCCATCACAAAAACAAATAGAAGTATTTTTCTGAAGAGGTTTTCTGAATATAAATAACACTGATTTGCTGCAGCTTCTCACTTACTCTTTGTTATTGTTTAAGCTTCTGCATGCTGCCTGAAGCCTAACTCCTTTGTTGTTTCTTAAAGTTCACAGCTATTGAGTATGTTCATTAATTTAGGCAATATGTATGGATTGTACAAACTGAGATAACTGGACTAGGAGTGCTTTAGTTCTCAGAATATCTCTGTATCCAACAAAGGTATTTGTACACATTTTAAAATGCACCTGTAAGCACTCGGGGAAGAAAAAGAAAAGGCACAGCCCTGCCAAAAACAGCTTCTGGGTACTGGTGAATAGGAAGCTTAATATGAGCTTGCAGTGTGACCTCACAGCCCAGAAAGCCACCATATCCTGGGCTGCATCAAAAGAAATGTGACCAGCAGGTTGAGGGAGGTGATCCTGCCCCTCTGCTCTGCACTGGCCAGACGTTACCTGGCGTACTGCATCCAGATGTGGAGTCCTCAGCACAGCAGAGATGTGGACCTGTTGGAGTGCGTCCAGAGGAGGGTCACAAAAATGATCCAAGGGATGGAACACCTTCCCTGTGAGGATAGCTGAGAGAGCTGGGCTCTTCAGCCAGGAGGAGGCTCAGGGGAGGAGTGATTTTTCAGTATCTAAAGGGGACCTATATGAAAGAGGGAGACAGACTCTTTATCAGGGTCTCTTGCAATGGAACACAGGAAAAATGTTTCAGTCTAAAACAGGAGATTTAATTGGGTATAAGGAAAGTGTTTTTATGACAAGAGTAGTGAAGCACTAGAACAGGTTGCCCAGAAGTGTGGTGGAAGCCCCATTCCTGCAGAGAATCATGGTCAGGCTGGATGGGGCTCTGGGCAACCATCATCTGGCTGTAGGTGCCCCTATTCATTGCAGGGCAGTTGGACTAGAAGACCTTTAAAGGTCTCTTCCAACTCAAACAATTCTATTTTTAACTGCAAATTATCTATTTTCCTTTGTATGGCACTATAATCACAGTGCATACATACTTCAGTTGCTATACTCCTCTTAGCTTTGGATGCCTATGGTTTCACTTGGTTTACTTTTTTTTTTTTTTAATATGTTCATACAAGCAAATCTATCTAGCTGCAGGAATGATACAAAAGGTTGGTATGACTTTGACTGTTTCAAGGTCTTTCTTCCTTTCTTCTCCACTTTCCTTTATCTTGTCTGCTCCCTTTCTGCCTTTGTTATGTCTTAAATACTGTAGTGCTAAATTTACAGTAATGCATCTTCTGTTCATTTACTTTCTTTTAGCCATCTCTTTCTCTTCTTATTGTTTATTTTGCCTGACTTTTGGGGAGAAGACTTTTCAAGCAGTTCTGAAATCTTAAGATCACATTCCTCTCAGCGAGTGCCCTTTATTTCTATGTTGCTTGCTTCTGGGGCCCTGACTGAGCATTCCTTTAGCAATATATATTCCAGGTTCCTCAGTAACAGACTGTGTAAGTAAATCTTTCCAAAATAGGTCACTTTTGGAATAATAATTTGAATGTGGTCTTATCATTCAGGGATTAACTAGTAAAGGCATATGGATCCCCTTTTGAATGAGAAAGTTGCCCTTTAAAGAACGTTTTGAAGATCTGAGTTTCTTGAAAAAGAACTTTCTAGAACAGGACTGTTTACTGATGTCCATATCCAGCATTTCTACTTGACACATCTCATCTTGAGACATTTTTGTTAGCGTTGAGGAGATATCAATTAAACATTGAAGGTGTTGGTTATTCAGGAAGAGAAGAAAGAATGGAGTTTTGAGCTTATCATCTTGCAACTGTTTCTACTCATCTGCCTCCATTGCACAGACTGCTGAAAGGAATGTAAAATTGGGAAGATACTTAGTTGGCTTCATAGCCTTTTCAGCTGATGTTTTCAGGAAGGGAGTGGATCTCGTAATACTCATCTACTATTGGAATCTTTGACTGAAAACAGTCCATCAGCCTAGTTTCAGCCCTTCAGAATCAGTTGTCGGAATACTTGTTTAATTAATCTGTAATGTCTTATAGGACAGCACCAATGAATCTTAACTTTGCATAAATGTATTTGGTCGTGTACTAATTCGATTTAAAAAGAAAAAGGCAGATTTCGTAGAACTCTACAAAAATTCAATGTGAATTTGCAGTCATGCACTTTTTTTTTTTCTTAATGTGAAGCATAGTGTCAAATAGTTTCAGAAATTATTGCAAATTGGAATTATAAAAATGCTTTTCTCTTTTAAGATCCCAACCAGAGGCATTTATATTGATTACTCTTTCTGTAGAAAGAAAGACTAATTTGTATTGATTATTCTGCATTCTGTTGTGGAGCAGAAGACACTACCAGAAAATCTGCCAACCCCTACAGACAAATATAAACTGAAGTATCATCAGTATGAAGCAGATATGAAGGCAGAGTACAAGCAGCACACTGAGAGAACTGCAGAAAAGAAAAGAAACCACCTCCAATGTCCAGAAGCTTCAGTAAAGGTGCTGGCAAAGTAGTAATTGCATTTTTAAGTGGTAAATGCTTGTTGGTATTTCATTCAGTGTGTGGAGAAATTTGGATTTGTATATATATACATATATATATATATATATATGTATGTATATATATATATATGTCTTATATATATATTCTTCCATGTATTAATTTTAAAGACATTTCCATATATGCTTTTGGCATTTAACACTTAGCAGGGAATAGACTCTAGGAAGTTTACTTCAGCTGCTCTGTAGAATGAGAGATGGTGGTCCTTGTAAATACGCTTCTGTTCTCTGCTATCATAATGTTTGCCCTCATAGCGCATGTCTGGCCTGGGCACTGAGATTAGAATGATTGATGGGGATGAGCCTGGAGCCTAAGAAGATAAGTGACAGAGGAAAGATCTTGGTAAAATGTTTTTTCCAAATATGGAAATGCATTCAGGCTTTTTTTTTTTTTCCTCCCCCTGATTATTCTGTTGAATTAAGTTTGTACCGAGGACTTAGAAAAGAAATGGTGAAATAAGTGGTCTGAGCCTTTAAGAAATATTAGTGCTGAAAATGGACAGAAATATGGAGCTAAAAGAATGGAAAATAATATCTGTACTTTTTGTCTTTACCTTTTATAAGATCCAGCACTTGTAGTCTACAAAGCTTGGACTGCAAGCTGTGTTAAATCTACCAGGTTTCTTAATTGTTTGTAAAGTAAAACTAAGCAGCAAACAAGGGAAGATCAGGTTCTTGAGTGAAGATGCCCAGCAAGGAACAGGAAACAGAAATGAGCAGATTATATGAGGACTGGTCAAAGCTAGTCTGTTCTGACCACTTCAGAGTGTTAATGACATATAATATTCAGAATATTAATGGCTAAATACACAGTTGTTGAGCTAATAAGTGGTGCCTATTGCTTTTCAGATATAAAGTTTGTCATAATTGACAACGAGATTATTTTATTTGCTTGGTGTTCAGTAGCATGAGGAGAGATGGTTTTGTAGAAAACAAAGATTTTTTTTATTGCTTGGGCTAAGGTCTCTTTTGCATATATTACTTAAAATTTTAAAGGATTTTCTCCCCTTAGAGCCACACTTCTGATATTCAGATAATACTTGGAGAACATACAGAATCTTTATTTATGGGTACTCCAAGTAAAAACTGAGTGAAGAAAACAAATTTGTTGTCTTGTTAAGTGCTTTTATGTTTGATGGTGGGTCCATTCTGGTGTTTTGTTGCAGTATTACTTTTGTTTTTGTTTCCACTCCTGCACACCAGACTGACACAGTGATGTCATCTGTTTTCCAAGGAGTGAATCCTTTATATATTGTTCTGCAAACCCATCAAAAAGGTATTTATGTGACTGGCCAAGTTAGTCTGAAACTGAAGGATTGGGCCCAAGCCTAAACACAGAGAAAAGGCAGGACTGGCCCATTCCAGTGCGTTTGGGTTCAAGACAGGTGAATGTCAAGCACCAGAAGCTGTGTCTGTCAATTCTTGTGGCAGATATCAATATAATATCTAACTAAGAAAATTAATCCGCTAGACATTATTACTATCTTATTAAATAATAAATCAAGCCTTCATTGGATTTCAAGATATTATTTTGTTCCATTATTGAAACTTGTAACTTTTCTTCCCTGAAAAGAAGCTGCTCCTGCAGTAGTGTGGATAATAATTTTTCCCTACTGATTTGTCTCCCATGTTTCCTTTTTTCCAAGGTCTGTAATCCTCCATGTGGGAAATACTTCTGTAATCTACTCAGGCTGATTTAGAAGTCTCTTAGAGCCAGTTCACCCACACTCTTCAGTTCTTTCTCCTATCCAGGCAGTATTTTAACTTTGCTGATCAAAAAGCAGCGCCTCTGTGACTGAGATCTTATACACCTGATGGCAAATCTTTTGCTTTATCTTCAGTGTTCTTAAACAGAACAGGGAGAGCTCTTGTCTTCTTCAGAGAGGTACTCACAGTCCACTTTCTCCCTGACTTGCTGCTGGTTTTCAGCAAAGTTTGTAGAACCATGATATTTTTTGAGATTTTTTTTTGTTATTTGCTTGTTTCAGTATGATTGGAAGTTGGTAAGCATTCAGAAGTGGGAAGGCAACACTAGTGAGCAAAATCTGTAGGTTCTGTTTTAATAGAAAGCTAGGCTTACAATTTCTTTGCCTTTTTAATTATCATAAAAGTCGGATAAAGAAAATTCCAAAAAATGCTTTTTAATAAATTAAGGAATTTGTTTAGATGTTAAGAATTTGATTTCTGAAAATTTATTTTTGCTTAGGGTTCACAGTTTGAAGGTGGGCGCAATGATGGTCTTACAGCTCTTGATGAGAAAGCTCTCCTGCAACAATGCTATACAAGCAAGCCCTACAATATGCAGCACAGTATGAGGAAATCAGAAGCTGTAAGTGTTTTGGCTGTTGGACTGTTAACTGTCTCTATACTTGTAGAATGACTTGAAGGTGTTCAGTAGAAGTTAGGCTCTTGATGATTTGGTCCTAGTCTCTAATTGTCATCACAGGAGTTTAAGCATTTGTTTTGACAGGAGCTGAGTTGAGTAATCCAGTGAGCAATTTTAAAATCTCATTTGCAATGCTTGTTCTTTTTTAAGCTGTAATGTGAATAAGTGAGAACGCACGTTAAAAGCCAGTAAGTACAACTAAAAAGACCAGTTGAGTGACTTGTGTGAATCTGACTGTACTGTTCTACGTCTTCTAGTCTCTAGCCTGTACATGAGCCTGTATTCTGTGGTGCATGGATTTCATGATTCTGTCAGCTTTTACTCTGACTCGTTTCCAGAGTAAATGGTCTAAATTTTCCTCATTAACTGTTGGAATGGAGTATGTGATTGATAACCCTCTTCGTAAGCAGTATGGACTCTGCTGTTGGCATTAGATTAGCTGGCTTTGGATGTCTCCAAGCTCCAAGGGTGGATTGAATTCTACAGCCTTTATCAGCAACAGTGTTTCTGTGCTGCTTCACTATTCCCTTTGTGAAGTACTTCTTCCTATCACCATTGTTAAGCCTCAGAGGGCCCAGTTTGTAACTTTGGTCTCCTGATGGCTGGCTGTTATCTGAAGGAAAAAAAAAAAAGTTTGGCTGTCGTCTTTGCCCTTTGGTTGTAGGATGCTTTTAGAACACCCCATACCTGCTTCCTTTGCAGTCTAAACAAAACCAGACTCCCTTAGTTTCTCTTTCCAGTTTCTTCTGTTCAGATCCTCTGTTGGATCCTCTCCAGTTTCCTTTCATCCTTATTAATTTTGTGGTGAAGGCAGCCCCCCAAACTGGAAACAGATGCAGCTTTGCTGTTACAAGAGGAAATACTAACTTCTCTTATGTTGACGTACTCAGTATGTTTCTTTTATTTCTTACGTAGACACAATTCTTACTCCTTTTAGGACTGTTCAACAGGACTATTGTCCATGTAAGGCTAAATTTTAAATTTGGGGTCATTTGAAGTGGTGAAGAATCTTAAAATTTTAGGTACTGCTTGATTCAGTATTTTCACGTGCAGAGTGATGGCCTTCAGAACTTCATTTTGAAGGTATTATTGAACAGAATTAGCATTCTAACATCCTGATGGAATAATAAGCCATGATAATTTTATGAGACTATGAAAGTAAATAAAATAAATGAAAAATTGTTTGTTCATTACTAAGCACTGAAGTTCATGTCATTGCAAACATATGTTTGATTTCTGGTCTTGCTAAAATGAATGTGAATATTGTGCTATTGAGGTCACCATTCATTTTCATGATCAGAAAATCTCTTTAGAAAGTACTCTGACGAAGACTTTCCTGTTCATTATTTCTAAAATAAATCTAAAAATCTATACAATACAGTTGGTATAATGGGCAGGAGGGGAAGTTTGACGTACTTTCAGATTAACTACTGCTAAATCAAATAAGCTGAAGAAACTGATAAAAGGAGCAGTGCAGAACAGCCAAATGGCAGGTACACTGCAGCTGGCATGCTTTAAAAGGAAGCCAGCAGGTTTCTGAGGGACTCTCTGAAGCTCTTTTGTTACTGATTAGCACTCATGGTTACACAGGCTGCCTATCTCTTTCTTGGAGCATCTCTTAGGTTCTCTCATGTTCAAGATTCTGATAGAAGTGGTAATAATAGAAAAAATTAGAAGTAACAACTGCTTATGTAATAATTAAATTGGATATGTGTTGCCTCCATTGTAGGCATTTGATTTTTAAACTACATTTAAACATTTGCTTAATAATACGCAGTACTTTTAAAAGTTTTGTTTACTATGATCATTACTGAAACTTTTAATGCTAAAATAGTCTTTTAAATTTTCTTGAGGTTTGGCATGAGAATTACCTTATCTAATATGAATTACAGTAAGCATAAAAATATCATAAATCTTCAGCTTCAGAACACATTATAAATCATTGAAGAGGTTGCCTAAGCTCCTAGAAAGGATAATCTCTCTTTTCTCACAGGTAAGATGGGAGGATTGAAAACAAATATCAGTGTAGCAAAGAAGTTCAGAGATCTGGAATGTGAAATGAAGCAAGATAGTAGAGCCTAATTGTTGCCAGTGGCCTCCATGCTGACCGTAGGCATCCTCATGTGCCTTTGGTTTCTCTTGCTGTGAAATGAATAATGATTGATAATCAAATACTTTACAGTGAAGGGCGCAAGATTGCGGTTGAGCGTTATCCTAAAAATGCAGTAAGATCCTGCTAAATCACCTTCCTCCTCTGAATATTTGTTCTTTTACAAGAACAAGTTATTCAGATTGGCCTTTTCCAGCAGAAAATTGTTCTGGCATGCAGCAAGTATGAACTGAGGATTGAGACTATATCTTTAAAGAGTTTTTAGCTAAACATTGCTGGAGGTGGAATCCCTCTCTCTGAATGTAGATCTGTGTGTAGCAGAGAACATTATTTGTCTTTTAGTTACACAAATAGGATTTGATTCAAAAGGATGGAAAAAACCTTCAAAATTCCAAATGAATTGTAACATTAATAGGATTAAGACATCTGAGTGCTGTCTTAAAAGCTAATTTATTTTTTGAAGTGCTTGTTGTTATATTCCCTTTGCATTTGGTTACTTTTCCATTATAGGAGGATGTTGCTGCAGAGAGAAAGAAACAGGCTGTAGTAGAACAAGTGATGCTAGATCAGTTATGCAGGTAAGTAGATTTTTAATGTAAAACTACGGCTTTCCTTACTGAAGAATTTAGGTCTAGGAGTGGCTTCTCTCGCCTATGTGTTTTGATCATCTCATTGCAGCTCATGTTATGCAGTGCTACTATTTGTAAAATCCCTTTAAATGGAAATTGTTTTTCATTTAAAAGACTCCGTAATTAAAAAAATCAATTTCAAGTGCTTTAAGTTCCTTTTTCTCTGAGAAAAATTGTTAATTTTATACCTGAAGCTTTAAGGGTTTTACAATAACAGTACATAAATAACCCTCTTGTACCTCTGCAAAATATATGGATTCCTGTCGTTACAATTATTTTTTATTTTCTATCCTAAGTCTGTTACCTTTATTAATATTCTTCTATTAATATCTCTCTGAAGTTGCAGCGTAAGTTTAGGTTGGATGTCAGGAGACACTTCTTTACAGAAAGGGTTGTTAAGCACTGGAATAGGCTGCCCAGGGAGGTGGTTGGGTCGCCATCCCTGGATGTGTTTAAAAACCATTTGGATGTGGTGCTCAGGGACGTGATTTAGCAGAGGGCTGTTAGTTAGGGTGGTATGGTTGGGTTGTGCTTGGACTCAATGATCTTTAAGGTCTTTTCTAACCTGAGCGATTCTATGAAGGAGTATTATACCAGTGTTAAGCATGCAGGAAATAAGGGAGCAAATGAAGTTAACTGATTGAGGTTGTACAGGGAAGCTCTCGAACTTCATTGCTGTCCTTCAGCTCTGAGAAATCATTGGTTCTATATAGAAAGATTTCATCATAGGTTAAGGGGAAAAAAAAGTAACTTACCTGTGAAGATGAGTGTAATTAAGACATCTTACTATTGTTCCTATAAGTTTGTTCTCGTTTCTGTGTATGCTGTAATATTTCCGAGTTTTACCTAAGCTGTCTGGTCGTGGTACTATGAAATGGTATAAACTGGTGTAACGTAATTTCAATTTCATATTACTTTATGCTTGCTAAAAATTTTACATAAGTAGCTCCTGCTGTAAACCCTTCTGTTGGCAAATGTCAGAACAATATTCAGTAGTGCTGCAGTTGCATCAGGATGAACTTTGTATTTAAGAAATCTCTCTATTTACCTTCCATATATAACCATGCCAGAACTGCCAAATTGGTATCAGAGAGCAAAATGTTAATCGAGGAAGATTAGTTCAAAACTATTGCACAGCAAATCTATTAACAAAAGTGCAAAAGGTATTTTGATTTGTTTTAATAGAGCCAATCTTGCAGTAAAATCCTTGTAACTGATACACACTCAGTGTGGATCAAAGAGAACTCTATAAACATAAGTTGTATCAGTACAAAATTATTTTTCCTTCTGAGTATTTTTAAGGGTTCTTTTCTCTTGTTTACTTATTAAACAACTACAGAGAATATAAAAATGTTCAGAATCCAGTTAACTTGTTATCTGTGAGATGGGACTTTGAGTTCCTGTAGATTGGGTGAGTGCCTTGGCAGTGGAGGTGCCTGCGTTTTTGTTGAGTGATGCTGCTAGCCAGTACTGGTAACTCCCATCACTGATTGTGGAGGGATCCAGGGATAAAGAAAATTGAAGATGGAATGTTTACTGAAATGAGGAAGGGGAGAATAAAAAATCTCCATAATTCTAAGGAAATAAAGTAATAAACACGTCCATGCAAAGTATACTTGTTCACTACCAGATTGTTATTTTGTATTCTTAATTTAGAATAATAGATTTCGGAATTTTAAAAACAAAAAAAAAACCCCAAACCCACCAAATCCCAACAAAAGAACAGCCACCAACCAAATAAAAATAAACACCCTTCTCCCCAAATTTTTTCAGCTATAATAGCTAAATTCCATGTGCTATTGTTGCATTATTGTGAGGTTTCTATTTTTCAAAGAAAGAACATAAGAAGTCTGAAGTGCCCACTTGATACAAGTTAGAAGGCTGATCCCTGCTCTTTTTCATCAGAGCTGTCATAAGTGATCCAGAACAATCCACACGAGGTGATGTTTCCAAGGAAGCTCATGGACATTTGGGACTTGGGACTGCACCCACGCGTTTTAGGAAAAGAACACTGCATGAAACAAAGTAAGTTTTCTCTAGTGATCATTTGTTTAGAAATATTCTCTTTTTTGTTGTTATTTTGGGATCTGCAGAGTCTCTCCTTGTCTTTCAGGTGTTTTATTCCTGGCTTGGAACCAACAGCTTCATCTCTTTCTAGACTCCTCATTCTGTATAATTGCCTAGTGGGACCTTATCTGTGGATTCTCTGTGTAAAATGTTTATTCACAGTATTTATAAAACATGGGAGAACCAACTTAATCTTATATTGATATTGTTCCTCCCAGAGTTTTGCCAGCCTTTTTTGCATGCTTGAGATCCTGTCGTATCCTTTTAGAGACTTCCATCCTGAGGTGCATGAAATTGCATAAATATACATCCATAAATACTAATGTAGATCTTCACAGTGTAATCATGCTTTTCTTCTATGTTTTGATTTCTTTTGCAGTAATTAAATGTATCGGCATTTAAATTTTATTCCTGGCCTGCAAATATTGAAATCATAATTCCGATGGCTTAAGAAAAATTGAGAAAACATTTTGCTTTTCAGCATTTCATGTTGAAATGTGAATCTGCATTTCCTGGTTTTATTCTGCTAATCTTTTTCAACATGCAGGCAAACATGATGGGTGGTAGAATTTTAATTCTTGACAAGTGTTCATAAACAAAAAATCCCATTCACGTCTATGCTTTCTGTAGATGTACTCTCATATGATGTAATTACAAAGTGCCTTCCACACTGCAACTCTGAGTTGCTTCCTACTTCAACTACAAGGATCACCTCTTCAGCCAGTTGCCACGGATACCATATTTCACTTTTTTTTTTTTTTTTTTTTTTTTTGCTGTTTTGGAACAGCTGAATTTCATATAACATTCTTTTGTGACCACATAGTTATCACTAACATGCAGCATTATTTTTACAGAATAAGGACGAAATCAGGATTAACTGAAAACATGCTTTCTAACAAGCTACGCTTTGATAGTAGGATTATATCCAGGTAATTACAATTTTTTTGGAAGCTTTTCGATTCTGTGAATATGTGAATAATGATTGTAACTCTTCTGAAATAATTAATTATAATGAACTTTCTCCGTTGTATGTATAGGAAAAAATGAATATGCAGTGTAGATGAGTATATGTGTGTGTGTGTGTGTGTGTGTGTGTGTGTGTGTGTATATATATATATATATATTTATATATATATATATATATATAAATATACACGTGTGCACTTACAGTATAAAATTTGACCTGGCTCATAGTGCCATTGTGCAGCATTAAGATGCATAAATCATGCTATGTTACCATCATGTCTGTCATAGGATAGTGAGGTGTCTGTGCAGGACAACCACTGCAAATTGGTTAATGAAAAATTGTATGGTCTTGTCTCGTGGTATGTGGCAACCACTGTGAATGGAAGGGATGGATTTGTGTTTCGTTTGTGGATTCTTGCGTACTAAACCTTGTAGGTTTAAGGCAGCTTTGAAACTGATCTGAATTGAGTAGTGCTGGCATAAACATGTTCTTCTGCACTGAAGCAGTGAACTGTATATACAGGCAAGGATTCAGCAGAATAGCTTCATATACCATAATAACTACAGGTAGTCCAGGTTTAGGTAATCTAGTTAATGAATGAAAATTACATTGGTCTACTAAAGCATGAAAATTTGATAGACTTTCTTAACATGATGGAGAACAGAATATTCCATGTAGATTTGGTCACAAATCCAGAAGAGGAATTCTACAGTGGTTTGGAGAAAGTAGATAGCTTGTAAGAGGAAAAAACATTGTGCAATATGGAAGAGTAGACACAGAGTGGGTGCTTCAAAATAGAAGTACTATTTGTGTTTGGGTTGAAATAAACATGTATGTATGTAACAATGTAAATATTCTTTTCAATTTTCCTTCCAGAAATGGTCGTGATGCTTGTAGGGACTTGATTGGATTCTTTTTTACATGTGACAAATCCCTTACTGTATATGAATTCCGACAGTTTGGAAAAAACAGGTAGGTTAAGTTTCTTTTAAAAAGGTTTTAGAAAGTGTGTTTAACTTTACTTAGGAAACTTACCAAAACGTAATTGTTTTCAGGTTGTTTCTGAATTATTTCACAGAACAAATGCCTTGCCTTTCATTCAGAAGGGAGTTTATCAACATCAGCGAGGACAAAAGAAGGGAGAAGCTTATGATCTCAGTGATTTCTACATCGTAAGTGTTTTTCTGTTGAACTCAAGGCAATGATGTTGGCGAATTTGAACTAATATTTCAGTATTCAAATTTTAAATTGTGGTATATCATTTGGGGTCTTCCTTTCAGTAGCATTTTCAATTTATACATTTTTCAGGAGTCTGAATTATTGTTCATGTTTCAGAGATTCTTCTTTTGGCTTCAGTTTGTAGTATTCCCACTAGAGGGCAGAAGACTGCAGATAGTGTAGACCTATCTGTAGAAAAAACATGATTCACGGAGTCTTGAAGATGAAATAGAAGACCAAAGCGCTCTTTAAAAAAGTAATCATCTTTACAAGCTTTGCTGGAATTTTTGATAAGAGTCAATGTCTAAATATTTTTAAGCACGAGGGAATTGTACGTTAATTGGTTTTAACCCAGAAGTTTGAAAATATTGACCACCAGCTATTTAAAGAGAGCTTTTGTTACTTTTTCCTTGCAGAAAGTGATTGAAACATCATTTGAATAAGTTGCATGTCTAATCAAGTTTATACTTATTTGAGCATTTGCGACTTCATCCGCCAGCTAACCTGATTAATGATTATGAATCACACTGGGTTAAGGGTTCCTGACTTATAAACACTAGCATAATTTTTCAATTACGGCATGTTTTGTCTGCATCCTCCTGAAAAAACTTAAATTTAGAGAAAACAATGTATTGGAGTGAAGTATTGAAACAGTCAGGAAGAATGTAGGCCCTCTCTGGAAGGAAAAAGGAAACTTGGTCATGAGGGATAAGGAGAAAACTGAGGTGCTCAATGACTTCTTTGCCTCAGTGTTCACTGGTAAGGGCTCTAGCCACACCACCTACATCGACGATAGCAATGGTAAGAACTTGGAGAAAGTAATCTGCCTGCTGTAAGTGATTATGAGGATCAAGACCATCTAAAGAACTTGAAGGTGCGTAAGTCCATGGGACCTGATGAGATCCATCCATGGGTTCTTAAGGAACTGGTGGATGAAGTTGCCAGGCTGCTATTCATGATACTTGAAAGCTCATGGAAGTCTGGTGAAGTTCCCACTGGTTGGAAAAAGGAAAACATAACAGCCATTTTCAAGAAGGGGAAAAAAAGAAGATCTGGGGAACTACAGGCCAGTCAGTCTCGCCTCTGTGCCTGGAAAGATCATGGAGCAGACCCTCCTGTAGGCCCTTCTAAGGCACGTGGAAAAATAAAGATGAGGTGGTTGGTGGTAACCAAAATGGCTTCATCAAGGGTAAATCATGCCTGACAAATATGGTGGCTTTTTATATTGGAGTTACAGCATCAGTGGATAAAGGAAGAGCAACTGATGTCACGTACCTGGACTTGTGCAAAGTGTTTGACACTGTCCCACATGACATCCTGGTCACCAAATTGGAGAAAAAGGGATTTGATGGATGGACCAGTCATTGGATAAGGAATTAATTGGCTGGATGGTTGCACTCGGAGAGTTGCAGTTGAGGGCTCAATGCCCAAGTGAAGTTCAGTGATGAGTGGCATTCCTCAGGGATCAGTCTTGGGACCAGTGTTATTTAACATCTTTGTAGATGACACAGACAGTGGGATTGAGTGCACCCTCAGCAAGTTTACAGTTGATACTAAACTGGTGTGGTTGACATGCTGGAGTGAGGGGATGCTATCCAGTGGGACCTGGACAGGCTTGAGAGATGGGCCTGTGCCAACCTCATGAAGTTCAACAAGGCTACTTGTTGAAGTAGCCCCTACTCTGCTTTTGTGAGACTCCACCTGGAGTCCAGGTCTGTAGCCCCCAGTACAAGAAGGATGTGGAGATGTTGAAGCAGGTCCAGAGGAGGGCCATGAAGATAATCAGAGGGCTGGAGCACCTCCTATGAAGACAGGCTGAGAGAGCTTGTGCTTTTCAGCCTGGAGAAGAGAAGGCTATGAGGAGACCTTATAGTGACCTTCCAGAACCTAAAGGGAGCCTACAGAATGCCGAAGAGGGACTTCTTAGAAGGGCAGGAAACGACAGAACGAGGGGAAATTGTTTTAAGCTGGAAGAGGGTAGATTTAGACTAGATATCAAGAAGAAATTATTTACTGTGAGGGTGGTGAGACACTGGAACGGGTTGCCCAGAGAGGTTGTGGATGCCCCTCCTTGGAAGCATTCAAGGCCAGGCTGGATGGGGCTGTGAGCAACCTGGTCTAGAGGGAAGTGTCCCTGCCTACAGCAGAGGATTAGAACTAGGTGATCTTAAAGGATCAAGAGAGAAAAGAAATAGAAAAGTAGAGCCAGGCTGAGGAAACAACAGTCTGTAGTCCTTCATTCCTAAACTGTGAATTGAGGCACTAGTGGCCCTCTTCCTAGACAAACTTCTACATAGAGGATAATATTTCATTTTGAAGCATGCAGCTATTTTTATTTACTACTAGAAAAGCTGTTTAGAAGGTTAACTGATATTAGCTACACTTTTTTTGTCATTACATACCTAAATGTTAATAGTCATACTTGAAAGTAGTTGTATTTTACAAATTATGTGACCTATTTGTAAATAATTGTACACTTTTCAACAGGGAGCTAACCTAACTTTCCAAAGTGTTGATCATAATCTTCCAAAAAGCGTCAAGCAGAATCCAATTCTGACCCTTCGTGTAATAGGTATTGATGAAGCTGCTATGGATTTTCTAAAGTAAGTGCCACCAACTGTTTTTCAAATTAGTTTTCCCTACTTAAGCGAAAAATCTTTTTAATAAAAACTTACAACTTCTTATTTATACTGTTAATAAAAAAACTGTATTTAGGAGAAATTAGTAATAAACATGAGAGGATGTATGTAATTTATTATAGAATGATAAGGAGTAAGATGAAAAATGAAATTAGAGATGAAGCTATGTTATTTGCTTTGAAGTTTTTTTCAATACAAAACCTTATGAACATTTTTCAATGTAATGAACTAATATACTGTGTTCAGGAGAAAAATACTCTTTTGTGATTAATGTTATAATTGAATCTTCTGTGAAGCCTGTATTAAACGCTTACATTAGTCAAATGATACAGGTGTTTGAACACAGTCAATGGAAGAATAGAAGGTTTCTCTGTTTGGGTTGGTTTTTTTTTTGTTGTTGTTTTTTGTTTGTTTGTTTTTTCATTTTTGTATCTCTTTTCTTCCAGATATTGCTACACATTGTAGACTGCAGGCACTGGGGCAACTCATTTGTCTTTTGTAATGATCCCCATGTTCCAACAGAATCTTTTATCACATGCTCTTTCCCTCAGTCTCTTCAATTGTGTCTATTGCAAATCTGCTTTAGCCTCTTGGTGTAGTGAGGAATGCTCCTTTCTGCACCAGAGGGTGGTGCTTGCCTCATAGTAGCAATTCTGAGTTACTGTTGAAGAATATACATCCTGATAGCATTCTCTCTGCTACTGTATCATACACAGTCCATCGATTTTAGGACAGATGGCACAGGCTCATCATATCAGCACATAATAATTTGATATTGTATGATACTGAATGTCTTAAGAATTAAAGTGTTAATTTTGCTACATTGCCTATTTCTCCCCTCCCTATTGCAAGTGCATGAGGTAACAAAGTAGAAATAAGGACTATTTTTGTGCTACATTATATCATTAATATCTACATGAGAAATCAAATTATGCCATATATTGTCTTTCCAGTCTCTTGCTATTTGTGTCTCGACTGGTATGGTTTGCTATGGCAAAGAGCTGTGGAGAGAGAGGTTCAAGTGTTTTATCTGTTCCCTAAATCATTGTAGTCATGGTGTGTACATTAAGCAGTCATTAAATGACACTTCTGATTTGGACATTTACTCAGATTTCCTGCAAACTTCATAATAATGAGATATGAGTGATCTTAACATGTTTCATTAGAATGCATGGCTTAGATATTTCCTCAGATTATCTGCACTTGATTTTTTTCCCCTTTCCTGCTGAAATAAAAGTTGATAATGTCTGAGGATGGGCTGTGATCGAAGGGAGGAAATTCTCTTCTTTTGCATTTTCTCTCTTTTATGAACAGTGGGATATAAGTATGATGAAAATACAACTCTAATACGTTACATGGTACAGCAGAAAAGCTTTTTTGGAGCAGGATTTCTACACTTGCTTTTTCAAAATATGTTTTAGAAAATTACATTGTTCTATAGAGAATTTCATAGAACTTTTTCAGTTAATCCCCCAATATGCATTATTTTTCACAGTCAGTACACTTATCTCACTATCTGCAGAAATAGTCAGGGCAATGAACTGTCTTTCTCTGGGGTTTCTGGTTTCTATTGTGAATACACTGTTTCTTACCACCAAAAAAAAAAAAAAAGGTATGGAAATTTGTTGCCTGAATATGGAAGTTAATTAAGTCTGAAATACCATCAGTTTGATTATTCAAATTTTGGTGAGAAGTTTGTCCCTGTTGCCTCTTGTCCTGTCAGTGGGCTGCATTGAGCAGATCCTGGCTCAGTCGTCTTTACTCTCTCCCATCAGATATTTGCACACTCTGGTAAGATACCCCTGAGCCTTGCTTTCTCACGTCTAACCAGTCTCAGATCACACAGCCTCTTGATTTGGAACAGCAATAACAAAGCCTCAATTAAATACATTCAGTATGTAAAGACTACTTTCATCAGAACAATTTAACTGACTATTATTTTTCGTTCTGAAGCTGTTTAGATGCATGATGCTTGTTCTCAGTTACGGTAATACTCACTTTATATCTCTTTACACTGAAAGCTCTGCAAAGGGGCCATAGTGAGCTAACAGTCTACAGAACAGTATATTCAAACTTAATTGGTTGTAGAAAGGTATATCTGTATGATACTTACTGCTAATTGCTCCCTCTCTGCAGCATTTTCATGAAATAATATAGTTACATTTTGGATAGCTTATGTAGGATATTTTATATCTCAGAAGCATATCATTTTGGTAAATATCTTGCATTTATTGCTAATTTTCTACCTGTAACATTTGGAGTTGATTCAGTGTTATTTCTGAAGGCTCTCTCTTCAGGCTATAATTTCATATTTTCTGCTACTTGTGATGGAACAAATCGTTTCTTTCTTCCATGTTCTCTCTAACTGAAGTGTTATGGGTTGTTTTTTTTTTTTTTTCCCAGATAGTTGACTAAATTTCAGATTGTGAAATCAGCCTATTTTTTTCTGAACAGTGTTTTTGAAAGGGATGATATTGAACTATAACTTATTCTTCTCTGGCAGAATACTCTCTTACCCTCGTTACTATACTTAGAGAGAATCCTGCTCAGATAGAGTCTTGAAGGTCTAATGCAGATTTACAAGAGCAGCTATGTCCTGCTGTCACAAGTTATGAATCTTCTGTGTTTTATGTTTATTTTAGAGTGTTATCCTCTGTAGGTGGCTGTTGATGGTAATGTACAGTTTAGGTGGTTTGATATGAACAAGTTCATAAGGACTTCATAATGGAAGGTACACAAACTGGAGAGATGTAAATTCTTAATAGGCAGGAGAGAAGTAATTCTTCCTCTGAAGGAAGAAGTACTCCTCCATGACAAGGCATTGGTGAACAAGCAGTTCTAAATTGACAGTGGAGCTTTTGCATCTGCATCCTACTCTGATTAAAGTAGTTGCAGGAGTAGGAGTAGTTTTTCTTTTGTTTTGTTCATTTTCTTCATATTTGCATTTGCAACATTTTTGTTGCAACATGATTATTTGCAACAGTATTTTTTTCTATCAATCTTTGTAATGATTTCTGACTGGGGATTCTGGGGGGGGGGGGGGGCAGAAGGGACACGACACCTTTTCAGAACACAATCACTTGCCAGGAAAAAAAATACAGGATTTCACTGTAATTCCTTGTTCATGCCTATGATGTACTAATCCAGCTTTTGATCTATATCCTTGCTATTGTTTGTACCCTTACCAGATGAACTTAGAAAACAAACTTAACAACACTGAGTTTGCATTCATTTATTTTGTCAGACATACAGTTAGCATTGTGAATGAAAATATAAACAAGGTCAGAAACTCTTTGTTGCATCAAATTCAGTGTCAAATATATGTAGCTAATCCTGCTTTCTACAGGAAAAGTTGCAAACCAGTGTCATGGAATGGCGCTTTCTTTTTCATGGAAGGATGCTTGTCTTTCTTCTGTTTGTTAGTGGTTGGCTTGTTTTTGAAATGAGAAGGCTCGTGCATTTCCCAATTAGGCTCTCAATAAACCTAAAGTCCATCCATTTAATCTCCAGTGCAAGAGAAAATTTCTGTGATTAACTGGCATTTCAAAGTCAGTTGTTAAGGCTCCTATATGGTCTCTTCCTGTAAGTGGGCATAGTAAGGAGAAAAAAAAGCCCAGAACTGTGTAGTGTTAACATATCTGTCATTAATATGCCTCATTATTGCTTGTTAGTTACCTGGAAAATTCATTTCTTTATTTGAGAGAGATTCTTTTTTTTTTTTTCCTGGAGGATTTATCTGTGCAGTGTCCAAATAAATACACATCAAATCTGTGTAGGTGTTTTCTGGGAGATTTCAACTTTGCTGGCATTCTTTTCAGATGGCTGATTTACACTGGAACAAAAAGGAGGAACTATATGAAATTTTGTTACCCTGTTATTCATCCTTTTAATGCTCAGTGCCTCATCTGTCTGAGTGTCATCAGATGTTAAAAGTAATTGGAATCTGCACAGACTATTTGTAACAATGAGGTTATTGAAAGAATAAGTTCATTCAGATCTTTGTCTCCAATGTCTCCTAAGATTGCTAACAATAAAGGCACATGAGTGTAGAACACTTCCAGTTAATTCTTTTCTTGCAGAATCACCTTGCCACTAGTTTGTTCTAGTCATTAAGTTCAAAGACTGTGAGGAAAACATTTTCCTTCAGAGTATATGTGGAAAATACATGGGATATTTTATAAACACATAGAGGAATTTCAACCTTTTGAAATTTCTCTGAGCTATCTCGCAACATTCTTTGGATGTGACTCCCAATCACAGTGTCCCATTCATTAGCTCTTTTTCTTTTTTCTTTTTTTTTTTTTTTTTTTTTTCCCATAAGCACATTTTTAGAAATCCATGATTCATTTCTGAGAACATTTTAAAAAGTATTACATCATGTAGTGCTGTGGTGACCAAGCAAAGAAAGCAGATTTTTAACCAATAATCAGCATACGGACATGTTTGCATTCGTTGAAGTCTTCATGACAGAAAAATCCTCAGCTCCTCTGGTCTTATGCCAATCTACTGGCCATTCCTTTTCTGAACAGTGTCCCTCCTTCAGCTTGCAACATTTTCATTCTCATATTTAGTGGATTTCTGGTCATTGCCAGAAAAAATGCATTTCTACTACAGCTGTTTTCCATCAAGTAACGTTATGTGTGATTTTAACCAACCAACGTTAAATTTTGATTATTGTAGAGATTCCTCCTTGAAATTCAACCAAGAATATTCTGAGCAACTGATTGATGACGGCAGAGTGTTCAAGAAAATTCAAGGTTTGTGTCTACCAGAACCCCTTGATTTTCATTTCTGTGTCTCTAACTTTATTGTTCAATACAAGGAGCAGTGATGGCAGTTCAGAGGTTCTATTTGAATAAACAAAATTAAACAAGAGTTCGGTAGTGGTCAGAATATTATTGGAATCTGATATCAGAATAAACCTATCATAAGAATGCGTTCTACTCTCCTTTTCCTTTAAATAGATGGTCTGCTTAATGATTTTGGAAAGAGTGTGGAATAATTGTGAGTGTAATCAAGATGATACTACTCTCTGTGATGACAAAAATCTTTAAAATATGCTAAAGTATAACACTAATCCTTTGTTAAACTGGCATTAAATTAAAAAAGCACTGATGAAATGTAATGTCATTTCATCCCTTCTGTGCTCAGTAGTTCTTCGACCATTATTTCTACACACTGAGAAGTTGTTTTTTCATACTCTTGTAACAGTGTTTGTACTAAATATGTGAATACAATTTAGTATCTAAAATATGCAATTGAATTCTACCAGGTTCCTACCTGTCTTATTTTGGACAAGGGCACAGCTTTGTGTTTAAAGCTATGACAACATGAGCACCTTACTGTGCTCTTGCTGTGTAACTGGTAGTCAACATAGACAGTTGAATTTACACACAAATTGATTTCTCAATTATCTGAATATATCTAAAGTTTGTTGGTGTGGCCTGGAAGAAGGCAAGATGTATTTTCATGTACTTCTGACTTTGATCTTTAGTGGAAAAAATGCGTTTCTCTCTTTTCCATTTTGCTTTTTAAATAGGTGCCAGTACTTTGAAAATGTAGTGAGATAATAGATGGCTTCTGCTATGGTATGCTGAGAAACTCAGACATCCCTGAAGTAAAACAGATGTTGGTAATGCTGTCATTGTTAGCATAGAAAGTTTGGAATGATTTTACAAACTTACTAATAGTTGTTTCTGGTTCCACATGTATTAGCATGTTTATAGGCAGAGGAGGCACTCTGTATTCATTAGTAGAACATTTGTTTCACCAAAGTATAGCATTACTAAATTGTTTTGTTTGTTGAAATTATGTATGTGATCAATTCCATTGAAAGTCAGCAGTTTTCTCATATCAGCACATAGAAGGTAATCGAGCCATTCTTTCTTTCCTCCTGTGATCTTCTAAATGTTTTGTTAGATGTTCCTGCTAATTTATACAATTTCCATTCAAATGTTAAATAATTGATAGTTACATTTTAAACTCCTATGCCATCATTGAAGGTAAGAGAGCCTGGATGTGTGCATTGGCTGTTTTAACCTGCAGCGTTACAGGCTGTTGTGGTTTTGTCTACGTTTATGACAGCTCTGTAACGTGTGGTCAACTTTGGCTGAATATTGTACTCTTTTCTTTCTGTAAATCCTCAGGTATGCTCAGAGACACTTTAAGTAAAAGAGGAGTTAGAGTTGTAACAGGCTTAGGAAAACATTTCCGACACATAGACAAGAACGGCAATGGTTTTCTTTCTCAGGCAGACTTTAAAGAAGCTCTAAAACTATTCCATTTGGAATTGTCTGAACAGGTAAGTCTAACTGAAATTGTAATAATGGGCAGTATCTCACTTTAGTTTACTGAAATGCTTCTTTTCTTTGCTTAAATCTATAGTTTAATATGGTGTAATTTTTGCAAGGCTTTTTTTTTCTGGTGCTGCATTGGCGTTTCTACATTCAGCCCCTTGTAAAATTCTGAAATAAGTAAAAAGAAAATAAAGAAAAAGAGCTGTTTTTCTGAGGGATGAATGGAATTGCAATTATTTTTCTTTTGGGGCCTTTTGCAGTTATTGTATATGATGCCATTTACTTATCAGTCTTCCTTCTAAATATTATTTTACAAAAACAATACACAACTATCAAAACTGCAAGCAACGTGAATTATGGCTATCAGTGACTGATGATAACTTGAATTATTTTGATGAATCTTCAAGTCAGTTTGGATTGGGACATTCTTCTTTGTGAAGTTTGCACTGCAGCAATTGCTTTATTTCAGGACGTCATGAAAAGCTTTGGCAAAATATTTTTAAATTACAGGACTTTGAATCCTTATGGCTTATTCTTGATGATAGCAAGAGTGCTAAAGTCGACTATGGAGAATTTATTCATGCTATAGCTGGAGAAATGAATGAGTATCGGAAAGCATTTGTAAGAAAAGTAAGTTTTACTGCACTGTAATTGTAGATATTTTGCAGTCTAACTTTTGGAGTTGGTTTTTTATGTGAATATTTTTCCTTACGTTTTGTTCCTGGTAATTGTCTTTTTAAATTGTCAAAGGAGTGAATTAAAATGAATGTAAACTGGAAGACTGCATGCTGTTTCATTGTTGAATGAAATTTAGTTTTGAACTCTGCCACCTAGAATCAAATATTTTATTATTTTGAGATTGAGTCTGTATGCTATTCTTACAGTTCACTCCAGCGTGTGAAGCATCTGGCACTCTGAAGCAGTATCTTCCAAAAGTCTGTTGCTGTATTTTGGCAGATCACTCTGTGATCTGTGTATACTGTGCGCTTATTTTTTCTTCCAATGTCTGAAATAGAGGCAATAATGCTTGCCTTCTTTGAAATGTACAGTTAGAGGCATTAAGTTAGTGAGAGTTTTTTATATTGGAAATGTCATTTGTTAAATGTGTATCTAGAAATTGGAAAGACAAACTATAGTGCCAGTGTATTGTGGAACCATTTCCAATATGAGACACTGATTGCAAATCAGCCAGTATTGTAGGGATGGAATATCATAATGAAAAACTATGACACATACTTTGAAACTTTTAATTATGAAGGATCTGACTCTCCTGGCCTTCTGCATTGAGTGTGTGTATTAAAAGTAAACTGTTGGAATGAGAATGAAGCTGCTGTAACTAGTGCTGAAGAAGCCTCTATTGGAATGACACTGGAATCATACTAATTGGAGGAGGCAGAAAGGAAGCATCTTGACTGCAGATGCCAGGGATGTGCTAGAAATTTTGGACAGAATACAATTTTTTTTTTTTTTTTGAGTTTGTGAGGGACAGCATTTAATGTGAAAGTTGTTGAAATAAAATGATTGCAAAATTCCCCACCGTAGAATCTTTTACTGGCATCCAAGTGTCAGTGATGGAAGACTCAGTTTACTTATGTAAAATGGTTATGTCAGAATAATTAATTGCAAAAGATCTAGAAGTACGTATTAAGTATGTGAATATATTTGATCTTTAAATATTTCCTTTTTTTTTTTAATTTATTTTACCTTGTTTAGGCTTATATGAAACTAGATTTCAACAAAACTGGAAGTGTTCCCATGGTAGACATCAGAAAATGTTACTGTGCAAAGAAACATCCTCTAGTGTTGGCAGGTAATTCATATGAACAAAAAGAATATAACTGTAATTAATGAATTCACCATGTTAGCAGAGAAAACAGATTCAGAGGCTGCTGCAAACATTAAATGTTTTTGTGTTGGCCTAGACTTCAGCTGTTGACAAGAACTTTTCTCCTCTGGTTATCCATAACGTGAAACAGGACTATAAATAGTACTGCAGTTCATCTATATGATTTTAATACTTTTATCACACTGCGAAGACTTCAGATATGCAGGCTAGGTTTCTTTCCTTACCTTTGTAGGACTGTATTTAAGTAGTTGTATCTTAGCTCTTGTGTGCAAGCACTCACTGACATACACAATATTAGCAGTCTTAAATTAGGAGGACACTCTCCCTTTTTATGTTACTGTTCTCTCTCAATATACAGAAGGTTTCCAAGTGACACGATTTTCTCATCACTTGAAGTTCCTTTTGAATAAATTATTCATTTATTTCTGCTCATGGTTGTTCCTCTTTACTGAGGAAATGTTTGAGAATTCTGAAAAAATAATGAAGATAGCAGCATGTTTAAACTCTTGCTGCTAAAAAAAAAAAAAATAGGAGTTTAAATCTTTGTAGGTCAGTTTCTAAAACAACATCTCCAATGTATCGGACTCACTACTGTGAAAGCCTCCTTGATGTCTTGACCCCTTCTATTTTACCTATAGAGAAGAGGATGTTTTTTGTTTTGCCAGCAACATCATAGTAGCACATGAGGACAGCCTGTGGCTTAAGGATGATGGACGTGCAGTTTTTTTCTCTACAATGCTGTATTTTCTCCAGTTTTTTCCTCAGTGCAGTATAATCTTGATTAAGCCACAAAAAAGCACTTGTCAATCCGGAATGTTTTTGAATGAAAGTCATATCTTAATGTGTTCCTAGAGCTTTGAGTTTGTTTTACGTTAAATGCATGTTTTGTTACAAGCTTACCTCTGAATTACCAACATTTTAATTAAAGAATACATTGGTCAGTTTTCTCAGTCATTTGAGGAAAAATCTTCTTGATCTCATAATCCACTGAAACTGACTTTGGCCTCATGTTTCCATTTATATTTAATGCTATCATTTGCTATCAAAGTAAGGTAAATACTGCAGGTGATACCAGGCTGACAAATGATTTCATTGCCCCCTGTGAAGTCAGAATATTGAATTTTAAGTTTCGTTTCTTAAGATAGACTAAAAGCTGTATATTCACTGGTCTTAGAAATGTGTTTGATGGAAAAAATAAACTTTCACAGGCAAAGCTACAGAAGAAGAAATTAAAGTGTCATTTCTAGAGACATTAGGAGAATCCTGCAGCAATCCTGAAGAAGTGTCCTATTCTGAGTTTGAAGATTACTATGAAGGATTAAGTATTGGAATCACAGATGATGATGATTTTGTTAACATCTTAAGGAACCCTTGGGGAATTTAGAGTGGAAGAAGACAAAAATGAGGGAGAGACTCCTCCTGAACAAAAACAGAGCTACATAAGGGAGGATTTGATCATGATGTGCATTGCTTAATAATTATTGCTTTATATTGATTTCAAGGACTGAAAATTTTAGATGCTTTCAGAATCATACAAGACATGGTAAGTTTCTTGGAGTGCCTTTTGGGCAGAAATGACCACTGTTTTAATGGAAGTGCTCTTTATGCACTTTCATGGCCTGTTCCCCATACCAGGAGACATCATGCAGTGGATGTTTAAACAAAGAGACTTATTTTAAAAGTAAGTCGAATAGAATACTGAAATGTATGTATGAGTAATGCAAGAAAAAAAAAAAACAGTTTTATGATTGTTTTGACAGTGTAGGTATGGTATCTTTTTTTTTTTTCCAGTTTTATTTTATAAAAATAGTATAATTGCTCTTAAAACATTATTTGCTTTATTTCTCCTTTACTGTGTTGGTGATCAGCCTGGAAAAGGCCATCTTCATCCAATTTGGAGGACGTCTGCTGTACTGAAAATGCAGAGAAGTTCACACAAATTAGTTTTGAAACCAGTACCCAGCTCATCTTTACTGATCTTATTTTTTCGTCTTGGTCAGGCGTCTGAAGCTGAATGTTGAATACCAAAGGCTTAATAAGCACAAGTATATTTTTTCTGCCTATGTTTTGCTAAATTATTTTCAAATCAGATTTGTATGTAAATATCTGACTTTTCTACTTTGAATTTCTGAGACTTTTTTTTTAAATTAAGCAATTATATCCTTTGTCAGACTAACATGCAGAACTTCGTGTCTAATTTAAAAGTATAGATCAGAAAAATCTATATTGAAAGAGCACCACTGCACCAAAAACTAAATTCTGAATTAAAATATTTCTTACTACTTCAGATATTTAGCCAGGTAAGCTTTTCTATGTAATACATCCTTTTAGTTCTGCAAGGTTAATTGTATTAAGTAATAAAAAATGTGTTATTAATAAATTATATATGCATGTATTGATACCTTTGGTTTCAGTGTACCTCTCACCAAAATTAACTGTGTGTTGAACTGGATTTCTTAAGCTTATGCAATTACAGTATATTCCTTTTCCCCTTGCTGGTCTGACCAGTTTTGAATGTATAGCTTGGGGTTCAGAGGACTTCCTCTGAAACAGAATTTGTGTTCTACAGAAATTTAAGGACAGTGCTGAAATGAATGCTAAAATGAGGGACTTTAGACCCTCTGTGTCTGACTGGTTTGTTCTAGATACAGCATTTTTGTGTTCTAATTACTTGTGTTTTTGTTATCATCTGAATTTCTGTAGCCTGACCTTTCTTGTAATTAGAATTGCAGTTTCTGCTCTGAACCTTCAAATGAAGGATTTTTTTTCCCCAGTTCTTCTGAGGCTGCAGATGTCTGCGTTGGTTTACAAAACAAAGCAAAATTCTGTCATTGCTTATTCTAAGAAGAGTTCTGATGTGGCTCATTACAATCTTTTTATTCCCCATTCCTGCTGAAATTTCTCTTGCTGGTAAGGTTTTGTCAGTTGGTCATGGAACTGGTGATTCTGAAATGGACAGGCTCAGCAGAAGCTGCGCAGGTCCTATGTGCTGCAAATTAAGTGCTTTTTAAAATTTTGTTTTTAGCACAAAACTTAGGTGAATGATGTACATGAATGATATTTCTATAATTTTTGTAGTAATGCTTCATCTGAAGTCAAAATTTTAATTGGTTAATCTACAATAAACTCTAAAGGTCAAAAATTGCTTAAAAAATGTAAGTATGTACTCTGGTAATTCTGAAAAACCTGCTAGGTATTTCATTTCTATTAACTTCAAGGTCAGTTACACATCAGTGGCTGCCTCTAAACATCAGCTATAATGTCTCTGAATTTTTAATGGAGTTCACAAAAGCTCCTGTTTTAAAAAGTCATCTTCCATTTGCCTGCTGTTATTTGTTCTGTCAGCTTAAGAAAGTGGCAAAGAATTGACACAAACTTCTGTGCAAACCTGGCACACCATGCTCACAGTTAGTTGTAAAACCAGAAGGACTGAAACCATATTCAAACCAAGGTCTGTGACATCTGATTCTTTTTGTTTTCTGTATTGGAAGCAAGCACCCATCAATGCTGTCGATCTTAGTCGGTACTGTTCCTCTTTGGAAATCAGATAGCAAAGAAAGGCAGGGCAGCAACGCGATTCTGCAAACCCCAACAGGTTTTCTCTCAGTATCTAATAAGTTTGTTTGTTTGAAGGGGCTTGAAATCTGCTTCTATGGTTGAATTATTCAGAACTGAGAATAACCAACCATTGTGATCTGTATTGCTGTGTTCCAGTACTCAGAAAAGCTGTCAAAAGACGTTCTTAGTAACAGTGGTCTCAGTGCTCTGCTTAATTGTGTTCTGATTTGTTCTTTTTTAATTGTGAATCATTTGATGAACCCAAAGCCTTTTCTTTGGTCAATGCTTTGTAACTTTAACACTTTCTGGATATATCTGCTGGGGCTTAATGCCTCTAAATGTGTTTGAACAAAACTCTTTTCTGTATTTCGTGCCTTAGTATCTCAAAGTTGCTTATGTTTTCTGAATTAGAATGTGTTTTTAAACATGGTGTTCTCAGCCACAGAACTGGCTTCTTTCCTTAAAATTACTAAAAACTAGTGGTCTTAATGACAGTCTAATTTAAATTTATGCTAAGAAGTCTTAGCAGTCTGATGTAATTGAGAATAGGAGAAGTCCATTATGCTGCAAGCATGTTTTGTCCTAAGAAATGCATGCACTCCCAGAAGACAAGTGAAAATTAATGAAGTGATATAACTTCTCAATCTTAAGGTCTGAGACCACTTCATCAAGCAAATGTGCACTGGTAATACTGGCTGGAATGTTTGTGGACATTTTAAGAAGCAAAATACAAGCACCAGTACAAATAATCAGAATTTTCTCTTTTGTCAGTTAATGGAAATGTAGCATCCTCACCTGGGATAGCTCTGTTGGTAAGATAAGCTGTTCTGACTGATTTACACACACAAACTTATTTTTCTTCCCTAAGAGCCACGGCCAGATGATCAAATTCTGTTCTCCTTCAGGGACAGCATCCCTGCTAAAACGTGCGCACTGAGGTACTCTTTAAGTTTGTGTCTGGTTTTGAACAGGTTATCTCTCATGTAAAACAGAAAGCCTAGAATTGATTTCTTCTGTGTTGGTCTACATAAGCCCATACAAAAGCAAAACAGGTAAGTTTCTGTGGAAGAAAAGGGGCTGGTACAAAATAGCGTAATTTTTTCTGTGTGTATAACATCTAATAATCTATCTTTCCTCTCCTTTATAGTCATGAATTAGAGACTGAGCCAATTCTGTACTGGGCTTTCATGTTGTTACCTTTGTCTATTGGAAGCTGAGTCAGGTGGACTCTGCTTTGTAATCCTGAGGTATCACCAGTGATGACAGAGGAAGCTAGCATTTCCTTCCAGACCCAAATAGGCTGTTTTTTCCCCCACAGGAGTTATATATGTATATGCACACACACAAACACGCATACACTTCTCCAAAAGTAATAGCTCCTATTTATTTCCAGGGAAATTACAACAGATACGAAGAGCACAGTAACACCATTTGATAGAGCAAATTCTCAGGTACAAAACAATATTTTTCAATTCCATTAGCTATGCATTTTCACTAGCAATGAACAAGAGACCACATGCCATGCTTGTAAACATCAGCATTAGCGCAAGTGACCCACAGTTACCGCTGCTGAAATGCGCCACCCGCTGCCTCATGGTGATCACTGCCTCCGGTTGGTCTCCATCAACATCCAGCAAGCATCAGTGAATGTCAGTAGCTGCATTTTTTTCTGCATGGAGGAATTCAGTGACACACTATTGCTTCATATGTACTTCCATGTTGTGTCAGACTGCCCCTCTGCTGCCATCTGTCACAGCAACAAAGTGTAATGGGACACTGGTGGGAAGCTTCAGCCTCTGTGGCCATACCACCAACATCTGCCTCTGATGTCAGGGGTCAACATATTAAAATAAGAGGCACTGCTTTTCAAACAGCCCTTGTGATGCCCCAGCATTACCTTGCTGCTGGCTCCTAGGCAGCTTTTGGGATGGAGATGACTTACACACATCTAAATTTTTGTCTTGGCCACACTAGAACAAGAAAGCTGACCTTATGGCGAAGCTACTGTTCTTTTTTGATTTGTTTTGTTTTTTAGCTTTCGAAAACATCAAGCAGTTATATGGTCTGGCTGCAAGCAAGTATAATGGAGAGGGTAGAGAGTGAGCGGAGATGAACTAAAACAAATACATAAAAAAAGAAAAAAAAGCAAAAGACATCAAATAATAGTACTTTTAGGGGCAGTAGGGGAGATGAAACAGTAAAAAGGCAGCAGGGATTTGCCTTGATGGAAGCTGGGAGCTAAACTCAGTAGGAACTGATTAATTCAGATTCCAAATGTCTCTGTTACGAGGGTCCCTCTCAGTGTCAAGGATATTTGTGGTGTCTGGTTTTTTGTTTTTTTGTTTTAATCAATCCTGCCTCTGGGGCTATTGATAACTCCATGTCTGTTCTTACTTTGAGGTTTGGCCAGGGCCCTCACAAAACTCGCTTTGGTAGGAAAATGCTGTGGGGGAAGCCTACTTTACCTTGCTTTACACTTTATGTGAGGAAACCCTGGGCCATTATAGGAGTGTGCATGTTAAAATCAGTGGAAACTAAAATAGCAGCTTCAGTGATCTATCTTAAGCACTACTCCCTTTTCTTACAACCTATGCTAAGTAAGTGCACAATTAATGACTCCTATGACTAATTCTTAGATCCTGTGATTCGTCTTGGCATGAATTAGATCCTGTACTCATGCTGGTAAAATTACTCCCCTGAAGTCACTTCCTCTGACGGTAGTATTCGCCTTGCAGATGTTAGTCATTAAGCACAAGCTTCATCTGTGAGGATTGCACTTGTTTTCATGCAGTAGATGTTGTTGAATTGACCCTTTTTCAGCATTTCAAGACCAAATAAACACCAACAGAGATCAAACTGGTGCTGGAACTTGTCTCTTTTAAATTCATTTTTTTTGAAAGCAGCATTTTGGAAGTGCCTGATATGGCAACTAAGTGTAGTCCAAATTATAATATTCTGCTTTTTGTGGATTTAATGTGCTTCCAGGCATTATTGTTGCATAGTTTCAAGTAACCATAGGGAAGAAGACTGTTGAAATTGCCAATTCCTAGTATCTGTCCTGATGGGAAATGTTGAGAATCATCAAGCAAAAATCGTAATGTTAAATGTCAATTAGTGATACAAATTAATAAAAATGTGGGGGGAGGTTTGTGACATGCCTCTCTGCTCTTAGAAGTGGATTATGCCATTTCTGTTCTGTGAAGCTGAGTGTGCTTGTGACAAAACAGGGTGCAGTGATGCTCCTCCCTGAGGAGAGCCCACGGGCTGTCAGTCTTGTCCATCTGTGTTCGTGACCACATTCTGCACAAGGAAGGGGCCAGGTGACTGTAGGATGGGAGCTGACCCTAAGAACCTCCAAAGCAATTTTCTAAATTAATGCTAAATGCCAAAGTCAAGGAGTTATTAAAAACTGTAAATGAGTCTTAATTGTGATTCTGGTAGATTTTAAACTGGAGCGGCCCTTTCTGGAGCATGGTTGGCAGTCTTTCAATCACAGCATTGGAGGAGCTTAAAGTTACACTTGGGATGGCAGGCTGCTCCTGGGCAACTCTCTTTGCTTTTGGGCTTCTATTATTATTCTTTAGGTGAGGAAGAATCTTTCTGTGCTGGGTCAGTCACATTGGTGCGTTTTCTAGCTTTGAAGCCCGGAGCTGGGCAAAGCAGTTCCCTCAGGGTGCAGTTCTTGCCTCAGGAAATGTAACATCTGTGTTGGAGAAGAGGAGAGGGAGAGAGCTGTAGAAGGGAATATTATGCTAATGATACAAGCAGCTGCAGTGCAATGTAAGCACAGGCATTTCAGCTTGCTGCTTGCTTAACAAATATCGATAATTGGTAGAAAGAAAAGATAATTTAAAAGTCAGAGTAAATCTTCTCTGCACAGATTAGCAGGAACACCAGGCGAGAGTAACCCTAAAAAGGCAGGATTTCAGAACAGGATAATTTTTGTTGTTTAAGCAACTCTCAAAGAGACCATCTTTAGCAGTCACTCATGTTTTCAAAAGGCACTTTGAATATCCCATGTGATGTTTCTGACTGCAGAGTTTAAAAAACCAAATTATTATGTGATACGAGAGTACTTCCATTTTTGACAGCAAGCATTTACTTGTAAATATAATAGGAAAGATTTCAATTTTGTGTGTTTGTTTTGTTGGCCTCCATCTTGGGGAACAAAAAGCAGACAAGAATCTGAGCGGCACATAGTGGTAGTGAGGGACTGCCTTATGAACACCGCCGTGAGCTGCCTTGTGCACCGAAGAAGCTTCCCCCAGCACAGCGATGGCAGGCTGACTGCTGTCTCTGCCTGTCCTGCTGTCAGGCTGCACGGCAAGCTGCACGACGCAGGCCATAAACCTCATGGTCCATCCGGGGCCTGCCAGTGAGCGACCTGAGCTGGCTTTCTAAAGCGCAATGGTACTGAAGGGGAATAACGCTCTCGGCTCAGTTTTGTTTGCAAAAAAGTTGAGAAGGAATGAAGAAGGTGCTACAGCACAAAGGTACTGCTACCTTTGAAGGTACAGGAACAGCCGTGCATTGCAGAAAGGTCTTGGCAAGTTGCTGCCTAACTTTGGTGCATGCACTGTGGTGCTACAGACTTCAGTCTGTCCACTTCTGTAGGAAAAGCAGGGTACCAGGCCTTTCTGTAGAGGCACGTACCTTTCTCCTGTAAGAAGGATAAGGAAATTACTGTAGCAAAGTGGTATAGCTAAAGCTAAGAAGACGTTCATCTTGCTCACCTTTCCTTACGGGACACAGATCCCTGCTGTAGTCTGGCTGGTGAGATCAGTTCAGGGCCCAGCGATCATCTCTGTTCTAGACTTTTACTGCAAAAGAGTCTTAGTCAAAACAAATCTGGAAAAGCTCTCAAGGGTATCAAATGTTGTTATAGTGCTTGCAAGATCAGCGTGGACATGCCATCTTTGGCAATCAAGTATAACAGTAGTGTGACCAGCTTGCTCTGCACTCAAGGTGATGCATTTAAAGGTGCACAAAAACTCAAGAAAACTTGAAGCTTCCTTTGATTTTTCCTTATACAAAGGTTGCTAACAGCCAGTGAGGCTGTTTCTGCCAAGACTTCTCTGCTTGAGCATAAGCTTGCATGGCTCCTTAGGCTTGCTGGCCCCTTGCCTCAGAGGAGAAGTGCTGATGGTGCAACCAGTGGTGGATGTGGGATTCCCTATTCGGCTCTCTCCTTCCAGGCAAAGTAATAGCCAAGTTTACAGGCTGCAAAAAGAAACCTGTGCCATCACTTCTAACTTTTGTGAACAAGGCTGAAGTGCTAGCAGAGGAGATGCAGTGTTTATCTCTTGAGAATACTGTTCTGTTTCCATGGCAGTAGACAGCTCGGTCCAGATTTGGGCAATCTTGTCTGCAGAGTGGTACGAAAAAAAAAGTCAGAGAGAAAAACTTGACTGCAACTGAATGGAAGCAGTCAAAATTAATCAAGCTTGCATACAGTGAGACTGGATCTGCTGTATGAGACTGCAGACGCTGAAGAAACCTCTGCTTCCTGCACAGAAACGGCATCAGATTTAAGATCTGCCTGCCTCAGTCACTGAGACTCTGTGTGAGACTTCTGCCACTTGCATCCCAGGGATTTTCTTCTGACAGACAAACTGTAACTGCTCATGATGAGAGAACAAAGCCATTGCAAAACATAATTGTTACTCCTTGGATCAATAGCGGAGAATTAATCATTATTAAAAAAATCAGTGATCAATGAAAATGGCTGCTCCTCCAGGAATGCCTGAAAGATCACCAGTGCACATGTCCTTAGAAGATAACTTGTTAAAGCAGATCCCTTGTCTTGTTGGAGTAGATAAAGTGGGGTCTCTTATTAAACATTAATGAAATTAATGGAGTCGGTTAGTCACAGAAAGGAGGAAAATGATAGATGGGGTGGATTTCTAGTTCAGCTGTGATGGAACAAAAAAACTGGGTGGAGCAATGCTGGAGCTGTCTGAAAATGGTTGTGGTTCTTTTGTGTGTTTCCATTGATTTTGATGTCATCTGAAGGAGAGTTTGTTGACTTCCTCAGATAAATCACCATCTTATGCTGGTTCTATATCAGATTTGAATTGATTTCAGGAGAAGATCCCTTAAAATTGCCATTAAATGAAACATAAAACCACTCCTAAATTACTTTAGTAAGTGGTTCTATTCTTTTGGAAACATGGGCTAGCTGTTCAATGACAGCTGGAATATTGATTGATGCTAAGTGGAGTGTGCATTGCAATGGGAGCTGGGTGTGATGAAGATCTGGAGCTGCACAACGTAGAATGTGCCAGTCCCAGCTCAGTGGGCATGTCGCTTCCCAACACCCCTCTTTTGGAAAGAGAAACCAAAAGCCTATTTTAACATATGGAAAGCTATGGATTTTACCACTCGCTCCCCACCCTACTTGTGCTGTGCAATACTAATCTGGCAGTGCAGTTAGCACACACCTGTGTTTCCAACACGTGCTGTGGCTTCTCAGTAGACCCCAGACTTGAGTCCTCTACTTTTTCTTTCTTTAATATATATAACATAAGAGGAATTCTCCCAGTTTTTTGTTTTCCAGTGAGTGACACCCCATTCACCAGGATGGCACAAAGAGCTGAAGATCTGTGATGGCAGAAGGTGGGTGGAACACATCTGTGTACGTGCACTGGCCCATACTGGGGACTTCTGCCTGCTCCGGGGGGAGTATTGGAGAGCACGAACACTTCCACATTTTGTTCATCTCATCCAATCTCAGTTGCTTTTTTGGATCATTTTCTACAAGGAGACCTATTTTCACCAATTCTGTGGTATTGATCAAACCACATTTACATTTCTACTGCATTGACTAAAAATGCAGTTGTGCTCTAGAAATGAAAAATGATGACATCTTCCTGCTGGCTCTGCTTCTAGCCTTGTGCGGTTTAATTACCCCATGGCTTCTAACAGTTGTATTTTACAGACATTTACTTAATCCAAGACTTCTTCTTTGTCCCCAAATTCCGAATGGTGATTCTGATTTATCACCAGTGCACTTCAGTATAATGTGGCTGTCACGTCGCACAAGTTCTGGAATGAATTAGTACATGCAAACAGTGAGAATGATTATAAATAATAGGGAGAATGGAAAAACAAGCAAAAGAAATAAGTGGAACCTTAATAACATGCTAATGATGGCAAATATTTAAAATAATTACTTGCTTATTTAATCATCAACTAACCTGATATAAATTGATCATATTTTGGCTGTTGCACTATCTTCATTGTAATTCTCAATTATAAAATTGATTTCTTCGTTCTCCAATTACAACATCGTATGAAAAATAAGAGATGGTGCCCACACCAGAGAAACTCAGAGGCTTCTGCCTTGTGTTTCACCCCAGGAGGCAGCTGGGAAGGTTAGCTGCCTCTAGTCAACTGAGCTCCTATGGAGGGGCGGGTGAATCTAGAGTGTGGCTTTCTCCATCAGATCTGCTTTTCTTTTCTGCCTTGTCCTTTCTCCCATTTATTTCATTTAGACAGCTGCTCATTCAATGACTTTGCACTGCAGTACTCAAGCTTGCAAGAAGAATATAGCTTCTAGTAGCTAAAATGCTCATCATCTAATAGCATCTGATGTCACTGCTTTCTCAGTTAAAGCAATCCCATAGGAACCCTCCTACCCAGTAGGGAAAATTGGTTGTGTACTGCTCAGTGTCACTCAGTTCTTCATGGAAAGTTCACAGTCCTGAGCTACAGAAATGTTCCCACTAAACTTTTACCTGAAAATGTTTGACAGTCTGTGGATAGGTTTAATTTGTTTTGTTTGTTTGCAGACATGTTTCATGGTAAGTCTAACCTGGCAGGCACGCTTCTCTTGTACTCATGTCTAATTTGTTTCTGCTTCTGTTGCAAAATGGTGGTGCCAAAATTCTGTGTCCTGTGGGGGGTGAAATTAATTCATAACTGCGAATTCTCCCACCTATGTTGAATATTGTCTGCGTGTTCGCTGGTATCACTTAATAAAACGCTGGCTCTGGGAACTTAATGTCTGACATAATTTCATCCTTCATTGAGAAATGTGCCGCATGCTGGAAACACAGGGAAGAGTGACACAGAGAAATGAAAAGCATTATATTTAGAAACAGAGATTGTAGGATACAGATGCTTTGACTTGACTGATGGAATGTTACACTATAGAAGAGACCATTCTTGTCTTACCAGTTAGAAAAATTATTTCTGTGGCTTATTCTTTCCCACAAGTAAACCCCCCCCACCCCCCGTTCTATCTTAAGGAAGTCTGAAGCATAAGCTAATTTCTCATAACACGGGCCTTCCTCATGGTGTCTGCGTTATGGGGTACAACAGTAAAACTCTGCTTGTGAGATGCCATCCCTGTTAGTCCCTGTAGTGGTGGCTGGTCCTTGTGAAGGAGACCTTAGGCCAGATCCTGACATGGACGTGGGCTCTGGGTGGCAGTGGCAGCCAAGGGGCCATCCCAGCACTTGCACTGATACAGCCTGCCTGGTGCTCTGGCAGCTGCTGCCACCCCATGGCTTTCCATAAGGGATGAATGCTGCAGTGCTCCATTGTGTTGCATTTCTCCAGAAACCTCTCTTAGGTCAGAGGGAAGATGATGAATATTCATTTTGCTCTGCTCTCCCCTGTGTCCCCTTTATCACAAATCCCCTCTGCAAAGAGAAGCAAGCACTGCACTGGTTTAAGATAGGTGAGTGCTTTCCATCGGATTTCCAACTCTATAACTGAATATTAATTTTGGCTCTCAGGAGTTTTCCCTGACTGACTTTTTCTACCTTGGCAGGAAATATTCCAGGTTTTTTTTTTTTTTTTTTTTTTTTTTTTTTAAGAACTTCAAAACCTACATCAGCAACATGCTTTTGAAACTCATTTCTGAAAGTTGCTGCTGCTCTGGGTGGCTGTATTTACATCACGGATGCCCCACAGAGACAGATCTGGGTTAGGGCAACGTGGTCAAAGCACGGTGTCCTCCGAGCAACGCTGCCAGCAGAGCTCTGCCCCCCTAAGTCAGCAGCGTCCAGCCAGAGTCTCTGACATGGAGGGGGACACTTCAGACAGCCTTATCCCGTTTGTTACCCCGTCTTGTGCCAGCAGTGCCCTGCGTGCGGAGGAAGAACTTTTTCCCGAGGAAGCACTGTGAGGAATCGCCTCTCGCTTTGCCTGGCAGGCAGAGCCTCTAGGGCTGAAAGCCCCTCTTTTCAGCCCCTGAGTCTGAATGCCTACTTCCCTTTGACTAACTTCAGTAGAGAGCAAAAAGGAATATAAAAAGGAATGCTGTATGAAACGGTTCAGCCTCTTTGGAGGCAGCGAGCTTGGCACAGGCACGGACAGGGTCCAACTCGCTCCTCTGGTACATTACAGGAGCTCTCACCTTCGGTCTGTCCTCCTTCCCCCCTCCCTCAGCACACGGAGGACGGGGTGTACCGATGCGTTCACCCGCAGCCACCCGCCCATCCCTCCGCGCTGCTTTCCCGAAGCAGACCCGCACACGGCGGCGGGGCCGAAAGCTGTGAGGGGCGGCGCTGCCCCCGCCGCGGGCGGAGCTTCGGCCCCGGCCGTGGTTTGGCTCTCGTTCGGCTCCCCGCGCACGGTGCCGGAGCGGCGCGGCCTCAGGTGTCCGCCCGCGGTGCGCCATGGCCGCGGGGTTCCCACGAGGGCGGCCGGAGCCGCCTCTCCGTCCGCCGGAGTTGAGCGCGGGGGGAGGCGGCGCGGCCACCTGAACGCGGAGCAATACAACAAGTAGCTCTCGCTCAGCCGCCGACGCCCGAGACGAGGAGCCGCCGCCGGGCCGCCGGTCCAGGTACTGAGGGGCGGGGGCCGGGAGCAGCCCTTCCCCGACTCTCCCAGCCGCGGGCGCGTCTGAGAGGCAGCGACCTCCGCCCTCCCTGCTGCTGCCGGGGCTCGCGTCCTCTCGCACGCGGCTATTCCCCTCTCAGGGTTAGAGGCAGGGGGAAGAGACGCGGATCTCCCACGTCTCTTTGTGTGCTTAGTCTGTAGGCGCGGTTCGGTACCGGCTGCCCGCGCTCCGTGCCATCGACTCGAGGAGGAGCGGAGCCGTTGGGGGCGGCGAGAGGCAGAGCTCGGTGCGGGGACATCGCGCCGGGAAACGGGGTGGGACGGAGGAGGCCGGGATAGGCGGGGAATGGCGCGAGGATGCCGGGGGGGCTTCTCCTTCATTCCTTCTCTCTGTCCGTGCTGAAGGCAGAAGCTCGTCCCGCTCCTCCGCCCCGCGCCGCCCCAGTCATGTCCCACCCGGAGCGATGGGGAAGCTCGAGGACAACGAGAGGGTGATCCTCAACGTGGGGGGCACGCGGCACGAGACCTACCGCAGCACCCTGAAGACCCTGCCGGGCACCCGCCTGGCCCTGCTCGCCGCCGAGTCGCAGGGCGAGTCTCCGGGCGCCGAGGAGCCGCCGCCGCCGCCGCCCCCCAACGCGGCCCCGCCGGCGGGCGGCTGCCCCGAACCCGGCAGCGGCTGCAGCCCGCGGGGCGGCGGCGGGGCCAGCGAGTTCTTTTTCGACCGCCACCCGGGGGTCTTCGCCTATGTGCTCAACTACTACCGCACCGGCAAGCTGCACTGCCCCGCCGACGTGTGCGGGCCGCTCTTCGAGGAGGAGCTGGCGTTCTGGGGCATCGACGAGACCGACGTGGAGCCCTGCTGCTGGATGACCTACCGGCAGCACCGCGACGCTGAGGAAGCGCTCGACATCTTCGAGGCGCCCGATCTACTGACGGGCGAGCCGCCTCCCGACGGCGACGACGACGACATGGCGGCCAAGCGGCTGGGCATCGAGGACGTGGCGGGGGCCGCCGAGGGCAAGGGTGGGCGCTGGAGGCGGCTGCAGCCCCGCGTCTGGGCGCTCTTCGAGGATCCCTACTCCTCCCGGGCCGCCAGGGTAAGCGCCCACCGACGGCGCTCCCGGGAGATGCGTCGTCACGTCTGGGTGATGGCGGTGGTGGTGCCTCGGGGTGCTGGCAGCGTGGGGCGTCTTGGTGGAGGTCAGCCTCCGCGGAGTGGGCTGTGGAGTGGTGCCGTGGTGGGGTGCTGTGAGGTGTGACACCGGCCCCTCTGGGCTGAGCTGTGCCTGCCGTCCTGGTCTCAGTGGGGATGTGGGAGTGCTACTGATTGGGGGACCATGCTGTGTGCCAGTGGGCTCTAAGTGCTCATTCTGGGGGCATGCAAGGCTGTATATGTGCCATGTGCTCTGGCTTTCAGGGAAGTGTTGGGTTGTATGAGGTGGTGGCTGCCCACAGCCCTTCCAGGAGGGCTCTGCTGGCAGCTCCTGCTCGGTGCTCCTGCCCTGATGAGCTTTGTGGGACCCAGTGACAGGGCAGCCACCTGCCCTCTGCCTGTCAGGGTAGCCCTCATTGCTCTGCAGCTGAGGGCTGTGAGGGAACACTGGTCCTCAGCGAGTTCTTGACAGGTGGCATTTTAGATTTTGGCTCTTTCTTCTGTGCTGGAGCACGGTGCAAGTTTCAGCCCTGACTTGTAGTTACTGCTGTTGGTAGTGATGGGTTTTGCTTTCTAACCCATGGAACAAGCAAATGGTTGTAACACCTCTGGGAGAAGTATGCAGTGATGCTTTGAACTCAGCTGTGGGAAGAGCACCCAGCAGCGAGTCCTGCCTGCAGCACATGAGAAAGAGCTCGTGGTTGAAATGGGCTTGGATTTAAAGCTGCAGGAAGCATTTCACAGTGCTTTCACTGGGTGTCTCTGTGAAGAACCCAGACCTCATCCTGTGTCAGTGATCAGTACTGTCCCCAACAGTGCCACTGGAGTCACCACAGCCTGACAGAGAGTGGGGTGTCGGGGGGTGCTGAGCTCCAGCTGGTGCCCCCGTTGTCTCTAGAATAGGCTGTGTTCGGAATACACATTGGTAGTGTTTGTATTGTTGCTCATTAAGGACACACATGCAGCTCACATCTTGGCTGCCCGAACTCAGCAGAGTTCAGCTGTCGGTACCTGACCTAACAGCAGTGTGGTGTTCCCCACCGCTCCTGGAGAAGCTGCTGACAGCAGCAGATCTGCAGCTTTAATGGCACGGAGCCTTACACTGAACTTTGTGGAGCGCTGGCAATGATCATCTATTAGAGAAGATATTTAGCTTCGTAAAGTTAGAAAGGGGTTTAAAGTAATATGTTCTGATTTCAGCCACGGGCAGGCAGAGCGAGGCAATGCCAGAGCTGCAGGTCCAAGTTCTGGTTCTGGTTCAGCGCTGCTGCTCTGTGCAGTCATTTCCCCCTGCACCCCCCCACTCAGGCAGGCTGCTTGGATTGCTGCTGGCAACTTGGAAGCATGGGGCACCTCTGTGCCTCGGGGCCAGCATACGCCTGCACCCACACCCCAGTGCGTGGCAGTTTGGGTGGTGGTACACCCAGCTGGGAGCTGAACTGCCGTTGTCAGTTCAGTATTTCCCCGCACCTGAGATAGACACTTTGTTTTCTGAGTATTCTGGCAAACGCAGCATTGTTGTGTATCAGCTGAAATGATGACTAACTCTAAAAATATTTGGGTGAGATCCTTACTGAGCGCAAGAAAAGCTCCGCGAGCATCAATTGTGCCTCGCAGTGCGAGCTCCTGACTAATGCGCTGCTGGGGTGGTGGTGAGACAGTTTGCTGGTAAACTTTCTTAATGACGGTGGTGATCCGTAGCAGTGCTGCCTGATTGAACTTCCGCACTGTCTGTTCGGAGGAACGTGATGTTGAGAAAAACTGGATGTTGGTTATTAATGGGGTGGCAGTTAATATTTCTGTTTTTCTTTATCCTAAACTGTAGTCTCTAAAAATAGAAATTTATAGAAATTCAAATATAAGTTGCCATGGTAACCTATTGGGGGATAGTGCACGCACAGATTATTCTAGCAAGACCATCCAGCGATGTTATATAAACAGTGGAACTCATCTGTTGACAAAAAGGTGTACTGCATTAAGGACTTGAAAAAATCAACTTTAATATATGCAGTTTGATAGTGACATCTGGTAGCCATACTTCCTGTAAATACAAAATGTAATGCGCATCGTACGCATGCGATTGCTTTGAAACCTGCAACGCTTTCCTTTGTATCTCAAGTTCAGGAGTTGCGTCTGAATATCGTTTGTTTTCATTTCACCATTTTGGATTTCTGTGTCTGTGGATTGTAAGGAAGGGTGCAGTGGCACTGCTTTTGCTTTGAGCTCCCTGAAACTGCCTCTCACAGATTGCTCTCTGATGGAGCACTGCTGTCTGGATGGAGAGGTCCCAGTGTAAGAGCTGCCCTAGCACGAGACACATTGGGCAGCCAAATCCTCCTGTGTGATGCAGTTCTGTACCTAACTCCTATTGCACAGTGTGTTGTGTGTGTGACTGGTTAACAACGGTGGGGTATTTTGGAGTCTCTGATGGTCCTTGGCTCGTGAGCACAAGGGGCTCTTTATGCTTTAGTAATGTGCAGAGAGACGTCCAAATAGTTTGCAAGGAAGTACGAGAGGTGTAATTAGCACTGAGTTTGACAGAGTGTCTGCAGATGCCCGGCGGGACCCGGAATGTCAGCGCCAATCTCAGATACCATATTTCAAATTAATTAAGCTTTTAAGGCCTTTTATTTTTGAATAATAGTTGAAATATGATGCTGTTTAAAGAAATAATTAGTTTCATCATTGATTTTTGTTAAGGATGTGGATTATTCTTGCATTTAGCACAGGAACTAGAAGCTGCACGGGGACTTGCAGTGTTCATAGCTGTCTGTCTGTCCCCAGGAGCAGCCTGTCTGTCCATGCACAGAGCAGGGATGGGACAGGGATGCCAGGCTGTGTGCTGCTGGAAAAGAGAAGCTCCTGTGTGCGGCTGTACCTGCGATGATGCCTTTGGAGGCTGCTTGCAGTGACACTTCTAGCCTCCAGCACTCAGAGAGGTCAGCTGTGGGAAGGGTTGGCGAAGTGAGGGAGGCAAGCAAGGGAGAGAATGGGGTTAATGGGTCCCCTCAAGGCTTAGAGCCCCAGAAATCATATGGGAAAGCATTCTTAGTGAAGTTAACTTGCGTCTTTCTTTGGTGGCTTGTGCACTGTTTTCCAGGTAGGTGGATACATACTGGGTACCAGGGTGGTTTATGTGGGCTGCTCAGGATGCAAACGGCTTTTATTTTTGGTGGAAGCAGCACTGCTGGGATAGTCTGACAGACACACCATGAATGGAGTGGGGAGGATATGGCCAGCTCAGAGTGTACATCAGTAGTGAAGTGCAGGGCTTACTTGCTTTATTAAAAATAGAACTGGCATTTAATTTCTAAGTGCAAGTCTTACAAATTTGTGCTTTGCGAAGATTTTTCTCCAATGTGAAAATGGTTATAGGATTGTATAAAGAAGAGAGTAGAGATTACGAAGAAACTAAAAGAGTAGGCTTTCCTCTTGCCATCTTGATAATCAGAGTGTAGTGTTTATTCTTAAGTGGGAAAAGAATCTGTTCATTTACATTGGTTGCTTTTAAAGCAACAGCACCTTTGTGCCTAGGACAAACACTGTGACGCATCACTGCTATGGGTATTCGCACGTTCCGTGGCTTCATAGGTGCACAGGCTAACTCATAAGTACTTTTCATTAATTCATTTCTGGAATGCTGGCTGTTAAGAGTCTTAATTGCAAGTAGTTGCTTAAGAAGTTACCCGCTCAAGGTAAGCCACTTTGATCTGCATTAAATTTAGATGGTATCTGGTGGCACTGACATAGCGGTGAGGTAAAATCAGAAAGATTTCTGCCTCCCTAACTTCTGCCTTTTTCTCTACAGCTGTTCTGCCTGCTGCTGCTACTGTTTCCATGGAAACAAGCCAGCTCTTGGCTTCCTTTTTCCATTGGAAACAGCCTTCTCTCTGTCACTTATTAATCTCAGAAAAGCATTCTGTCATGGCTCTGACATGAGCGCCACAGAGCTGATCTGCCTGAGCATCTCAGGAATGGATGCAGGTCCGTATGCACCCATGCACGTAGCCAGATTATCCTCTGACTTAAAATAATTCGATTGATGGAGTTGCTCTGAATTTGCTTTGGTATAACTGGAAGTGGAAATTAGCTTACCACACACAGCCCAAGATAATAACAATATTGAGAATTATTCTTGGCTGAGAAATCTGGCAGACAGCGTCCCATTCCTGTGTGCAATTCAGACGTAATGCCCTGCTGCTCTCTGTCACATTTTGTTTACAGCGGTGAAGTGCTGAAACGACATGCTTTGGGATTAGAATGTGTCTTCAAACCCATTCATAACCATTCATGTGGTGGTGGAGGAGCAGCCCACAGCTCTGGGGAATACTGCATAGGTTTCAGTGTTTCCATTTGGTCAGGAGTCAGGGTATCGTGCCATCAAATGATGCTGTCAGGATAAGCAAGGACTGAATTTAAAAAAAAATGGTATCTTCAAGGTTCTTATTCAAAAGGTGCGTGATACCTTCTGAAGACGATGACGTTTTTGCTTGGCTTTTTTTGAACTCATTTTGAATTGTAATGAAAAAAAATCAAAACTCAGTCGCACCCTTGGTTAGTGTCCCTCATTATCAGCATGTGAAGATTTTTAAAGGAACTTTGTCTTGAACTTACTTGGCCTTTTCTCCCTCAACAATCATTGCTAGAAGGCGTCTGTTCTCTCCTCATGAAGTTATTACCTTTCAATCAGGGCAGAAGCATCAGAGGCGAGGCATCTCTGTATATTTTCTTAACATTCTGTATCATCTCTGGTGGAAGAGCTGCTTTGGTGCTGTTCATTTTTGCAGAGGCTGCTGATCTTCCTTTGCTTTGGACTTGGCTCATCGTGGGGAAGCACGTTTCCTTCAACCAGCACAGGAAAGAAAGGGTTTGTGCTCTCTGTATTTGGCACCTGATGGGGTGGGAAGTTCCCTTTTCATTCTTATTATGAAGTCTTCTTCAGACCTTTCTGCTGGCAGCTTATGACTTACGTAAGCTTACTGATCCCATGTAGGAGCTTGTGGGGGTTTCTGCAGTGTACTTTTTACCATGAGTAAAGTAGGTAGGCTAGTAAAAATACAGAGAGGATAAAATATGGAATATCAAGCTGTTGCTTATAATTCTACAAAGGATATTTCTATAGCAATACATTTTTATGTCTACTGTTACTTCCCAAGAGCCCTTCTCCTGGTGCGAGGGCTGGAACAAGAGGATATTTCTTGCATCAAAACCAATTTGAATCAGTGAACTCAATATGCAACTGCAGAAATGTGTACAGACATACTGATGGAAAGTTAGCATTATCAACATGATAAAAGAACCATAAGTTGGAGTGCTGGTCTGGTATATTCACTGCCCTATGGTGATATGCTCATGTACGTATTGCTGTAACTGAGTGATGAGCTTGTCAAAAAAATACTTAGATGTAGAGCGGAAAAAAAAAAAGTGATTTCACATTCTTTTTAGTCCTACAAATGTGTTTAATTAACATCATTGTTAGTACTTTATAATGACTACAGCATTTTTGAAGGAAAAACTCCCATCTGTTAATCAGAAGTGTTAAAAATAGAATGCCGTCTAATCATACAATTTCTTGTGATTTGCTCTACAGATTTTTTGACTGAAGTGGTGACATGAAAGTTAAAAACCAAGTTATCCAGTTACATGTTATAACTGTATTTTTTCCCTTGCCTTTAAGTTGTCTGAGAATTTTGAGATGCTGCTGTGTTTTTGATCTTTATACTAGTAGGTTAATTATTACAGGGGGGTAATAACTCAGTTCTTTCTTATTACAGACATGTGGATCCTTAGTATTTCTAGGTGAATCTGGGGTATCAGGTCTTTGATACGCTCCAGAAAAAAATGTTGTGAATAGAGAGCAGTCTGTTATCTTGGTTCACAAGTATGTACTGGATATAAAAACAGTATCATTCTTTTCTGAAATAAGTATAGTTTCTTAAATTTTTACACTGCAGCCGACAAACCTGTATTTTTAAGCATGCCTACTTTCTAAAGAAGGCAGAACATCTCTTGGAGCTTGTTGCTGGTTTTGATAATGGGTTGAGTACCAGCTGCATAGCAGTAATCTTCTTCTTAAATATTTAATCCTTTTCCTAAGAGAGAGAGTTCTTGAGGAATGACTACCAGCAGACTAAAATGCTTTGTTTGGTAAAAGCAGAGGGCGACTGTCATGATAGGGGAATTTAAAGCAACAGAAATCATACAGAGATGCAGTTTTAGTGGCTGAGAAAATTCTCTCTCAGTGAATCATTTTAGAGAACACAGAGTTTAGTATGGTGACACAGGACTACAGAATGGTGCTGTGGAACACTGCATACGTGTGGTTGCAAAAATAAGGACTGTGAGCTGCAATCCTGATGATTTTGCCTGGGTGGCACTGCTGGTGCCCATCCCTGTGCAGGACTGGATGGTCAGCTGTCACAGCTGGCATCCTGCTGCTGGTGTTGCTCCTAAGTGGGAGCAAGAGTAATGTCTCCAGTTGTATTTTGGTTGGCTTGCTTAATTTCTCAGTGCATAAATGTTCACGAAAGACCTTCATACACATTCTATTGTGAGATAAAGGGTAATCGTGTCTGTTGGTATTTAACAGCCTGTGCAACCACAGGTTATACTTCAAAGTAGTGGTAGAAATTCCTGTGGGATAAAATAAAGGATGTTTTAAAGTATTCAAACACCTGGCTATAAAATTTCTTTATTTTTTAGACAGTACCACAGAAGACATCCTTGTCTGTCCTTATTGGTAAACAGGCATTCAAAAATTCAGTCATTTTCAAGTGAGCGGTGTGTTTTATCTTGGTCATTGGCACTTAGTAATCCTATGCTCGTATGAATCATAATTATCATAATTGGTTTCAGAATTATTTTAATTTGTACAGAATTATGATGGTTAAGAGGATAAAATGTTAGTTTGGTTTAGTTGGTTAATTTTTAATATCTGCTTTTTTTTTTTTTTTTTTTTTCTTCTTTCTGCCCAGAACTTTGCAGTATTCTAAACTTAATGGTTTGGAGAAGATCTTCATTTCTTTTCAATTTCAAATTCTAGGTCTAGTATCTGCCTTCAGTTTTCCATTTGAATTTTAGGACATAATTGATCTTCAAGCACATGTGGATTTCATCTTGAACATTCTTGCATTGGTCTGGGAAATTACTTAAATAAATTAGGTGCATATTTGATTTCTTGTGTGCTTAAACTTATGCTTGTGCTGAAATGTTTTGTTGGAGTAGGAGCTGAGTTTGGACCACGTACAGAGTTAAGTACCCATATTTCAAACTTCCCTTACAGTAGAAAATGAAATCCTCATACTACCAATATTTCTGAGTTTCATGTTTTCATAGTTTAAGTAAAGTGTATAAAGTAAATGACATCAGAAGCTTTTCACTGGGTAGAATTCAAGCAGAACTGCAGTTCAGCCCAAGTATGGAACATCTGCACTGCTATGTAGCTCATTACCTGTACATTATCTCTTAATAATTGATGTTAAACAGATTTATTTAAAAATGTTGGATATTTCCATCCCCTGGCCAGTAAGTGACATTACTGACTATTCTAGGCTAGGTTGAAGCTCCTGACAACTGGCGGAAGTTACCTTCCTGCTCACCTGTGCTGTTGTACTTGTGAGGTTGAAGAAATAAATGGTAATGCTTGTCATTTGTTGCCAAGAAAAAAAAAAAAACGCAGATGAAGCTGATGTTTCACTGACCCGTGAATGGTCAACAACATCAGTTTGATGCATTGCAGCTATAGGGTCTCCTTGGTTAGTCATTGTGTGCTTTAAATTGATGCCTCGGTAGCAGGACAAACGAACTGGGGAATTTAAAAAGCAGAGAATATTTGATATGAAGGAGAAATTACATCTTAGTGGAAAATGAATCATTGCAGATCGAAACAAGGAATGTAATGTCATTATTTTAGTTTTTCACAATATAGTCTATGAGATCAACGTAAAATACTGTCTTCTCCAGTTTTGTGTCTAATGAATGATTTTCATCGAGTTAAGGATGGAAGTTGTCAGTTGTCTTTAAACTGCAGGTATATCTAACAGATTGATGCTTTTCATTGCAGTTGCCTCTTCCTTGAAGTGCAAAGGGAGCTTTCAGAATTACTGCTTTAATAACGGGGTTTATTCCATTTTGTAAACGGCTATTGCAGCAATTATGGTCATGATGCAGGTTTTCACCTTAATCCAGCTTCTGAGAAAGGTGCAGGTGTCTCCCGAAATGTCTTCAAAGGCACTCAGAGCTGATTTCTTAGTTGTTCATGTCCTCTTTCTTTGTCCCCACGTCGCTGCACTCAGGCAACACCTTGCACTGCCACTGAGCCAGTAACTGACTGTTCTGACACTTTCCAAACAAGGACTTTTCCAATGTGTTTGTAATAAAATTAACCATTGTACTTCAGCTTGAAGTACAATGATAGTTATACATGCCTCTCTACTTTCATTGCTACCTTCAGTAATATCCATGCTAGCAGCTTTTCTTTGAAAGATTGATGACATGCATCACGTACTGAAATTTTGCTGGCTTTTCATTTCAATGATTTTGAATTCTTAAGAATTCAAAGTATTCAGTGGTAGAAACGCACTTAGAGAAGTGCAGATTTAGTTCAAATTGGCTTTGTATTTCATCATACATGATTCTATATATATATATGATTCTATGATTCTATGATCAGAGGAACGTGTCTTGTTCTTGAGTTCTGACAGATTCACGAGATGGAGGCAGTTTTCTTTGGAAAAATGTCTGCTTTAGTTAAAAAGTATCGATAGCTATGTTTCTAAAACAGAGCGAGGAAAACTATTCAGCTCTCACCTTTTGCTGCTGTTCCTTGTGTACTCCTTGAAGACAGAGATCAGGAGATGTGTATTAGTAATTAAAATCAACAAACGTTGCAAAATCTTATTTTAGTTGTTTACTGGCAAAGCTTTTTAAAAGTGATGAGGTAATTGTCACGGTTTGTAATCTTAATGTGAGCAAAATCCTTTCTCCAGAAACCCAAGCCTTGTGATATTGTGGGAAGGTTGTTGGCAATAGTGGGGACTAAAGGAAAATGCTGTGTGCAATAAAAGCTTGTGCTATAAATTTTTCATTGAAATTCTACTGCTCGGACAAGTACCATGTCAGTGCAACACAGTGTTCCTTGCTTCACCAGACCAGCTGTGAAGCGTGAATCTAACGCAGGGGAGAATGTTTGTGGTTGTCACGCTTTCAGACTTCAGGTGGAGTTTTTATCCATGTATTTATGTATCTGTGTATCTATATATCTCTCTACAAAAATAAATGCAAGTTGTAGAATTAAGGAATCACGGAATGGTGTTGGTTGGAAGGGACCTTAAGGACCATCTAGTTCCAGCTCCACTGCTGAAGGCAGAGTTGCCATCCACTGGATCAGGTTCCTTAGGGCCCCATCCAACCTGGTCCTGAATGCCTCCAGGAGGGGGCACACACAGCTTTTCTGGGCAGTCTGTTGGACTGTCATCAGTCCTGACGTGAAGAATTTTCTTCCTGATATTTCATCTAATCCCATTCTCTTTTAGTTTAAAACCATTCCCCCTTGTCTCTCTACAAAAAGAGTCCCTCCCCAGCTTTCCTTTAGGCTCTCTAGCTTTCTCTCCTCCACACTTAACAGCCCCGATTTCCTCAGAAGCTCTTCATAGGAAATATGCCCCCCTCTACTCTGCCCTGGTGAGGCCTCATCTGGAGCACTGCATCCAGTTCTGGGCTCCCCAGTACAAAAAAGACAGGGATCTCTTGGAAAGAGTCCAGCGGAGGGCCACGAAGATGGTGAAGGGCCTGGAGCATCTCTCCTATGAGGAAAGGCTGAGTGAACTGGGTCTGTTCAGCCTTGAGAAAAGAAGACTGAGAGGAGACCTGATCCAGGTCTATAAGTATCTAAGGAGTGGGGGGCAGAATGGCGAGGCCGGACTCTTTTCAGTGGTGAGTGGAGACAGGACAAGGGGAAACGGCCGGAAACTGCAGCATAGGAAGTTCTGCACAAATGTGCACAAGAACTTCTTTACAGTGAGGTGACGGAGCACTGGAACAGGCTGCCCAGGGAGGTGGTGGAGTCTCCTTCTCTGGAGATGTTCAAGAGCTGCCTGGATGCCTACCTGTGCGACCTACTGTAGGGAACCTGCTTTGGCAGGGGGGTTGGACTCGATGATCTCTGGAGGTCCCTTCCAACCCCTACAATTCTGTGATTCTGTGAAAGATGCTCCAGTCCTCTGATGATGCTCATGACCTCCTCTGGACCTGCATCAACAGCTCTGCATCCTTCCCTTGTTGGGGTCTCCAGATCTGAACGAAATATTGTGGGTGTGGCCTCTCGAGGGCAGAGCAGAAAGGGACAGTCACTTCCCT